>NW_026562389.1:0-1200000 GCF_027474105.1 Poeciliopsis prolifica
ATTTTTAATGTTCAGGACAATTTCATTTCCCATATTTATTACAACAAAGCTACTGAAAATTTCAACCAGTTTTAAAGCTCATTTGAATTTCACAGGACCACAAATGAGATAGCAAACAATATGTGAGATATATGCAAAAGTGTAAAGCTATTAGATTAACAACAATGGGGCAATATGATTCACTGCATGCAATCCCACACCCATCAGAAAGGTAGCACAAAGCTAAATGTCTATACTAAATATGTATAACACAGTAAACTCACTTCCAGCTCAACTTCTGGGTTTCTCTGCTCGCCTTGCCGCTGCGTGTGCTCTGCGAGGAGAAGCAACATATCAGGACATAGAAAGCAGGGACATTGGGCTTTTGAGTCAACGCATAAGCTGAACCACCCCTTGTTTCTCTAAAATGGTAAAAAAATAAAATAAAAAATAAAAAACATTAATGATGTGACCAAATAATTGAGAAGGCATCATTTGTCAACGTTTTTGAAGTAAGAACCTTATGGGTAGCGGTTCGTCTTCTGTTTCTCAAAACTGTTTTTCAGTTTTAAAAGTGAATTTATAAGTTTTATAAGAATTGCATTTCAGAAATATTTTAAAATTAGTTTCGTATGTCAATTGTAATATGTATGAGCTACACAACATGAGGTCATAAACTGAAGATAAGTGTAGCAAATAAAGTCGAAAGTTGATCCATTTAACCATATGCTGGCTCAACTTGCCCACACACTCAATGCAGTTATTTTGGCTGTAGTCTCCCTACCGTCAATATTAGATCAAATTTTTTCATTTACATGATTGCGGAGTGGACATCATGTATTGTGCATGTAAACAAAAACAATTGTTTCTTCAAAGAGCCACCAGTGACATTGGAGACGGGAAGTCTACTGGCAGTAAAGCTTACGAATAGACAGAGTGACACCGAAAACATACACTGACAATAAAAGAAAATGCACGTTTTGAAAATGATAGGCGAAATGGATTTCCTCAGATGCCAAGGAGTTTCAAATTTTCAAACATATTAAGAAAGAAGCTAAGCAAATGTTAATGTTTGATTCCCAAGGCCACTTAAAACATTCTGATGTCTTCCTTGTTTTGTTTTTTTTCTCACTTGATCTAGTGATCCTAAATATGAAAATCGGCTGCAGTAAAAGTAAAATACCTTGACTTTCCTCTGTAACTCGTCTTCCACGTCTTTGAGCATGCCTACAAAAGATCAGCATGAGAGAAAGAAACATCTTATTTATCTGAACACACTGCACATGTTTACAACATACAACAAATAAGCACCTGTCACCCGCAGGTCAGTGATGTTATTGGCCATCTTGAACCCATAAGTCATCGCCTGGAAATCCTCCTATAGAAAACATTAAAATCATTAATTAAACATTAATGAAATTAAAATGTTTCAAATCGTCTCTCTTCTCAACGGTATAACACATTAAAATTAATTAACCAATTTGTATCTTAATTTAGTTTCTTTCTTCAGTGGCTAAACATTTTGAAACTTGGAAAAAAAGCAAGAAACTGGGAAGATGGATGGAAATAAGGAAAGAAGGGCAAAAGAGGAGGGAGATCAGGAAGAAAGGACCACGCAAGAAAAACTTAAGGATGAAAATATGGAAACAAGAAGAAAATTAGAAGACAAAGGAGGTAAAATAGAATAAAGGAATGAAAAAAATTAAGGAGCAAAAGACAACATTTATTCAATGGGAATGAAAATATGAGTATTTTTCTACACTCCTATTTTTTTCCTGTATTAGTAAATACCTGAAACATGCAGTAATCAAATCCCATACTAAATTTCCTGCACAGGAATCTTGAAATTTATCAAGGGATCATTTTTCTCGGAGGTAGTGGCCTGACCACATTCAGTTATTTACACACATTCACACCTGAAAGCTGCCAAGTACAGTCGCAGTTGGGCCTACTCTTCAATGAGGAGCTCCAGTGGAGATGTAATGCACCACAGCGGTGTTAATGAGTGACTTAGAACACATTCCTCAAGGCTTTTCTGACTAGACTTCATACCTGTAGCTTTCTCTAACATTTATCCCCACAATGAGCACGAGAGGTAAAACAGCTCACCTCTTCAAACACAGCTGCCTTGTTTACTTTTTCTCGTGCGATGTCACACACTTTTAGTAAACCCAGGGCAAAGGCTTTGAGTGCTGGCTCCTCAATGAGGTCGGGGTTATGTACATACAGGCAGGTGAAGACGGTCTGTGCCAACGAGTGACCCTCCAGCCATGTTATCTAGGTAAACGCATGTAAAAACACACAATGTATGAACACTGGATTTTATGTTTTATAGTTTTACAAGTTTTTATAAGTACAAAAACTTTGTATATATTCTTATTAGAATAAATGTCACGCTAATTTGGGAATTTTTAATTGTTTAAATGCTTCTTAATTATCCTAGACTGAAATTAAAACAAGTAACTTTAAAAAATATAAAAACAAGGACCAGTTTCACTGTCCGTTGTGTTTCACAGTGGATGATTTCGGTCCGGCCTATTAATGGCAATCAATCATCCAGTTTCAGGACTGTCATGGAGGACACAAAGGTAGTGGCCATTTTGAAGTTGGTCAGTTTAACACCTGGGAATATTTTGAGCTTTTCTTGTTGCTTTTTTTTTCATACTGCATGTGACATGGTTTTTATAGTCACCGTGCTAAATCTCAGAAATGGTGGTGGAATGATAGCCAACATTTGTTTGCAGATATTATTTCACATCGTTTTGCCAGGCAAAAGCTTCTCTGACTGTCTGCTCCTCATGTTCGTCACTCCCTCCTCCCCCACATGACTCCTCTGCACCTGCGACTGGAAGTGCCACTTTTCCATGTCTGCCTCTCTTCCTAGGCAGACATGCTGGTGGTAGCCTAGATGCCATCGTTAGTATTTTAGCTAGTTTTAGCTTTTTAGCTAATTTTGGCTTTTACATGGGTTTTTCACACTGCATGAACTAGTTCTTACCTTTCTGCAAATCTTCAATAGTTGGCTTCAAACGCTTTTGCCATTTTTACCAAACGCATTCAGCGTTCACACTTGCATTTTCATGGGAAATGCACACTTTCTAGTGACATTTTGAAATACAGAACAAAACTCCAAAAATGTTGTAAATGTAAATAAACTCATAGGTTTCTTTGTTATCTAAACCTTTTTGCAGCATTTTTGGACTCACAAACTTCATAGTGTTAAAATTTTGTCATTTTTCTTTTATTATGCTGAATAATAGATCTGACACAAAACCCTAGCAAACTGGAGATCTGTTAATTCATTAAGCAGCTTTGTTTATTTCCATAATCCGAAGTAAGGAGTTGCCACAGTTTCAAGAAAAATGTCAAGCAGTTTAGCTGGAATCACAAAGTAACGTACCTGCTAACAAGCAGAAAGCTGTAATGTAATAATTTTTACCAGAATTATTTAATGTCAGCCTTGATGGAGAACTGCCAATGAAAATCCTCGAGTACAAGATTTTTTTGTTTTCTTTCTGCTTTTACATATTTTACTATTGTCTGTTAATGTAAAGTTTAGACATTAGACAGTTTAATTGTGATCTTCAAATACTTTATCTGTTTAAAAAATAAATAAAAAAGACAGTTTTCTAAAATGCAAATGTGCTAACCTTAAAGAAAATGTGTTTTATTTTTTGTTTTGATTTGTTGCTATGACATCATTTTACTTCTAAAATGAAAGATTTAAATAATCATGTTGTTTTATTTACAATAGAGTTGAATAAAAAATGTTTTATTAGTATTGGTTTTTGTGCTATTTCTCATGACCAAAAATGATTTTTTTCTTCCATCATTCCACAATTATTTGCATCGTTTCTATTTTGACCAGCGAATATGTTCTTGTAACATTTTGAGGTCTTTCCGCTGATAGCAAGAAACATAATTAACCATATGCCTTCACTGATTACCCAACATTTGATCATTAGATTAGAAGTTTTTCCATTTTAGTTGGTCTGTCTTCAATTCGAAGGGAAGTTTTCAGTTTTTTTTCTCCACCATTTTAGTTTAACTTTGCTTTTCATTCACACTACGTTGTTCTTCTTAATGATGTCTGAAAAAAAACCAAACATTTTATTTAGATTGTCAAAGAGGAATATCCTATAACTAGCAAATGCAACATGTTTCATCATCAGAATAACTGAACTCGTTTACCTTTTAATTTTGCCTGAGCAAAATTCCAACTTTTAATGGCAATGTGAAAGCACACAATCTATTGGGTCAAAAAACATTTGAATAATTATCTACGCGTGCGTTCAGATAAAAATGTACCACAGTATTTTAGTGATAGTTAGTTCAAATGCAAAGCAAGGTGTACAAAGAAAATTTGCTAGCTCATTGCTTTTTCAGTTTAAAAAATTCAAGCTCAGCAAGTGGGACTATGAACTGAAAGCCTACTTCTCAAAAGGTCTACAGGGATATATTTTAGCAGTATTTAACAGTGTACTCACAGCCATAAATTGTCAGCTACGCTTTTTGCTCTCGATTTCATTCATCTCTGAAAGTTCTAACTTTAATTTAACTTGGGAGTGAACTGATCTTCATTTGATTCACATTTTAAGTAAACAACTCTCCGAGTAGTTTTACTTTCCATAAACTCTGACCCTCCTTTGGCCAGATGCAGCAATAAATTTAGGCTAGAGGGATAAAGTGTGAACTTTATGCTGCTGCATGAATAATAGGTTTATTGAACTCTGGAAACTCACACATACAGTTCTCTGCAAAATAAAATACTATGTCATATAGTAACTTTTACTTGGATATATGAAAAGTTGGTTTAACTCTTGCTATAAGGCTATTTTTAAAAGATTTGTTTAATCTGACAAACTTAATTAGAAAATATATTTTAATTTATTGCATATGACTAGGTATTAAAATTTCTTGAATGTATGTAACACTTTTTTGTTCATCTCAGGTCCAGTAGGTTGATTTTATGGCCGACACATTCAGGTTCATTGTATTTTGATAAAGAGGAAATCAAGCTGGTGGTTAACATCAACAGTACAGATGGTGACAGGAAGAGGGGACGAGCAGTCATAAATTTTAAGAATATATACGTTTTGACAAGCTTCACAGCTATAATAATGACATAAAATGTACCACAACAACAGGACAAAATTTACTGTGACCTTTACAGGAACTTCTTTTAGAACGAGGTTGTCCTCATTTGTTTCCTGTTGCTAAAATGTTGCTACTGTTCATTTAACACATCCATTCGTCCATTTATCTTCTGTGCTGTTAAGTTCATTTGACTGATGCACCATGATAAAACAGGTTTTAGGGGAACTTGTAATTGGCTGCCTAACCAGGCTAGCCTATGGCAAAAAGAAAAAAAAAAGTCCCCCAGACGCTGATAAGGCCTATAAAAGACAGAGCGTCAGTCAGACACCAGAGGTGATCCTCATCAAGAACCACGATGGAGCATTGCTTTGTACTCCTTTTGCTGGTTGCAGGTGAGTTTTTTTCCTTCTCCAGCTACTTAGACTTAGACTTGTACTTTATTGATCCCTTGGGAAGACTCCCTCAGGAAATTGAAGTTACCAGCAGCTTACAGGCAGAAAGTGGCCTTAGACCTCGGCTGAAAGTTGTTCGGTAGACATTCTGCTTTGTGTGTTTGATACTTGCAGCACGCTGGATGGCTGTTGTTTCTTCCTTTTCAGGTGCTGCATCAAACGCTATTGAGAAGAGGATTCTTGGGAGTAGATCCTGTGACAAGGATCGCCAGTACCATGTCCAGATAGAGTCCGCTCAGGGCGGGAAGTCCTGTGCAGGCGCTCTGCTCAATCCCCGCTGGGTCATCACAGCTTCTCACTGTGCAGAGCAGTAAGACATCCGCAGATCTCTTCTATTTGCGCTTTATTTTATTTTTTTGAATTACTGACTTTGCAGCAGTGTGTTTGATGTGACAGTTTGAGCATCCACTAATTTCACTACAATTTTGTTTTTTTTTTTTTGCAGGACAGTCACAGTGAAGCTCGGCATAAACAATGATGTGTCCTTTTTTACAAAATCTGTCTCTTGGTTAAAAGGCAAATCCAAAAAACTCCAACAAACTATTCCGGCCAAACAGCAGCACACCTTCAAAGATGAAGAAGGAAATGCCCATGACATTATGCTCATCCAGCTGAATGAGGACATGTCAGTCAAACTTCCCACCATCAGCCTCCCTTCAGGAGAATGCACAAGCTAGAGCCAAGAGCAAAAGTGCAGATTGGAGGAATGGGAGCAAAGGCAAAAGGTAGGAATATTAAAAAAAAAAAATAGTCATAAATGAAACAATTTATTTTTAGTGAAAGGAAATGACATTTCAGGATTTTTGTTTTTATCAGGCGGTAAACCGGTTGGTGAGGTCAGATGTGCCACGACAGAGATCTCTGAGTGGGAGAAAGATAAACCTGACAGAAAATACAGCAACGGTAAATCTACAATCTGTGGCTTCTCACCTGGAGTGGAGACCTGCTTTGTAAGACAACCATTTCACTGATACATATACATATTTAATACTGTAGCTTTGTTTTTTGACACTGTTCCACATGTAAAACCATCCTGCCTCTGATTTCTGTGTCTCAGGGCGATGCAGGCTCAGCTGTGGAGTACGAAGGATATCTGCAAGGAATTATTGTTAGCCAGCCTGCGGATACATGTGCTAACTCCATTGTAATGCTGGACATCTGCCAGTACATGGAGTGGATTGGCAAAACAATGAAGGAAAACTGATGAATACTTTCCAGATATTCCTTATTTAATAATTAAAATGACTATCATATTTACCTATTTCTTTGTGCTTATTAGTCAAACTATAGCCTGTAATCTTAGATAAATATTTCAAAAGTATGAGTTAAGACCATAGTAAAATACAGTACTTTTGTCCAGCTGCCCATTTTCCCATCATTCATCTCCATAAATAAAAAGATAGAACTATCATAACTTCATGCTTTGTCTGCGTGTGCTATGCTATCTGAACATTCAAGGTCTCATTTCCATAACTGAAAAACCATTATCATGTTTGAGTTTCACTTCCAGTTTTCAAACTGGAGCGTCAAACTCTTTCTAATATCCAGTGTCACATCATACAATTCATTTCCCCACATTTTTAAATACTAGCTCAGCTCAACCTACCATGGAGCAGAGCAGGATGCCTTGTCTCAATCCCAACACTATGAACACGACTTACAGGTAACGGGGGAAAAGGAAAACATTCCAACACAACACCTGAGTGTTTGCAGTATAGACCTAGGGAAATCTAAAAAACAGAAGGTTTTACTTGAGCAGAGGTGTCCAACTCCAGTGTTTGAGAGTTACTGTCCTGCAACTTTTAGATGCATTCCTTCTCTGATGTTAGAAGTTCAGTCTCTCAGTTGTGAAATATGGATCATTCTGTTTATGTGCTAATAAATCTACAGGAAGCACAGGAAATCTATTTCCTTCTTTAAGAGACTATGACATTTCATTGAACACATTTGAAGGCCTGGCACTATCTGGACTAAATTTAGAGCATGTCCATGTTGCTAAAAATTAGAAGATTTGACAATGTGTTGACACGTGTAATGGTTACCCGATACTAGCTGAGAGCTCAGTTATGTGCATACCTTTGTTGGTTTCAGGGTGTGAAATACTGTCACGGGTGTCAAGAGATCAGAATGATTGCTGTAGCACACTTTAGCCAGCAGAGGGCTCTGAAGTACAGGCAACCTCTGCGGTTCGGCATGATTCTCTGCAAGGCCTTAACTTTCTGCATTATAAATAGCCCGTTTATTGGTCTGTCTGATGGAGGAGGAAATAACAAGAAGGTCTCTGATTCTGATCTAACCTGTGGTTGTACAGCATTGGAGTGTTGCATGTTCTCCCTGTGGATGCTTCCACAGACCATGGTTGCTCTGTGATGGAATGGCAGCCAGTCTCTGTACCCCGCCTCTCACCCAGTGACTGCTGGAGATAAGACACCACCTGTGTCCTGCAAGGATAAAGACACTGAATGGAGGCTTAGCTGTTTTTCATATTGATCAAAGCTTTAGTCCGATTAATGCCAAACATGTGGATTGCCTTTCAGGCGAGTTTCCCTGATAACCAGCTCAACAGATTCTCAGAGGTGAACACTGCAGACTTGGGGTTTAAGTACCTCAGGCGCAGATAGCTGGGTAAGTGTTAACCTTTCTGAGCAGGAAGTGTGTTGGGCCCTCTCAATGAAAGGAGGTAGAGTGGAGGGGTGCAGTTCCTCACATTAACATGCATCTTATTGTTACAGACCCTTATGTTATTCTTTTTTGACAGATGTAAATAGTCCCACCTGCCTCAGTTAAGGTCAGTATTAGTGAAGGTAAGGCTCAAATCTAGTTCAGATACAGTAGTGTAATCTTAAACAAGTTAATTCTCAAACTTGGATCAGTAAAAACTCAGATGTTGCTGACATTAATTATTAGATTTAGAAGGCAATTATTTTTTCCCAGCTGAGTTTAAGTAACTTTAATTTAATGAGTTGAAAATTTATTTTTGTATTTACTTATGTTGTCTTTGACCGATATTTGTGTGATGATCTGAAATGTGACAGAAAACAGTAAGTGTGATTACTTTTTCCTAGTAGTATATACATGAATGTCAAATATTAAATTATATACACCGAGTGACCAATTTCTCTTAAGCTTACTGAATAAACTTAAGAGATAGGTTAGTATACCTAACAGTATACCTAGTCCACCAAAAAATATTTTTTAATACAGAAATGTGACATTATGGAGAGAACTGGAGACTAACTTGACAGTTGTACAGTAAAGTCAACAGGACGGTCAGCCAAACAAGATCTTTTGAACTGAATTTAATATTCAAGGTCAATATGGGGCCATGACACTCAAGGTCAGCTCTCAAGTTACTGTAAAAATATCTCCTTTTACAAAATAGTTCCAGAAATGACACAAATGGAGCTAAAAACAGAAACTATAACCACAGTTATTTTTTACACATTAAGAATTAGTCAGAGACTTATTGCATAGGTTACAGCTAGAAAATAAACTCCCCCACCTTATCTGTGAATGTTTTTATGAGCAGACTGAATAATTGTTGTCCTTAATATGATTATGAAGCTAAGTTTTTCAGTGTAAAAACTCATGCTTTCATTTGACTCGACACGATCACCAACATTAAAACAGAGATTTAATGAAGATATACACACATTAATCCCAGTTTAGAAGATGCTTTTTAATGGGATAATGAAACAAAAACAAAACAAAAAAAACCTCAGTAAAGTCAGAAATAGAAGACAAGACACAGCTCTATGTGATGTTACAGCTGGGTGATTTTACTATCGTTCCAACATGGACTAGGTCAGGGTGTTTGAGTCCTTCTGGTGCCAGACTGTGGGATTCAAATGATCTTGACAATAGGGAAATATTTGTGAGCGGAGAAATCAAACTCTGGCAGCACCTGGAGATACAGGAAAATAAAATTTATCACACTCCAATAAAGTACAGCTGATGCATAACAGCTAAAAACTTACTTGACAGAAAACAGACTGCTTTCTTTTTAAAAACATAAACTAGTCTACATTTTGAAATAGATCTAAGATGTTTTCATTGTAAATAAATCGTGTTACCTTGGTTTCCTTCTTGTGGCCCCCGGCTAGAAGCTTCATCACTACTATGTTGGGCTTGGCCACTTTCAGTATGCGTTTTACCTGCCATCAATAATTTATTATTTGATACTGATAGCCATAAATATAGAGAAAATAAATGTGTTGTCATTCCAACATGATAATAATTGCACTCATAGATTGGCAATAGGGATTAATGTTTGATCAAAAACATTTTAAGCCACCAGGTATTTTTATTTAAAATACTTCTGATTCTTCTAGGCATCAAATTTCATTACTGTAGAAACTGAATTATTTACTGATACTTTAATATTTATCTGCTTTTAGAGCTTGCAAAAACTGAAAAATGTTCCACCATAACAGATGAACAACAGATTGACTTCCTGACCTCAGCGTCTGGGTTTGGCACACTTTCTAGGATAATCTTGGCCTGCTGGAAGTGTTTGCTGGCAGCCAGGTAAAGGTCTGCAGAACCTGGTGGAGGATTGTACTTTTTCAGATCCGACATTTCCTGGAGATGGGAAGAAAAACAAAATAAAACGGTTTGCGGTAGGATAGGCGGACTGCTGAATAGGTCACACACTGACTTTACCTTAAACTGGATGTAGTGCACAGGCGGGGGAGTAACTACACTGTTGAAGGGAGCAAAGCGATGCTCGTAGCGGACTTGTTCGCTGTCCAGCTCAAACTGGGGCTTTCGCACCTTTCCGTCCATATCCAAAGCTACCATGGTCTGACAGAAGAGAATGAGGAAGGACATGGACAAATTGAAGGGTGTCAAAAACATAATTTATTGTTTCCTACCTTGTATATGCCAGCACACATATTCTGGTATGCTTGACTCATGGTGATCTCTTTGCCAAGGGGGCGAACTGCAAAGCACAATAAAGCAGTTTCAGTGCTCTGGAGCCTCATGTCACTTCCACATGGAAACCTAATATTCCGAATCATGCTTAGGTTAGACTGAAAACTGCACCTTTCTTCTTCTTCTTGGTCTTTTTGCTGCTCCGTCCTTTCAGCTGTTCCTCCAGAATCCGCTCTTCTGCCATCTGAGAGGAGTCAGCTCTGCTTAGTGTCGACATTAGCCATGCATAGAGGAACTCTGACAAGTACCTACAACCACAAAACAAACAAAAACAAAAACAGTTGATTAGTTCATATATTTTTTTTTTCTTTAGATATAGCCAAATTAAAAATAATACATTAGCACCGACCAGTAGATGTAATAGTATTCATGCATGCTGTAAAGCTCCAGTTCAAAACCACTCAAGAGATACTGGATCATGATTCTCAGGTTATGATACAGGATCCAGGTGCCGAGACAGGCCAAATGTTGCCGTTGAGGCTCCAATTTCATCAGTAAGCTGTGCAGTGCTGCATCCACCTTCTCAGCCTGAAGAGCAAAAAAAATGAACATCTTATAAAGCACCTAAACTCCCCAAGCTAATCTAGCTTGTGATATGCACAACAAATCACTGATATTTTGTTTAACCTACAATGACTGAATCTCACCTCATCCTGTAGCGTAGCAAACTCTTCAAGAATGTGGCCCAGTTTGTCTCTCTGCCGCGCTCGGTTGTGTCCGTGGATCTGGATGAGGTTGCAGAAAGGCTGCACCGGAAAACAGCAGGTTTCAGTGGAGGTGTTATGAAACCGTAGCAGTTGATATGTAATAATCACATCTCACGAGGCACAGCTCCCTGTAACCGCACTAATGATCTAAGCTAATGTTCTAAAATCCCAGGAAGTACATCAATGCACAAATTTGAATGTCTAGAATGTACCCTGGAGCAGTGAGTAACAAAGGAGTCGATGTAGTCCTTGGCCTGGTGGTTGTTGGAGAGACAACATCTGGACAAAAAATCACATTATTTACTAAAGACATTAATTCTAACCTTAAAGGCAGCTAAGCTGCTGATAGAAGCAAAGACTGTACACATTACGCATAATCTACTAATTATAATATTGTAATGATGATAATACCCTACATTTAACAAAAACTTACTTGTAGGAGAGGACTGGTGGACTAACAAAGTATCTCAGGGCATCTTTAATCATGTCCTGCATCAGGTAAGTGCCAAACACTTTCTTATTGTCTATCAGGAACGTCGTCTGAAAAGAAGAGACTTACATGCACTTCAAAACAAAACAAAATAAACAAACTCACATTTTTTCCTCACTTCTTCACATTAAATCGATGAAACATTTTCTGTTTCAGGTCACTTAGGATTATCAATATCATTTGTGTTTGCCAAATGCCAAAGCATTACAGAAATAAACAAAACAAAAAAAAAAAAACATGTTTTGTGACTTTCTTTAAAGTCAGAAGTTTTCCTACACCAAGATTATTATATCTTTTATCGTTTAGAAAAGTCCAGGCAAAGAAGTCAGCTATGTGAGATTTAAATATGTTAATTTATAAAATATGGATTCAGTGATTGCCACAACACGTGGGTGGTGCTCTAGTTTTAAAGTGGCCCATGTACAGAACCATGAGGAACCCCAATAATTCATTAGTCATGGGGTTATATATTTTACATACAAATACAAAATTTGTATGTAGGTTTTTAATCATCTACATACATATTTTGCAATCAAATAGCAACATTTATGTAGCAACTAAGTCCACCTAATGACACAACTGGAATTTCCATGATACAAACCTCAGAAAGATTATTAGTTCGATTATTAATGTCATACATAATGCCATGTCTCCTCCCAGTAAAGTGGCCACAAGAAAAATGTGTTTCCTTGCGGTCATTTTATCACTAATGAAGCTCAATACTCATCTGTCTTATCTGAACAGAATACACTTGTCTTTCCCAATTTCAAGAGTAGGTAAAAGACCTGGTTCTCAAATTTCTTGATACTCATGCCAATTTCAAAAGGAAATAATTGCTTGTCGTCAAATGACTGAAAAAAACCTGTTCTAGTTCAAAAAGTACATAAGAAATTACAAAATGAGATCCAATAAGTTCAGTTTGGAGAAATTTTGTTAAATCCTTTTTAGGTACGTTTTCAACACTAGCTGTGAGGACAAAAGAGGAGACTCGTATTTTCATACCTGGAGAAGATCTGGAGAGCACACAGGGTGACTGCTCACTGAATTCACAAAAGAAGTCCTGAAAAACAAGAGTCAGAGCTCCTTCATCCACAAAACATCCCGGAACCATATTTACAGGACGGTTTCCAGAGAAGCCAAGAATAAATAACTAAGAATCATTTGAAAAATAGTGACAAAAAACAATCTTTTTCTGTGTTTTTTACTGAAAGAAAGTTATGAACAAAACGGAAAAGAACATTTTGTGTTCTGAAGTAGCTTATTGTACTGTGTTTACCAGAATGCCGTGTAGGTTTGTGGTGTTGACCACATCACAAAACCGTCTTGATGCGTTCTATGAGCTTGCTGAAGTAAGCCACCATGTCCTCCCTCTTGATGATCTTGGCGTAGCGAGGAAAGGTAGGTGGCAGCAGTCGTTGGTTCACTAGAGGCTCAAAGCCCATCATGATGGGGTGGTCTGACATTTTCACACACAAACAAGTTCATCATTTTTTTTTTTTTTTTTTTTACTAAAAACCTGAAAAAAGCTTGTAAAGATCAAATCTGGTAGAATGGAGCAAGATAAAAACAATATTGGCTAAATAAAAAAAATCTAGAACACAAAAATGCAAATAATTTATACATAACTTCATGCACAGTTTACTTAAAGCTTGTAAATGATTTCAATATCAAAGCTTAAGCTTGACTTGGTGGCTTCAAGGTGTGTGTTACCTCCTTTTGTGGTGTCATTTTGGGATTGGATGCCATACTGGATGCTGGAATGAATGGGTGGCAGGAGGTCAGCTGCCTGAGCTACAAGCTTCTGGGCCTCACTCACTGAGCTGGTCTGGTAAATATACAATTACAATAAGTTTTTCTTTCATTCACATCTGGTTGTGCATTTCTATGTTTTCAACCTAAAAAAAAGCTTATTTATTTATTTACAGGAAAATATCTTATTCAGATTCTGTTTAGTTATTAGACTTTTCCATTGGTTTTATAACAATCTGATCAGGTTTTTGAATTGCCCAAATCAGTTGTCAATGATATTTAATGTTCCAGTCTGTGTGCTTCTGAATTGTATGTGGCTGTTTTCCTGGTCTTGCACGTTTCTTTGTTTGCACCTTACCTCTTTCTTGGTGAAGGCAATCAGAGCAGTCAGCAGCAGGCGTGTAAACTTGATTCTGTTGAAAAGTGCCAGACACTGCTGGTGCTACAAAAAAAATGAAAATACACAAGATGTTAGTGTTTTCCTGGCATGTATTTCTTACTTTAAATTAACAACGAACATGATTTTTAATGTTCAGGACAATTTCATTTCCCATATTTATTACAACAAAGCTACTGAAAATTTCAAACCAGTTTTAAAGCTCATTTGAATTTCACAGACCACAAATGAGATAGCAAACAATATGTGAGATATATGCAAAAGTGTAAAGCTATTAGATTAACAACAATGGGGCAATATGATTCACTGCATGCAATCCCACACCCATCAGAAGGTAGCACAGCTAAATGTGCTAAAAGAAAATCTATACTAAATATGTATAACACAGTAAACTCACTTCCAGCTCAACTTCTGGGTTTCTCTGCTCGCCTTGCCGGCTGCGTGTGCTCTGCGAGGAGAAGCAACATATATCAGGACATAGAAAGCAGGGGACATTGGGCTTAATTGAGTCAACGCATAAGCTGAACCACCCCTTGTTTCTCTAAAATGGTAAAAAAATAAAATAAAAAATAAAAAACATTAATGATGTGACCAAATAATTGAGAAGGCATCATTTGTCAACGTTTTTGAAAGTAAGAACCTTATGGGTAAAGCGGTTCGTCTTCTGTTTCTCAAAAACTGTTTTTCAGTTTTAAAATGAATTTATAAGTTTTATAAGAATTGCATTTCAGAAATATTTTAAAATTAGTTTCGTATGTCAATTGTAATATGTATGAGCTACAACATGAGGTCATAAACTGAAGATAAGTGTAGCAAATAAAGTCGAAAGTTGATCCATTTAACCATATGCTGGCTCAACTTGCCCCACACACTCAATGCAGTTATTTTGGCTGTAGTCTCCCTATCGTCAATATTAGATCAAATTTTTTCATTTACATGATTGCGGAGTGGACATCATGTATTGTGCATGTAACAAAAAACAATTGTTTCTTCAAAGAGCCACCAGTGACATTGGAGACGGGAAGTCTACTGGATCAGCAGTAAAGCTTACGAAATAGACAGAGTGACACTGAAAACATACACTGACAAAAAAGAAAACGCACGTTTGAAAATGATAGGCGAAATGGATTTCCTCAGATGCCAAGGAGTTTCAAATTTTCAAACATATTAAGAAAGAAGCTAAGCAAATGTTAATGTTTGATTCAAATACTTTAAATTCTGATGTCTTTTTTTTTTCTCACTTGATCTAGTGATCCTAAATATGAAAATCGGCTGCAGTAAAAGTAAATACCTTGACTTTCCTCTGTAACTCGTCTTCCACGTCTTTGAGCATGCCTACAAAAGATCAGCATGAGAGAAAGAAACATCTTATTTATCTGAACACACTGCACATGTTTACAACATACAACAAATAAGCACCTGTCACCCGCAGGTCAGTGATGTTATTGGCCATCTTGAACCCATAAGTCATCGCCTGGAAATCCTCCTATAGAAAACATGAGTTAAAAATCATTAATTAAACATTGAAATTAAAATGTTTCAAATCGTCTCTCTTCTCAAACGGTATAACACATTAAAATTAATTAACCAATTTGTATCTTAATTTAGTTTCTTTCTTCAGTGGCTAAACATTTTGAAACTTGGAAAAAAAGCAAGAAACTGGGAAGATGGATGGAAATAAGGAAAGAAGGGCAAAAGAGGAGGGAGATCAGGAAGAAAGGACCACACAAGAAAAACTTAAGGACGAAAATATGGAAACAAGAGAAGAAAATTAGAAGACAAAGGAGGTAAAAATAGAATAAAGGAATGAAAAAAATTAAGGAGCAAAAGACAACATTTATTCAATGGGAATGAAAATATGAGTATTTTTCTACACTCCTATTTTTTTCCTGTATTAGTAAATACCTGAAACATGCAGTAATCAAATCCCATACTAAATTTCCTGCACAGGAATCTTGAAATTTATCAAGGGATCATTTTTCTCGGAGGTAGTGGCCTGACCACATTCAGTTATTACACACATTCACACCTGGAAGCTGCCAAGTACAGTCGCAGTTGGGCCTACTCTTCAATGAGGAGCTCCAGTGGAGATGTAATGCACCACAGCGGTGTTAATGAGTGACTTAGAATACATTCCTCAAGGCTTTTCTGAGTAGACTTCATACCTGTAGCTTTCTCTAACATTTATCCCCACAATGAGCACGAGAGGTAAAACAGCTCACCTCTTCAAACACAGCTGCCTTGTTTACTTTTTCTCGTGCGATGTCACACACTTTTAGTAAACCCAGGGCAAAGGCTTTGAGTGCTGGCTCCTCAATGAGGTCGGGGTTATGTACATACAGGCAGGTGAAGACGGTCTGTGCCAACGAGTGACCCTCCAGCCATGTTATCTAGGTAAACGCATGTAAACACACAATGTATGAACACTGGATTTTATGTTTTTATAGTTTTACAAGTTTTTATAAGTACAAACTTTGTATATATTCTTATTAGAATAAATGTCACGCTAATTTGGGATTTTTAATTGTTTAAATGCTTCTTAATTATCCTAGACTGATATTAAAACAAGTAACTTTAAAAAATATAAAAACAAGGACCAGTTTCACTGTCCGTTGTGTTTCACAGTGGATGATTTCGGTCCGGCCTATTAATGGCAATCAATCATCCAGTTTCAGGACTGTCATGGAGGACACAAAGGCAGTGGCCATTTTGAAGTTGGTCAGTTTAACACCTGGGAATATTTTGAGCTTTTCTTGTTGCTTTTTTTTCATACTGCATGTGACATGGTTTTATAGTCACCGTGCTAAATCTCAGAAATGGTGGTGGAATGATAGCCAACATTTGTTTGCAGATATTATTTCACATCGTTTTGCCAGGCAAAAGCTTCTCTGACTATCTGCTCCTCATGTTCGTCACTCCCTCCTCCCCCACATGACTCCTGCACCTGCGAGTGGAAGTGCCACTTTTCCATGTCTGCATCTCTTCCTAGGCAGACAGGCTGGTGGTAGCCTAGATGCCATCGTTAGTATTTTAGCTAGTTTTAGCTTTTTAGCTAATTTGGCTTTTACATGGGTTTTTCACACTGCATGAACTAGTTCTTACCTTTCTGCAAATCTTCAATAGTTGGCTTCAAACGCTTTTGCCATTTTTACCAAACGCATTCAGCGTTCACACTTGCATTTTCATGGGAAATGCACACTTTCTAGTGACATTTTGAAATACAGAACAAAACTCCAAAAATGTTGTAAATGTAAATAAACTCATAGGTTTCTTTGTTATCTAAACCTTTTTGCAGCATTTTTGGACTCACAAACTTCATAGTGTTAAAATTTTGTCATTTTTCTTTTATTATGCTGAATAATAAGATCTGACACAAAACCCTAGCAAACTGGAGATCTGTTAATTCATTAAGCAGCTTTGTTTATTTCCATAATCCGAAGTAAGGAGTTGCCACAGTTTCAAGAAAAATGTCAAGCAGTTTAGCTGGAATCACAAAGTAACGTACCTGCTAACAAGCAGAGCTGTAATGTAATAATTTTTACCAGAATTATTTAATGTCAGCCTTGATGGAGAACTGCCAATGAAAATCCTCGAGTACAAGATTTTTTGTTTTCTTTCTGCTTTTACATATTTTACTATTGTCTGTTAATGTAAAGTTTAGACATTAGACAGTTTAATTGTGATGTTCAAATACTTTATCTGTATTTAAAAAATAAATAAAAAAGACAGTTTTCTAAAATGCAAATGTGCTAACCTTAAAAGAAAATGTGTTTTATTTTTTTGTTTTGATTTGTTGCTATGACATCATTTTACTTCTAAAATGAAAGATTTAAATAATCATGTTGTTTTATTTACAATAGAGTTGAATAAAAAATGTTTTATTAGTATTGGTTTTTGTGCTATTTCTCATGACCAAAAATGATATTTTTTCTTCCATCATTCCACAATTATTTGCATCGTTTCTATTTTGACCAGCGAATATGTTCTTGTAACATTTTGAGGTCTTTCTGCTGATAGCAAGAAACATAATTAACCATATGCCTTCACTGATTACCCAACATTTGATCATTAGATTAGAAGTTTTTCCATTTTAGTTGGTCTGTCTTCAATTCGAAGGGAAGTTTTCAGTTTTTTTTCTCCACCATTTTAGTTTAACTTTGCTTTTCATTCACACTACGTTGTTCTTCTTAATGATGTCTGAAAAAAAACCAAACATTTTATTTAGATTGTCAAAGAGGAATATCCTATAACTAGCAAATGCAACATGTTTCATCATCAAATAACTGAACTCGTTTACCTTTTATGGGATTTTGCCTGAGCAAAATTCCAACTTTCAATGGCAATGTGAAAGCACACAATCTATTGGGTCAAAAAACATTTGAATAATTATCTACGCGTGCGTTCAGATAAAAATGTACCACAGTATTTTTAGTGATAGTTAGTTCAAATGCAAAGCAAGGTGTACAAAGAAAATTTGCTAGCTCATTGCTTTTTCAGTTTAAAAAATTCAAGCTCAGCAAGTGGACTATGAACTGAAAGCCTACTTCTCAAAAGGTCTACAGGGATATATTTTAGCAGTATTTAACAGTGTACTCACAGCCATAAATTGTCAGCGCTTTTTGCTCTCGATTTCATTCATCTCTGAAAGTTCTAACTTTAATTTAACTTGGGAGTGAACTGATCTTCATTTGATTCACATTTTAAGTAAACAACTCTCCGAGTAGTTTTACTTTCCATAAACTCTGACCCTCCTTTGGCCAGATGCAGCAATAAATTTAGGCTAGAGGGATAAAGTGTGAACTTTATGCTGCTGCATGAATAATAGGTTTATTGAACTCTGGAAACTCACACATACAGTTCTCTGCAAAATAAAATACTATGTCATATAGTAACTTTTACTTGGATATATATGAAAAGTTGGTTTAACTCTTGCTATAAGGCTATTTTTAAAAGATTTGTTTAATCTGACAAACTTAATTAGAAAATATATTTTAATTTATTGCATATGACTAGGTATTAAAATTTCTTGAATGTATGTAACACTTTTTTGTTCATCTCAGGTCCAGTAGGTTGATTTCATGGCCGACACATTCAGGTTCATTGTATTTTGATAAAAGAGGAAATCAAGCTGGTGGTTAACATCAACAGTACAGATGGTGACAGGAAGAGGGGACGAGCAGTCATAAATTTTAAGAATATATACGTTTTGACAAGCTTCACAGCTATAATAATGACATAAAATGTACCACAACAACAGGACAAAATTTACTGTGACCTTTACAGGAACTTCTTTTAGAACGAGGTTGTCCTCATTTGTTTCCTGTTGCTAAAATGTTGCTACTGTTCATTTAACACATCCATTCGTCCATTTATCTTCTGTGCTGTTAAGTTCATTTGACTGATGCACCATGATAAAACAGGTTTTAGGGGAACTTGTAATTGGCTGCCTAACCAGGCTAGCCTATGGCAAAAAGAAAAAAAAAAGTCCCCCAGACGCTGATAAGGCCTATAAAAGACAGAGCGTCAGTCAGACACCAGAGGTGATCCTCATCAAGAACCACGATGGAGCATTGCTTTGTACTCCTTTTGCTGGTTGCAGGTGAGTTTTTTCCTTCTCCAGCTACTTAGACTTAGACTTGTACTTTATTGATCCCTTGGGAAGACTCCTCAGGAAATTGAAGTTACCAGCAGCTTACAGGCAGAAAAGTGGCCTTAGACCTCGGCTGAAAGTTGTTCGGTAGACATTCTGCTTTGTGTGTTTGATACTTGCAGCACGCTGGATGGCTGTTGTTTCTTCCTTTTCAGGTGCTGCATCAAACGCTATTGAGAAGAGGATTCTTGGGAGTAGATCCTGTGACAAGGATCGCCAGTACCATGTCCAGATAGAGTCCGCTCAGGGCGGGAAGTCCTGTGCAGGCGCTCTGCTCAATCCCCGCTGGGTCATCACAGCTTCTCACTGTGCAGAGCAGTAAGACATCCGCAGATCTCTTCTATTTGCGCTTTATTTTATTTTTTTGAATTACTGACTTTGCAGCAGTGTGTTTGATGTGACAGTTTGAGCATCCACTAATTTCACTACAATTTTTTTTTTTTTTTTTTGCAGGACAGTCACAGTGAAGCTCGGCATAAACAATGATGTGTCCTTTTTTACAAAAACTGTCTCTTGGTTAAAAGGCAAATCCAAAAAACTCCAACAAACTATTCCGGCCAAACAGCAGCACACCTTCAAAGATGAAGAAGGAAATGCCCATGACATTATGCTCATCCAGCTGAATGAGGACATGTCAGTCAAACTTCCCACCATCAGCCTCCCTTCAGGAGAATGCACCAAGCTAGAGCCAAGAGCAAAAGTGCAGATTGGAGGAATGGGAGCAAAGGCAAAAGGTAGGAATATTTAAAAAAAAAAAAAAATAGTCATAAATGAAACAATTTATTTTTAGTGAAAGGAAATGACATTTCAGGATTTTTGTTTTTATCAGGCGGTAAACCGGTTGGTGAGGTCAGATGTGCCACCACAGAGATCTCTGAGTGTGGAGAGAAAGATAAACCTGACAGAAAATACAGCAACGGTGAATCTACAATCTGTGGCTTCTCACCTGGAGTGGAGACCTGCTTTGTAAGACAACCATTTCACTGATACATATACATATTTAATACTGTAGCTTTGTTTTTTGACACTGTTCCACATGTAAAACCATCCTGCCTCTGATTTCTGTGTCTCAGGGCGATGCAGGCTCAGCTGTGGAGTACGAAGGATATCTGCAAGGAATTATTGTTAGCCAGCCTGCGGATACATGTGCTAACTCCATTGTAATGCTGGACATCTGCCAGTACATGGAGTGGATTGGCAAAACAATGAAGGAAAACTGATGAATACTTTCCAGATATTCCTTATTTAATAATTAAAATGACTATCATATTTACCTATTTCTTTGTGCTTATTAGTCAAACTATAGCCTGTAATCTTAGATAAATATTTCAAAAGTATGAGTTAAGACCATAGTAAAATACAGTACTTTTGTCCAGCTGCCCATTTTCCCATCATTCATCTCCATAAATAAAAAGATAGAACTATCATAACTTCATGCTTTGTCTGCGGTGTGCTATGTGTCTGCTATCTGAACATTCAAGGTCTCATTTCCATAACTGAAAAACCATTATCATGTTTGAGTTTCACTTCCAGTTTTCAAACTGGAGCGTCAAACTCTTTCTAATATCCAGTGTCACATCATACAATTCATTTCCCCACATTTTTAAATACTAGCTCAGCTCAACCTACCATGGAGCAGAGCAGGATGCCTTGTCTCAATCCCAACACTATGAACACGACTTACAGGTAACGGGGGAAAAGGAAAACATTCCAACACAACACCTGAGTGTTTGCAGTATAGACCTAGGGAAATCTAAAAAACAGAAGGTTTTACTTGAGCAGAGGTGTCCAACTCCAGTGTTTGAGAGTTACTGTCCTGCAACTTTTAGATGCATTCCTTCTCTGATGTTAGAAGTTCAGTCTCTCAGTTGTGAAATATGGATCATTCTGTTTATGTGCTAATAAATCTACAGGAAGCACAGAAATCTATTTCCTTCTTTAAGAGACTATGACATTTCATTGAACACATTTGAAGGCCTGGCACTATCTGGACTAAATTTAGAGCATGTCCATGTTGCTAAAAATTAGAAGATTTGACAATGTGTTGACACGTGTAATGGTTACTCGATACTAGCTGAGAGCTCAGTTATGTGCATACCTTTGTTAGGTTTCAGGGTGTGAAATACTGTCACGGGTGTCAAGAGATCAGAATGATTGCTGTAGCACACTTTAGCCAGCAGAGGGCTCTGAAGTACAGGCAACCTCTGCGGTTCGACATGATTCTCTGCAAGGCCTTAACTTTCTGCATTATAAATAGCCCGTTTATTGGTCTGTCTGATAGGAGGAAATAACAAGAAGGTCTCTGATTCTGATCTAACCTGTGGTTGTACAGCATTGGAGTGTTGCATGTTCTCCCTGTGGATGCTTCCACAGACCATGGTTGCTCTGTGATGGAATGGCAGCCAGTCTCTGTACCCCGCCTCTCACCCAGTGACTGCTGGAGATAAGACACCAGCCTGTGTCCTGCAAGGATAAAGACACTGAATGGAGGCTTAGCTGTTTTTCATATTGATCAAAGCTTTAGTCCGATTAATGCCAAACATGTGGATTGCCTTTCAGGCGAGTTTCCCTGATAACCAGCTCAACAGATTCTCAGAGGTGAACACTGCAGACTTGGGGTTTAAGTACCTCAGGCGCAGATAGCTGGGTAAGTGTTAACCTTTCTGAGCAGGAAGTGTGTTGGGCCCTCTCAATGAAAGGAGGTAGAGCGGAGGGGTGCAGTTCCTCACATTAACATGCATCTTACTGTTACAGACCCTTATGTTAATTCTTTTTTGACAGATGTACATAGTCCCACCTGCCTCAGTTAAGGTCAGTATTAGTGAAGGTAAGGCTCAAATCTAGTTCAGATACAGTAGTGTAATCTTAAACAAGTTAATTCTCAAACTTGGATCAGTAAAAACTCAGATGTTGCTGACATTAATTATTAGATTTAGAAGGCAATTATTTTTTCCCAGCTGAGTTTAGTAACTTTAATTAGTTGAAACTTTATTTTTGTATTTACTTATGTTGTCTTTGACCGATATTTGTGTGATGATCTGAAATGTGACAGAAAACAGTAAGTGTGATTACTTTTTCCTAGTAGTATATACATGAATGTCAAATATTAAATTATATACACCGAGTGACCAATTTCTCTTAAGCTTACTGAATAAACTTAAGAGATAAGTTAGTATACCTAACAGTATACCTAGTCCACCAAAAAATAATTTTTAATACAGAAATGTCATTATGGAGAGAACTGGAGACTAACTTGACAGTTGTACAGTAAAGTCAACAGGACGGTCAGCCAAACAAGATCTTTTGAACTGAATTTAATATTCAAGGTCAATATGGGGCCATGACACTCAAGGTCAGCTCTCAAGTTACTGTAAAAATATCTCCTTTTACAAAATAGTTCCAGAAATGACACAAATGGAGCTAAAAACAGAAACTATAACCACAGTTATTTTTTTACACATTAAGAATTAGTCAGAGACTTATTGCATAGGTTACAGCTAGAAAATAAACTCCCCCACCTTATCTGTGAATGTTTTTATGAGCAGACTAAATAATTGTTGTCCTTAATATGATTATGAAGCTAAGTTTTTCAGTGTAAAAACTCATGCTTTCATTTGACTCGACACGATCACCAACATTAAAACAGAGATTTAATGAAGATATACACACATTAATCCCAGTGTTCAGAAGATGCTTTTTAATGGGATAATGAAACAAAAACAAAACAAAAAAAAAACCTCAGTAAAGTCAGAAATAGAAGACAAGACACAGCTCTATGTGATGTTACAGCTGGGTGATTTTACTATCGTTCCAACATGGACTAGGTCAGGGTGTTTGAGTCCTTCTGGTGCCAGACTGTGGGATTCAAATGATCTTGACAATAGGGAAATATTTGTGAGCGGAGAAATCAAACTCTGGCAGCACCTGGAGATACAGGAAAATAAAATTTATCACACTCCAATAAAGTACAGCTGATGCATAACAGCTAAAAACTTACTTGACAGAAAACAGACTGCTTTCTTTTTAAAAACATAAACTAGTCTACATTTTGAAATAGATCTAAGATGTTTTCATTGTAAATAAATCGTGTTACCTTGGTTTCCTTCTTGTGGCCCCCGGCTAGAAGCTTCATCACTACTATGTTGGGCTTGGCCACTTTCAGTATGCGTTTTACCTGCCATCAATAATTTATTATTTGATACTGATAGCCATAAATAATAGAGAAGAAATAAATGTGTTGTCATTCCAACATGATAATAATTGCACTCATAGATTGGCAATAGGGATTAATGTTTGATCAAAAACATTTTAAGCCACCAGGTATTTTTATTTAAAATACTTCTGATTCTTCTAGGCATCAAATTTCATTACTGTAGAAACTGAATTATTTACTGATACTTTAATATTTATCTGCTTTTAGAGCTTGCAAAAACTGAAAAATGTTCCACCATAACAGATGAACAACAGATTGACTTCCTGACCTCAGCGTCTGGGTTTGGCACACTTTCTAGGATAATCTTGGCCTGCTGGAAGTGTTTGCTGGCAGCCAGGTAAAGGTCTGCAGAACCTGGTGGAGGATTGTACTTTTTCAGATCTGACATTTCCTGGAGATGGGAAGAAAAACAAAATAAAACGGTTGCGGTAGGATAGGCGGACTGCTGAATAGGTCACACATGACTTTACCTTAAACTGGATGTAGTGCACAGGCGGGGGAGTAACTACACTGTTGAAGGGAGCAAAGCGATGCTCGTAGCGGACTTGTTCGCTGTCCAGCTCAAACTGGGGCTTTCGCACCTTTCCGTCCATATCCAAAGCTACCATGGTCTGACAGAAGAGAATGAGGAAGGACATGGACAAATTGAAGGGTGTCAAAAACATAATTTATTGTTTCCTACCTTGTATATGCCAGCACACATATTCTGGTATGCTTGACTCATGGTGATCTCTTTGCCAAGGGGGCGAACTGCAAAGCACAATAAAGCAGTTTCAGTGCTCTGGAGCCTCATGTCACTTCCACATGGAAACCTAATATTCCGAATCATGCTTAGGTTAGACTGAAAACTGCACCTTTCTTCTTCTTCTTGGTCTTTTTGCTGCTCCGTCCTTTCAGCTGTTCCTCCAGAATCCGCTCTTCTGCCATCTGAGAGGAGTCAGCTCTGCTTAGTGTCGACATTAGCCATGCATAGAGGAACTCTGACAAGTACCTACAACCACAAAACAAAAAAAACAAAAACAGTTGATTAGTTCATATATTTTTTTTCTTTAGATATAGCCAAATTAAAAATAATACATTAGCACCGACCAGTAGATGTAATAGTATTCATGCATGCTGTAAAGCTCCAGTTCAAAACCACTCAAGAGATACTGGATCATGATTCTCAGGTTATGATACAGGATCCAGGTGCCGAGACAGGCCAAATGTTGCCGTTGAGGCTCCAATTTCATCAGTAAGCTGTGCAGTGCTGCATCCACCTTCTCAGCCTGAAGAGCACAAAAAAATGAACATCTTATAAAGCACCTAAACTCCCCAAGCTAATCTAGCTTGTGATATGCACAACAAATCACTGATATTTTGTTTAACCTCTACAATGACTGAATCTCACCTCATCCTGTAGCGTAGCAAACTCTTCAAGAATGTGGCCCAGTTTGTCTCTCTGCCGCGCTCGGTTGTGTCCGTGGATCTGGATGAGGTTGCAGAAAGGCTGCACCGGAAAACAGCAGGTTTCAGTGGAGGTGTTATGAAACCGTAGCAGTTGATATGTAATAATCACATCTCACGAGGCACAGCTCCCTGTAACCGCACTAATGATCTAAGCTAATGTTCTAAAATCCCAGGAAGTACATCAATGCACAAATTTGAATGTCTAGAATGTACCCTGGAGCAGTGAGTAACAAAGGAGTCGATGTAGTCCTTGGCCTGGTGGTTGTTGGAGAGACAACATCTGGACACAAAAATCACATTATTTACTAAAGACAACATTAATTCTAACCTTAAAGGCAGCTAAGCTGCTGATAGAAGCAAAGACTGTACACATTACGCATAATCTACTAATTATAATATTGTAATGATGATAATACCCTACATTTAACAAAAACTTACTTGTAGGAGAGGACTGGTGGACTAACAAAGTATCTCAGGGCATCTTTAATCATGTCCTGCATCAGGTAAGTGCCAAACACTTTCTTATTGTCTATCAGGAACGTCGTCTGAAAAGAAGAGACTTACATGCACTTCAAAACAAAACAAAAATAAACAAACTTACATTTTTTCCTCACCTTCTTCACATTAAATCAGATGAAACATTTCCTGTTTCAGGTCACTTAGGATTATCAATATCATTTGTGTTTGCCAAATGCCAAAGCATTACGGAAATAAACAAAACAAAACAAAAAAAAAACATGTTTTGTGACTTTCTTTAAAGTCAGAAGTTTTCCTACACCAAGATTATTATATCTTTTATCGGTTAGAAAAGTCCAGGCAAAGAAGTCAGCTATGTGAGCTTTAAATATGTTAATTTATAAAATATGGATTCAGTGATTGCCACAACACGTGGGTGGTGCTCTAGTTTTAAAGTGGCCCATGTACAGAACCATGAGGAACCCACCAATAATTCATTAGTCATGGGGTTATATATATTTACATACAAATACAAATTTGTATGTAGGTTTTTAATCATCTACATACATATTTTGCAATCAAATAGCAACATATTTATGTAGCAACTAAGTCCACCTAATGACACAACTGGAAATTTCCATGATACAAACCTCAGAAAGATTATTAGTTCGATTATTAATGTCATACATAATGCCATGTCTCCTCCCAGTAAAGTGGCCACAAGAAAAATGTGTTTCCTTGCGGTCATTTTATCACTAATGAAGCTCAATACTCATCTGTCTTATCTGAACAGAATACACTTGTCTTTCCCAATTTCAAGAGTAGGTAAAAGACCTGGTTCTCAAATTTCTTGATACTCATGCCAATTTCAAAAGGAAATAATTGCTTGTCGTCAAATGACTGAAAAAAACCTGTTCTAGTTCAAAAAGTACATAAGAAATTACAAAATGAGATCCAATAAGTTCAGTTTGGAGAAATTTTGTTAAATCCTTTTTAGGTACGTTTTCAACACTAGCTGTGAGGACAAAAGAGGAGACTCGTATTTTCATACCTGGAGAAGAGATCTGGAGAGCACACAGGGTGACTGCTCACTGAATTCACAAAAGAAGTCCTGAAAAAACAAGAGTCAGAGCTCCTTCATCCACAAAACATCCTGGAAACCATATTTACAGGACGGTTTCCAGAGAAGCCAAGAATAAATAACTAAGAATCATTTGAAAAATAGTGACAAAAAACAATCTTTTTCTGTGTTTTTTACTGAAAGAAAGTTATGAACAAAACGGAAAAGAACATTTTGTGTTCTGAAGTAGCTTATTGTACTGTGTTTACCAGAATGCCGTGTAGGTTTGTGGTGTTGACCACATCACAAACCGTCTTGATGCGTTCTATGAGCTTGCTGAAGTAAGCCACCATGTCCTCCCTCTTGATGATCTTGGCGTAGCGAGGAAAGGTAGGTGGCAGCAGTCGTTGGTTCACTAGAGGCTCAAAGCCCATCATGATGGGGTGGTCTGACATTTTCACACACAAACAAGTTCATCATTTTTTTTTTTTTTTTACTAAAAACCTGAAAAAGCTTGTAAAGATCAAATCTGGTAGAATGGAGCAAGATAAAAACAATATTGGCTAAATAAAAAAAATCTAGAACACAAAAATGCAAATAATTTATACATAACTTCATGCACAGTTTACTTAAAGCTTGTAAATGATTTCAATATCAAAGCTTAAGCTTGACTTGGTGGCTTCAAGGTGTGTGTTACCTCCTTTTGTGGTGTCATTTTGGGATTGGATGCCATACTGGATGCTGGAATGAATGGGTGGCAGGAGGTCAGCTGCCTGAGCTACAAGCTTCTGGGCCTCACTCACTGAGCTGGTCTGGTAAATATACAATTACAATAAGTTTTTCTTTCATTCACATCTTCCCACAGCCGTCAGAGCCATTACTCCCTGCCGCCCCTCCCACACATATCATAACCTCACATACCCCCCACCCCCACAGCCATTGCACTTGCACTGTCACATCATCTGCACTTTACCATAATTGGACCTGCTGCTTCTTCTTTGGTGTGGTTGAGTGCCTTTAGTTAATTTTAGTTGTATATATTATTATTATTGTGTATTTGTTTATTTAATATTGTATTTTTTGACTTTTTGCACGGGAGTTGCAATAGAAATTTCGTTGAATCCTGTTCAATGACAATAAATGCTATTCTATTCTATTCTATTGTGCATTTCTATGTTTTCAACCTAAAAAAAAGCTTATTTATTTTTTACAGGAATAAATATCTTATTCAGATTCTGTTTAGTTATTAGACTTTTCCATTGGTTTTATAACAATCTGATCAGGTTTTTGAATTGCCAAATCAGTTGTCATGATATTTAATGTTCCAGTCTGTGTGCTTCTGAATTGTATGTGGCTGTTTTCCTGGTCTTGCACGTTTCTTTGTTTGCACCTTACCTCTTTCTTGGTGAAGGCAATCAGAGCAGTCAGCAGCAGGCGTGTAAACTTGATTCTGTTGAAAAGTGCCAGACACTGCTGGTGCTACAAAAAAAAATGAAAATACACAAGATGTTAGTGTTTTCCTGGCATGTATTTCTTACTTTAAATTAACAACGAACATGATTTTTAATGTTCAGGACAATTTCATTTCCCATATTTATTACAACAAAGCTACTGAAAATTTCAAACCAGTTTTAAAGCTCATTTGAATTTCACACGACCACAAATGAGATAGCAAACAATATGTGAGATATATGCAAAAGTGTAAAGCTATTAGATTAACAACAATGGGGCAATATGATTCACTGCATGCAATCCCACACCCATCAGAAGGTAGCACAGCTAAATGTGCTAAAAGAAAATCTATACTAAATATGTATAACACAGTAAACTCACTTCCAGCTCAACTTCTGGGTTTCTCTGCTCGCCTTGCCGGCTGCGTGTGCTCTGCGAGGAGAAGCAACATATATCAGGACATAGAAAGCAGGGGACATTGGGCTTAATTGAGTCAACGCATAAGCTGAACCACCCCTTGTTTCTCTAAAATGGT
Organism: Poeciliopsis prolifica; assembly: GCF_027474105.1. NCBI lineage: Eukaryota > Metazoa > Chordata > Actinopteri > Cyprinodontiformes > Poeciliidae > Poeciliopsis > Poeciliopsis prolifica. The sequence continues at coordinate 28,622 of NW_026562389.1, forward strand.
AAAAAAAATAAAATAACAAAATGAAAAAACATTGATGATGTAACCAAATAATTGAGAAGGCATCATTTGTCAACGTTTTTGAAAGTAAGAACCTTATGGGTAAAGCGGTTCGTCTTCTGTTTCTTAAAAACTGTTTTTCAGTTTTAAAAGTGAATTTATAAGTTTTATAAGAATTGCATTTCAGAAATATTTTAAAATTAGTTTCGTATGTCAATTGTAATATGTATGAGCTACAACATGAGGTCATAAACTGAAGATAAGTGTAGCAAATAAAGTCGAAAGTTGATCCATTTAACCATACGCTGGCTCAACTTGCCCCACACACTCAATGCAGTTATTTTGGCTGTAGTCTCCCTACCGTCAATATTAGATCAAATTTTTTCATTTACATGATTGCGGAGTGGACATCATGTATTGTGCATGTAAACAAAAAACAATTGTTTCTTCAAAGAGCCACCAGTGACATTGGAGACGGGAAGTCTACTGGATCAGCAGTAAAGCTTACGAAATAGACAGAGTGACACCGAAAACATACACTGACAAAAAAGAAAACGCACGTTTGAAAATGATAGGCGAAATGGATTTCCTCAGATGCCAAGGAGTTTCAAATTTTCAAACATATTAAGAAAGAAGCTAAGCAAATGTTAATGTTTGATTCCCAAGGCCACTTAAAACATTCTGATGTCTTCCTTGTTTTTTTTTTCTCACTTGATCTAGTGATCCTGAATATGAAAATCGGCTGCAGTAAAAGTAAAATACCTTGACTTTCCTCTGTAACTCGTCTTCCACGTCTTTGAGCATGCCTACAAAAGATCAGCATGAGAGAAAGAAACATCTTATTTATCTGAACACACTGCACATGTTTACAACATACAACAAATAAGCACCTGTCACCCGCAGGTCAGTGATGTTATTGGCCATCTTGAACCCATAAGTCATCGCCTGGAAATCCTCCTATAGAAAACATGAGTTAAAAATCATTAATTAAACATTAATGAAATTAAAATGTTTCAAATCATCTCTCTTCTCAAATGGTATAACACATTAAATTAATTAACCAATTTGTATCTTAATTTAGTTTCTTTCTTCAGTGGCTAAACATTTTGAAACTTGGAAAAAAAGCAAGAAACTGGGAAGATGGATGGAAATAAGGAAAGAAGGGCAAAAGAGGAGGGAGATCAGGAAGAAAGGACCACGCAAGAAAAACTTAAGGACGAAAATATGGAAACAAGAGAAGAAAATTAGAAGACAAAGGAGGTAAAAATAGAATAAAGGATGAAAAAAATTAAGGAGCAAAAGATAACATTTATTCAATGGGAATGAAAATATGAGTATTTTTCTACACTCCTATTTTTTTCATGTATTAGTAAATACCTGAAACATGCAGTAATCAAATCCCATACTAAATTTCCTGCACAGGAATCTTGAAATTTATCAAGGGATCATTTTTCTCGGAGGTAATGGCCTGACCACATTCAGTTATTTACACACATTCACACCTGGAAGCTGCCAAGTACAGTCGCAGTTGGGCCTACTCTTCAATGAGGAGCTCCAGTGGAGATGTAATGCACCACAGCGTGTTAATGAGTGACTTAGAATACATTCCTCAAGGCTTTTCTGACTAGACTTCATACCTGTAGCTTTCTCTAACATTTATCCCCACAATGAGCACGAGAGGTAAACAGCTCACCTCTTCAAACACAGCTGCCTTGTTTACTTTTTCTCGTGCGATGTCACACACTTTTAGTAAACCCAGGGCAAAGGCTTTGAGTGCTGGCTCCTCAATGAGGTCGGGGTTATGTACATACAGGCAGGTGAAGACGGTCTGTGCCAACGAGTGACCCTCCAGCCATGTTATCTAGGTAAACGCATGTAAAAACACACAATGTATGACACTGAATTTTATGTTTTTATAGTAACTTTAAAAAATATAAAAACAAGGACCAGTTTTCACTGTGGTCAAGTAGCTCAATCTTTGCTTCCTCTGGCCATAAAACGTTTTCCCAAAGGACTCTCACAAGGCAAGGATTTCAAATACATCAAAATAGTTATGGATTAAACAAAGAGGCCAACATAAAGCTTCAAGGATGCTCAGCTAAGACCAACTCCATCAATACTGAAGAAAAGTGGTCAAATGTCCAGGGGGAATTGTTGCTGATGGATACTTGAAAGGTAATACTTGCTAAAGGTAATATTAACCAAACAATATTTGGGGGTTGATGTATATATTTGGGATTGAAGAAAAACAAGTCAAAAACACCATCATTTTCTGATATATTATTAATCCACTTATAAAAATTCATCATTAAAAAGCCTCAAATTAATAGGACACTCAAGCATGGATGAATGCAAACTTCAAACCAGCAGAACTAAGAATTTTGTGGACCAATTGTCTTGATAAAATTTTCTTGGATCAGATTCTTCAATCCTTCAGTAAGTAAATAAATGCAAGTAGTTGATGTAATCAACTTTTAATATACATTTTTCTACATCCCGTGAAATCTCAGAAAACCTCTGGACCATAGCATCTTCTTGACCATCACTGCTTTAATTTAAGAGAAATCCCATAATATTGCATGCCCACTTGAACTTAAGGAACTATAAATAGGCAATTTACCAGAAATAAAAAAAACCCTCACCAAACAGCAGAAACAAGTGTCAATGATCCCAATGAGCTCAGGAAGACTGAGCTCTTTCACCTTGATGGCACCCTCCTGAAATTAATGTCAAATAGTAAATCAAGTTACACAAAGATAGTTGCTTCATTAGATTTCTATACAATAGAGCAGATAAAGTAAATGTGTAAGTTGCATGGTAGCAATTTTGCTTTGTGTTTTTAACTGCTGTACCTTAATTGCTTGTTCAAATTAGCACTTTCCTGTTGACCTGGTTTCCAATCATTCCTGCATCCATCTTAGGATCCATCATTTCGATTGCATACATGGCCTCAAACAAGCCAAACCTGCACCATAAGAGAAAACTCATTCTTTTCTCTTCTGAAGAAAATGATATGAAAATTATTTTGTTTTCATTAAACAACTAAACTACAAACAATGTAAAACTGAAAAGTGTTAAGGAATATTAACCAACAACAAATCCTCTTTCCAGTGAGCTAAACCTTAATTCTGATTAGTTTTTTTGAGAAGCTGTACCTAATCACGTAATAATGAATGCAATTTTGTCATGCTTACAGTTTATCGTGAAGCAATTCTCCGAGGTTTAACTCTGCAAAACAAGATAAGAACATGTTTGTAAAAATAATCATCCCTTCTGGATCTGCTGAATTTCCAATCAGTGAAATATCAATAAAATGTTTTACCTTTGCAGCACCCTTGAACTCATGAGTGATATCAACCCAATTGGCATTGTTCTTCATCTTCTCTGGTATGCCCAGCACCCAGCCAGTATCATCATCCTCAACTGCTGACTTCATCACCATGGTAACCAATAATAACTTAAAGCGAAAAGAGAAGATTATGTCAAGGATCTGACAATGTAACATTACCAGAGCTTAAAAACTGTTTACTCAATAATCAGTTTCCCCCACGACTTTTTTTGAAGTAATATTTGGGTTTGATGGACTTTGTCTACAGCAGGGTGCTCAAGTCCAGTCCTATAGAGCTTACTCCAACAGACCGGGATCAGCTCTGAACAGGCCTGGAAACGAGCCATTCATTTGATTCAGGTGTGTTGGAGCAGAGATGCATCTGATAGTTGCAGGATGGTAGCTCTGGAGGACTTGACTTGAGCTCCCCTGGTCGACAGAGACCTGCAGTCCACCTCCAAAACTGACTGCAAGAGATTTTTGAAGTACTTTTAAAAAGTGCAACGAAGTAAATTTTAATTTTAAACAGGATTAGCTTCATTAGTATAGTAATCGGTTCATAGACCGATTCACTGGCGCGTTAAATTGGCTAAGGAGTGGACTCTTTAAATATTAGCACACTTGATCAATAAGTGGTTATTGGCCATGATCTGTATGGGCTTATTTAAATCGATCTCACATTGTGTTCAGGAGGACATTGAATATGATTTCAGAAAGTCTGAGCACAGTATGTAAGGCACATGCATGGCGTAACTGCGTATTTGGGCTTTCTCCTAGTGCTATCAGAAAAAACCTCGTGACATTTTACCTAAAACGTACAAACACAAAGATGAAGCCAACGCGACAGTGTAATAATGGTAAAGACGCGTGATGATGTTAGCTAGCTTTCGCCAGTTTCAGATACCGTGTGCAAACTAATACTTGTAACGACGTATTTACAGCAAATAAAACATAATTATGAATCTTTTATATGTTGTTTCACCATCTCCAATATAACAAACACGAAATCAGTGACTCACGAATCATTAAATTGTTATAAACCAGCACTAACCTTGTTTTTTAATTCCTTCGAACACTGTAAAGTCTGGAACATAAATTTTACGTCATAGGCTGCAGTCGACCTGGGATTTGTAGTCCAAATGGGTACGTGGTACTCTCCTATACACAATGTAGCGCTGAATTGACTAAATTAAAATGTAAAAACTGAAGATAACGTAGAAGTTGTATTATAAGACGTGATTTACATTCGTTTTTTATTGTAATTACGCATCGAACAAACAAAATAGAAAGACGTCGTTACTCTCGCGTTGCTACTCCCTCTGCTCTCATCACATCAGCAGGGCGTTTCAGGGAAACAGTAGCAGTCCCCCTTATCTCAGACTTGGTCCTCTCTCAGCTGGACGGCATCTCCATTTCGTGCAGGTTTGAGAAATGGTAATTTTGCTTTTATTGTAAGAATATGCTGTTTTGTCTTAGCTCGCTTTGGGTTATAAATCGAGCATTGCTAGCTTATTTCACCGTTAGCCGGCCTGCTGGTGCAGACAGGCGGCCGTTAATGAGTGACCAGCACAGCAGGTGCAGAGGCCATAATCCTCAACTGGGTTATCCAACTTGGCATCTATAAGATAAACAATGAAGTAAAATACAAATTTGAACTTGCTGTCAGAAGCCTTGTTTAAAGATGAGGCAAAACTGCGTCCTTACTAAATTCTACATTGTGGGAGAAGACCGGTCTACTGCCTGTTTTTGGCGAAGAGAAGAATGGGTAATGTGTCAGCTGTTAAACTGGTTTTTGAAAGTATGAGCTACCCTTTGGCTGCAGCTTTACTCCCCCTCAAATCATAATTATCCCTCTAAATTATCTGATAAATCTTCCTGCATATAGTGACGATGAAGGGCTGTTTCAGTATGAATATGAGAAATTTTGTGAAAAAAAAAAAATCATAATAAAACCCAAAACTGTTGAGCAAGTTTCCTGATTCTCAGCTGCTTCTGCACTTTCTGCCCATATTGCCACAAAACTTTAGGTGAAAAAAAATTCCTTTCTAAATGTGTTTATTTTTTAAATATAGTGTTTTTCTCAGCAATTTGCACATAATTTAGCTTTGTGTTCATTCAGTTCACATTTAGCTTTAAATGCAAGACTTAAATAGTGATAGGAAAGAATAAAAACTCTGAAAATACAAGGACGATTTATTTTAGGGGAAACTAAACTTTTGAAACTTCTGCCTTGCTCTGCTCATGCCCAGGATTTTTTTTTTTACATTTTTATGTTGTCAATGTCATTCCAACCTATTAATTGGACACTGTTTTAATTCCAATGCAGATTCAGTAAAAGTGTTTAAAAAAGAGAAAAATTATAAAAGAATAATTTTAGAAAATGAATCTAGAGTAGTGCAAAATGGGGCTAAACATAAGACCTACACCCCATATACTAGTCTGGATATGAAGTTGTGAAGACTAATCTGTTTGATAACATGTTCAGCCTGTTAATGCATTGCCCAGTAGAAGGCACATCTACTTGATAATTTTAGAGAAGCGGCCATTGCTTTCCATTTTTGGCATGGTTTAAACTTTATACAATCATATCCAAACAATTTTATGAGTTCATCATAGTACACTGGGTCTGCTACATTTCCTGTCACAGTTACATGACTTGACAAAATGCGATGACAACCAGGAATTTATTTCCAAAACTATGGTAAATTAGGCAGTAGTTTGTGTTGTCCTGAGAAGACTCCTGAATGGCTTTACATGAAAAGAAATGGGGTGTTGCAGTGCTCATTCAATATCACAACTCATTGCAGTCTGTTTACCTACAAATCTATCACTCCATGACCCTAAACCTCAAGCAATGCTCTAAATATAAATCTTACCCAATATCAAATAGGCTGTTTTACTATTGCAAAGACATCAAATACTGCGACTATGACACAAAGCAGTTTATTTTTAAACACAGATGCAATATTTATGCCTATAACTGACAGTGACACAAATAGCTTGAAAAGCAAAATTAAGCAATCTTATCTTAACCAATTTTGGGGTTTAACATATATAATAAATATCACTTCATAATTAGTTGTCACTGTATTGTAATGAATGCCTGTTCCTAGTTGGAATGTAGGATTTTAAGAGAGTTCTGCACTTGCTAATGTTTGCAAATCTCAATATAATTTATATATGATTAAGAAAAAAAATATTTCAACCATTTATATACCTCTCATGGTTGTACCAGCAGTGTTTCACTCAAATGGAGTGTTTCTGCATTTGAGTGCAGCCTATGTTAAAAAATATAATGTATAGTATCAAGATTAACAGTAAAAGAAGGCCTTGCATATAAATTCCTGAAACCCAAAGAGGAAGTATTTAGGTTTTACCATGAGTCTCTGGACTTTTCCAATGTTTGAGATAGAAATAAATATGCATGTGCAGACATTTTCTCAGTCTGAAATCAAGTTATAATTCAATTGCATATATTGTTATGCTGTAAAAGATTTTACTTTTTCATGACCATACACAGGTTGCCAATTTGGAAAACGCTGCACATATTTATAGACTAGTACATTCAAAGCTGGGGACAGATGAGCTTTATTGTCAGCTGGTTTTGCCGTAGTTGCTTGGCCGGCTCCAGTTGAGAGTCCTGTGGGAACTTATGGGGTATGAAGGTTAATCATGCTTGTTTCCAAATGATGCACAATGTTTTGACTTGTTCTCTTTTAGTAATGCGGACTTTGTTTTTGTTCTCTTGCAGTCGACATGACCTTTTGACGTGGGGGAAAAATGAACAAGCCCAAAATGGCCACAGAGAAGGGGTGAGCTGATGCGTGCACAGCCACACACAGGGGCAGTGATGTGTGGGATTGTGTGTAGCTTAGAGAAACATTTTTTTTTGGTTTATGTGTTCCTTTGCTCCTGATTTGCTTTTATGATGTTGTTCTGTCCCTGTGCTGTTTTAGCTTTTCATTCACTTCAGAGCAGCGTCCAATCCCTCTGTTTATCTTCTGGTCGCACCACATATGACAATGTGAGAAAGAGAGACTGCCAGTATTTGTACCAGAGAGCCCTGTGCAGAGATAATTACATGGCCTCCAGAAGTAGCCATGTGAATTTGTCACGGCTAAAAATAATCTTTGTTCATCTCTGTCTCAGGTTTATTTAGGTTCTACATCTGTTTTTGTTTCTTTGTCCGCTCATGCATTACATTCTCCCATCATTCTTGACATTTTTTTTAATTTTCTGTCCTGATCACTCACTTTCTATTTCTGTTTTCGTCTCTGTCTCTCTCTTTCTCTTTATAAGGAATGAGAACTTCTGCTCTACTTGGTATAATCAGAGTTTAGATTTTTCATTGTTTGCCCTTGCTCTACCAAGTGACCCCTAATCTCTTGCTTCTAGTTCAGTGCCAGGGAAGTTCATATTATTAGAAAAATATTGGTCACCCCAGAAATAGCTAATCTCTTGGGAACAGCCATTAAGTCAGCTTTAGTAGAATAATAAATAAATCTTAAAGTAGACCTGATGTGTGTTTGGTATCGATGGGAGGGACAGTGAGACTGTTCCTATTTATATTTCTTTGTTTTTGACATGCAGTGCCTTGCAAAAGCAGTGATGCCACTTAGGTTTTTCACTCTGATAAATTAGGTCTGACGTTGTCATCCTCAACCTCAGACCTAAATGTATTTGCTACTTTGGGTCAAATAAAACCTCAAGAAAATACAGTGAAGTTCATCAAATATAAATGTATTTGTCTATTTGACCCCAGTTCCTCTGTTGTACAGCATAGTGTGTCCAATTACATGGGAGACAGAAGCGGTATGACATGGAGCTGTTGAGAACTTTGTGAATTCAAGTTTCGATATCTTTTTTTTCCCAGTGTTCCCAGTAACTCCAGGGTAGTAATGCTCCTCGGCCAGCTGGAGAAGATGGACGGGGAGGTCATGCTGAGAGATGTAGAAACAGCAAGACTAGTCACAGCGAAGATCCTTCATCTCATACAGACACAGGGTAAGGAAAGAAAAAAAGCCAGACACTTAAGATACGCTGACTACTTTATTAGGTAAACATGTTCCTGTTAATGTTACGCCTCTATAAAGGGGAGTAATGAAAACACACACACAATGTTACTCTTTGCATGTCCGGTGTTATAATTTCAAAACAGTTTCAGACATTACTCTGTTACATTGAACATTACACACATTCTAGTTATGCCGGCACAGTAAAACAAATCGAACACACACAGTAGCCTACGCCGTTAACCAGGAAGCTAAGTATAGCATAGCAGCTCTTAAACTAGTTATCAAAATCACCGCAGCGCTCTCTGTTAATTAAACAAACATCGCTATAACAATCACCACAACATTCTCTGTTCATTAAACAACCATCGTGTTAGAGCAATTTCTTATGAGTTCGAACTTTACCTATAAAGGGGAGTAATGAAAACACGGACACAATGTTACTCTTTGCATGTCCGGTGTTATAATGGAGCATAACCGTTACGTCCCCCTACATTCCAACAGACAAAACAATCGAGCCCCGAACGACCAACAAACTCTCAAAACATTCGATTCAAAAGGTTAGACTTTTCAAGAACCACAAACAAACATAGGCGGAAAAGCAACAAAGAAAAGTAACAGTAATAAAAAGTACATTTCTTTTAACTTCTTTAAACTTAGGCTACCTTTTGTCATATCTGTACCGTTTATCTGCCTGTAGTGCTGAACTTGAGAGACCAGAATAATCGATCGCAGATCATTAGATCTTGTTTTCCTTTTTCGTTGTTTGAAATAGTTTTATAACCACTACACACTCCCCTTCAACAGAAATGTCGTCCTCGACATTCAATAAGGAAAGGAGTAAGATGACAACCATAATCCATAAAACCATAGCGAGATCACTCGGTCCATACACAGGCACATGACCTAATCAAAGTCTTTAAGTGCCAATATCAAATCTAGAAAAGGTGGATCAGCAATACACAAACATAGGATCATAGGTGGACATCTGAACTGGCCCTGGCCATATAGGCCTTGCTTGAAAGGGTCCATAATAGTGCACTGGATCAAGGCAATATGTGGACCTTGGTGGAAGTCCCAAACTATAACAAGAAGGATGACCAAATTCATCATAGGTGAATCGCTGTGGTGGTCGCCGTTCTCTCTGAGGCCTATCTTGTACTTGCTCATCTCCACTGTGGTTCCCGCATGCAGGTGACATGGATGGTAATAGAGGGCTGGCTCCACCATTTTCCAGGTGTTCAGGTGCTCCATCTTGCTCCACTAGCAGGTCAGGCATCGCTTGAGCTTCCTCCAGGTTTAACACCGTCTCTTGTACCTCTTCTGGCCTCGTGCCTGCCCTTACTGCTGTGGGCTCAGGGCCTGCCGACACATTGTTGTGCTCCTCAGTAGTGGGACCTGTTCGGTTGTGTGGTTCAGGGCATGGGTAGTAAAACCATTCATCCTCTGAATCCTCATCACTGACGTCTTTTTGTTGACTGTCAAGTTCACTGTCACATGTCTGTTTTGAACCTTTTCTCCGTGATCTGGCAACTTTTAGGGGAACTTCCAGAGGTAGGTGGTCACAGGGAAGTAAGAGGTTGCGGTGTAGTATCCTACTATCTCTCCCCTTTCCTTGTTCAGGTACCACCTCATATACAGGAGCATCCTTGTTTACTCGCCGCACAACCTTGTGGATGATGTCCTCCCAATGGTTGCGGAGTTTACCAGTCCCACCTCTTGGGGTCAAATTCCTAACCAGGACACGGTCTCCGGGTTCCAACTCTGAGCTCTTTACTTTGCAATCGTGGTGTCTTTTGCTTCTTTCAGCTGATGTTCTTGCATTGTTCCTCGTTATCTCATAAGCTTGTTGCATTCCTTCTCGCCATTTTCTCATGTACTCCTTGTGATCAGGTGTACCTGTTTCTGGTGTCAAGCGGAAGAGTACATCAATTGGCAGTCTTGGAGTCCTTCCAAACAGAAGAAAGAAGGGGGAAAAGCCAGTGACTTCACATTTTGTGCAATTGTATGCAAAAACCAATCTCTTCAGTGAGTCTTTCCAGTTGGACTTCTCTTTCTCTGTAAGGGTCCTCAGCATTTGTATGAGCGTACGGTTAAACCTTTCAACTTGACCGTTGCCTTCAGGATGATATGGTGTTGTTCGCGAGCCCAAAACTCCAGAGGTTCTTCTTAGTTGTGACATGAGCTGGTTTTCGAATTCACCACCTTGGTCGTGATGAATACGTAGAGGAAATCCAAATTTTAATGCATAATCATTAAAAAGTTTATCAGCCACAGTTTTTGCTGACTTAGATGTTGTGGCATAAGCCTGGGCGAATCTCGAGAAATGATCAATTATGACCAATATGTACTCATATCCACCAGCTGACTTGTCAACATGCAAGAAATCGAGAGACACCAACTCAAAAGGCTGGGTTGTAACAATATTAGTAAGAGGTGCTCTAGTCTCTCGGCTTGGTTTTCTCTGTTTTATACATGTGCAGCTCTGAGCCACATAGTGATGAATGTCCTGTTGCATGTATGGCCAGAAGAAGCGTTCTCTCACCAATGAAGTGGTTCGATCAACCCCTTGATGTCCCATGCCATCATGTAGTTCCTTCATAACGGTTGCTTTGTACTTTTCAGGCAAAACAAGTTGTGTTCGGTTGGCTGTTTTTCGACGCAGGATGTTGTCATCATCCAAGGTCAGTTTTTCCCATTCGTGTAGTAGTCTTTTACTCTCTGTGCTGAGTGATCTTAGCTGGTTTCTGTCAGGTTTTTTATTTAACTGACGATATTCAATGACTGGGCCAATATTTTTATCTTCCCTTTGAGCTTGACAAATCTCTTCCAATGAAAGAAGTGTTTGGTGTGAAGTGCCGATTTCTTTGCATTGAGCAGAAAGTGCCATGGACCACACTGCATGGGAACTTACGTTCTCAACTGACTGTACAACTGCTTGAACTGAACGGGATGACATTTCCTCAGTACAGTGTTCCATCATGATTTTAATATCCACTGGCAGCCTTGACAGAGAGTCTGCATCAATGTTTTCTTTCCCTGGTCGGTATCGAATGGTAAGGTGAAAATCCGCTAATTCAGCCACCCACCGACACCCGTTGCATTCAGCTTTGCTGTAGACAAGACGTAAGTGAGTGGATTATTGTCTGTATATACAGTGCATGACGAGCCAATCAAATAGTCTCTGAATTTCTCACAGACGGCCCATTTTAAGGCAAGAAATTCCAATTTTCCAGAGTGGAAATGGTAGTTTTTTTCAGATTTGGTGAGTGTCCGTGAGGCATATGCTATTACACGCATTTTTCCTTCCTGTTCCTGGTACAAAACTGCCCCCAGACCCAGATTGGAAGCATCTGTGTGTAGTACAAAGGGTTTACTAAAATCAGGAAAGGCGAGGATTGGTGGTTCCACCAGGTGGTCTAACAGTTCCTCAAGCAAGTGCTGATGTTTTTCTGTCCAAACAATGGGAAGGTTGGAGGGGATCCCAGTTTTTCTTTTATTCTGTCTCTGCCTTGTAACATGTTTGTCATTTTGATTTGAATCTGTGGGAGCTCTCATGAGATCATAGAGAGGGGCAGCTATTTGAGAAAAATCTCGAATATACTGACGGTAATAACTCAGGAGGCCCATAATGGCTCTTAGTTCTCCCACAGTAGCTGGCCGTTTGTCTTTCAGGGCCCTGACAGCAATGGTATCAGCAGGGTCAATTTTACTGCCCTCTGATGAAACAATGCGCCCAAGATAGCGAACCTCATGCCGAAATATTTCACATTTGGCTGGCTTCAATTTGATGCCATACATTCTCAATCGTCTAAGCACAGTTCTGACATGTTCAACATGGCTTTTGAATGACTTACTGAAAACAAGAATGTCATCAAGGTATGGAATGCAAATATCATCCCTGAGTCCCTCGAGACATTCTTCCATGCACCGCTGGAAAGCAGCTGGTGCGTTCATTAAACCAAATGGTATTCTAATCCATTCATATAAACCCCAAGGGGTCACAAAAGCAGTGAGGGGCTGACTGTGTTCCGCCATAAAACCCTGATGGTAAGCTTTACCTTGATCTAACAGCGAAAACCATGAGTTGCCTCCCAGGCCATCCATAATGTCCTGTACCCTGGGAATGGGCTGGCGGTCTGGTACAGTCTTATGGTTCAACTCACGGTAATCGATACAAAGGCGTAAGCTCCCATCTTTTTTCCGAACACACACCACTGGAGAAGAATAGGGTGAATTTGATTTGCGCACCCAACCTTGTGTGATCAGATCATGTAGATAGCTCTTCATCTCTTGATATAATGGTTTTGGAACTGAGAGGTAAGTTTTAGCCACGGGTTCTGTGTCTTTCAGTGAGATGGACAGTCGCAGGTTCTCGATGCATCCAATATCCTCATCCGAACAGGAAAAGGAACCTGACTCCTCTCTTAACATCTGTTTAACCAGATCTCTTCAGGGGGACTGAGATGATCCAAATCAACTGGGGGATCCCAGTCACAATCAGAAGTTTGATGTTTCTTCATCTCCACATTAGCTACTGTTAATGGAGACATGGAGCAGGACTGTTCAAAGATTGTCGTCGGGTAAACTGCTTGGACTGGCTGTGCTGTCCCAATAACAGTCTTTCCAGAAAGTGTTATGTCATGGTCCGTTGGATTTTGCACATCCACAGTCATGAATGATTTTGTACCTTTCTCTAGTTTTATGAGAGTGTCAGTGAACTCTAGACCTTCCGACCACTGTGGGTTGACACTAGGTTCGAAAATCAGAGTGGTCTCCTGTAGAGGGGTCATCATAACACGGCACTCTACTTTTACTGATGTATGTTTTGGGACATGTACTTGTCCTCTGGTGGTCTTAACATCATACTCCAAAAATTGCTGTTCAGCAGCAACTCTAGCCACAAACACCTCAGCATCATCCATTTCAAAGTCGGCAAAAGCTGCTTGGACAGCTTTGATTAACTGCTGTTTATTGGTGTCTTTGCTTTGCTGCAGCTCAGTATCCACTATCAGGCCAATGACATTTGAACCAATAATAGGGCGAGCAAGACTATTGCCTTTAATTACTAATGAAGGGACAACAACTTCTGTTGTTGGAACTCCATCTGCAGCTAGTTTGAATGTGACTTCTATCCATCCCAAGTATGGCATGTTTTGGCCATTGGCTGCAATGAGATTCAAAGTATCACTGTTTTCAATGATCTCAGAAATGTCTTTCAAAGTCACATGTGGCAGGTGTTCCGCTTTCCATTGTTCACTGACTACAGTCACTTGTGAGCCAGAGTCCCACAATGCTCTAATTTGCTGACCTTGGATATAGCAGTCAACCAGATATTTTTTTCCAACTAGTGGAGCAAATTTAATTTGCTTTTCCTTTCGTGGTGTGGCTCGGACAGTACTACAGGAAGTTGCTGAGCATTGATTTTTATGTACAGCCCAGTGTTCATATTGACATCCCTCTGAGCAATATAACACACTCTTACAAGATGAACATTGTCTCAGTCTCACCTTTAACCCGCTTGCACCACAGTGTGCACAGTGTTGGGGCACTGCTGATGACATGGTCACTCCCTGCCCCGCTGGGGTAACCCTTGCTCGTTTAAAGCACTCCCTCTGAATTGGCCGGATCTCCTCATTCTGCAGCCAGCTGAGAAGTGTTCACTGCTGCCACACCTGAAGCAGTGAATGCAATCCTCCAGATTTTCCTGTTGGCAGGCGTAGCACCTCCTCCTCGGCCGTGGTGAAGTGGTGGAAAGGGGGCGTTGATTTCCATATCTCTGATTGGATGGGAGATGATCATGTTGCCCTTGGGGTGGTGGTAAATAATTGTCATATGTTGAATGGGGTTGCAAGTAGCTGTATTGCACTGGAGTAGCTTGATGGTAACCATGATGCACTGCAGGCTGGTGTGTCTGTGATGAGTTGTGGTAAACTGGTGCTGATTGAGCTGGTGTTTCATTAGATCTTGTTTTCCTTTTTCGTTGTTTGAAATAGTTTTATAACCACTACACAAACACAAATACCAATTCAGCCAATCACATGTTAGCAACTCAATAAATTTAGGTATTCAAAAAATTGTAACAGTTGAAAACAAGCATCACAATGGGGAAGAAAAATATTTACGTTACTTTTAATGCATTTTCTGGTTCCAGAAAAACTGGTCTCAGTATTTCAGGAATATTCACCATCTTTGCAGATTTACAAGCAGTGGTTGAACAGGAAGATGAGGAATAAGGAGATGTGTGGATGAAAATACTTTTCTTGCTGTCAGAGGAGAGTTGGCAGACTGGATCAAGAAGGTAGAAAAGCAACAGCAGTTCAAATAATTCCCTTGTTAAAACCGAGATATGCAGAAATGATCCCTGAAAACACGGCATGTTGAAACTTGAAGTAAATGGTCCACAACAGCAGAAAATCAGAATGGGTGTCTCTTCAATTAGCTCAGAATAGAAAACCGAGGTTACAGTTCACACACTCACCAAAATTAGACAAATAAATGCCTGATTTGATTAATCTTTATCTCTGCTGCAATATTCAAATGGTATGGTCAGAATTTGAACTTGATGTAAACAACATGAATAGCATGGATCTATTCTACCTGTTTGGGGAATATTCTCATGACACACTATTAGCCTGGGAATATCACTTGAGCATTGTTTAAACGCCACATCCTAGCAAAGTGTTGCTCAAGTTGTCCAATTCTGGGCTACCTGATCTACCCATTTTCCGATGCTTACTTTCAGCAGGATAATGCATCATGTAACAAAGTCAAAACATTTCATCTTGGACTGGACGATACAGCCCTAGTATCACAATATAAGCTTTTCTCATCAGTCATTATCAATAATTAGTTGTTAGTTTTCTGTTTTAAATATCTGAAATATTACCAAACTAGTCACGTAACTTTGCTTTTGATATCCACAATTTTCATTCCACGCCATTGTTACTGTGCAACTCAACAAGTTTATGCTAGGTAACCGAAGAGTGAGTGAGTGAGTGTGTTAGTTTGTGCCACTCACCTTACTTAGCTGGTTGGTTGAACAGCTTCAGCCTCCCCCCTACCCTGCTGTGCGGTTCAGATTGGAGTTCTATTAGATCACATCGCTATATATTGTCTATATCCACATATCGTGACATATGTTTTCATATATCATAATACACATATTGTTTAGATCTAATTTCAACTAGTTTCTTGAACATGACAGTGAGTTCACTGTACTATAATAGTTTTCATCTTACCATCTTATCTGACTCCAGTAGTACCATAGGTATGAAATAGAACAGGACAAACCAGAAATCTGTAACTGCCGTGTGATGCTATCATCTCTGTCAGAGGATCAGGATGGTAGAAAGTCAACAGCAGAATTCCTTGTTAAAGCCAAGATATGTAGAAGCAATCAATGACTACACAGCATGTTGAAACTTGAAATGAACTGTACTGAACACAGTTCAAAATAAGATTGCATTGAATTCAATAAATGGTAGTAAAATGAAGAGGCCAAAATAAAGAGCCTTCCAAAGAAAATCATCACACAAAATGATCGTCTTCCACCTTCTGGATCAGTTTTCAAATCCGAGCATGATTAACTTCAGTCTTTGCTGATTGCATATATGAGGTTGTAGTCTGATTTACTTTTAGCTCAGTGTTGCTAGGGAGCCAAATATTTATACATATAAACTTACAAAGTAATGTTTTAGCCCTTTTTTCTTTCTTTCTTTTTTTGTTTGATATTTGTCACCTTGAGCAGCTAAACTCCAGCAGAGATAAATATCCGACTGATGAGATCCGATGAGCTCACTTTTTCCTAAAAGCCACTTATTTAGTTTTTTTTCCCTTTTGCTGTCTAAATTATGTGGTCTTCAGTTTGTAATATTGACATCTCTGCAGACTTGATCAGCTTTTTTACTTAAAACATTAAAACACCATATTTTTCTTGTTACTTTTTCCTTTACACCTTCAAAAAGTTTTAATCAGGAGTAGTTAAGTAAATTAAAAGCTTGTTTTAGCTCTGTGTGTATAAATGGGTGCGGCAGTGGCCGAGGTGTAGATTGACTGATCTTGAGCCTCATGGTTTCTGATTACTCTTAAAGAGTAGTCTTGATCTCACAGCGGAAGGAGAAGGCATTGTGCCACCTCACGGTGTTGAACACAGTGTAACACGAGTGCGGCCTTGTTAGCAGGCAGCCTCTGTTGTAAGCTCGGATTAGTTCAAATATCAGTTTCACGTTGTTGTTGCACTCTTACTCTCAATAAATGCATTTGTCCAAGTGGTGAAACTAACTGACAATTTTGATACTTGTTAAGGTCGTTTATCAAGTAAATATGCTGAGCATTCTCAGCGTTCTGGTTGTGACATGTCAGGATTGCCTGCTATTCTGCAATTGACATCGCTGTAAATAACAAGCACACTCACAAAACTTACAATGTAAAGACATAAACTCAGGCTCTTGGATATATGAAGTGTACTTTCAACAACATTTGGCTGAGTCATCTAAAAATAATTATTGAATTATGAAAAAAATCGTCATCCTACTCGATCACAGATCAATTTCCAATTTAAGATTTCCTTTAAAATCTGCTATAATTTAACTGGTTTCTTTTTGAGGTGACAAGAAACGACATAAAAAAAATCTGCCCATTCTGTTATGTTGTGTGGGAAACAAAATAATAACACTCTGTGATGGGACAGTCACTGTAACAAAGTTTTTTTTTGTTTGTTTGGGGTTTTTTTTTGCAGAAAATGTATTTGCTGTTAATACTTTGAGCTGTCTTTACTGTCTCACATTAGTGATTTGCATTCTTAACTGGTATCAGTCTGCTTGTGACCTCAAGAGGTCACAAATCTCTTACGTCACGGGAAGCCGTGACGTAAGAGATTTGCAAAGGTCTAACATTTCCAATTCCAGGCTGAACACAAAGGAGTAAAATGAAGCCTTGAGCATGCCGGTGTCTAATAAATGTGCTCCTGTTAAATCACTCCCAGGCCATTTCAGGTATAAAATGACCAAAAATTCAGAAAGATAAGAAATCACAGGCACCACCAAGGACTGCCTCTCCGCTCCAGCTGTCTAATTGAACATCCCACATGCTGCCATAGAAAATACAGTAGCCTTTTAAATAGCTTCTTATACTGCTGTGCTTCCTCTGACTTTATTTTTAAACCATGGCCTCTGCAGAATCTTAGAGTCTTTATACTTTTCTCCGTATTAGGCCTGAAAATGTTAGACCTTGAAATTATACTAGCTCATCAATGATTTTTAGTTATTTTTAGTTAACTTCTCTGTAGAATGCCAACTCTGTTTCTGCTGGTACTGTCATGCTGTATGTTTAGGCTATTACAACAAAAACATTCTTTGAATTTTATTTGATGCTTTTTTATGAGGTATAAATGTAATGGAATTCAGCTTAAGAAATGGGATTTCAATGACACCTGCTGCAGTTAACCATTCCATTACGAATCTCACTGTCTACTGTAAGGAGGTGCTAAAGTTGGATGACCAAGGTATGAAACACTTCAATAAAATTTCAATTAAAAAATAATGACTAGGATATGTTAACTTGCTGAACACGTTACACAATTTAAAGTAATAAACACAATTAGTCTGAGTTTATAACATTTTGAAATATAAAATATTAGTTTTATAAAGGCTTAAATTCAACTTATTGAAACTTGCAAAATCATGTGGTATTAGACACCTCACTGATACTGAAAATAGCTAACTGACTCTTCTTCCTTCAGTAGCAACTTCTATACTGAGGAACTCAAGGTGACCTGGCACAACCTGCTTACTTTGTGTTCATTGGTTGTTAAAATATAAAAATTTTCTGAGTTTCCAATCAGCCAATCATGCTGTAAATAATCTGGTCACCAACCACTTTCTCAGTCCTTCTCTAAATACTTGTAAACAAGAACAACTTTCAGAGAAACAACTAGGGAATGCTTATTTTACGTAATTAAGGAAAGAATTTTGGTAAATAATTCTTTTTCAAATGCCAACATGCTTTGCATTCCCTCTGACCTTGTTTCCATCTCGTCTTTCCTGAATATCATCTTTCCTCTTCCCATAGTTTAGTTCTTCTCCTCTCTCCAAAGTCGAGCAGCTAATCCATTCTGACTGACGGGCACAGTGGAAAACCGTCTGTCTGTAACTCAATCAATCATGATATACAGCTGTTCCTCTTCTCATATCCTGCTTTGCTATCTGTCAGTGCCTCCCCTGCAACTCCAACTTGAAACGTGTATGAGTATGACGTTGGTCAGAGGGAAGTGGAAGGGGGGCTCTGACCCTGTTCACAGTAACTATACACTCCACGAGGGACTTTTCTGTACTCTGTCTTAAGTTCAGAGTCTTAGGGGCTTAGGAGGCAGTGAAGAGGAACCTAAAGAAAGAACAAGAGAAAGCTAAGACATATTATAGTGTCCTATTCAGAGTTGTGCATTCCCTTACATCTTGCAAAGTTTTACTTGAAGGGATGCATTTTAAACAACAATTTTCTGTTGAAGCAAGAAGTAGTTAAGTTTTTGGCAGAGTTTAAAGGGAGGTGCTTGTTACTAAGTGTGGATATCTGTGCACACATGGTAGAAGAGCAGATGGATTGTGTTAACATCTAAGGAGATCTCTGCTTGCCGTGAAGGGATGCAGACATACCAATGAAGCTTTGGGAGTTCTTTATTTACTATAGCATATCAAACTCAGAAGGGCTTTGATTTACTGCAGTAAAGTAAAGCTGGTAATTAGGAGAACAGTGTACATTTTCATTCATCCCATCTGAGAAGTATTAGATTTTTTTGTTTTTAAAATGGATTATCACTACACCAAGAGATACTATCCATCGCTGGACGATGCAGGTTCATCAGGTAAGGTAACAAATGACAAAATATACCAGTAAGTTATTTAGAGAGTTGGAATTGAGTGTAAAATTTGAAATATGGATATGTTCCTAATTCTCTATTTTTCCTTACTCATTTGTGAAATTTGTCATAGTCATAGGCACTAGCAGCAGATACCAAAAATGGTGACAAAATGTTGGATTTGAAATGATTTTGTGGTGGAGTTTTTTTTTTATCTTCTTTTTCCCTCATCTTTTGACCTAATGACACAGACTTTACAAGATCCCAATTTCTGTGTAAAAACTGAGATATAAGAACAACTTTCACAATGTATACTTCTGGCCTTACTTTGCTGAGTGACCATTAATAATATTAGATGTAGAGGTGGAATCAGACTTTTGAAAATATTTGAAAACTAAGTTATTACAGAGTTTACATTTAAAATTGGATTTAATTAGAATCTTAGCAATAGCTTGACACTATTAACTATGAACACTGGTTTTCTTGTGCATTCTTTCCAGAATTTAGACTCTGAAGCTTTAAGGTTTTCTGAAGGTCATCAGTGTTTCCAATTCAGTCATATTCCATGATATAGTTTAAAGCTTAAAAGCTAAAACCAAGCAGCTCTTATGTAATATATTTAGCCTTCCTGTTACCTGTTTTTAAACATCTCCCTGTAATTGCTTGAATGAATTGAAGACATATCTGGACATGTCATAGAAAATTTTTTGCTTTTAAATTGCTTTCTATTCTTTCTGCTTCCTCTGAATGCATTTTAAACACCTCACTCATACCAAAAATGACAATGTGTTCATTGATCAATAATGATCAGATCTTTGTATTCCCAACCCAGTCCAGTCAATAGTTTAAATTTCTGTGCATCTTTACTTGAATAAAAACATAGAAGTTCACTGTGCTGAGATTAAAACAAAAGTAATTTTGTTCTGGGATGCATTTTTACGGAAAGGCATCAATCACCTTCTAGGTGTCGAGGCGCTGATTTGTTTAGAAGCTCTTTTAAAAGTCTGGCATGGTATAAATGTTTTCAGAAGATGCTGCTCCCCTCTCCACTGGTCTAAAGTATGTGCAAGGACAGACTGGACAGACACGATTCCTCTTTGGTCTCCAGTGTAACTTTGGCATGTTTTCCTTACTGCAAGTTGTAAGAGCTGCATACTTGGCACATTTTATCCCCACTTGCACCAGCTAATGACGCATTGCATGTTGTGCCAAACACGCAAAGCTACCAGACATAAAGTCTAAAATCTCCATCAGGTAATGTAATCCTCCACTTGGTTTTTTTATTTAAGGTCTGCATTCTGTCATAAACTGCTGACTTAAAAGAAATCTAATGATGCCATTTACGTCACATCCAGTTCCCTTTTTGTCATTATTTGTGTGTGCATTTTTTTTCTTCTACATTTATTTGCTTTTTGTCATTAAAACTTATAAGAAGTCATATTATAAAGATTTGCAAAGCCTTCAGTTTCTGTTCTAGGTATTTTCTTGTTTTTGGGAGTTCTACTGTGCTAATTTTTATATGTTTGCACTCGCAAAACAAGACTAAATATCTTTTTTGCTTTGCAAAGAAATGAAGTCCGACAAAAATGGAGAGGTCGAGTAATTTGAGTTCTGATACGTTAAGTCTTCTTCAGTTGACTTGAAAATATAATCTTATATTTGAAGAGTCGTTTTTAAGTTTGTTATAAAAATTATTTAAAAGTTGAACATATAAGTTGTTGGAAACTAATATAGATGTAAACAACGCTTTGCTATGTAAAGTTACAGTGGATTAAATGTGTCCGCCATAGAGAATGAAGTCACTTTCTTTGTCTGTTGTAACATGAGCCACTGTTGTGGCAACCAGTGTAATTGCAATGCATATTTTTGAATGGGAGACCTTTAAAGTTTGAGCCGTTTAACCAGCGACAATCCTCTACACTTCAGTTCCTGAAAACAAACCAAGGACTCTAACTACGATGGCTGCTATACAGAAAGGATAAGACCTTGCATTATGTCGACTGATGAGATACATCTGCAGGGCTCTGAAGGACTCTGCACTTTTATTCAGTTTTCTTAGCTTTAGAAATCACAGGAGTTTGAAAATGGTGGTCATCACCTGCTCTTAGAAAAATTAAGATTAGAAAGTGCTGCTGTTTTTTTTTTTTTTCCATAAAATCCTTACTTCAATTGAACTAAACAAATTTCAGTTTTTTGGGTTTTTTTTTTTGTTTTTTTACATTTCTGATTATTTTTATTCTGTGTGGTGTTGCAGAGAAGAGTGGGAAAGAGGTGATGTCCAAAGGCTCCAGTGGAATGGAGGTCATCCTGTCTTCTCTGGAGGTTAGCACATGTTCACTCAACCACAGACTTTCCCTTAACGGCATTGCAACACAATCTGTTTAATGCACCACCCTTTCTAAAATCCAACAACCGTACGTTTAAGTTACTTTGCATGAACAATCTTACATTTATCCTTTTGGAATCAACCACATAATGGAGGTTTTTGACCTCTTAGATGCAAGTTTTAGAATAAATAAGTTTCACTTGAAAACATCTGATTTATATGTCTGAAAATGATTTTGTAACCATAAAATCACAAAACTGTTCTCAGTTATAAGGGTTTATTCAAAGCAAATTAATTTATCTTGCTCTTAGTGGACAATCTTTGCCAGTCTCCTTTAAAAACTACAATTCTGGAGGTGATTTCACATTGATCCCAAAGTCTTCTCCATCTAACCCCAAAGAAAACTTCTGAAAAAAGTTTAGAGAGAATTGCGCTTCTTTCACCAATTTGTAAACTGTATGTATCGTTTTAACATGTGTGGTGTGTGTCACTTTGACAGAACAGCAGGGATGTCCAGACCACCTTGAACATCATGTACATCCTCAGTGAGCTGCTGACAGTTGGTAAGAAGACTCTTATTTATTTTCTTCACATTAAAATCAAGCTGCTTAAAGTGTGAATATCTGCATTTATTTATAAGTGTAATAAATGATTTTAAAACTTGATACATGTTCTTGATGCATACACAGTATAATGTGATTCCACAATTAATGATGTGGTGGTTATAAATTGTATCAATGTTAACCCAGGTGGTTCTAATTTTGTCCTGAATTAGGTTTCAGCTCAGTTAATACAGTTCTATTCTTGGTTTTCTGTCTTAGGCCGAGGCCGCAGAGTGGGAGTGTTTGTTTCCAAAGGAAACTGGGGTTTTATTCCAGATTCTGATAAACGCCAGTAAAGAACTTCCTCCCAGTGAGGAACTTATGTTGCAGCTTCACTCACTACTGGCCAAGGTTGGACCAAAAGGTATTTTTACACTCGCAGTCTATCACCATCTATTACCAACTAAAACATGATCTTGAGCTGTAAGACGGTCGAATGCCTTCTCTGGGTTGGGGAAGAAGTCCTCCCCGAAGTGGAAGAATTTAAGTGTCTGGATCTCGATTTTCCCTCTGTGGAAAAATGTAGATGAAGATCTATTGGCAGATTGCTGTAGTGCCTACAGTGAAGTGGGTGCTGTGCCAGTCTGTTGTGGTGAAGAATGAGCTCAGGCAAAGTTCTTGATTTATTGGTCAATCTACAATTACCCTCAACTAATATCAAGGGCTTTAGGTCATCACCGAAAGAACAAGATCACAAACACAGGCAGCTAAAATGAGTTTCTCAGAGGAGTCAGAGTAAAGCCGCTGCTTCTCCCCGGAGAGAAGCAGCGGCTCTGAGAGGAATCGGAGTAGTATTTGCTTTAAAACTTCTTAAAAATCACAGAAAACTCAAACCATCTACCACAAATGTGTTGATCACTCGGAATGACAAATTCAGCCTCCTTTTTTGAAATCCTTTATGACTTATTGTTGCTTCACTTTCTCTTTGTCTCCTCAAAATTATGTTGAATGACAACCATGTCAGTTTTGCATCCGAATATAAGCCAAAGATTCAGTATTTTAGGAACGGATGAGTCTAATTGAAAATCTGCTTTGGTGTTGTCCTTTTTCTGAGCCTTGCAAAAGATCCATCGATTTGCAGTTTGGTGAGGGGTGTAAAAAATATTTAAAATACCATAGCTTGTCACCTTCACCTATGAATTATCATACTGTTGTTTGTGCATTTCTTCAAACGGCATTTAAATGCTTTCTGAAGGGAGAAAAGTTGATTAGGTATGTTTGAAACTTTTTATGTCAACTTGACTACCAATGATGTAGCTATATAGATGTAAAATGGAAAACTGCAAATGCCTGATTAAAAAAAAAAAACACTGGCATGGTGTGGATAATTCAATTTGCAAAAACATTTAATTATAACTACATATTAAGTGCATAGTTATATGCACTCTTAATTCTTGATGTATAACAAAATCAGTTTTCTTGTCCTACACTGTTAACATGTTTAATCATATAAATGATTAAAAATTAACAGTATCACACATTGAAACATAGGTGACGTTAATTTGCAGTGAGGCACAGTATAAGCACATTATTTCTTTCTTATGCATTGACATTGAACCTTGTGTATGTTCAGACAGAAAGTTTGGGGTGAAGGCACGTCTAAGTGGAGCTCTGAACGTCACGGTCGATGTAATGAAACAGAGTCTACACAATGCAAAAGTTCTTCTGCCCTGCCTGCAGGTTCTCAGGGTTTACTCTAACAACTGTAAGTAAAAAGCATCCTCTGTTTCTGAGAGTTGAGCAAAGAAAGTATTTTACCACAAATGATTTTGTCTCTTTTGAACATGTAGCACAATTTTCTAACTTTTTTTTCTTATTATATAAAGCTGTGAATGCTATTTCTTTGGGAAAGACTGGAATGCTGGATATCATGTTCAAGATTGTTGGACCTTATAGCAAGAAGAACACAAGCCTCTTTAAGTGAGTGTTTGTTTTTTTAAGCATGAACTAATATTTAAAAGATACCAGTGGTATGCACAGGCTACATCTCCTTGGCTTTTTTCTGATAGAATCCTCGATCATCATGTAACCCTTTTGCCTTGCTTTAAAATTAACAGGGTAGCTCTGGACGCACTGGGAGCTCTGCTCAAATCCAGTGAGTAATTATTTTTGTCGAGTTAAGCTTTAATTTGTGGTAATTTATTAGCAGCTTCTTCATGTAGTGTAGCTTATTGTTTTCTTTTTCTCATCGTTACTCTGAATAACCTAATTTGCTTTGGATTCTCCTGCTGTCCTGTATATTATGCCTGCAATTGACGCTTATTTTAATTCATTACACCTTTAGATAGTCCATTTCACAGTATGGAAGTTATATCTGGCAATACTTTATCGGCTACTCCTTTTACTTCCCTGTGCAGAAACTAATGCCCGTCGTGCAGTGGACAGTGGCCATGTGCCCCTCTTGCTTGCTTTGTATCTGGATTGGCATCGCAATGACACTCGACACCGTTGCATGTTGATTCGTAAAGGATTGCTGGTATGCCTCAGAAACATTACCAACCTAAAACTGGGCCGTAGGGCATTTTTGGAGGCCGATGGCATGAGAATCCTGTACCACTCCTCCACTGTGAGTAAGAAAATCTAAATGAGAAGAATCGAAAGCAAACAGTACAGATGTACGGTCTGGGACTGTGCTATGCTTTCTGTATTTGGTTTTCAGGAGTGTCTACCTGTGCGGACACTGGATCCACTGATCAACACTTCAAGCCTCATCATGAGAAAGTGTTTTCCTAAGAATCGCCTGCCTTTGCCCACCATCAAGTCAGCTTTCCACTTTCAGCTGCCTCAGGTCCCTCCGGGTGGGCCTGTGGATCAGATGTACAGCCAGCTTTCTGAGGGTGAGGTTACACAACGTATACACAACGTATACACAACGTATTCACAACCTTATGTGGATTTGTAGTTTAGGGTTCTCAGATTATCAATATTCTCAGGACTTCACACAATTTGCAAAATACCTAACTTAGTATTGAATGCAACAAAAACACTTAACCTACATAGCAGGTTAGCAAGATGTGTCTTTTCAGTAAAAAAAAAAAAAAAACGACAAAAAACATCATATTAGCAGGCTTCTAAAACAGGATATGTACAAATTACTGTGATTTTATAAAATAACTCTGAGAGGAGCAAAGCAGTGATGAAAAGGAAAATGATGCAGGTTTTTCATAATTTGTCTTCTGCTTTTTTTTTAGAAATAAAAAAAATTATTGTGAGATTTATTTGTATTTGTCCTTCACTTTTTAGAGAACATTAAAGGTACCATTTTACAGCACAATCATGTAACTATTTTAACTATAGTTAACATAGTTTAGGTTCTCTGTCTCTTTAAAAAGCTCCAGCTCTTTACAACTCTGGCCTTTCTTCAACAACTTTTGTCTAATAAGCCTTTAAAAACAGGAGTGTTGCACTGACAAGTAGTTCTTATGCGCTCAGAGACTTGCAGCTCCTCCAGATGTTTGCTTATTGCTGCTGCCACTAGTCTTGAGGAACTGAATGGGATACTCTCAGCTGGAGACTGCAGCTCTGATTAGGAGCTGAGTAGAAAAGGCAGCGATTGGTGAGAGCAAGTGTTTAGGTACCCTGACTGGTTGCCAGGGGAAATTAAAAGATTTCTCAGACATGCATGAAAGAATCAAAGCAACATTCCAGGTATTGATTTTACACAATACTCCCTTTTAGTAAACAACCTGCATCATAAAAACCAAAGATATCTCAAATGTTCAACATCTCACATAGCAGTTAATTAATCTGACAATGGAAAGAGGATGGCACAACATTCATTAAATGCAAATGTATGCCACACTTCTCAGATTTTCATTTGTGAAAATGTTTCCATTTCCCTTCCACATCACATTTTTGCTTTACTTTCTTGTGGTCTATCCCATAATAAAACTAACAAAATGTACAGAAGATGGATTTTGTATTATAAAAATTTTAAACATTTTTTTGTCTTTTTGTAAGTAATTATTTTTACATTAAACTGGTAAAACACTTGCTGGGACAAAGAACAACAATAAACATGTGTTGATTTTTCCATTTTTTCCACAGTGGATGATGTTGTGGATGAAAGCGATGACAACGAGGAGGCCGAGGGAGACACAGACACTGAGAACGACGAAGATAAGGATCAGTGCAGCCTGGTGATACCCCGTTTCAAATTGATATACAAAGTTTGATATGGCAATCTGATATATTATTTTAATGGTGAAGTGTCTCATTTTTCCCTTTTGTTTTTCATGCTAATTGAACTGAAATAGCTTTTTGAAGTCCAAACTTTAGTGAAATGCCACTCCCTGTATTTGCAGTTCCTTTAGTTTCCAGCAGATGGAAGTCACTTCAGTTAAATTGAATAAATAAACATGAAGCTTTTTTCTTCAACTATGTTTGTTTCCATTTGTGTTGTGTTTCTGGTATAATTTTACTACTGTCTCCTCTCAATCAGAATGATGACATAGAAACAGATCTCAACAAGCTACATCCCGATAGGAACATTGGACGCCCGTTTGAGGAGCTGAAGGTCTATCAGAAGTTTTTCTCTGAGCTTTCTGAAGACTTTCAGGTGGGTATTGTCTAATTTTAGGATCCCTGGTCTTTTTTTTTTCTCACAAAATAAATTTAATTTAGTTAATGTTGGTCTAGTTGGCTAAAATGTCTCAGTTGTCTGCTTTTAACTGTAATTTTAAAAGAGTCACACCCAAACTGTCACGGCTACATAGCTCATAAACTCTACATTCAGATGATAATAGTAAGCATAAAACTTGTTGACACCCAAATTTTATTTGTGCAGGACTGAAGTTGGTGCAAATTCAACCAGCTGTACCTGTGCAACAGTCTGAAACCATGGCTTTAGGGAATATACAGAGACAGATGTGTTTTAGCTGCTCTAATTGTGCTAATTACTAATATAAGATTCTAAAAACAGTGTAAAGTTTGAAACCATGCCTGTTCTTCAACTATGCTTGCTCTGACATAGTGTGTGACATCACTCCTGTTTCAAATGTAAAAGATAACAGCTCAGCTCACTTCAGAAATGCTACAAATAACTATTTTGTAGGCTGTTAAAGTTCTTACAAAAAATGAGAAATGGCTAAAGTATACTGGAAAATATTTTAGCAGTGCATTTTTTTCATTTCATAATCATGAATAATAAGGTAAATAATTTTTTCTGTCCTATTTTTAGAAATATATATAATTTTGTCAAGTGTTTCATAAGATTAAGTGAAACTGAATGCAGTAAAATTCACAGAACAGACTGTGATAGTTGTGCATTAAAAATGAAAACCTCTACAAACTTTTCCTTTCACCACTAATGTTCAGAGCTCTCTAACTCTTCAGCCTCCGTTCATTGAAACCACATGTCAATGAGTTGGTCTCTTGACAGTATTTAACACTATGCTCAGCAGTACTACAATAATTTCAGTTATGAAGAGGCCAAGTGGTGCCTTTGTCTTTGAACCACTGGTTAAGTTTTGTGTGAGCCCTACTGTACTGACTGAGCATGGTATTTTAACCTTAAAAATGTAATGCAATATTATTGGGTTACTGGCAGATTTGTTGTGTGCCCAAGAAAATCCAACATATTTTTCCAACTTGATCACTCAAAACGTACTCTTCTTTGAATAAAATGTACGTATCTTCAATTTTTACAGAGGTATAGCTTTGACTTTTCAAAGAGCGTCTCTACAACATCTTCATCAACATATCTCTTCTCATCATCGTCTGCTCGGTTCAGTCAGCCAGCTGAAGTGCCCACAGCTCAAACCCTGTCTCCAAAGCAAATACCAGATTCTCAGAACGTTTGCACCTCTGTCAAAGAACGTCAGACTCTGTCGTCTCCCTCCCTCACTAGTTCTCAAACTCCTCTGGACCTGGACACGATCCACCTCAGTAAGAACAAAGATCAACAAGAGGGCATCAACATTCCAACCCCAGATAGACGCGCCGCTCCGACCTCCTTTTCAAGGTCTCTTTCTCAAGCTCACATGATGGAGCAGGAACTATCGCTTCCACTGGAGGGTGTCTGTCTTGAGGACAAAGGGAATCAGATTGCAGAAGCTGGTTCTGAGAAGGGCAAACACGAAGGCTCTCCAGTTAACAACTTGAGACATCCAACCACCTTTGCTCCTTGGGGGTTTCCCAGTACGTCGCACAGGTGGAGGAGGCAGCATCGTGGGCTCAGATTGTGGGTCAGAAGGTACTGAAGACGAAGGAGGTGATGCTCCACTTCTGGAGGTGCCAGACACTGCTCGACTCCTGCCACTGCATGACCCTGACCTTTATGTGGAAATGGTGAAAGGGACACAGTCAGTCCCACAGTACGCTGAAGTGGCTTACCCAGACTACTTTGGACATGTAGCTCCAATGTTAAAGGAGCCTCTTCTGGAGAGAATTTATGGTGTACAAAGGTGAGACAACTGCAATAGTGGCTAAAAGAAATGTTTACTCGAAAAGTCAATCCATTGCATGATTACCAAAATATTTTTTATCTTGAGCGTGAGTATTAAATTTAATATGTATTTATCTTGTAATAATGCAAGTGGTTCACTCTTTGTCTGTAGGTCCAAGATATTTCAGGACATTAAGCGACTGATTCATCCTAATGATATCCTAGATAAAGCAGTTTATGACATTGATCATCCCAGGTGAGTTATTACATGGCTGCGAAAGGTTTCTTCTTAGGTGAAAGAGTTCAATAGACTTCCATCCAGTGTCTTAAGTGTTTGTATTGAATTATTATCAGAGAGCAATTTTTTATTTTGTGACCATTATCCATGCATTAAGAAACTGACCACCATTTTTGTTTCAGTCCTATAATTGAAGAAAACAGCGAATCACTGAAGTTCAACTCTCAGTTTGAGTCAGGAAACCTCAGGAAAGCCATTCAAGTTAGGAAGTAAGTTGTCTTTTCATGATAAATATTAGCAGTGTAGCCTTACAGACTTGCACAAGGTACAAGCATGCCTAAAAGTACTCACCTCCCTGCCAGGTATATGTGTATAGAAATCTTTCTGTTTTGGCACT
Organism: Poeciliopsis prolifica; assembly: GCF_027474105.1. Taxonomy (NCBI): domain Eukaryota; kingdom Metazoa; phylum Chordata; class Actinopteri; order Cyprinodontiformes; family Poeciliidae; genus Poeciliopsis; species Poeciliopsis prolifica. The sequence continues at coordinate 57,762 of NW_026562389.1, forward strand.
TGGTTTTTCAACTGGAAGTGACCCAGCTAGAATCCAGACTGGAATCTAATGGCAAATCTAAATATTTCTTTGCCCTTCAAATGGGACAGGGCTCATTATTAAAAAAAAAAAAAAAGTTGTTTTAAGAGTGGTTTCAATTAAAACAGTAAAGTCAGTTGTTGTTTTTTTTTGATTGAGGAAGGATGAATAATTTTGGGCTTGACTGTATGACCCCTTGTACATTTTCTTTTACATATTTTGTATAAATACATTTGATATAATTAATTGCATGGTATTTTTTCTAGTAGTTGATATTTAGGTTCATATTTATTGTCTCTGCTCTTTCATTTTCTCCAGATATGAGTACGATCTTGTTCTGAATGCGGATATCAACAGTAATCACTACCACCAGTGGTTTTACTTTGAAGTGAGTGGCATGCGAGTCGGGACTGCGTACCGCTTCAACATCATCAACTGTGAGAAGTCAAACAGCCAGTTTAATTATGGTGAGACATGAAGCATCATCTGAAGAAAAAGAAACAGACTCTGGCAAAGGAGATGCAGTATGGTGTAGTGAAACTTTCTGCATCACTCTGTTTAAACATGTTTCTGTGTACAGGCATGCAACCATTGATGTACTCTGTCCAAGAGGCCATCAGCGGCAAGCCTCACTGGGTCAGGACAGGAGCAGACATTTGTTATTATAAGTAAGTGAAATCAACAATTTGTAATGGCCATGCAGAGGATGTTTTTTTTAAAGAAGCCATTAAAGAAACTTTGCAATTAGTATTAGAGTTCCATAACACCACAGCAGTTTTACACTTTAATGTAACACACTTCATTGAGCCGTGGAGCACACACTTGACTATATTATATTTTATACTTGCTGCATTAATAAAAATTATGAGCTCATAATAACGGCTTAGTGCTCAGCCATTTTTAAAGGCCTCTTTTAGAAAGAGTATCACTGCTTCACTTTCTCCAGTGTTTTAGAAAGAATATCCATGTATGATGTTGGAGATTTTTTACTGTTAGATGTTTATGCTGACCTCACTTAATCTCCCAAAACTGAAAGTGATCCTTTAGTAGACTTTGTCAATGATTTGTTTTATTTCAGAAATATGCAACATAACTTTAATCAATACCTGCTTTGAGTTTTTTTTTAGATTGATTTCCTTTGTTGTGTTCATCTAAATGTTTATATCCACAGGAATCACTTTGCAAGAAGTTCTATTGCAACTGGGGGACAAAAAGGAAAATCATATTATACTCTGACCTTTAGCGTAACCTTCATTCATAAGGATGATGTCTGCTACTTTGCCTATCATTACCCTTACACATACTCCACACTCAAGGTACTACTTCAGTCCCATTTGAAGTCTCGCAACTAAATGTTTTGCTTGTCAACATACACTTTGCATGAGAAATATGAGTACATGTATATGTTTTTGGTACTTTTTTGATATGTTCTAACAGCTAGAATCACTTTATGCTCATGTTGTTAAATATCAAACTATTTTTCCTTTCCATACTAAGTTTGTACAGCATTCAATGTTTTAAACTATATCCATTTATATTGAGCAACTTAGGAGTTTCATAGATGAGTCAGTCAAAATTGATACAATGGTACACGAACATATTTCAGAAAGTCAGATTAAATCAGAGTTAGAATAAATTCATATTTTTTTTAGAAAGAGAGAACTAAGGACTTTTTTACCTCTTACAGATGCACCTGTCCAAACTGGAGGATATGAGGACTCCTCAGATCTACTTGAGGCAGGATGTTCTTTCTGAAACCCTTGGCGGAAACACCTGTCCACTTCTCACCATCACTGCCATGCCAGAGTCCAAATCCAGTGATCATATCTGTCAGTTCAGTAAGTGAATGAATTCTGGTACATTGCCCATGTCTATTAGTTATAGTTATAGAACTCTTGATCATAGAATATTCTACATAAATTACTGCAAGATGGTAAAAACTAGTGATTTTTTTTTCCTTGTTTGAAGTGACAAACAAGGAAAAGATTAAACAGATTAAACAAACTACATTTGTTTAATCTAGTGCTATCAATCGAGTAGATTAATCACTCTAGCGAACTTCCACCTTTTGCTGTTTGTCATGCCAAGTTACTGTGAAATGTGAACTAGGTAACCTTTTGCAGGAAAGAGGCTTTTAGGTCAACATAGATAGTTGGATTAATTAGCATTTTGTAATATGAGCACATTCAATTTTTCAGATTGTTTATTCTTTATCTTTATTTTTTTTCTCCTACGCCAGGGAATCGGCCATTTATCTTCCTGTCTGCCAGAGTCCATCCTGGGGAGACCAATGCCAGTTGGGTGATGAAGGGAACGCTAGAGTTCCTCATGGGGACCAGTCCACTGGCAGTAAACCTGAGAGAGGCCTACATTTTTAAGATAGTCCCAATGCTCAACCCTGACGGAGTTGTTAACGGAAAGTGAGTACACAGAGATGGAATAAAAGTAACGTTTTAAACTTTAAAGTATTCACTCATCTGATGTAGCTGCACCTGCAGGGTGGTCATAGCTAGTTTACGGCACATAATAAACTTTTACTGGAAGAAATCTGCAGCTGTGGCCTTCTTCCTGTAGCCACATCTTCACTCAGCATCCTTCTTTTCCTTTCCAAATCTCGTTTCTGCTGCAGTCACCGTTGTTCACTGAGTGGAGAGGACTTGAATCGCCAGTGGCAGAACCCCGACCCTGAGCTCCACCCTACCATCTACCATACAAAGGGCCTGCTGCAGTATCTTGCATACATACAAAGAGCACCTCTGGTATGACTTATAATTAACTAATTACTAATTACTTGCACTTGAATTACTTTGGGGCATTTTGCACTTTGCATCATCCTTTTTCCTTTAACAGTTCTTGAGTTCAGTGCCACACTACAGTGTAACTGAGCAGTGTAGCATAAATGTACAGTGTATAGAAAACTTGGTGACAAGTCATCTATGAATTCATTCCAAACAACTCACTCTTCTGGCCTTTTGTGCTACACTTGTCTGAAATTACGAGATTTGTTTTTTTTGTGTGTGTGTAAACTTGTTTACAAAGCATGATTGTTTAAAAAGAGGCTAATTATTTTATTTTCAGGAATAAAAATTTATTTTTATAGTAGAGTCCATCTTTATTTATTATTTGCTTGAGTGCTATTACTTCTATTCTACGGAAGAAGTAACATCATGCGTCATGAACCTCTGTTCATCCTCTGTGTCTGTAAATCCACAGGTCTTCTGTGATTACCATGGTCATTCCAGAAAGAAAAATGTATTCATGTATGGCTGCAGCGTGAAGGAGACTGTCTGGCAGTCCAATATCAGTGCAACCTCGAGCGACTTACAAGAGGACCTTGGATACAGGGTAAAGAAATACTTGCACACAGGACAGGATACATGCATGTAACTCTAGAAAAGGTTATAAGTACTGAGTCCCACCTTTTACCTTAAACCTGCTATCATGTAGCTCATATTTATATTATAACACAATCATATTGTGTTATGGAATTTAATTGTCCTTCAGCAGTGAGAAATTGTATGGGTCATCTTATTTCTATTTAAGATAAGCAATTCCAATATTTCATTTGTCTCCTTTATATGATCAAGCATTGGCCTTTTACCTGTATAAAGGTATAAATATCAAGGTTTTTAAAAAGTTTAAATCCCAAAACCACTAAAATTTTCTGTCAAACCATGTCTACGATTTGAATATCTCAAATTTACTGAGATCAGTGCAGCTCTATGGGCATCACCGGTCATCTTCAGTTTCCATGATAACTAGATAATAATTAAGATAATCAAGGGCTAAAGGAGGCATTTTGGACACAGTTATTTTTGCTTAAAACTGAGAACAATGATTGGTTTATTTTACAGACTCTTCCCAAGATCCTGTCCCAGATCGCTCCTGCCTTCAGTATGGCTAGCTCCAGTTTTGTTGTGGAGCGCTCCAAAGAGTCAACCGCGCGAGTTGTTGTTTGGAGAGAGATTGGAGTAAAACGCAGTTACACCATGGAAAGCACACTCTGTGGCTGTGATCAGGGCAAATATAAGGTATAAATTTTATATTTTTATATAGAAAGGGTCAATAACAGAGCTGACTTTGATGATTAAATCTTATAATTCATGACTTTCTTTTGACCAGTTTCTTCTGTAAATAAGTCAATAAATTTTTTTTGCAAGTGTACATTTTTAAATACAATTAATGCTTTACTAAGAAAAAATTTGTTTTAAATGTTAATATCTTGGCTGTACTTATCTGGGCTTTTGAGTGCATCACTTGAACATCCCAGATGTCCACCAGGGGGAGCTTTGGTTCTATTTTCTTCTGATGAATTCCCATCTTTTCTGGAATCATTACCATCTTATTTCTTTGCCTACATGTTTTTCCCATCCCAGCTGATTTCTTTCCATCTGAATTTTGCCAATGTCAACATCTAATGTATTTAAAGTTCAAGGATGTCTCTCTTATACCCTGTGAAAATATTTGGCAGGATGTGCAGGAACAATTGTCTATTGAGTTGTGGCTTTGTACGTCAGTGTTCAGGCCAAGTTTAGATGTTTCCAGTTTTCCTCTGGAGAAAAGAAACTTGGAAGTTTTTTTTGGGTAAGAGAGAGGTTAGATTTGTGTGTGGTTGCCCACTCTCTGGGAAGATTTTCTCTGCATGAATCTGTCCTTCTGTGGTTTTACATCAAGGTTTTTGCCACAAAATATGTTGTATCATTAAAAAATAAGCTTTTTGGACGTACTTATCAACACCAAAAAATTTAAAATAACTATATTTAGGCTAATATCATTTGTGTATGTTTGTCTCTTGCTTCGTTCTAATATCATTGCACCTTTGGTGTGTATGTTCCTTCCAGGGACTTCAGATCAGCACCAGAGAGCTTGAAGAGATGGGAGCCCAGTTCTGTATGGCCATGCTGAGGCTGAAGAGGTTGACGAGTCTCCGTAATCACCAGAATTTGCTGGATTTGGAGAGCGATATCATTGGAACACAATCCAAAAACGTCAGGTCTGTCTTGTATGCTACAATAAGGCTAAATATTTCTGCTATTGATTAGTATAAGACTGGAAGGAACATTTTGTCCGCAAAGTTGATGTGTTGGAAGGAGAAAAAAATGGGCAAATTTGACAAAGATACAATTATAATGATTAGATAACTGGATCAGATCTCCAGAACCATAGCTATCGTGGTCTGTTTCTGGTCTACAGTCCTTTTATCTATTGAAATTGGTCCAAAGTAGACAAGGCACACACATGAACATGGGGAGCAAAGACAGGCTGATGTGCTCTGATCCAACAGGTGAGCCTCTGTTGGCTCAAATTACTAATGAAGTTAAAAGCCAGTTCTGATTGAGAGGACTCAGAATACACAGTGGACAGTTTTTTTTAATGAGGGTGCAAAACTACTGGCTAGCCGACTACCTTTGTTGGTTAAATTTTATGTCTAATTCCTGTTAAATCTATAGAAGTACTGACCAGAATATCACAAATTATGCATAATCTCATTTTATATCGGTAACAGATTTGAAATGTTTGTCCAAATCTGAATCATAAAATTGTCTCAGTGCAAAGTTTCATCTGGGGTCTTAAATGTATTTTATTTTTCAGTGAATGGTCATTAAAAGCTCTGCTCTACTTATCTAGTGTTTGGCCGCAGCTGGCTGTGGCTGTATGTCATGGAGCCTCAGTAAATGTTTTCATATATGTTGAAGAGGGAAGGTCTGATCACAAGTGGACACTCGAGACACACTGTTGGATCAGGTGTGAACTGAAGTACATCAGACTCTCCACATGTCCCCTGTCCCTTGAAAAGATGCTTGTTGAGGCCAGATGTAAACAATCTGTGTTATTATGGGATGGTCTTTGTTGAAAATGTCAAATCCTGAATATTCTTAGGCTGATTCTAATCCTATATGCTGGCTTCCAATCAAATAATCACTTTCCCAACATCAAGTCTGGACAAGCGCTGCTTTTGTGGTTGAGTGGGGCTGCTTTTTAAGCATAGTCTAAAAGCCGTTATGATTTGTCAGTACAAACTACATTTCCCTCTGATGCACTACTCAAGATACAAATACAGACATGCATTTATGCAGGTCTGGCGTGGCCATCATTGAAATTCTATCAATTCTGTCTCCCAGCGGAGGTTTCCACGGCCACATTGAGCAGTCAGTGGCACAGTGTGGATTAAATGCACATTGAACATGTAAACTAGCCTAGCCCCTCTGCACGACCGGAATACATTTGCATGTTATTATGGACTTAAGTAGGAGTCTTTTCAAAAGGAATTGTGCAGTCCTCATAAAATAGCTGTATGATAAAGCCTCGCCTAAGCAATCCAAGCATACCTTACATCTTTATACAGTTTTCTTCTTAAACTAGATTTGCTCTGTGAAAGACATTCAACAAAGATGCTTGCGGAGGTTCAAATTATAGTGTAGACTTTGTTTTAGGAATAACTTTTCTTTTCTCCTAAACCTACAGCGTTGTGTGGAGACTGAGAGGAGATAAAAGATATTCAAACATCTCATCTGCTTGTTTGAAATTACAGATACAAAGACTTGTTTTTGTTTGTGGAAGATAGAAAGCTCTCTTGTTGTTTTGATGTGTTGCCATAGAAATCTGTCAGCAATGCTCTAGTTAAGAATGCATTGCTATGTGAAAGTAATACATATAGTACTATACAAAAGTTTAAAGCAGGTGCAAATGAATGCACCTGGATTTAGAAATAAAAGTATAAAAAGTTTTTTTCTTAACGTAACAAAATGTTGTGAATGAACAGAGGATAAATCTTCAAAACACCTGCAGTTCTTCTCTGAACATTTGCCCAGTTTATGAAAGAAACTCGATCAGTGTGTGGATAATTAATGACAGATTTTCTGTAGGCTTCGTCAGATTCTTCAGACAGAATTGATAATGAAGGTCAGATTTTTTACCAATTCAAATAATTTTGAACACCTTTTTTTCAGACTGTGCCGACATTCCAAAGCTGAAAAAGATGTTTAAACCACACTGAAGAAACATTCTCCAGTGTGTTCACAGTTTTTCAATGTGGTCCTCTAACAATTCCAAAATGACTGCAATATCTATATATCTGGACTTCCAACATTGTCTTCTCTTGGGATTTGTCCACTCTGTTAATTTGAAAGAATCTGTTTATACCCCAAACTGCCATTTCTATATCTCCTTCACGTTTTCATTCCCTGCTCTCTTTAGTACTCTTCTCTCATTTTGATATAGTCATTCATCATTTAAGCGGCTGATCATTAAGGGACTCCAAAAGTGTTTGTGTGTGTGAGCACCCTTTGGGAAATGGTTGCTCTCATCCTTGATTTATAGTTTTATGTGTAAGTCTTTGAATGGTAGCACTTACCATTTTATCAGGGCATACAAACAATGGCTTTAGCTTTTGGGAGGTCTACCCTAAAGTCCCTAAACATGAGGGACATATTTATTTCTGTAGAAATATGTCAAGGTCTTGTTGCAAGGGAAAATACAGAGATTTTAATCTGAATTTGGATGTTTTAAAGCACGTGACAAATTCTGAAAGTGTCAGTGGCGTCTGGAGTTTTTGTAATGGCTTTTAATGGTTGGTCCACAACTTCTGCAATCCGATTCGATAATATTCTGTCTGTCATTACACACTTACTGTACATTTACTGACACACAGTTTCTCTGTATCTCTGTCTATCTCATGCACTCACCAAGGGGTGCTCAGTGGGAGCTCATTGTCTATACACCCCTCTCCTCCCACCCATATGATCGACTGTCTCACTAGGATCGCATTTCAGACCATTAACACCATTAAAAACCCACTAAAGCCACTAAAACCTCAAAGAACCAGCAACCATTTAACCATTAGGACCCATAGGGAAAAAAACAGCCTCATTGGTGGGAGCTTACAGGCACCGTTTGTTAGCAACATGAATTTAGTTAAAACACCATTAATATGTATGTTTTTTTTTTTGTCTTATTTTTATGTTGTTTGAACTTTTCAGAATTTAGGTTTTAAAAATTGGTAATTGTTTGGGTTTTTTTTTTTTTTTTTTAATTGCTGGAACAGTTTTTACAACCTCACTGCAATATAATACCTGTCTGCTTTAGGTAAAGAAACCCTTACTAATTGCATTTTCCTAAAAACTTCCCTCAGAAAATCTCCACTAACCTTGTAAGGTCATAGTTTAAAACTGAAAATGGAAAGGTAGACTGCTGTAGCCTGGGGTCATTTTGTGCTATTTTTGAAATTTGAAATTTAATAAATGTTTGGCACAATTATCTTGAGAATTGCATATTGGTCTATGCATAATTGTCATTGCTCATTGTTAATAATTTCTTTAAGAAATTAAAAGAAGAAAGAATACCCTTTGTCCTGGTTGTAACAAAAGTTTTTTGTTATATCATTTAAATTGTTTTTTGTTTTGTTTCTGCAGCAGCTGTACCACTACCTATGTGTTGGAGGAGGATGAACCATCCTTTCTGGAGGCTATCGACTACAGCGCGGAAAGCAACGACGAGGACGGAGAGCCTGAAAGCGATCTCTGCGGTGACGTCCTAGAGAATTTCGATCAGCTGTCAGACTCTGAAACTATTCACAGGAACTAGCGTTAATCTCCCTCATATGTGGTGGTTTGACAATTAGTGCTTGGGTTATCAGTTGAACAAATTTAAGATTTCACTTTTCAAACAGAAAGATGCATCACCTCCTACTGTGTCATGCAGATAAATAGTCACACCTGTATTCTGTGATGGGTTCGTCTTGGTCTGGCTTCCGTTAGCAGCTTGTTGCTCCTCAAGGTGCATACACTATCTGCCTTTCTCTTCAGCTATATTAGCATTAGCAGCTGCAAGAATAAGGATGGATTTCACTGAATGTTTTCACCGTTTCAGCACCAAATTACAACCCTCTGAAGCCTCAGACACCATACAGCCTCTGAGATTCACATGTACATAATCGGAGTGATAGTATATGAAACTCCTCCCCTGCAACAGTATGATAAAAAATAAAAAAAAACTCCTTTCCAGTGAGAGAACCACCCTGCCTTCTTTGTGAAAGATTGGTGAGCTGTGCTTGTGTTTGTGTAAAATCACCTTTCTTAATTTTTAACCCTTCACATTTTTCCCATAGTGAATGTATTATATCACATGAATGTACAACATTCACATCTTTATGAAAATGCACCTTATTCCTAATGAATTACGATATCTACACACAAACTTTCACAAGCTCAAACACGCACAGCAGCTAAACATTTAGACTGAATGTATACCGTCAGTGTTTGTTTTCACAATCCACAGTATTCTAAAGCAGTATGAACAATAAGCATGATTGTCAGAAACCAAAAACATTTATTTGCACTGTTTCTACAACCAGTAAACACTTGAAACAAAGAACAAACCTGAGAGTAAAAACTTGTTTTGTGTTACATATAATCACCTCTGAAGATCTCTGAGCTCAGTATAAGGTGATGCTCACATTGATGTGACATTAAGAAAAGATAAAACTGGAATTTTGCCACCACTTTATCTTTTTTTTTTTTTTTTTTTTTTGAGTATTTGTTTTGCTGATTTGCAGAATGTCTTGTCAGTAAGAACAGATGGTGCTGCTTATTAAGTTGTGAAATAGTTTGAGGTTTTGTTTTTGCGGATGTGTCTCTTTTGGATTTGTACAGATGGTGCATGGCTTATTGAAATATTTTATTGGAAATACTTTTAATTTATGAAGTCTTTCATATGCATCCTGCATGTTTGTATGACTCATTTTTAGTGTATGAATGTGCCCATGATTTTAAGTTGTCCCATTATTCTGCTCAGCTCTTAAAGTGTGCTTCTATCAGATCTGTCGTTTTTCTTTTGCCTATCTTATTTCCTCTCTTTTCTTCCATCCTTAACCTCTGTAATCCTCTTCTATCCTTGGACTTAACGTCCTTTCACGTTTCACTCATGAACATCTTAAAAACCCTGAACAATGTGTGTGTGTGTGTGAGTGAGTTTATTTTATTGTAAAACTGTGTGCTATTTTATTTATGTTTGGAACAGTTGACGTTTACACCTTGTGGGCTGTATTTTATTTGATTGTAAACGAGCAGAAATGGTGTATTTAAGTAGTGTGGCATAAAATCGATGGTAAAAGGCAAGTATCAGGAAATAAATTGTGAACATGGAAAGCTGTTGTATATTTCTTTATTTTTGCCTTGGTGAACTTAACGTTACCAACATTGTGATATAATTGTGACATATTGCTTCTTGAATTATCAACGAGATGAGCACGAAGATTTGTCCTTGGGAAAGTTTCTTTTTATCCTTTGGGAACCAGCCCTATTTGAATAGACTGAATTATAGTGAGAGGAAAATGAGACTCAAATAATGGAATAAGACTGTTCCACTTACCAACTACTTAATTCAGATAATTTTAACAGGTATCATAATGATTTTATATTTTATTGCTATATACATAAAATTCTGGACCTGTTAGAATAAACCTTGAAATTAGATCATTTATTTTGACCAGACTAGCTCAGGTAGTCAAGTTATTGGTGATCAGTCAAGGTAGTTATGCATGTTCTGTTCTTAATCAGGTTTTTTATTAAAATCATGAGTTTATTCATGTCCAAAATCTTTAGAACTAACACATTTTTACAAAGAGTTGGACAAATGTCAAGCTTTTAGTGAATTGAAAAAGGCTGCTTCATGAGCTGCAGTAAAATGTAATTTTATCAGCGAGCTTTGCTGCAGGGAAAGATATGCTCGAAACAGTTTGCTTGTGTTGGCAATGGTTATCTCTAAAGACAAGCGTACAAATAGGGAAAATGTCTGAAGGAGAAAAGCATCAAAAAGCAGTTTTCAATTGAAGGTGTAATGGTAGAGCAGAGCTCCAAATGCAGAGGCTGAGGGGCCATTCAGGGCTTGATTTCTATTCTGGGGCCCTTGCTGCATTTCTTCCCTCCTCTTTGTCAAAAAATTGTGTGGAAGAAAAGTTCACTGGCACCACAAAATTGTCTAAAAACTTTGGTCAGGTATTTTATAATATAATGGGAATCTGAAAATAAAATCTTTCCATTCCAGGCCCTTGTCATGCTTTGTTGATGAGTTATTCAGAATCTTAGCAGTACTCCCGACAAATGGATCAGGGAAGTTTCTGCCATTATACAAAATAAAAGCACGCTACACTGAAGTTCAAAAACACAATCATTGTTTGGCAGCATTATTCACACTGACCAATACTCAGTTCTGTAGACTAATCACTACAACAGCATGGAGAACGGAGTGACCAGCTAAATCATGGTTTACAATAAATAAAGCCACCATTAAAAAATTACGATAAGATTTTGCTTCACACGCTCTTTTCTCAATTTTCAATTTTAACTTTGACAGCTTATTAAAGTTATTTAACTGGGGGAAAGAGGAGAAGAGAGCTACCATGAAATTCCTGTGTATTCAATTTATAGCTACAACAGATTGAGTTACAAGGAAAACAACCATGATTGAATATGGTGTCAAAAGACTAAGAGCAATATTGTCCAACTACAATGTACTTGTTATTTGATATAAGATTGTTTTTGCAAGTTAAGAAGGTTCAACAGCATACTGATTGATTAACATCTCTGTTTTTAGATTAACAAAATTCAATGCATTTGCTTATCAAAACAGCAGTTCTAGAGAAATGATGAACGCTTAATAAAGCATATAAACTTTTTGATGTTCAGCTCCTGATTATAGGATGTTGCAACATAAATAATTGCAACAAAATAAAAACAAAACAATAATTTTGAATTAACATCTGATTTTAGTTCAGGTAAATTAGAGAACACATATGAACAATATTATGTGAATGTAATACCGACACTAAATATCTAAACAAACCCTGCAAACTGAATAGAACTAGGGTGGGAATGTTTTTTTGCTAAGGATACATATCAAAGGTCAAAATTTAGCTTAACTTTTTTGTTTAACCAGCTGTTGCAGCTTAAAATATAATATTATTACAGTCACTAATACTTTAAAAACAGTGCTATTACAGCCAGAGAGAAAAAACGTATGGTTTCTTGTGTAAACATTATGCGATCAGTTATTGACTGACGCGATGGTCTGGCTGCTATGTTACCATAGGAATCCAGATTTGAATGTCATCTTAATAATTTCTTGTGGTCAGGTCTGTGGACGCCCAGTTTTGTTGTTAGAAGTAACTTGAAGACAAAAAAAACAAACAAACAAAGGACTTGAAGTAAGTCGAAATGTCAACAGTTAGAGATATTTGTCTATTGTATTGTTTTTGTTATTCAGTGCTGGGCCTCAGGTATGACTGTAGCTTGTCAGTTATAAAACATGTCTTCTAAGCAGCTGTAAAGATAGTTTGTGTTGCTTACAGAATCTGCTGTAATTTGTGGCCACGGCAGATTCTGCTCAAATTGGCAGAGTTAGCCAGTTCCTCAGGTGTAAAATTACACCAGGAGCCTCCTCTGCTAAGATCACTCAAGAAAGAATTGTGAATATCCACACTGGGTCATTTTTTTTTTTAAATCTTGGATTGCAAGATATAAGAAGAAATCTACACCACTAGTAGATGCTTCTGTTTTTGTGCAATGCTATTTTTAAACTAGTTCCAGGAAAGTAAGGTGATCTAAATCTGGCTTTTGAACTAATTTAAATGTCAGGATCCAGCTTGCAGGTACATGTGTAAGAACTCAGATTTCAGGTCACAGACATTCAAGAGACTCCCAGCATATCAATGTAAAAACACCTATGAAGATTAAAAATTCAGCTTTTGAAGAATGCTTCTCTCAAATTTGCCTTTTTGCTCCTTCAGTCAAAATCAGGAGGTTTTTACAGAAAATAATATAATAATGAAAACAAAGATTAGAACAGATAAAAAACAATACTTTTCTTTTGTTTAAATATGGAAGTTTTACACAACGTTTAGGCCAATATTAGAGATTTAGAAAGTTATATAGCATTTTAACTTTAATCAAAGTTTTAACCACTTGATGTCTTTAAATATTTTAAGTTGTAGCTGGCTCTCTGATTGGTTGATTTACTTCTGCATTGTTAAACTTAGTGCATCAGTACATAATAGAATAAGGCCTCCACATAGAGATTGTGTAAGTCTCACCTTTTGCCAAATAATCAGTCTATTATCAAAAGTTTAACTACGGTAGTTCAATTAATATGGTGGTTAAATTGTTATTCCAAGGAATTTTTCAGTGAAACTCTTATCAGGATTTAGTTTACCCACAATATGTTATTTAAAATATGGTTTTCATGTAAGGAAGCACAGATAATTGCTTATCTGTCAGACATACTGCATCATTTTGCCCAGACACAGAGAAAAATGAGCTAAGCAGTTAGGACAAGCTAAGCTAAGCTAAGCTTATTGTTTTAATGCTTCTCCAGGCATGACAAAGTTTTTACTGCAAAATGAAAGCATTTTTTTTAACCTGAAACTTTATGCTCACAAATGGCATCTGCTACCGCAAAGAATTTTGTTTGATTTAGTCTGAAAAATTGTCACATCCTCCATATTTATATATAGCTTCTTGTTTTCACTAAAGCCTTTTTAAGGCAAACAGGAGGATTTTTGAAGACTTTTTTAGCGGGTCATTTTAAATTAGGCACCATTGGTATCAAAACTATAATAACCTTTAAACTTCCTGAATATATTTAGCACTTTTGGGTCTACATAGTCCTGTTGTCAGCTAATAGAGCATAAGTAGATACTCAATCACTATATTTCATTGGCACAGTTGTTCGACCATTTGTTCAGTGTACCTCCGCTGCTTAAGTGCACCGAGAAACATAATCTTTTTCTTCTCAGGAAATGACAAGGGCAAGGAGGGGGTGACAAAAAGCCTCTGCAAATGTCCTGAAAATAAGCTCTGAGTGATGCTCAACGTAAATGGATATAAGTGGACAGGAAGACTCAGAGAGGGGAAAAGCGAGAGCAAAAGTACAGAGGAGGACGAGAGGAATCTGAAGAGGTGGAGAGGCATGTTAATCTGGGAAAAGCAGCGCAGAGAGAAAAGCTGCTTTCCGCTTTAAGCCCCACGCCCTCACTTCCTGTCCCAGCTGTCAATCACAGCTTCTCAAGAGCATCACACAAAAGGCGGCCCTCTTTCCTCCAGCCACTGCCACAAACATCAACACAATCCAACCAATTAAGAGAACTGGTCAAAAGAGGGGATATAGTGCATGCGTATGAATGTATGAGTCCTGCAGGGGTAGAATGGTTTGAAGTGCTGCTGCAGGTTTCTCATGTCCAGCGGAGACCACTAATTAGGAATCCCTCTCCCTCTGCCTCTCTGTGTCTCATGCATTCTTGCAGGCACTTTGCCCAATCTCCGTCCTCACACTGATGAGCTCATTGCTGTAGTCAAAGTGTGGCTCTGTGGGCGTCTAATAGTGTAGCCAATTAGTGCTGGAGTCTGACTTGGCAGCTTCTCTAACTCACTGGTGGTCCCGCAGAGGGACAGAATGACTCCCTGAAAAGGTACAAGTTCACAAAGAACAGCCCAACAAAGACCTGTGTGTACAGGCTGCGTGTCATGGCAGAGCACAAGGGAAGGATAGCTGCATGTGTGTGTATGTGGGTGTGTGTGCATGTTGAATATTGTAATTTTGTGTGCAGAAATCTTCAATGAGGAGTCACTGCAGATTATGAAGAAAAGAAACGCTTAAACAGCCACCAAACATCTGAACACCTATTTCACCTGGACACCTATACAACACTGAACAAACTCTTTCATTATTTCTTTGCAGAAGATTTTAAGTAGATTGTATGAAATTAAATTATTAATTGTCAAAGTGGCTACAAAATGTCCTAATCATGGTGTTATGATGGGTGGGTGGTACGTAGCATTCGGTAGCAAACGGCTTCATTTCATGCAAAAACACAAAAAATTTAAAATGTATGAAATGACAAAACAACGTTTTTGAATTCAAATATTTGAACTTTATTTGTGAAATTACCAACATAAAGAATTATTAATGCAACATTTTCCTATACATGTTTTTTTGTGGACATCGTAACTTTTCAAAGAAAAAAAATCTTATGTCTAGGATTTTAACAAAAATTAGCTGCTCATTAACAAGTTATCAAATTACTCAGTATTTAAAACAGCAAGGGACAGTCATATTTATTAAATGTGCTATAATATGACTGACGATAGAAAAACGTGTATCAAATTCACCAATTTAAACAGACTGTACTTTATTATGTATGTGTGAATATAGTTAGTTTCAGTTGTAGCAAAAATGTTCAGAAAGATTGATATTGTTGTTTAAAAATGCACAACCGCTATAATATCCAAGGAATACATAAGTTAATGTTTTAATTGTTTTGCTAAATATTCAATAAAACAGAGAAATAGTAGGATCAGAGTGCAATTTGAACCACCAGTGTTCTATGATTAAACTGTAGAGCATAACGAAATGTAAAAAAAAAAACTGAACGTGCTAACAAAGGGACCTTTTGCAGTGGCACAGTTACATGCATGCAACTTATTGTCTTGTGTGGCAGATGTAGTTGATCACTACAGTCATTACTAGTAGTATTTCCCAGTGGTTTCATATGTGAAAGAACTACACGAGTTATGAAACTTGGAACTGCCTGCAGACCTTTGACCTTGCCAGTCAAAGGTCTGGTAAGGTCAGAATCCTAACTACAAGGAAAACTCTTGTTGCATTTCCCACTGGCAAACATACAATTTTGCAGTTCCAATGGATTGCATAACTGAACTGTGCTTAACTGAGATGTGACATCATATTCAGACCAATTTCCTATACAAATCAAACAGCATGAAGCCTTAATATGGGAGCCAAGTATGGCCTCCAGCAAGTAATTATAATGTGAGTTTCTCTGGATCGCAAGTCAAAAAGCTTACTCATTTCTGTCAGAAAAACAAAGGTATTCTTTTTCTTAGAATTTGGAAAGAATGATATTGTAATAAGGTTTTGTGTTAAATTTTTTTGGTGCAGCTCTCATGTCACTTTGGGGTGGTCCATAACGCTGATGCAGTGATATATTTTCAACAGGTTAACAAGTGTCACATTTATACTACATATTTACATCCTTAGCATGTTGGTTTTTACAATTCTTCAACACTTATGAAAGGGGGAAATGCTTTACGGTTAATATTTCAAGAAAGTCCTTCTAATTAGCTTTTCTTATTTATGTTTTATTCTACAAATAACATAACTAAACCACCCTCAACCCAAAATGTGGTTATTTTGTGGCACACTGAAGTAAATAACTCATTGTCTTTGGATTTTTTTTTTTTTTTACAGAAATAAATATTTTATTTAATCGAACTTTGACAGGTTTCATACTTGAAAGTGTTTTCCTAAACTAATTTTAAAAAGGATTACAGATTAACCACGTATGTATTATATGACACAAGGTGGCCGCAAGACAGACGTGAAAGAAGTTTTTTTTGTTTGTTTTTTTTAACTCCCCATGCCTAAAGTAAACATGTCACACAATGGATTGCGTCTCCTGCCAGAGAGCCACTTGTGATTGTGCTCTCAAGCGCCCCTTTGCCTGGCTTTTTGTCAACTGTCACCCAACAGTGCAAAATCATTGGCTTTGTTCACTTGCGTGTGCAATTAAATGGCAGAAGCGCCAGCTCATGACAGAATGACGGGAGTCAGCTTGGCACAAACGGCAGATGCAAACACACGACGTTAAAGTCAAGCGACCTGGAAACATTTTTACAAGCTGACGTGGAGTCGCCTTCTCGTTTGCATATCAATAGTCATAGACAGTACACCCACACACACACACACACACACACACACACACACACACACATGCATAATTGGTTACACGGGGAGCAAAGCCAACTTGCACCTCTCGTTGCCGTGGCAACCAAAGAGACTGATTTTTCTAGAAGCACTTACTCACATCCCGTCTGTTATTTACTTGTTTGTTCATTCATTCCTCCATTTAGCCTCCCTCTTTTTAACAACACTCTCTTCCTCCCTCTCTCGGCGGCTTTTCAGCCCGTTTCCATTCCCACCTCTCGTCCAATGAGATGCCCTACTGGCATGCATATGCAAATGAGGAACACTTGACACCAATTAAGGAGAATTGAACAACGAACAGCTTTGTGTCCAGCAGCTGGATCCATGAGATAGATGCTTCTATCCAACAAGATGGAATCTAATGCTCGTGTTTTACACTTCTGGTGGGACTGAATGGGTATTTTATTTTCTTAGAGGGAAATTAAGATATTCCAGGAGTTCTTGCTTGATTTGCTCCTTTTTCAAGTACAATAGTGCATACAGCAATGAAAAAACTATTCACTCCCTAATTTATTTATTTTTGTTCTGCTTTGTTTGGCTAAATTGAGACGGGTCTTTCTGTTTTTAGCAATAGCTTTAATGTAAGAAATCTCCGATAAATTTCCCTTTTAACCTCTTTCTTATTGTTGAATACTGTACTACAACAAGTGAGGCCTGCAATACTGTCAAGTACTGGAGTAAATACTGGATTAATTTTGATTGTCTGAGCATTTCCAGGAACATGCACTGTTGTTTCATGTCTAACCCATTGTGGGTCATGGTTTTCAGACTGATTTGCTGGAGCTAGCTTTGTAAACCTTTCCAGTCTGATATGTGTCAGTGAGTTTGTTTTTAATTTTGTTCTTGAATTTCTTTAGTTCAGACCTTTTTCATTTTTATGCTTATTTCATGTTATCAGATGGGTTGTATTTCAGTGAATATTTAATTTTACAGAGCTAGGGATAGATAAGGTCAGGCATCACTGGAGAAAATTGACTAAACTTTCCCAAAAAATGTGTTTAATTATGGATGATAAGGAGAATAAATACAGATGAGTGTTGTTAATGAAAATCGCTCTTAGAAACAGTCTGATATTAGAATTTGTTTGATGAGCTATAACAATGAAGTGTGACAAAAATGCTAAAACAAAAACATTCCTGTCTATAAAACTCTCTAAGGGGGCGAGTGCTTTGAACATGTTTGCTTGCTTGAACCTCAAGCAGTTATGGCTTGTTTTATTCATTTTTTTCTTTTTGCACCCCATCCCTTTGCATACACACACACACACACACACACACACACACACACACTTCAACTCTACCCCTGCCACCACAGTTTTCTCCAGGGTGTATCAGGTTATCACTGGTCGACAAAGCAGGAAACAGGAAGTACATTCTGCTCTGTAGACAGAACTCTGGAGATATTCGATGGCCAAACAGACATGCACACACATTTATGCTAAACAACCATACAGTGCCTCTGCACAAGTCATGAGAAGGCCATCCAAAAGATTATTTTCATGACATTTAAAAATAACAGTCTTGGAAATTCAACAAAAAAATAATTGAAATGTTAGCTTTCAAGCTCCTTTCAATAACTTAGGCAGCATTCAAGCAATCTTAACAAATAAAGTAAAGGCTTTAAGACTGGCTGCTAGCCTCTTCTTTTCCCAGGGAAAGAAATGTTAATGTCCACCTACACATGCATGAATTTGGAAAAGACTCATCCCAAATTGGGTTCTTGAACTAGAAATTTTAGCAGCAGATATCCTTTTAATAAAATGTATAATAAAAGTGTGTTTTGCAAATGTTCCAAAAATACCAGAGAAATATGGACAGTAAAATGCATAGCTTTGTAAAAAAATGTGCCTATTATTGTTTGACCGTTACTGAGACATTCAGTGAAGGAGACAAAGATGCCTCCCTTTTATGTCAGCATTTTGTCAGGTTGAGTCTGTGAAAGAAAAGAAATCCCAGGAGACGACAAGCTCTGATAGTCCTGTGTCAGCGTCCAGTAAGACCTCAGACCAAGGCGACCTAAAGGCGTCAATGGATGGACGCCAGTAAGATCCCCTGTCATAACCTTTAGTTTCAGATGTTCTGCCTATTAGCACATAAAACAAAGAGACACACACATAAAACAGACTACATTCAGTCATTCGCAGCACAGAGATAGCATAAAGTTCACAGAGCAGTTAAGGTTAAACAGAGTGAGTGCTGATGATGGATGGAGGGAAACACAGAGACAGACTGGCACATACACTGTCTCGGGAGGGTAATTAATATGTAAGATGAAGTACATCTGCCATCTGAGTGTGGTAGTCTCCATCCTGCTTCATATCTTCAATTCTTTCATCACAGTTCTTCTGCAAGGTCGGGATGCTGTAGCAATATAAAACAATGGGAAAAAAACAGGACTCAGCATGGTGTCTGAAATGGACCTGCTACTGGAAATATCAGGCCATTGTGCATCGGTGGCTGTGAAACTCTGCGCAGATTGGGTGGCAAGTTGTTCTGAAATGATGACAACCTTCTTTAATCGCATCAAAAACATTGAAAAAACACTAATAGTAAGTTAAAGGATCAGCAAAATATGCCAGCAAAAACACACAACAAGAGAACAAAGAATGACTCTAACTGCAATCTGAAACTTGTGTATCTTGTACTGAGAGCAAAGGGGAGATTTTTTTCAGGGTCTTCACTTATTTTCTTGCTTATGTGCAGAAAGGAGTTGGAGTAAGTTTGGGTATGACTTATGCTCAGTGGCCACTTTATTTAGTTCATGTATATTACCTGTTAATGCAAAACCAAATCAACCAATCACATAGAAGAAGCAAAATGCATCCAGACAAGTAGATGTGACATTCAAATCAAACATCAGAATGAAATACAAAATGCATACCTATCTTAAGTATTGCCTGTCTGTGCTGACTAATATTGACCAATTAATTTGTTTTAATTAAGAGGTTATCTAGCATTAGTATGTACTAATTCATTATATAAAGGCTAATGTTAAGTGAAAAAAATGTGCTCTTTATTGTGAACTAAAGTCTTGCACCGAATCCATTGAAATTGATAACATTGTACAAATTAATTTTACGTCTGGCAGAATTTTTCATCAAATATTTGCAGTTGGGTGAAGCAAATAACCAACAAGTTTTTGTGTGGATATGTAGAAAGGTTTCCCCTTAAAAATCCCCTGAAGGTATTTTTTAGATGGACTCTCTTTTATGAATGGTTTCCCAGACGGTTCTGTCCAACCAACATCTGGCAAAATTATGCTGGGAAATATTAAACATCCATCTCAGGTTAATGGTACCAGTGGGAGTACAACATTTTCAAAGACTTCCCGTGTTCAGGAACATATTGCATGGTTCAATGCTTAACCAGAAATAAGGAAAAAGAAAATCATTGGTTGCATTCTCGGACACTTGCTCATCCCAGGAAAACCCCTTCCCCCCAAAGTTCTTGCTTTTCAGATGTTTGTGTCATGTGATCTGTGTCAAACTGAAAGGGGAATTGTAAAAATAAATAAATAAAAAATGAAGATATTAAGAACGTATAACTTTAACTAACAAGAAAATAACATACTTTGTTATTTTTCACAATCTTAAGGTAGAGTCCTGTGATTGCAAAGCTGAAACAAGAACAGCTTCCCTTCAAAGCACCAGAACTTCTCCACCTGAGATGAAAAGCAGAGATCTGACCTCTTCATTCCATATCACATATGTTTCTTGTCTCACCTTGGAATCTCATTCATGAAAGTCACAAACAGGGACTAAAAAAGTCTGTTGTCTACTCTGTTTCAGAAGGAAACAAAGCTTGAAGAAAACCGTCCTCAAAATGGAAACTTAGTGTCTCAAGCATTGTGAGGATAATATTTTATCATTATTTATTTTTACTTACGGTCAAAAAAAAGTAGGAGACTGCAGTGTGTCCAGATCTTATAAGGATAAAGTTTTATGACAGCAGCATATAATACACTTACCGTTAAACTTTTTGACTGAGCATCCTAAATAATGTTGTGAACAGGTCATAGTGTAGCTCCTTCTAAGTTAACACCGTCTCAGTTATATTCATAAATAACTAAAGAGTAAAAACTTGACAGGATATGCGACCAGGATCTGAAGGCTTTTACAATTTTTAGTCATTGGTGTCTCTACCAACATAGTTTTATCCTGCCTCTCACCCCTTTTTGCCACCAGAGGGCAAAAAGGGGGCCCCCTAGTGGCCCCCTTTTTGCCACCAGAGGGTATAGAAAACAAATAGATGGATGCAAGATATTGTTTTCTTCTTGCACGTGCTCCCATCTTGTTCTTTAACTGAAAAATAATCAGTTCAGAGACAGATAAGGATATAATCTTAAACAGATGAACAGATGACGCTTCAGCAGGTGGGGAGTTATTGTGACATATGATGAACAGATGTGTTTAAAACCTAAGCATCCTTGAACTGCTCCATCAATCACAAAACACATATGTTTCTTACTTTCCTTTTAATCTAACTTGAATTATTGAAGAAGAGCAGTATGTTGTCCAAAAGCTATGCCACAGCATTAGTTATTCAAAGCTGCTCTCTACCTAAATCTTCTAACAAACATGTCTAAAGGTTACAATATGACCCCCTGTTTGACCTTAGTAATTCTCAGAGTGACAACTTTGTTTCTTGTTGGGGTAAGAGGAGACCTCCAATCCCATCACCCAGGATGTTTTGTGACACTTTGTTAAGATTTAGGGGGTAATTTAAGGATTAGAGTAGACTTTTCTGTTTGATTGAAGAGTTGTTATTGATAGATAGAGGCAGGTTAGAGTGGAACCAAGGAAAGAGTAAAAACGCCCTTCCTTGAATTATTGAGAGTAAAGACTCCCTGGGGCCAAAATGTGTCACTAAGCATGAAATACATGACCCTCAAAATGGGAATATTCAGCAAGATTTTATTTCAGAGCAGGGTAGTCAGGAGAGACATGGAAGAGCATCATTGTGATTACGCTCTAACAGGGACGTGTTGGAACGGGCAGGAGATTCTTAAAGAGACAGAGGCCATTTTCAGTGTCAAATTTCTTTTAAGTTACGTTTGATATTTAGATTGAGTTTTAAGAACTCAATGTAACACTTGATTGTACTATAAAATAGCACTGTGTACCTACTAAATATGTTATACCCACACTTTAAATGTACTGGAAGATCAGTGATGCTATTAACCTGTTTTTATCTCTGAAGGTCCAGAAAACCCTGTAGTGTTCATGACATTATGAACTTTTTAAAATATCCACACATCTAAAGGTAAATATGAATCATCAATGGATCTTTCAGAAGCCTTTGTATGGCTGAATTTGTCCAGATATATAAATCTTGTATAAATCTTGATGTGAGCAGAAGAAATGTCAGAATAAGACAGGACACAAGACTCTGACTTATCTAGAGTACTCTATTTGCAAAGTGGGATGGTCAACAATCCCTCTCTCAGTGTGCTTTGTGAAATGTTATAGAAGTGCTGCATCACTGTACAAAGATTTAACAGTAGTGGGGATGCCAATACTTAAAGGACATTCAGTGTCAACATGCTGCTGTGACAAAAGATACATTTATTTGAGTTACTTTTAAAAAGATTTTATTTACATTGAACAGCAGAATGAACAAGGAATAGGGAGGAAGGACAGGAGGAAGACTTGTAGCAAATGGCCTGAGACTGGTAATCTAACCCAGGACAACCTCGCTCCACCGTCTGAGTCACCGAGCACAGTCACTTTTGATAGATCTCTATTCAGGTTTTAAGTGTGTTGCATTATTGCAGTACCATCTGGCATTGTCTTGTAAGTACAAGAACTGTGCTCCTTGAAAACTACATCTTTTGGTATTGCTCACAGCTCACAAATATATATATTGTTAAAGCTCCTGCTCATGATCAAGTTATCTTACTGCACCCTCAGCATGTACAGACTCTTAAAGGTGAGTCATTATTTCAACATCCATTTCCAGTCCCAGTTCACAAATGATGTCTACTCTTTTATGAAAAAACAAGCATTCAAATAGGTCTGCCAATGATACGGTAGAGGTTTTACTTGCTTTTAGGGTTCCAGCCATTAATTATCTTCGGAAATAATTTGATTTTCAGAAACACACCACTTACTGAAATTCTGCTCTCTACCAGAAAATGCCCAGCCATCTATTTGTGACCTTTAAGCTCAAGCACACTTGGGTTGTCAAGCAGGGCAGTGATCCAAGCACATCATCAAGTCCTGCTCTGGACGCCTCAAAGAAACAAAACAGAAGGTTTTGGAGCAGCCTGGATTCAAGTCTGAATCTAAATCTGATTCTGATGCTTTGGCCCTTTGATGTGACTGAATACAAAAAATAAATACAAATAAGAGTGGGTCAGAGTTCTCCCATTGTGATGTAAAAGAATCATTGCCAAATATTTTCACTAAAACAAAAACTTGATGATACAAGAACGGTGCAATGTTCATCCGTTCATTATTTTCCATCATAAACACAATAATTTTAAAACCGTATATTGTGTTTACAAAAGTCACTTTTGTCTGATTTTAAAATCTACTTGGTGAGGTGAAATATTTAATTGTATTGAAATGTATAAAAACAAAAATATTTGTGCTGTAATATTAAGCATTTTTTTCCCATCAATGGACAAGCATTCTAAGACTTTGCACATAGAGGCTGCAGTGCTACATTTGTAGAACAGCATGTTTTTTTTTAAGAGATCCGTTTGTTTTGATGAAAGAAGACTTGGAATATGGCATAAAATGGGTTTGTTTACCCCTTTGCACCTGTGCTTTAGTCATTCTAATTACAACCTTTTCCTGCATCTCTGGAAATGTGAGTTAAAGGTCTAATTAGTCTTTCATGACCCTCATCAGAGCCAGTCTGCCTCAATAATGCCTGCCTCAATCAAAGCAAATAACAGCCACACACAGGTGCACACAGATGCAGAAGAATACCAGGGGATTGTACGCATGCGCACTCACACGTAAACACACTTACACATGCTCCTCTGGGTGAAGAGCCCCCTCCACCCAAGGATTATTAAATTATTAAGAGGTCTAACCCTCTAAGAAAAAGTGTTATTGATTGATTATCGCAATAGGTTTAATAATTTATTGGTTTTAATAGCACAGATATGGAAAAGGATGAGAAAATGAACAGACCGGGAAAGGGGTGGAGCAGTGGGAGGAGGAGACGGAAAGGGAGGATGGAGGCAAGGGGAGGAGATGTCATGTGGAAGCAAAGGAAGAAATCGAGCAGTGAAGAGATGACAGGCGAGTAAACCAGAGTTAATAGGTGATGAACATGTCGATTCCAAGCAACAATCTTTTCCTCAAGGCTTATAACAGAACTCATTAATCCTACTTTCATTCTTTACTGTCACTATTGATGCTTTACTTTAAAGGTCAGTTTATCTTGTTTCAGTCAAGCCTCCAGTCAGTCAAAACCAGTCCTAACTAAAACCATGGTTTGCTGTTGTTTCTTGAGTTAAACACTAAAAATCTGGGATTAAAAATGTCTGCAGTCTCTCTCCTTGTTCAAACCAGCCATTTTGCATTCTTCTCTTACCTCGGGTACGCCGCCTTTATCATTCAAATTAGCTACCATAACTTTTATCTCCAAAAGTCCTTGTCCATGTCTGAGAATTTGAATTGCTTGTGTCCTAAATTCAAATTACCATTTCTTTTTAAAACCCTAATATGTCAGATGCTGCTACAAAAGTTGAGAGCTTATAAAAGTAAATTTAGAGCCTACTGTGACCTTTGTAGAGCACTTTGTAATTAGTTCGTCCCATAGTGAGGGTACACATTTATGCAAAAATAAAAAAAATATATACACAAAAGAAATACTGTAAAGACAGAAAGTGCACTGTTAAAATTTAAGTAATAAAAGTGATTAATGCAATTAAATAATCTTTAAAAAGACATCCAAGAGGAAGTACTAAAATGATATTAATCAGAATAGGATAGTTGTAAAGATCTAACATCTTGGCTAAAATAAGCACAGGTTGATTTTCTTATAACTGAATCTCATCAACACTTCTTTGCTGGATTTAATCAGTTATATAACAAATACAAATGTATGTGATAACCACATCTGCATTTGATTGATCAGTGATAAAAAAAAATAATAATTTTCAGTAATTAGAATAATAAAGCCTTGTTACACACAAAATAGATGCTCTACAATGAGGAGTGAATTTATGTCAGCATGGCAGAAGAGCTCAGGTCGTAAAGTTCCTGAAAATTATTACAACAACACTGTTGTTGTTCTGAAGCAATTTTACAGAACCATCATGCTCTGTCATTTTCTTAAATAGCTGTTTTGATTGTTTTTGTGCGTGTGTCGTCTCTGAATAAAGAACGTGTGTTTGTGTGCACATCGTCCCCCCCGTCTGTTTTTGTCCTTTATGCTTTTCCATCAGGCCCCTGTTTCAATTCTTTCTCTACTCCATGCTGCCATTCATGTGAGCCAATAAAAGACATTTTGTGAATTGTGAAAATAAGACGACGCCAGGTCAGCTGCTCTTACCTCTGCCCTTTTGGTTTGTGGCATTTTGTTTGCTGTGTTAAAAATGCATGAGCAGACTTTACAGGAGAGGAACCTCACTCTGGAGGACTTATTGCTTTTCAGAAAATTCAAGGATTTCTTTTTTCTTTTGCACACCCACTGGTTTGTGGAAATTGAGTTAAACAGAAGGCAGTTGCTCTGTGGTTTCAAGTTTGACCTTATTAATCTAGACAAAAAAAAACATTATAAATGGTATTGTGTGAAACTTTGCTTCTTGTTGCCCATGTTTAATATCTTAAGTGTTCAGTTTCTCAAGCATTCATGTTTCACCATAAACATGAATAGGTTTATGGTGAAAGTTCATTTTGAAATTGTAAACAAATTTCAAGCTCAATTTCAGCTCATGCACCAGTGAATCAGTTTTCATTTATCTTGGTTGTTTATGTTGCATTGAGACTAAGGGTTGCCAAACTCAGTTCGATATTCTCATATTTAATAAATTGAAATGTGTGTTCAGATTAGTTTCTTTTGACAAGCAACAACCCTTAAGCATGTATTATATACTGTTCTCACCAAACCAGCATTTCTGCAATGAAAACATCTTTTTGATGTTGTGATGTAATATTCGTCTGATGTAATATTATTATCTTAAATATTGTGTAAGCAGAAAGTCAAAGCTAATTATGAAGGTTATAAACACTGTTCTGTGTGTAATTAATCTGCATAATATTTTTTCTTCTTTAATAATGAATAGAGTTTTCAAAAATATTCTAATTTACTGAATATGAGTTCTAGAGGATTAAACCATTCCTTTTCTATGCTACGGCTGTAAAGAGTGACTCAGAGATGGGCGGATCACTCTTCAATATAAAAACGACTGAAACCCTGTTCTGTAATGGCTGTAACAAAAATTGTGGTATGTACGCTATGCCTTATTTGTAACATCATGCTGATTTTAGTGTTGCTCTGCTGTTGACGTGTTTAAAGGACTAAAACATTATTCAGTTCTGGAACCAGGAGTATTTGCTGGAGCTGCCTTTCTCCCTTATTTGTTTTCTTGATGTGATTTACTCTACAATAATAATGTATTGGTGTTGCCAGTGTTTCGCACAGACAATGTTACTATTATCAGTCAGTATGGCACAGCAGCAAACCTTGGTGTGCAGCAACAAGTAATACATTTAGTTTGCTAAAACTTTCCAAAACTGGGCCAAATTCCAAACTGTAGTTTCTTGCTGGATTAAGTCCAGTGATTTGGTTTCATTCTAAGCCGAGACTGAAAATTTAATACAGTTATGCTTCTCAGAAGAAACTATATCAATTATACTCGAAGGACATGCAGAAATATATTTTATTTGGAAACTCACTAAATTAATCTTTGTATTTATCCAGCTGGGGAATCAGCATTCCTGTGCCAGTGCAAAGATCTAATTCTGAGGTTATAAGTTTAATTTTGTAAAATGTTTTTCACATGCAGATTGGGCTTAGTCAAACACTGACTTCAGGCCTGTTTCTAAATGTAAGGTTGCACTGAGTCTTACCTTTTTCTCAAAGGGTTTACTGCACAAGATGCTGACTTGTTTACAAATGCTCTGATTATTCAGTCTTCATGGCGTTGAATTTCTCCCAAAAGGAAGACAGACAACTAAAATAAAATAAACATTATACAGCATTTACACATGAGAGATTTCCATTCAGTGAAGCTGTTAAGCCTCATATCAAGTCCCAGTAAAGTCATGGCGGTTTAGTTGCCCAACTGTGAGCAACGTCAACTAACAGCTCCGCCGAGGCTGCTGAGTTCAAACCCAAATACTCTGCTGCTCCAGTCTCGTCCCTTAACCACATGTCTCAGTCACTCTAACAAATCCTAAACATTCACAAGTCCAGCTATTTATAAAGCAGATAACCATTTTGCCTTAACACTCACCGTGCTCACACATGTGTACATACAAACAAACACATATGAGCAAACCCCTCTTACCTCTGCAAAGGGTTGCTTGTGTGATTGCATTATTGATTGACTTGGATATGTTTTTTTTCTTTCTCTTCCTTCTTAAAAGCATTTAGCAATCTGGCAATTAGTTAGAGCTTAATGTAGGCTGTCAAAACAGTGCTATTGATCCAGAGGGCAAGGAGAGATTGATCAGTCAACTCATTATGTTGCTGGTGCTGCCTCGTCATAAACACTCCAGATGAGACTCCATCAAAAGCCCATCCCCTGCTCACTGGCTCTTCTGCTGCTTGCTCTGTTGCTCAGGGTCCCTGATGTTTTCTACTTCTGTTCTTGGCTCCTGATGCTTTATTGGACTGTCTGTACCTGGACTCGGTTCTTTCTGTTTTTTGTTGTCAATGCAATTTTTCTTATTAGATTCCCTTCACTGTTTTAAGCTTTTCTTTACCTTGATCTGATACTATCTTCTGTCTCCCTTCTTTGTTGATGTATTTACATCTTCTCCCTTCTTGTTCCTCTCACAACTCTCTACACATCACCTGCTGTAGCAATAATCTAAAATAACTGTCTGTTTGACAACAGGAAATAAACAAACATGTCAAATTAAAATCACGGTCAGGACTGATTTGGTTTATAGTATCGCTATAATCTATTCATTTCCCAAAAACAGACTTGATTCAATTTGCAGAAGCATACTGTTATAATACTATCAAGTGTTCATTTCAATGGAAAGGACTTATGGCTCATTAAGTTGACACATGCTGCCAAATAATAAGAGCTGACATTAATAGTGCTCTTCACATAAGGAATATTGATCTAATTGAAAAGATCTACATGTCTACGCTTGAGAGAAAAAAACATAGCCCTTACATTTGAGGGATAAAATGAGAAGCTTCTGATTAAAGAAAACCAAGATTTTCACATATTATGTCCTGTAAATAAACAATGTCAATTTAAAGACAACAGCAGACAAAATATTCATTTGTTTCTGGCTAAAATAAGTAAGAAGGTCCACATAAAGACTCAGGAAACAGTAGGTGGGTAAAGGCCTTCAGAAATTCATAAATGTAAATATAAAACTGGTGCAGAAATTCACTTGAATCCCTACTTTGACTGAACATCCCCTGTAGAGCCTTTACTAAGAAGTCTGACTGCGTTCTTTTGAACAGACTGTAAATAAAACAGAGTCGCATCTCACAAACAGAATTCCTGTGACGATACTAAACCATAATTTAGCCTTTTCAAATGCCAGCAGGATAATTCTGGGTGCTACTCCTTCTAATCTATCTCGTCTCCTAACAAGGAAACATGAAAATTACAATCTTAGATCTCTGGGTGTTCTGCAATTTGTTGCTCCCAATGTACAATTGCAACTGGGAAAGAAAGCTTTCAGGTTGTGGGAGCCTACAATAATGCGCAATCGAAGCTTCAGCTTCAAACCCTTGTTATAAAAATATACAGAGATTTCATTGTAGTTCCACTTTTTCTATTTGAGTATTTTCTGTGAGCAAATTTTGATGAGTATTATTTGTTTTCATCACAAATATGCTGCTGCTGTCTTTTCCAAGTCCCCCTTATAAAAATATCTATAGGACTAACCTGGTTAAATAAAGGTTAAATAAAATAAATTACACCAAGTAGATTTTCATAGTTAAAACTAACCACACTTGTCAAGACTGAGAGGAACATATAACATCTCCTAAGCCAAAAAATTTTTGCTTCAGAATCCACAGAGCTTAATTTAACGTCAATTACTAAGTCAGTTTCTTGCACACATTTGTTTTTTGAGATCTTTCTATGTGCTCACGTATTTTGATTATGTTTGAAAAAGAAAAATCTGTAATTCAAAAAAGATAAAAGAAAAAAGCCAGTCATTTGCAGTGAGTTAAATTATGTGAGATATGTATCAAAAATTAGAGCATCATCAGGAGAGTCTTGCATTACAACAGCTGTGTCTGATCCTAATCTGTATTCAGCATATTTAGCCGTTCATCACTGCTGCTCCGTAACTTGTTTGCTTCAGTAGACATAACAAACCCAGCAGACAGAAAAACAGGGAAAAAATACTTTAAAATATGTCTGTCTTTTTGGGATCAAGACCGGACGTCTGTTAATACCAAAGTACCAATATTGTTTTATATCTATTTCTTTCTTTACATTCTGATTTCACTCATTGCATAGCTCGCTCAACTTTTTCTCTCATTTTCCTCTTCAACTAGCACCATTTTTCTTTTTCTTTGTTTGACCGCTCCCCCTTTTTTTCCAATCTGCCCTCATTCCCCAACAAGTGTCTTATATTTCCAATGATGATTTAGCTCATAAATCTTGATAAAGCCACTGGCTGTTCCGTTTCGGTGGAACACGAAACCCTTGCAGGAGCAGGAGGAGACTGAAGATGAGGGATGGCACCAGCTCATGAATTTGTCCTCTCTTTCAGAGTTTTACACAGTGTCCTCAGAGAAAAGAGCATTTACTGCATCTTCAGAAAACCTTTCTTCATGAAGAAAGCTACATGAGCGTTATTTGTTGGCATATCAGTGTAATGCACCCATCTACTTGAAGCTTTATCCATGTGATTTTATTTTAACTAATTACTGACTGGATTTTTAGATGCTTTTTAGACATGTGTCACAGATGCATTTTAAGAGACACCTGATGAAAGCACAAATCAGACTTTCCCTGTGTGAAAATTGTTATAAAGCAATGGGATCATCATCCTGTTGGAGACTCCAATGATCACCAACACTTGATTTGTCAACATTGTCACATTTTTCTTTTTTTTAAATTACTGGATATTTATTTTATTTCTTTAAATAAATGGATGGTGTGTGTGATTAAGATTGCCAGTTCCTGCCCCACCAAAACCTTCCTATATCATTAATGTCTGAATCATATTGTCATGGACTCAGCATGTCTTACCTTTTACATGCCAAAAATACAGCTCCTTTTGTTTCCCAAAACTCTGTCCTACTTTAATTCTCCAGGGAAATAATAGTGTTTCTTTAATGTCCCTTGTATCAGTGTTATCACTGGACTTTATGTTGTTGCCAGAATTTTGATTTGAGTCCATCCAGTTTCTAACACCCTCGTCCCTAGTGGGGTTGGAAAGGGTGGTGGTGCCCATCTCCAGTGAACGCCCTGGACAGGTCGCCAGTCTCATTCATTTGAGTCCAAAACAATAAAAAAAATATATATATATTATTTGTGTGCTCTTGGGTTTTAGCTCCAATGAGCCAATGAAAACATACACATTTTAAATAAATGAACCCCAATGAACCCTGGAGGAACACAATTAATTTTTCTCACCAAGATTGATAATTTACCAAAAAAGATCAAAAGTATTGTGGATTGTGGTTCATGAGGACATCCTCTTGTAATTAATGCAGATCTTATTGTTATGCCTGTCTTGATCAGATCACTCAGTAGGTTTCTCACAGTCAAACTATAATTTCTACTTGTAGTCCTGAATAAATACCTCTGGCTCTTCAAGAATCTGTTTATAGGCAGAGAAACCCTCTCCTGCTTCAGGTTTCTTTGAATATTTCACTTTTTTGAAGTCTCCTTCATGTGTGATAAACACCTGAATGACTTTGACGCTTCTACTGAAACAATTGGACGATTCAGTACCTTGGATGATGCAAACAGCTGTAATGTAAACATTACAGCTGAGACAAATAAAGGATGAGTTCCTAAATCCTTAATTTGGCTTCAACACTAGAAAAAGCAACAAAGATCTGTAAGTCGGCTTTAAGAAAGAGCAATCTTTTGGGGTTCACTAATTGGGAAACAGCTACCTAAACAAATGAGGTATCATTATATTTTGTGTATTGTGTACCAGTCAATTCATAAAGATATATTCCTGAGCAGAAGCTTATTATTTGAACAAAACTTGATCTAATAAATCTCTAAAACCTTTTAGTGTGTGCATTTATAATTCCGACTGTATATATTGGACTATAGAAACATATTGTTGTGTATAAGAAAGGGTGTGCTGCACATCCAGACAGCATAATTATATACAGTCATTTCTCAGAGCCATTGACCTTTATAGTAGATGCTCCTGTCAGGCATGAAGCAACCCAGTTGAGTGGACAAATGGCTCAACATGTGAGCCAAAGGGGGAAAGTCAGTAACACCAGAGGAGCCAAACAGTGCAGCTACTGGTTCACAGAAAATGCCAGTAAAGATTAAAAAATCAGACATACCTGCTCTCTTCCCAGGTTCACAGCAAGAGATCTCCATGTTGCACAGATGTTTACTGGAATGGTTTCAACAGTACACCAGCAGGAAAAGGAGCGATATCAGCAAGAAGTTGACAGAAATTATGGGGAATGAACCATTAAACGTGTCACAAACTTTGCAGATTTTAATGGCTACTGCAATTTCTTTTCGTATAAGGCTAAAAACTCAGAGTCAGATTAAATGTCACATAATTGAAGAGAGTGACTTCAATTATCTGTTCTGAAGTAAAGCCATCATCAGCCATTTCCTCTGTGTGGCTGAAATCAAGCTCTGGGCAAAAAGCATAAGACATCAAGTCAATGGTCTGCCTCACCAGGATATATAATCAATGTATCCTAGAGGCATCCAATAAAGAAAAAGGACGACAACTGCAAGGTAACAATGCTGTTGCTGAGAACAACTAATAAACAACAAATAAACTGATCCTGAAAGCTAAAACTCATGGTGGATGTGCAACAAGACTTCCCAGAATGATATAGAAATGCTGTAGATTGTAATGAAGCTAATGCAGGTGAGATAGTCAGTGGTGATGATATTTGAGGGAGGACAGGTAGAGTAGCATCTAAAAAAAAACTTATTTGGTGAACATTAAGAATGCAAGAGTCATCTTTGCAAAAGAAATTAGAGTAATCAGATTTGACACAATGCAGCAGCGTTCAAGCACAAATTGACCAAAGGCTTTAGGGTTGCATTAATCTGCACGGTGAACGGAGCAGAATTTGAACTATGTGATATATGTTTTTGGTTCAACATATCTCTTTTTTCAGTTTTAAAAATATTTAATTTTTAACTGTTGCTGTCATTTCCTGATATTTATGCTCCCATTTTTTTTAAGAGCACTCTTAAAAAACACACTTTTTGAGCAAACTTTTAATCTCCCATGGCAGCCATTCTGCTGTGCAAAACCCCTGGATGGATCTGCCTCCTCCTTCGAGACACAGCTCCTCCTCAGAGCTGCAGTTTCCAAGCTTCTGAGCTTCTGCATCACAAAGCAGAAGCTCAGTCACCCCTCTCAGCTCCTTCAGACTAGCCAGCATCAATTAGCAAACACCTGCTGGAACCGTGCATCTACTGAGCTCATTATACAAGCTACGTCTCAGTGGAACACTAGTAAAAACATTGTTAGAAGGTTAATAGAGCGGAGAAAACAGAGCTTCAGAAAGAGCAGGAGTTTTTAAAGGCCCAATTACAAGGCGATTAACCAAAAGTGTAAAAAAGTTTAAGTCATATTTGATATTTATAGCATATTTATAATGACTGACTAACTTGATCTATAAAATGTGACTGGAAAATACATAACGAGGTCCCTATATATACATATATATATAAAGACTATTACACTAAGGCTAATGTGTTGTTGTCTAGTAAAATAGTATGCCTGAATCATTCCTGAGGATATTTCTGTGCATGTTTCTCCCTGTGCCTGCACCTCCTCTTCTAATAACAGTGTGTGTAATTATTGGAGTGACAAACCATCTTGTATGGTTAATGGCAGCTGATTCATCAAACCCCCTGCAGCTTCTCTGGCTGATAAATTGTGAAGCTTAATGTTTGCAATTTACTCAGTATTTAGTCAAGCCAGAACTGCTCCTCAAATTAGTTCTGGGTTAGAGACTCCAATATTTACAATGTTTTCAAATATTTTGAGAGAGAATTCGACATTGACTTGGGTAACAAAGAAACTTGTGAAATGTTCGAAGCTGCATGGAGACCCTAATATAGCCAGATGGGGTGTGGAATAATATGCACATTGGTTTCTAGGAAGCAGTCTAGAGTATTTTGTTAATTCAATGCCACTATTTTCTTTTTTTTTCCTTTTTACATTTTTGTCAGGATTGTCAGAGGCATACATTATAATTTTACTATGAGCTGAATGAAAGAAACAACAAACCAAAAGTGACTCTCAGCAACAGAAAGCAGCATTTGCGGAGAAACACATCCGCATTAACTCCCCTCTATGTGTCGGCAGTGATGTCACCATGCAGGTGCAGTGGTGAGGGATTAACCACTAATGACTACTTGTCACTGCCTTTAACATCTCTAATTGGTCGCTCCTCTCACAAAGCAGCTCTGGCATGCCTCGTCTGTGCCGCCTCTAAACCGCTACTCTGATATGTGGTGATGTGTAATTAAGATGCATATCTTCCCTGCTGATTTCAGGTCTTTTGGGATCACACTAATGCTAGAAGGCACAAACAACAGCCTTACCAAGGCTGCGATGTACAGCGAGCACATATATCATGGCTTTTCTTCTTTTAATTAATCTGGGCTCATGTATGTCAGTTTTAAACATACTAAGTTAGATTGAAAACAGGAGACATTGTGATTCTCTTCGGAAAAAGTCATTTCAAAAGATCATTACATCATTCACACACCTGCTATAACCCTATTGCATTTATGGCAGTGCTGTATACATTATATACATGTATAATATAGGATACATTTATTGGCCAACTGATTTATCAACCAATCAAAGGTAAGATTTTTCTGTTTTTTTTTTTTTTTTCCAAGTAATAAACTACTTAAATCCTTTCTCTACATGCAAAATCCCTTAATCAATATTTTTCCTTCTTGTTTAGCCACTAAATAAAAATAAGCCCATAATGAGAAATTTTGTTTAAAAAAAGAAAGAAACACACTAAAAGATTTGAGGGTGACTTACATTTTGTTTTTACTGATAGTTTATGTGGCAACATAAGTTATCAAATATCTCATTTCAATTTGACAATAAGTGAATATTTTCATAAGTCATCCATGGCTTTTGTGAATGTCTGCCTGTTCGTGCTAAGGTCTCTTTTCCATAATGAGGAGCTGGAGTTCATGAACGTTTGTCCTAAGATGAGGCTGTCTTTAAGCTTATAATTTAAGTGTTACTGTGCAACGGTTTTTGACACTGAAACGATAAATGGTTCCATACAGATTACCTTCAGACTTCCAAACAGAAACAATTACACCCCCCACAGTAAAGTATGCCTCCGTCAAGGTTGCTTGAATTTTTGACCTTCACCAGGCTGAAGAATGGCTGTTTAATATTTGATGCCTGAAGATACTGTAAAAGATGGAACTAATGCTACAACAACACACAACCACAACACAAAAAAGACTGTAAAAATAAAAAGAATGACTGAAAGAATTTCATTGTTTTTTTTGTCTTGTCATTATTAACCAGTGCGCCCATATTTTTAAAGGTAAGACTTCCTTGTTTTTATTAAATGGATTAAGCTAATCGACTGATTTAATTGTTTCATGCCACAGTATATATATCTGCAGGCTATTTCAAATTATAAAAAAAATAACACTGATGTTCAACTCAACTTGTAGTCGCTTGAGAACTCACAATTATTTCAGTCAAAGAAAAAAAAAAGAAAAAAGAAATCTGTCAGTAATGTGGGAAATGATGTGGAGGACGGAGTCCGGAGAGCCAGAGTTACAAAGTAATAAAAAGCTAAGATTACAAAAACATTTTAATCCACCCACAGTGAGGCTGACTGGCCTCCAAAGTTAAGATGACCAATAATCCTAATTCAGTTAATCAGGAGATCTCAAAGTGTAGACGATTAAGAGTGAACACTTAAAAAAATAAATAAAATAAAAATCAAAACTATATATATATATATATATATATATATATATATATATATATATATATATATATATATATATATATATAAAGTATGCCTCCGTATATATATATATATATATATATATATATATATATATATATATATATATATATATATATATATATATATAAAGTATGCCTCCGTATATATATATATATATATATATATATATATATATATATATATATATATATATATATATATATATATATATATATATATATATATATATATATATATATATATATATATATATATAGTTTTGATTTTTATTTTATTTATTTTTTTAAGTGTTCACTAAAAAAAGAAAGAAACACACTAAAAGATTTAAGGGTGACTTACATTTTGTTTTTACTGATAGTTTATGTAGCAACATAAGTTATTATGTTGCTATATATATATATATATATATATAAAAAAGATAATTAATGACTGACTAATAATTAAAAAATTATATATATATATATATATATATATATATATATATATATATATATATATATATATATATATATATAATTTTTTATTATCTTTTTAATTATCTATTGAATTAAAAAGTGTGGTAAATATCATTTTCTCAATATAAAACATGACATGCCTGAAAATATTTTGAGGGAGGGTAAGCAATCTTCAGAAATGAAGAGATTTTAAAATATTTTACATAGCCCTAATTACTTACAAACCAATTTTTGTCTGACGCAGATTTTCTTTTCCTCAGGCAATTAAATTTTGCTAATAAAAAAATCACTTTTAATTGAGGTCAGCAGCGTAATAGTATTGCCTCAAGACTGAAAAGGAAATATTGTGGTAACGATGACATTAAGCAGAATTCAATAATGTGTCAAAATGAAAATGCCCCGCTGTCTCACAAAAGCTGGCATCACTTCTTCTGGTCGTAGATGTCCTCCATCCTTCATCTTCATGCTTGTTTCTGTCTACCTCCGTTAAATTAAAGTGATATTTATATGACTAAAGAGGGCAAGAATTTGTCACTGCACTAAAAACAGCAACTCCAATCACTCTGTGTTGTCTTTGCTGAGTCTGTTTTATTTATTCAGCTACATTCAAGCTACACCAAGGTGAAAATGTATTGTGCATTTCTCATTTTCTATCAAGTACTTTTTTAAACTAGGAAATAAATTGCAGAGCTTTGTATAAAGAGAACATATTAATTCAGCTGTTGCTTAATTGCATCTGGGGTTTAGGCAAAACCTCTTGTTCAATTTGCTTGTACAATTCCCTGCAAAGCCCTCAGCCTGATCCTAATTTATAAACCAAGCAGTTTTTTTTTTTAATTTTATTTAAAGACACTGGATTTATGTTGGGATTAATAGAAAATGAAAGAGGTAGCTTTGACTCTATTTCTCACACTTGGAGTGCATCTTTATGCTATCTAAACTTTATAGAGTATAAGTCAGAAGTTTAGATACACTCATAATAGCCATAAATAAAATATTAATTTGAGTATTTTAATATATTTTTTGAATGGTTCCATGTAGGCATATGCTAATTTAAGTCAATTTTATGACTTTTTACTTGGACACAATAACAAGACATTTATCCCGAACACAAAAGGACAAATGAGTTAAAAATGAATAAAAGGGGCTAACAATAAGTTTATATGACACACTTCCCATCGCAAAATCTCATCCATATTAAAAATTTATAAATTAAGCATGGAATCATAATCTGTACCAGAAAAAGCAATTTCAAGCTACTCCACTGATTCCGTCAGGAAGATTGGCCAAATATTATGCAAGATGCTCATCAAAGGCAAAGAGCATCAAAATTTTACTTTCGATGAGAAATTTATCTAAATATTACCAGGGATAGATATATAAATGTATTTGAATAATTGAATAATTATGACCCTGTTTGATTTTTTAAAAATCTACAAATAAAAGTCATGTATCCTAATTTAAAGATCACATTAAAAAAATAAAATAAATAAAATAAAATCACCCAGTTGTTATTGATAATAATTACATGGTGTGTAATCATCTGGCCATGGAAAAAGTCACATATCAATGTGTTTTTTTTTATCAAAAAGTATGTAAACTTATCAAGCTAAAACCATTGCCAGAACTGTGTCTTTACACATCTTCTTTTTTAATTAAATAAGTAAATTGATTTAATTGCATGTTAAACTTTATCTCAGCTTCACTTCAAGCCCGACCCCTGACATAATCGGTCCGCTTAAAACACACACACGCAAACACACACATTCACCTGGAGGATGTTTGATGTGACATAACAGGTTTTATTAATTACATTGTATCACAACAGACTGGTCCCCCTTCAGAAAAAAAGATCACATGATCATCACCATCATCATCATCATCATCATCATCATCATCATCATCATCATCATCATCATCATCATCATCATCACCATTATGAATAAATACTGTATTATTATTTCCATCACTCAACTATAACATGTCCAGCTTCTCCCTGTGTGGATGTGTGTGTGTGTGTGTGTGTGTGTGTGTGTGCGTGTGCGTGCGTGTGTGTGTGTGTGTGTGTGCGTGTGTGTGTGTGTGTGTGTGTGTGTAAGGGAGCACAAATTACCCATTTGCAGAAACAAATACAAGTAGTTTGAGTTTGCAGTCTCTAAGTAGAATTGACAGCAGGGTCTTGATAGTTGCATTCCTCCATTGTCATATCTTTGTGGATTCAGCAAAACATTTTAAGTTCAGAAGAAAACCATAGAACAAGAAAAAGGAAAAGAGACTATTTTTACATCACAGGTTAGTTCTTCCCTTTTCTCTCCCAAAAAAAAAAGAAAAAAAAAAGCTGCTTTTATGCATTACATTCTTCTAGGTACTCCAGAGCATCCAAGCACAAAAGTAATCCGAGAGATGACCTTAGTGATATTTCAGCTCGATTAAATCAAAGTCTGATGTCACGGTTGTGTGAGAAAGAGAGTGGGGTGTGGGAGCACTAAATGTGATGTGGATCATAACATTTCTAAAGTTGTGAAGTACATATATTGCATTTGAAATGCACCCTGGAGTCACAGAACAGAGTCTAATGTAAAATACATTGAAGTAAGGCAAAGGGGCAGGACAGATTTCTCTAGAAACTGTTGTTGATATGCTAGTGTGAAACCCAGGCTTTGATAAATCGAGGCAAAAAGAAGCCTAACTTGAGCTTTTATAAAAAAAAAAGAGAGAATGACTGACTCTATTAATCATAGCTGCCATAAAAAACAACCACATTTCCATGAGATGGTTTGCAGTTATTTATCATGAAATTGGCATACAGCAACAATAAATCAAATTCTGCTTCCTGTGTTGAGTCTTATGATATTTGAGCTTGGATTTAGTTTGAATGCTGCAAATCAGCCAGCTTTTTACACACACACACACGCACGCACGCACACACACTCACCGAAACCGAATAATCAAAAAGCCGTACATTTTCCCTGGGGGCCACTGGATGTCATTTTTTTGTCTTGGTTCACCTACCCAACTAGCACCCCCTTGATTCAAACATGAAAGAGTAAAACATTTCAGTCTAAATACCGGTACAGTCTGGGACAAACCAGTTAATAATGCTTATTTCTTCCAGCAGCTTATTCACATTTTTTACATAAATTCTTGTTCATCCCTCTTGCCGTTATTTTACAAAAAAAGAAAAAAAAAGAAAGAAAAAGGACAAAAGTAGCACTTCTAAGGACCGGAGGTTAAGACTATCACATACAGTATAGGCAGCATAGAAGAGGAAAAATTGGTTGAATAATCTATCATACAGTAGGTCACTTGATAAAGAGAGAGTGAGTGTAGAGAAGTCTGTGATTGTCAGTCCCTTCTGTCTGAGGTTTCCATTCACACGGCAGATGTTGTTTTTACTTTTTCAGGGTTTTTTTTTTCTGATCAGAGGCAGTGATGCAAAGACTGCCGATCTGTGCAGACCAATCTCTTCCATCTCTCGCTGCCAAAACATCACCCCTGTCCAACGTCACCCACTTCATTATTATTTAAAAAAAATGGGAGAAACAAACACAGCAGGTAAGTGCAGAAACAGTGCTGGGAGCTGGGGAGCTGCTTCAGTGTACGCTACTCTTTTGACATCAGAAGTGTCCGTACGCACTGTATTTATTTTTCACAGTTTTTTCCAGCTTACACACCCTGCCCTCTGTTATTGCACAGAGATATTGTGTGTCGGGTTTTGTTTTGAGTGTGGTTGGTGTGCTTCAGCAGGGACAGATTTTTTTTTCATTTTTTAACCCTGTTAGCATGCGCTGTCAATGCTGCAGCCATTAACCCTTGCAGTTATTCTGACAGGTGAGAATAATTTTGGCAAA
The DNA here is from genome assembly GCF_027474105.1 of Poeciliopsis prolifica. Classification (NCBI taxonomy): domain Eukaryota; kingdom Metazoa; phylum Chordata; class Actinopteri; order Cyprinodontiformes; family Poeciliidae; genus Poeciliopsis; species Poeciliopsis prolifica. The sequence continues at coordinate 97,167 of NW_026562389.1, forward strand.
ATGTCAAACTCAATCGACATAAGTGACATAGTGGTGAGATATTCATCCCTGCTGCCGTGAGCAGTGTCCATGAGGACAGGCTCTGTTGTTATCAAGAAGGAACGGGATGTAAAAATACCCACACACTCAAGATTATCTTACACATTTGTGTAAACATAATCATTAAATTCAAATTCAGTTTGCAGTTGCAAAAAAGGCAACCCTAAAAATAGAAAGAAATGTACAAAAAGGTTTACAAGTTTATAAATTAGATAACAGGAAATCAAATCCACAAACATCAATACCATCAAGTGCTGCAGTTAAATAACAAATAAAGACCTATTATTCCAAATGAAATCTCTACAGCAAATCAAAATGACCGTAAGTGAAATCGTGCTGGTAATGACTTTTAAATATGCCTGTAAAGAGTAAAATATGCACAAGTAAAATGCAAAAGCAAACGTCACATGTGTTTTTTTGCATGCATGTGAGCTGTATTTACAGTATGTCTGTAAGCCAGAGCAGAGTTGTATGTGGAGTGAAGTGGTTCTGTTATCGCAGGATGTGTGATCGATCCTTAAAGATTATTTTCAGAGTTTGTTAGTACGTATGTGAGGCAGCAGGGTTTCTGCAAGTATCAGTAAGGTTATGTCAAGACCTTCCAGAAGTCTTTCCAAGTCCACTGTGATTTAAAATTACGATGTATGTATATGAAAAAACAACCCAACTGATGTCGAACGAACTTTAGAGTATAAACAAGTTCAATCTAGCTTTGTCAACATAAATATGTATTTTACCTTAATGCCTTTGCACTTGCTATAAACCTCAAATACCTTCCCACAGTGTATCGTAACTTTCACAAAAATTATTTCAAAGCTTCAGATATCAAACCAATTTTTATAAAGCCGAGTGTGGATGTTTCAATAAAAAAATAACTGCAGTTCTGTTTCTGGCCTAACGACTTTTTGGCAAACAGCAATAATTACCGTAGTTCATTGTTGATAAAACAAAAACAACCTCTTTAATTCATACTAGTGCTGAAGTTTTTGATCGCACTTCAGCACTAGTAAAAGTTTTAAATATCAATGTGCCTGAAGCCTGTTTGTTGTTTCACTGGATCTTAACACAGCTGATTCAAACATACTGATTCACTAGTAAAGTAGGCGGGTGTGTCTGGTACTTTCCTTGATGGGTTCAGATGTTACTCACCAGACTGTGACGACTTTGTTTCATTTGTTAACTATCAAAGATCACAAGTGAACAAATGAATATCATCAAGGCTCTATTCTCTTCATCTACATGCACTTCCTGATTCTGATTGGAAACTAATCAAACATTGATTTTACCATAATGTTTGCTGATGACACACAGCTTTGTGTCTCACCATATCAACAAATTTCACTATAAGCTTAAAGCCAGTATGTCCATAGTTTTAATGAGTGGTAGTCAGAATTGTATCTATATTAATGCTTTAACTGGGTAACTTCAATTATCACTACTGGTCTCTGTTAAAAAGTCAATCAGCGGCAGCTCATTAAAATGAGACAACAATCGTGACCAAGAGAAGAAATTTTAATACATCACACAAGATCACAAATCACTGCACTGGTTCCCAGTTTGTAAAAGAACAGATTTTAAAATCTTGTTATTGATCTCAAACAGTATGGAAATACTTGGGCCTAGATCATTTCTGAGTTGCTAATCAAGGTTCATAAGTTAGAACCTTGACTGTAAACAGGTTTATCAAGTCATTTTATTATGCCTTCAGTATTTATTGGTTTTTTTTTTTTTAATTCTCTTTCATTTCTCTTTATGCTGCAATTTTGCTTTGTATGTCTTTCTTAAATACCAAGTTTATAAATGGTGGAAAACAAACAAACAACAAAAAAAAAAAATCAGTTGTATTTAAATACCTAAACATAAAATTAGAAGTCCAAAGGTAAATTTTGCAAGCGTAAAACTTCTGCAGTTTCAGGAGGAAGGCTGAATGTCTGAGGACAAATTCCTTGCCACAGGGCTTATTGCTGTCCTGCATTATAGGGTTTGAAGTTTTATGATGACATAATAACACAGTCTAGACAACCAATCACGGTGCAAAGACATAAAAGAAGTTGATGAAAGTTAAGGAAGCAATAATTGAATGAAGATTTAAATTTGAGACAAAACAGTGTTCAGTTTATGACCTACTGAAAATCTGACCTCATTAAAGAAATTTTAGGACTAATGCATTAAAGTCTTTATAACGTTTTAAGACCCTGCGGAAACCCTGGCCTGCATTGAAGTGTGTGTACTGTCTGTGGTTAAAGGCAGCTGTAGGAATGTGAAGGGAGCGTAAAGTTGAAGTTGTGGCTTACAGAACATCTGCTGGCCATAGTAATGATGGATGTTCACGCTTCTTTTTTTTCCCAGAGGAGATTCTCACTTCTCTCCTTCCTTCATCTTGCCAAGTCCGTCTCCAGTCCCTTTCTTTTTACTTCGCTGTTTCCTCTCTGTAGTCTGCTCAATTGCTTTCCAGGACGCATTAATACATCTGCCCGTATTCCTACGCGTCGCCGCTCCTAAATCCGGCGAGCCTAACTGTTTTCTTCTCCTTCACCTTTCCATCCCTCCATCTCTTATTCTCGGCCATAAAACAATAAGTCTTGAATGTCTGTGAGGAGACTGTGCTAATGGAGCCCATTAGCTGTAATGAAATATACATTACACCATTACAGGGGACGGGGCCCGGCTAAAGCACTGCACCGCTCAAATAATAAAACATGTACAATTCAATTTCCTTCTCGGCCCATTTTGAGTGTCTTTCAGTGAGTGGGGGTGGGTCTGTGGGGATGCAGGGATGACAGGATGAGGTATCCAATAGATATGTGTGGGTGTGCTCTCGTGCGCATCCCCTCTTACGCAGATGTGGTTTTCAAGAATGTCTGAGTGCTGAGAGCTTTGAAGATTTAATAGGGGTTGACCAGATGAACCACACCTTCTACAGTGGAGTCACCCACACATTTGACCATGGTCTGACCACTCGATACCCAAACTCCCTCAGCAGCCTTTACGCTACCCAACCCTCCAGCCACCACTCCCCAATATCCCCCAACACTGTGATTTTTGCGATTGTCGGACAGCTGCGGACAAATGAATCAATTGACCTCCGACACAAACGCTTGACATCACAAGTGGAGCATCTGTCGCTTCGGAGGTTTGGGGTGGAGTAGTTATCGTGTTACTCTGCTCTGTATGACTTTGCATCTCAGGCCTGAGGAAAGTAAAATGCAACAGATTACAGCTGTAAAATGCAAACCCATGTAAGTGAGTACCTCAGCATGATGTCTGAAATCTCTTTTCACCACAGTAGTCGGTTGCAGCCGTGTTGTCACCGATTGTTTTGTGCATCAGCAATATTGGCCAACCAGAAATGATCTCCTCAACGCACCTCTTAATTTCATCTGACAGGCAGGGAAGGAGATTGTGTTTACCTTTCTTTCCTTTTCTGGCCATTGTTGTGTCATGCTCAATTTCCCACATGCATACTGATGTCTCAATTGTTGTGTTTGTAGTCCTGCTGGTTAACTGCTGACTGTAATCCTCAGTTTAGAGAGGAAGACGGAAAAAAAAGACAGACAGAGGCGAAAGAGGATAACACAGTGTCTTAACGGCACAGCATCTCGCAGAGCCGTTTCTCCGGAAGTGTCCCATCAGTCTCCTATTTACAAGCAAAATGGTCGGAGCTTCCAGAAATTCCTCCGCCTTCTCTTGCTGCTCCACCTCGAGTTTCCCAGATGCTCAAACATGGTCTGTTGTCTTACAGGCAGCAAAGGGATAAGTCAATTAATAAATCTTATTCATCCGTTTGTTTGTTTGTTATTTTATCAGTTAACTTTCAGTGAGTTTAAAGCATCTGAGAAGAAGTGAGAAGCTTGAAAGTTAAATCACTCTTGATAAAAGTCTCCTTGGTGAAGAAGCAGAACGAATCGGATTGCACACAGGTGAAGAAGTTGGCCGGTGGGAAAGAGATGATGAAGGGAGGAGTTGAAGGAATATTTTTTGATTGCCATAAAGTGAGCTTCACATCCTGTACAGTTACACATTCTGGACACGCATACACACCTACAGACACACACTTACGTCAGCATCCATCAAACACTTCAGTCGGAAGTGTCCCAATGCCCACTTTGACTCACATACACATGCATGCAAACTTTAAATGCACATACATTTAAATATAACCTCACACACACACACACACACACACACACACACACACACACACACACACACACTGTGTTTGATCTTCCACTTGTTCAGCCCAGTATATCCAGATAAACAGGTGAGGCCTTGGCCAGATTTAGGAGCAGACCATGGATTTCTTTAATGTTGAGTCTCATGTGTGGTTCTCTTTGCCAGCAGCCCAGCATCAGGTCGTACACCTCTTTGGGGCAGGTTCTGGGACGCTGCAACACGCGACCTTGAGTTATACACTCAATCACCTGCAGAGGAGAAACAAAAGAAGATCCAGAAATAGGCACTACCCTTAGCACAAGTTGGGTGCTTCATTTTTAGTATTTAAATCTTTTACCTATACAAAGTTAGGTTCTGAGTCCCTCTTTGTCAGTTTTTAATATCTAGATACAAAACAATCGGGCCAGCCTGTACATATTTTCCCAAACCTATTCAGACCTGTGAAAGGTTTAAATTAAAGGTTCAACTCTCTGGACACAGAAAACATCTCTTCCACTCTGAAGACAAACTTCACCAAGTTCCATCTCACTGAACAAGATAACGCTCTAAAGTTGTCATCTTGTCACAGGCGCATATAGTAGCAAAATGTCATACTGAATACATAATTCACTAAACTCTTAGCATAATGCAGAGGAGTAGCCATCAAAATGCAAACTTAATGCTATTTCCCAAAAGCAAAGTCTGCTTTTGAAGCACACATTTGCATTAACATCATTGACACCTAATTCAGCAACAATCACTGAAATACACACCAGTGTGATAAGTTGAATAAAGGAATTGATTTCTGTAGCCAAGAAAAGACTAAAGTTCTCCTCAGCACAGAAACCTATTTTTTTTTGCCATTTATAAATCATCTGCATTTTTGTTATTCTGAAATAACTAGGCTTGTTTTTATTTCCTCCAGCATTAAATTCGCTCTGCTCTTCTCATGCAGTGAATGTTACTTAATGGTGTTCATTAGAATCAGCTGTGTCTAGCAAATTGCTAGATAGAAAAGATCTAATCTGTTTTAAAGTTATCATTTTGGTGCACAATCAGCCACAGAGTCCTCCCTCGTTCTGTGATTGGTATCAGATTAGATGAGGAGAAAAGTATTTGATATGTAATCGAGGAGCAGAACTCTATCTGATATGTAAAAGATATCTGATTGTCAGACTGAGGTCAGAGGTGTTGACCTTTAAAACTGCAGAGAGTTTCTGGTTCATCACAGTCAAAGGAGTCTGGGGTGAAGGTTAATTGCTGAATAATGTTGGGTTCCAAATTAGATGTAGGCTGAAAAGTATTATTTTTTTTTTTTTATCAAATCAAGTTCTAATCCAGTGGGATTCTCATTTTTGTTTTTAGCTCACCTGTAACAGTTCAGCTGCAGCTGCGTCCTACCTCAAAGCCTCAGTTTCAACTTGACTTAACTTGACTGCATTGTTTAGGATCGATTGGGAATGTATGTGATTGATTTGTCTGTATGATTGACTTTTTAAAACACCTTGAGATGATATTTGTGGTGACTTGGGGTTACATGGATAAATTGATTTAAATTTTCAGTTGGATCACGGAATAGATTAAGGTCAATAGAGAGGAAAGAGCAGAGCAACAAAGGAAGGTAATTCTGTCTAAAAATGGTTTTCTTTAGGTGTTACATGTCAAAGTGACAGTTTGAAGAACTTCAAAGTGATGCGGCTTACATTTGTAAAACATGAAAGGAGACACAGGCTCACATATTCATGAAATCATACCTATGAGACACTTCCCCACAAAACTAATAAAATATTTAGATGTACTTCTACAGAGGGGTTGTTTCATCACACCTTGTGGCTACAACATCTCGGTCGTCATCACTTATTAAGATGATAGCACTCCACAAGTAAAATGTGCATATTTTTTTTAATCTATACCGACATTGTGTGGAACTTTCTGTTATCTTTAAAGGTTTCATGTCAGAGCACATTATATTCTCGCTTTAGAAATGTGTCTAAAAATGTGTTTAGAACTTGATATGAAGGAGTCAAATAGAGAGAAGAATAAGTGTCTTTCTTACCTCATTATTGGAGAGCTGGTACCAAGGCTGCTTCCCATAGGTGAAGATCTCCCAAAGGACGACTCCGAGACTCCAAACATCGCTTTCTGTGGTGAACTTCCTGTACATGATGCTTTCAGGGGGCATCCAGCGGATTGGCAGCATGGTATGACCTCCGACCTTTAGAAAGCACACGAGGAAAACAAAGTCATTTGAAAAGGCATTGAGCAGACAAGAATACAACTTATGTAACTAATTTAATTTTAAATGTGTAAGCCGTTAATTTAGCTGTCTTTTATTGTCTTCAATGCAAAAAGCAATTTTAAAACACAAAGAGTCTTTGGAGTTACGTCTTTGAGACAGATGTCATGAGGATGGATGTGTATTGAATTGCAGTGCATAACTACCTGTTGTTGTATACAGAGAAAAGATTATTTCCTTTGCAAAAAAAATTAATTTTTAAAGAAAATGTGTTTAATTGCTGTGTGGCTGTTTATTGGAAATATACAGTAGAACAGGATGGAGTGAGATGTATGTTCTCCAAAAAAGAGAAAGAAAGTGGAGGAAGCAGGGGAAATTTGTGTTAGCAAACAGGTGAAGATAAAGGATTTCACCTCTCTGCTGGCAATACGCGTTAGCATGGGTTTATGAAACGACTGAAAGCCAAAGTTAATGGTTGAGGTCAAAATGCAAGTGAGCAGCCAGATCACAGTGGTGTTGGCCACATTTTAAAGTAAATATTTTGTTTTATTTTGGTTTAGAATTTTTCTCTTGATGAGCGATGATCGTGTTTAATAAATATATTCCCAGTCTTTAATTAGCTGAACTAAGAACTTGTTTTTTTTCTTTGCAGTGTCTGAGCTCAATAAATCTGTATTTCGACCACGATTCCAGTCACCACTTTTTTATCTTCAACTCAAAAATAAATTTAAGTTCGAACTTGAAATATTGTTACTGAGAAAACTGGGATGGACATAATGAGTTTAAGAGGCGTGAAAGAGGGTGCTCCTAGATAATATAATGGAAAGCTACATTACTTCAACAGATTAAACTCTATAAAAAGAACAAACAAATGATATGTAGGAAAAAAATTACAGAAAGGGCTGCAAGCTTGCTTCTATAGGAGTGGTCATACCCATCTGCCTAAAAGTAATAATGCTAGTCAGAACTGGAGGGGGAATTACAAGGTCTGGATGCTGCAAGAATTTTGCTTTCACAATTTATCATAAATGTTAAAGACTAATGGCAACCTTAAAACTTACTTTAAAATTTACTGCATATCAAATTCTTATGTATCTTGAAAACTATTCTATTCTATTCTATTCTATTCTATTCTATTCTATTCTATTCTGACATCCTAAAGCTTTTCACATATTTCACTGTCTTGGTATACTCTCAAATTCAGCACATTTTTAAAGTAGAGCTACAAACAGTTTACTGCTACCCGAGGCATTTCAGTGACTTACATTTGATAGCTTGGTGAAACAGATTGCATCACTCCTGTGACTGTAGCAAGCCAAACCAGCTGAGAGCTCACTGCTTTGTACCGTGTTTCTCCAAACAAAGAGAGCATTCACACTTCAGTGTATTTGCTGGTAACCTCCTCAGGAGGGGACAGACATTTAGCCAGTAATTATGATTAGTGGGTAAATGTGAAACATTATTTGCCAATGATAAACTGTGGGAACCAGTATGTGGGAGACAGTTAACAGTCAGCAGTGACGCACTGAAAATTGCTTCAGTAGATTTGAAAGCAGTTATTTAATTATATACTTTAAGTTGTACTCTGGAATAAGAAGATACAGCGGCTGATGAGGAGCAGAAATAACGGGCTCTCTGTGAGACAGCCGGTCATTTTATTATGCTCTAATCTGAACTCAGCCGGTCGAGTCTGTAACGTTGGTAAATTCATTAGCTGTTTTTATAGTTCATAAAAACTGACAGTTCATTTCTACTGAGACTTCTAACACTGTTGTCAAAGGCTTGGGTCAGCTTGGTCTGGCTGAAGATCATTGTTGTTTCCGGCTCAACTAAAGATAAAAGGCATTTTATGGACAAACTCACATGTTTCTATTTAATAGTCGAATTCATCTACCAAGAAACAATCACTTCCTCCATCTCTTCCACTTCCTTTCAAGGTTGGAAAATACTCTACATAACCATTTATAGATGTCTGAGTAAAGAAAACTTAAAAAAAAAAAACATTCAAATGCAGTCCTTCCATCAGATAGGTAAATGTTTTACATCCCTTTCAGAGCACTAAATGCACTTTTCTTCTATCCGAAAGAAGCTTAAACAGGGAGAAGAAAAGTCATGCTACCAAGAAAAAGTCAAACATGTTTCAGCAACTGATGTTTGACAGAGATACCCCAAAGCGCAACAAGCTATCTAGCGACACAAACACATTATTCGCTCTGCTGATTGTGATCTGCGTGACTGAGAGTTAATCTGTTTCAACAGATTTAAGCAGGGCTGGGTCACACAGGATTCATGTCGGCTTGTTCAACACGATTCAGAGGAAAAGGGCAAGAATAGTGAAAGAAACAGATGGGAAATAAGAACAAGATAGAAAGGTCTTAAATATTTTCAAATGGTTTTGCAGTTCAGCTAAATCTTCACCACAAGTTGCAGAACTACAATGCAGCAGTCTTTAAAAAAAACTATTATCTAAGGTACATTGGGGTTGGCGTTGGAATAAAAACAGTTAATTCTCGTTTTGCGGAAACAGAATGCACACAATCAAACTTTTCAGCATGGTCATTAAATATTTATGTAGGGCTTTTCATTTTGTCATATTAATTCATAATAATTCAGTCAAATGGTCTTACAAAAGATAAAACTAGATCTTTTAAAATTACATAAATAATTATTATCTGATATTACCCACAAATTCAACTTGATAAATAGTGTATCTCATATTTACATTTTCTGAGAGGATCAATGTTTCTTTTGTTTAAAACAGGCATCGCTATTTGTAAATAAATGGTGTCACCGTTTGCAACACGTAAGATGTAATGTTACAAGAAAGTTTTTCTCTGATACAAAAATGCACGTGAGTTTCATCCTGAGGACAAGAGGGATTTGAGGAATTCTCTCAGGTCTTTGAATAATGTGCAAGCTGCTGTTTTGAATAGTTTATGTCTACTGGGATCGAAGTTGTGGAGTTTAGTGTAGTCATGTTTATTCATTTCCCTATTTAAGGATCAAAAAACCATCCAGAAGTAAGGAGATTCCACACCAATGATTTATTATAACATAATTTTTTCCATAAGCAACTAAGATTGGTTTAGTGAAGGTATTTTCACTCTTTTTGCAACTCCTGCAATTAAATTTCTGCAATTATAGTGACTCAAATGCCAATTGTCCAATAAGGCCGATTGCAGGAGCTAAATATGGTCACTATAACTATTTTTGAAATTCTTTTGTAGGAAAGCTAAATACTGTTGACATTTTTTCTCCCTCTCTGTGCTTTTTGCTCACTGAAGCTCTCCTCTTCTTTCACTCTTTTCTTCAAACATGAATCTACCAACAGAACTGTGCTTCATTGCCCTGCGCAGATAGCACAATACATTTTCTGAAGTTTATTTCTGTTATTAATGGTCTGTCACTCTTCTATTTTAGTGAGTGGGTTATTTAATGCAGTCATAAAATGTGCGCAGTCACATAGATAGCCATCAGGCTCAGTTTTACATGGGAGGAAACATATCTGCTGGCACCTTGGCAGTTTTTACACTTCATAACCAGGCCTGGCTCTTTCTGACGTTGATGCTTTATGTTCTCCTCAGCATTTGGTTCATGACTAAATGGACTTCAGTATGCACTACTATTATCTTCGCAGTTAACATGAAGTAAGAAAGAAGATCTTGCTTCAAATTCAACTTAAATTTAGAACTACGGACAAAATTAAGGCATTTTAAGTACTAGATAGTCTTCAGTTTCTCTTCAGGCTTACAGTCAGTCCTATTCCAGCTGGACAATAATCACAAACAAGCATCAAAACTCATTATGGAGCTGATAGAGAAAATGAATGTTGATCAACTGAAATGGACTCAAACCTCAACCCAGCACCACAAAACCATTCTTTTAGATGAAAAGGACGGTCAAATGTACAGACAGCATTATTCCAGCACCTTCTTAAACAAAGCATTTTGTGTTTCTGGATATTGCTAAGGTACATTTACCAAAATATTTGTGGAAGTGTTTGGACGAGGAAATTTAGAGAACTGGATTCCTGTGTGAACAGGAATGCCAATTGTCCAACTTACATAAATCCTCAAAAGATAACCAGAGTAGCAGCCAAGTAAAGCAGTGTTAGCATGATAGATTGGTACATCCTGATAGGTAAAGTATTTTCTTTATCTCTGTTGATAAATTTCTGATAGCTCATTGATGCATCTGATCTTGCTCAACCCCATTAGTGTTTTTGTTTTATTCATCATGGCTGATAATTTCTTCTGATGGCTTGAAATAATACTGAACTGCTGAGCCGTGGGTTTTTTTTTTATGCTTGTTAAATGCGGTTCAGATATGTAGCCCAGATGAACCTGAAACGCCAAACTAATGATCAGAATTCAAGAAGCTTTGCGTTTAAGAAGCAAAGGCTCAAATGTTTCCTCAGGATATTCCTTGTACAGACAACAAAAAGACAAGTGATGGACAATTTTTCTGTGAAAAGCTACAAAATGGTGCAATTAAACAAGAAAACAACATTGAGGAGCCACAAAAGGGAAAATACAGGAATGTGGTTGTTCCTCACTGCTACTAGCCGTTTGTTGCCAACCGCCAGTAAAACCAAAAAGAAGAAGAAGATTAGTTTTTGTCCACTGGGAGACGACGGCAGCAAATACTGAGTAAATTGTTGTTACACTGATGCAGTCTTAAGACCAAGTGTTTGCAAGGACATCTCCCTGCATGTGAGCTGCTTTGTTGTTGATCTCTGCCTCCTCCCCTCCTCTGTTTTCGGTTCCCTTCCTCGCTCTCACCTTCCTTCAGCCCACCTGCATTTCCCTCCAACACACCGTTTCATAAATATTCAGCAGTTCAGCCGGACCTCTGGCTAGAGTTCCAGGAAACCCCAAAACAGGTAGGAAAAAACCCAGATCAAGCACGTGATCTGGACCGCAACTTCCCTATGGTGACAGTACCCATGGTGACAGGGTGGAGTATTATGGGATGTGTTGTCATGGGGACCTGTGAAATCTACCCTGCTCACTCTTATAGAGGAAATCTTTTTCATCTTATTTTTTGCCATGAAAAAAATACCACTAATAAACTATAATTAGTGTCTGATACACAGGTGGAATGGGTCGTTTTCAATTGTAACCATTTTCTTTCCATTTTAATTTTCCATACATTTTAAGACATTTATTTAAATAATGGGTGTCCAGTTCCAGTTCTCACGTGTCAATGTCCTGTCAGTTTTAGGCCGTCTATACACGACAATTTCTGGTGAAAACGGAAGAGTTTTGTTGTGTTTGCGCTGCACACTTACATGAAACCAACAAATGTTTTCTCTGACTCCGGCACAGTTTGAGAATGGCCTCCAGAGTGCAATGGTTCTGAAACGTACCGGTGTCCGTTGTCTCGTAAACAGAATAAATGGATCTTTTTTGTCAGGGAATCCCTAGCTCGCGCATAGTATGATGCAAAAAATAGTTTGGTGCAAAACATAGCTGCTTCCTACAACAGAAGAAGAAACTACTGACAATGCTGGTGTTACTGCAATTCGTGTTTCCCTATCAGATACGTTTCCCTCAGCATAGCCAAGGTGGCAAAACACACACGTGCTCGTTCAGCTATGTTACCAAAAGAACTATGGAAATTGTGAAAGCTCAAACAACGTGTTTCAGAAAAGTTTAACTTTTTCCAACTGCGCCCTAATCAGACACTCATAGCGCGTGTTTTCCCCCATCGGTATCAGAAATGCGACTCGACATTCTTTAAAAAATGGTTCAAATACATGCACACTTAGTTTTAAAGAACCTAGCACCAACTAGTGGCGTGGTGAGGGCATTGCACCTCTTCGATGTGTGCCGGTTAATGTCTTCATGTAAATGTCTTGACAGAAATAGAACAAAAATTGAATTTTTGTTGGATCATTGTTATGAAAACAGGGCCTTGGATTTGCATACTCTACAAACTCACACCAACGAAAAGATTTTGAAACCTCAAACCATTGCTCATCCACTCCACAAATTGCACTCCATTGTATTGGTTTCTCATACATAAACTTTATTACATATTTTGACATTTGTGGTCATATGGAATAGATTCGGAAGTTATTCAAGTGGGATAACTGTTAACATTTTATAGAAAAGCAGTAGCCACCGGCCAAGAAATGGATGCATAAATAGATACAGTTCATTTCTGGGTTGTTCCTTTACTTTAGAAATGTCAAAAGCCCCCATGGAAGCCATTTGGGGGTGCCTAAACACTAGATCCACACGGAGGCGGCAATTTACACAAATCTCCTCCTTGAAGCTGAAGTTTACAGCTGAGATTCTGTCCCACAGAACACTGGCCCTCCACAACTGCCCCACTGAGCTCCTTAGCAGTAGCAACAATCAGCAAACCTGGTGAAACTGTGTGTTTTCTGAGCCTATCACACAAATTACGTCTCAGGCCAATGCTCCTTGAATAACATAATGAACAAACATCGTTGCGATGACATCCTGAAGGTCAAGTGTTGGAAAGAGCAGGAGCTTCTTAAAGAGACAAACAATTTCAAGGCCTTGAACTGGGAAGATAAATTTCTTTCAAGTCATGTTTGATATTTACAGCATTTTCAGAACTGAAGGTGCTGATTGTGGACACTTTAGAGATTCTCTGACTCCTTATGAATGTTTGAGGTAAAAGGGAAAATAACCACAAATGTGTTTTAAAATTCTCTTTGAAGGAAACTAAAAATGTAAGACAGAGTACACCCACCATCAATGGCACATCGTCCCACACTGAAACACTTAGATACCCTTAGACTGAAATGTGGCTGAAGGTTTGATACGAGGCAGTGCCCATCAGATTCCTTGTGTAACAGGGGATTCGGTGACGTCACTGCACCCCCTTCATTTTATCGCCTCTGCTTCTATTTCCACACACATGCATACGTGCTGAGAGGTGGGGCTGAGCTCCAATTCCTTTATGACTCAGCTTTGCTCCCGTCTGACGCAAGAGCATGACTGGGTCCATACACATTACCTTCCCACACACACACACACACACACACACACACACACACACACACACACACACACACACACACACACACACACGCACACACACACACACACACACCTCCGTCTCTTCTAGGTGCTGAGATGTGGCCACCATCCTAAAACTGCCCCTCTGCTGTGCTGTTGTTCTCCTCTGCATTTATTTAGTCGTTCTTTCTGTTTCTGACAGAGACCCTGTTGCAATTTCTGCTTTGTTTTGTCTCCTGTATGATGCCTTTTCTCAGTTGCCGAGCCTCTACACTCTTCCTCCTCCAAATATGTCCCTTTATTGCTCTGTTACTGCCTTTTCTCTCCTTTTTTTGTATTCGTTAATCTATTTCCTCCCCTGTCTGACATCTCACTTTTTCCTCCCTTTTTTCCTCCTGCTGTTTTTTTGTCCCATCTTGTTCCTCCTTTCATCTTTTTACTGCTGTCTCTATCCCTCCTCTCCTTCTCTTTCTCTACTACTGCCTCGGCATACTAAGCAGAAGTTCTCTGATTACTTTTCTTCCTGAGAAACGATGAATTCAACTCCAGAGCTCACCGCCGCTACCTTCGCCCGCTACCCGTTGCCATGGATACAGCCTCAGCACTTGGCGTTATTGAGGAAGGGGTGAAAGGAAGAGGGAGGAGGAGGTTGTTATGTGTTGTCACACAGAGACCGTACTGAAGAAGCCCACTCAGAGAGTTTTTTTTTTTTCCTGATGCATTTAATTTTCTAAATGCAGAAATTAAATATAATAATAATAATAATAATAATAAATACGCCCAAATGTTAGGTCGCAATGCTTATTGTTTCCATTTTGACACTGCAGCTGCACTTTGTGTTCATGAATCAGTGACATATTACAAAGCATAATTTATCTAGCTAATATAACACCCAGTATATTAGCTAGACAATATACTATTCCAGAGTTATTACTTTGGAACACAAAGTACACTGAGCATTTCCTTTTCTGGACTCTGTTGAACAAGAAGAACAATACATTCATTGCATGTCATATAGATTATTATCTTTCAAAGTGTCATTGTTAATGTCATTATTTACTCCAAACAGAGATTTTTCTTGTCACTAAATGAGCCCTCCTCCCTCTCCCGCCTCCTCTGAGTTATCTGTCACTGTCAGTCATGTCAGTATGTCACAACGAATGGGGAAGAGGGTTGGAAAATGGACAGCCACTATCGATCAGTCAATACAGTTTATTAGTCCTTGGCCCTTTGGGAAAGTGACAGATAGCTGTACAGCAGGAGAAAAAAACCTCCACAGATTTACTCCTGACTCACTCATGTACCCCTGGGTTATCTTGACACTCCAAGTAAAGGCAGGGAATGACACAAATAAGGCAATGTTGACAGATAAATGTGCGCTAACGCTGCTCTGCTTGTGTGCAGGCACATTTATTTTTGCCTCTGCTGTTTCTAGATATGCATTCATTACAATAAAACTAATGAATGCCCTTTGTGGGTGTTACATCCCAATGATCTTCCTCTGTAGCATAAAAATGTTCTTTGTCCAACTGTGTGTGCAAGACAACATTTCTATTTCCTTTATTTTAGAATGTCTTCACACATATTAGAAAACTTGGTGACAAGCAACAGATTTTCTGCCGCACAACTGAAGATGTGAAGATGCTATGCATCAGAATATAAGTAAGTAGTTGAAAAGTAACATATCTGTTTAAAAATATCGATATTGGAGCAAAGTGGCAGACAAAAAGCTTACAGTAACAAAAGTTGACTCTTTAGTTCATGCCCATGCTCGGGTTAGGGGTGGGGCTGAAGAGGCGGAGGGGGGGGATGCAGATGGAGACCCATGCAACAGTAAACAGGGGAGGGGTCGGTTGAAAAAAGGGCCAGAAAAGATGTCGACACATACACCTACCCTGTAGTAGTCTGTGCTGTAAACATCCCTGGACATGCCAAAGTCTCCGATCTTAACCAGCAGGTTCTCACCCACCAGACAGTTCCTGCAAAAAGAATAATCAGATAAATACAAACTTTAATATGTTACAGAGGTGGGCTGCCCTCAGAGGCTGAAGTCTTATGTGTTTTGATGTTTTCCTGAATGAAATAGTTTAATTATCTCTCTTTAGTCTGCTGATGACTTATTAATTTGTTTTCAAGTGTTTGTAAGCAGGGAAAGATGCAAAACAAACTCCAGCTTCTCAGCATGGAACTGATCACCATTGTATCATAATCTTTCATAATTTTTTTTCTACTTTACATGGTATTTCCCTAAAAGGTGGTAAACTGTTAACATGTAAGCCTGCTGAAAGAAATTTACCAGTTAAACTGTGAACAGGCTTCAAACAGGCTGTTCAGTGTAGCTAAAGTCAATTCTCCTGCAAAGATGAGGGAGTCAAAATTCATCCACAGAGATATAACATTTATGTAAGTTTATTTTCAAATTCTTGCTGCCGTAATTACTTAGGTTGTTTTTGTCTGATATTGAAATTTATTACACGATCTTCAAAAAAGCAGAAATAGAACAAATCCGAAAGAGATAAATACTTTTCATGTCTCAGTATTTGAAGGATTCATTCAGTTATTTTCTATTGTGATAATGAATCTATAAGACAGAAACCACATAACACAGATCTTATGTACTGCATCTTATGTACAGTAATTTCTTTGGTGGCTGCTCTTTTCTAAAATATTTAAGCTTTCATTGCCAATTATGATTGTTTAAGTTTTGGAGAGAAAAGATGAGATCTTTTTGGACACTTATGAATGTTTTCTTTTCTTTTCCAACTAAATTAAGGAAAAGAACAAAACTTAATTGAAAAAAGTTATTCATTTAAGACTGTTTTCATTTAATTTCACAATTTTTTTTTCAATATTGCCTGTTGATAAATTTTTTTAAAAATAAGTTCTTTCAGCAAATAATAAGGTCGTAAAAGACGCACCTGGTGGCCAAGTCGCGGTGCACAAAGTGCTGTGATGCCAGGTAGACCATGCCAGATGCTATCTGTTGAGCAATATGGAGCATCTGAGACTGGGTCAGCTCCACGGGTCTGGTGGTCTGGCCTTCTGCCATCAGAACTGCATCTGGTCCGTGAGCCCTTCGAGAGAACAGGTGACAAATGTTCAGATGTGCTTTGTACGTTAAGCCTCAAACAAAACACGCAGAGCAATATTCAGCTTCTCTTGAGGAGACTTTTTAAATGACAAACTGCTGCTGAACATTGTTTTCAATTGTCTGATTATGTGTGGCCACACTGGTAACTCTCAATGCAATGAGGAAGAGAGACGTGCCTGAGGAACTTGTTCAGGTCTCCGTGTTTCATGTACTCAAACACCATGATGAGAGGGTCGCTCTCCACACAAACGCCGTAGAACGTGACGATGTGCTCATGCTGCAGGTTGGTCAGCAGCTCGGCCTCTCGGTGGAAATCCTTCCTGGCATTTTCACTGGCCTCTTTCAGTGTCTGCAAACACATACATGCACATAAATGGCATTTATAGCAGAGCAACAAATAAAGAAACTTTACGCTTTTTTCTTTCTACACTACTGGTGATTGGCAATTTTTCATTCTTGGGTTTTCGATATATTATGTTGATCCTTTTTCCTCAGTGGAAGCAAACAGAGTGTTCTTCCTATACAACTGCATTTGAGCTCAGAATACAAAGAGTTAAATTAATATTACATAGACAAAGACAAGGCAGGGAGGTAAAAGAGCCTTTTTCTAAACTAATCGCAATCTCTTCAGTGAATCAGAAAATCTTTGAGGGAGGTTGAGTAACACAAGCATCTGTGATGGAGAAAGAAGAAATGAGAGAAATATCAGTGTGTGAATAGGGCATGAAGAATTGCAGGAAATGAAAGTGATACAGGCTATGTATTAGTTTCCCTTGTAAAAAAACAAGATATGGAAAATTCTCTTGTCCTACATGAATAATAGATCGTCTTCCTACATCATATGACATGTATATACGTGAGTCCGTGTCTCTCTGTGTGCCAAAACACAGAAATAAACTCAGATCACACACACAGAGCAAGAGGTCAGGAAGTCAATGACCCGTAACCCTTGGCCCAGAAAGCAAAGATGGGAGGAAACCTGACTGCAGTCAACATTAAAGCAAAAGCATCAGGAAATGTTTTTTCTGGTCATGTACATGCCAGTCTGTAATATGATACAGCATCAAGATTACGTGCAGGACTATAAGAAGATAGAGAGGGAATGAAAGCCTGTGCTTCAATCTACGTTTGTAATCTAATACCAAACCTACAACACCTGACAATACATCCCTTGAACCTTTTGTGTTTTCGTATTTTGCTAACATATAGCCAAGCAAACATCAGGTTTTTCATTGTCATTTTATGTGAAAAAAAAACATCATAAAGTCAAGTATAATTTTAAAGTGGGAGGGACAAAGATGCTTGTTTTTTTGTCATGAATAGGTATTGTGCTGCTTCGAAGCCGCACTTTAGATGCAGCATACAGTGTCTCTACCAAATTTGCATGTTATCTGAATGAATTTTTGAAAGTTGTTCACTCTCTTTCAGATTTGGTGAAAATCACCTCAACCTCAGATTTTAAAATTGATTCAGCTCTGGGTTTTAACTTGGTCATGAATATGCTTTGATTTAAACTATTTCATTGCACCTCTGCATGTTTCTGCCTGAAAGGTGAAGCTCCACCTCATCTCAAGTCCTTTGCAGCATGCACTGCATGATGATTTTAGTCGTATTCAGCTCCAGCTCAAACTGTACAAACCACATCACAGGGTTAAATAATTCACAGCTCACAAATCATGTTCTCACACCGAACAACTGGATTCTTGGATGCAACCTGACTGCTCACAGTGTATGCACATTTATGGCACATTGGAGCCTTTAATACAGAACTATGAGGAAGAAGAAACTTAGAAAAAACAACAAAAAACAATGGTTCCTCCTTGCCAAATCTTCCCCTTCTGCGCGGAAAAACGGCAACTTAATTTTACTACAGTTGTCTGTATGCTTTTGCCAGAGTTGTTTATGCTAATGTTAGAAACATGAGTAAACCTTAAATTAAATGTGCAAACAGAAATGCTTGGGGGAAAAATATTTTATGTTAGAGATTGTATAACATTCTAAACCTCGACATAGTGCAACTTCTAAAGGAAGCAATTGTTTCTCTACAGCTACACTGTTCAAAGTAAAGTATAGCACGGGCCTCAGTGTGTGCTCGAGTTGAAGGTTTTCTCTAGAAATTATCTGCATTTCGCTCCATCCATCTTTCCTAAAAACTCTGGCCAGCTTCCCTGGCCTCGCAACACGAAGCTGCCAACACCAGGTTTATGGTAGGGATGGTGCGTTCAGGGTGATATACACGTATAGCTCTTCACCAGACGCAGCATTTTGCAAGTTTTATCTCAATTGTTGAGCGAAGCCTCTTTCCCACATGTGGTCTGTTTGTTTCATTATTCAATTAATGGTTTTCGTTAAGTTTCACAATCATGTGCTATGGTGTATTACATAAACTCCACATAAAATCTACGTTTGTTATTCTGACACAGCAAAATGTGCAAGAGTTCAAGGTGAATGAATATCTTTTCTAAGCACTAGATATAGGAAGTCAAGTGTGATTTGGCTTCCTGCTTAATTCCAGGATGCTGAAACCGACAATTTCTCTCCACAGATTACACAGAAGGCTTCTTATAAGCATGGATTTACAGATGATCAATTAAGAAACACATTTTGTTTCAACAAAGATCCTGTTTACTGCTTGTCTCTGCTTAATCATTGAAGAGCACAAAATAACCTCTGTAAAATAATCATAAATCACTGCACAGAGCTGGTCATAATAATGCTGAATCCAGGGCTGCTTGCTGCCGCTGAGTTTTCCCTGTGAGGCAGAAACGTCTACAAGCAACCCATCATGCTGTCTCTCACTGAACTCAAAGTTGATTTAATTCCCAGGCCAAAAAGCCACAATATTACGCTGTGAGTCATCCAGTCCGAGCACATTCAGGTTCTTGGACTGATAAAAAAGCAATCAACAACCTCTAACTCAGAAAGGCGGTGGATCATTTACATGTGAGAAAGAAACATTATTGGACGAGTTTGGTGTTTCTGATACAGTCAAGTTAGTGTGCTGCATTGGATGTGAATATTCTACTGAGCACTGGCACTTGCTGCAGCGTGATTTTGACTGATGGCTCCTCTGTGTTTAATATACAGTAAGAGCAAAATAAAGTAGCTTCCATGTAATGGCTGACTGGGTGATTGATAGCTGACTCCCAAACTGACACCATTAAACTTTCTTAGCGGGTGCATGTCTTAATATGATAAACAATCAAGGACATGTTCTCGTGCTGCAGCGCAGACAGAGTGCAAAGTACGGACAAAATAATTATGTGTAATTATATATTTAAATGGTGAGGCTGTGCCAGATTGTCAACTTATAAACCGGTGCTCAGGCAGCTCGTCTGCCATGGTGTTTGAATTTATGAAAGGCGGAATAAAAAAAATAAAAAGAGTGAAAGGTGATTTGTAGATAGAGGCAGCATGAGTGAAGAGCATTTATTATTTATAGGACAAGCATAATATAAAACCAAAGTTGTAAACCACCTCGTCTTACTTTAAACTTTGCTTTTCCCTCAGCAGATCTCTGGGCTTTCTCTCAATGTTTTAATATTTTCATTCCAACATCTTGCTTCTTTTTCTGCTATTTCTTTGGCAGATTCTTTGCATTTAAAATTTTGGATCATGGTGAGGATTTAAGAAATGACAACATAACATTTGACACAGGATTTGAAAAATTGATTTTTCTTGAAAATATTATATGCTATTGATCTATTTGCTAAAATATGTCAACCAGATTATTTATCAAATATTCAATCAAAGAAGTGGAATGAATAATGTTGCTGTGTTTACAGTAAAACAAACCAGATTAATTTCACAAAAAATTTAACATAGTTTTGGCAGTTTCTTATTCCTCTGATGAGTCGTGTTGCTTGCTTATTTCACTTTTCGCTTGCCTCTTACATAAATGTTTTCTAATTTTGTAGATGTGGACTGAGTTAGATTGCAATCTCAAACAAAAAGCTGCATCAAGTTGCTGAAAGAAACGGACAACAGCCTGAATTGCAAATCTTTAAGTGATGTTTGGAGGTTTGCTATAAAATCATAAGGGACTTCATAAGAAATGTTGTAAAGTGTGTGTCAGTTACTCAATCAATAATGTTAAACTTTAAAAAATATCTTTTTTTTTTTGACACAGTGATTGTAATGGTGCTGTCGCAGAACAAAAAAGCAGACTGAGCACCGTGAAAACATGTTTCTGGGACTTGTGAGGATTAAACAAAAGTCACATCAACTACCAGAAAAAATAATTCTATAATTTAATTAGGAAAACTGCGTAAAAGTTTTTTTTAGTTTTTATTCAAAAAGTCTCATTTTGATTGACACTCCTTTTTATATACAGAACAATCAGACAATTTTCAGCTTTACCATACCTTACTGGTGATCAAATGATTCTTAGCTCAAAAAAATCTGTTCTTACTTTACTAGTTAATGCAAAACAAAGTTGTTTAAAGTGTGAGTCAGACTCAGAGTTCCAAAACTGATTAAAACTGTTTTAAATTAAGTCTGTGGAGGAACAAAAACAAAAGGAAGTTGTAATTTTGCCGTTTGGTGGTCTGTGAGTGCTATTTAAGTTCACGCAGCGCATCAATAGGCGGCGGCCTTGGGGACATTGTTGAATGGGCATAGAAGTGCATTCCTCTGAAGCCCACTTAATGCCCACCAATCCCTAAAAGCCGTGACCTTTCTGCTCAGAATGCATTAAAAGGCAGGCAGCAGGAAATGTAACTAAAAGAAGCAAGTCAAGTCTTTTACACCAGCAAAAACCAGAAGTAAAACAGAATATTGTAACTCAACTTTTTACCTGTCATGTTTACAATCACATAAAAATATTAGCAGCAATGTCTCACCTAGATTTTTAATTTCATTGCATCCAAAAAAAGCAACCCTAATTTTAAAAATTTTATACAATTTATCAACAATACTTTTCTAGTGAAGCAACATCCAACACAATAACAGGTACTGTTGAACTTTTTGGCTAAACGGACTTTATTGGTACCTTTCTTGTGACCACCTTCTGGTCTGATCCTGAGGAAAGTTCGCTTCACTCCTCACTTCAGCTGTGAGTCGTTTGAGGAGGTTCTTTTATGCGCAGAAAATTTCCAGTCACCCCATTTCATCCAAACATCAAGACGAGGTCTTTGACTCACCACAGGACCCCTTACTTTTAGTGCTCAACCAGTTCTTGGTGGATTTAATGCTACAGTATATTTTGGGTCATTGTCATGTGGCAGGATCCAGTTCTGCTTCTGCTTTATTTTTATTTTATAGATGTGCCCAATGTCCTTCATCTATACTGTCAAACTCAATGTAATTTAATAGAAATCTTGGTCTACACGCTCTCTTGTCTTGTTTTTTAAACAGCAAATGTTTACTCTATGCCCAATGGAAAATACCTTTGACAGGAGCAGTCTCAACTACTTTCACATTATCAGGAACAAGATCCCCTGTAGGTCTTATGACTACTATGTTTAATTTAAAGGAGACTTCATTCAACTTCTTTCGGTCTGCTCACAGGGTGAAATTGGACAACCACACCTGGGCATGCAAGGCAGTTTTCAAAAATGCTCTTCACCTCTTTAGTAAAGAGAAATGACTGATTTTAAATTATTTTGATTTTTTTAGTAAACCATTCACTGCCATAGTTTTCTTTCCAAATGCCTCAGAAAGGTGTGGTTTTTCACTCTCACTTAAACTGTCAGAAAACAACCCAAACAAAATGTTTGTGGCTTAAAGCTGACTGACCTTCATCAAAAGGAAGAGAAAGGTTGCTCCAATAATGTTAACTTGATATGTAGGAGAGTTTAGCAATTTTAGTCAAGTGAAAAATGAGGAAATACTATTTAATTCCACTCCAGAAAATGCCTGAATAATGTATTTTATTTCAAAAATGATTTTTTTTTCTTCTTCAGGATTATTAAACTTTACATAAACGTCCATGCATACAAATAAATGTAGCTTTTCCAAGCTGTCAGTGGGAACTCCGGCTCGAGAGATTTTTCTGGTGAAAATTTGGTAGAGCAAGCTGACTAAGCTGAAGTTAAGCTGGCAGGCAGCATCAGCAGGTGGTTTCAGTTATAAGCTGGAAGAAAACAGGAAGTCCAAGAAAAGAAAAGATATGTGGGTTTTCGTGAGGAGGATCTGAGCCAGGATGATGAGTCAGAAGAGGGAGAGAAAAAAACACTGCAGGTGCAAGCAGGAGGTGTAGAGGAGAGAAAGCTGGGGGGAGGAGAAGGGAAGTGGGAGGAAGGATGGTCCTGTGTCAGGTCATGTATTGTTAATGCAAAATTCTTCACCATTCAGATCCTGTTTCACTGCGGATCTGCACAAGAGGAAGCGCTGCCTTGGTGGGGAGGCTGATGGGCAGATACATGTTACAGAAGGATGCTTCTTGGGATGCCACTCAATTTCATCCTGGAAGTCAGCGGTTTTAGCTGTAATCCCACCTTGCCTCTTACAGAGAAACCCTTGATAGAGTCGACTTTGTCACGGT
The DNA here is from genome assembly GCF_027474105.1 of Poeciliopsis prolifica. Classification (NCBI taxonomy): domain Eukaryota; kingdom Metazoa; phylum Chordata; class Actinopteri; order Cyprinodontiformes; family Poeciliidae; genus Poeciliopsis; species Poeciliopsis prolifica. The sequence goes on from NW_026562389.1 coordinate 120,164, forward strand.
AGCAGCGGAAATGGAGGTGAACATAGATTCTAAAAACGGCACCAGTGCCATATGAAGGATTATATCTCGGAAGGATGCGTATCTTTTTCAGTAATATGAGATTATCTCCTGTAAGTTGCTCAATATTTTGAATATATTGCAAGTATCAGATATCACTTCTTAATATTGGCCTTAAATTGAAATAAAAAATCTTTTTAGACTAAATTCATTTTAAAAACCTCATCACTTGAATTTTATTTTCCATTGATCAGTTTTTTTTTATCAGGACACTCCAGTCTTTTTCTGGATACCTTGAATGGTCACAAAAACAAAATCTCACAATGAGTATTCAGAGATGCAATATCTGCTTTCTGACAGATGATTATATATGTCAAGAAGATGAGAGCGCAGAATAAAAAACACTGATAAAGGAGATGAAGATTTAACCCAGAACAGGTTCATTTCTGTGCTATTTCCTAAATTACAATACAGAAGCAGAAATGCCTGCCCATGTTTCTGCTTAAAAGGCATGCTGTGGAACTGTAGAGTGCATGTAAGAAAGTAATTTTATGATTACCTTGACAGCAACGAGTATCTTCTCCTGGTCAGGTGAAAGGTTGTAGCACTCAGCCAGGAAAACTTTTCCAAAAGCTCCTTCTCCCAGTTCTCTCTTCAGAACGATGTTGTGCCGCTTAATGTGCTGGACAACTAGACAATATGAGAAAGACAGGAGACAAATCATGAACATAAGGCAACTTTTGCTTATTGCTGAGGCATACAGATTTTTTAAATGAGATTTTGTGAGGTTTATGACTGAGAAGAAACAGATGTTCAACAGATTTCCATATTGAGAAATGTCAAAATCAGAAGTTTGCATATGAACAACAAGTCAGTTTATTGTTTTGTTTATTGTTGTACAGTCGTGTTGAAGCCTACACTGTTTCCACAAGGTAGGAAGCTATAATTTATCCAAAATGTCCTGATATGTTGGAGCAATGAGAGTTCCTTTCACTGGAACTAATGGGCAGAGCTTGACTGCTGAAAAACAGCCACACACCATCAACTTTACTCTTGAAATGATGCATTCAGGCAAGTGCTGTTCTCCTTTCAACCACCAAACCCATACTTATTTCTCAGATTGCCAGACAGAGAGACATGATTCATTATTTGACTGGAGTCCAGAGGCAACATCTTTTGCAAAACATCATCTAATGCTTTGCATTGGACTTGGGGATTTAAGTCATGAAAATTAATTTCATGAAGTCTGTTTTGCATTGTACTTCAGGTAATCTATCTTCTTACCCTGCTTTAATAGTTTCCCACTATTTCAGTTTTGGTACCTATTTCAGATAATAAATTACATTTGTTCAAATCAACCTTTCTACTCTGCAAGGGGAAACATAAGCACAAGAACAACACTATACAGTTCAGTAGTTTTAAACTACTTTTATCAGCACTTGTGCCTGAAAAATTACAAAATATTGTGCAATGGAAAAAAAATGACAATGGAGATAAATTGTAACAAATGAATGTCAGATACAACAACTATAAGTAGTTACTTCAAGAAACAGTTTAGAATCTCAGGAATAGATACATCATCATCATCATCATCATCATCATCATCATCATCATCATCATAAATTGGTTATGTTTTGCCTCATTTTTAGCAAAGAGCTCTTTAAAAACTATATTGTAAGGTGGTTTTATCTTTGGTATTTTTCAATGTTTAGACTAAAAATAGGAACAAATTAAGTATAAATTGTTGCAGTGCAGGACAATGTTGCCCCATTTCTCTTGTTTTTGTTCTATACCACACAAAGACAAAAGACAATAAATCCATAGAGAGCAGAATCACCTTGTCTTTTTTATGCTGCATTTTCTCTCTGCATTAAATAGCAATGATAAAGCCTGATGACTGTTATATAAGGTGCAGCTATTATCCTGTAATTAGTATGAAAACAAAGTAAGAACAGCTGGTAGCTGTGGATGAGCTTTCAGTGCTGTTTCATTAAAAAAGCTTCAGTCAAATATTTTTTGAGGCCTTGTTGTTTCCTCCATATTCCCCACAGTGCTTAAAACCTACAAATTATTCCTAATTGGTCATTTTCTCACAATTTTCATTTTTTTCTGCAAAAAAAAAAAAACATGATTTGAAAATCCTTCTTGCACCGCATATAGTTTCTGTCACAATCAATTTTAAAACAGCAACAGTTTCCAATCCTTGAGAATTGTTTTTGCTACTTGAAGCTTGAGTTTCAGCCTGCAGGTTTCTGAGAGAAATAGTGAAATTGTGAAAAGTAATCAGTAGTTTTGGTATTTATCTGTTAAGATGTACCATAATACACTGAGCCTCTGTTTCTCTTAATGCATGTAATCTCCTCCTGCTGCCAGCTCATCCACAGTTGGCTCAGAGGGAGCAACACTGTTTCCTGTTGCTAAGGAATTTGTGACTCTATGCCAGTTGATTTCAAGAAAATTTGGCTTTTCACCATAATTATGACTCAATGTCTTATGATACAGGATGATTAACACTGCGTTATCCTTACTTAGACTTCATTAACCCCTGACTTTTATGGCCCAGATGTTGACGCATAAGCAAACGTGGAGCACATGAGCTTGGGAACGCCCTGAAACACACACATCAACACATGAAGGAGGATAAAGGAGATTTTTGCATGATGAGATTAGGAGGCATATTTAAAGAAAAGCTGTCGCTCAGAATATCACATTAAAGCCCAGCTAGTTCCTGAGAATCAGTTGCATTCATCCACACTGTGAACTGATGATGTTAACCATAAATGTGTCATACAGATAGAAACAGAACAAAAGTGTTATTATATATTTAATACTCTAGAATATTTAACATCAGTTTCAGACTACTCAGTATTCCTTTCTTGTAATATTTTCACCAGAAAGATCAGGTTGTTATCAAAACCGTTATAGTGGATGTGATTTGAGCCAAATACACAGCTGGCCTCGTCTCCTCACTGACCTGTTTGATGTCAAAATGAACACATTTAAAAAATGGATTTTATGAAATGAGGACATTGTTTAAGACTGACTGCATATGTCCTGCACCTTGCCTGCGCCATCGCTATTCTGCCATGTAGCAATTTAACAATGCCTCAGGCGGTGAGTTCAAGGTATAAAAAAACACTTTGATCAAAAGTTGATCTCATATTTTTAAGCCCATAACCTGATTATGATTTATAGAAGATAATATTTTCTGCTTTATATTATTCCTCCTGAAACTGAAACGATACTACAAATAAATCTTTATTTGTGTTTCTGTAAAACATTCGTCAAAGCATCTCTGCTTAACCTAGTTTGGATCTGTGTTTGCAACAAAACAGAAAATCAAAACAGGAGGGAGCTTTTTCTCCCCAACCGGATGAAATATCTGTTTAATTTGTGAGACAAATCAAATACAACATTAAGCTGAGCTTTCACTTGTACTTTGGTCATAGTGAGAATTTCTACTGAAATGAAAAATATGTTATTAATTACATAGGGTGCAAATGGAGTAGCTACTGCAGAAATTTGCTAAACAAATAAACTTGACCTGATTTCACTTGGTTCAACTCCCGCTAAGTTTTTATTGAATTCTTCCAGGAGATGGAAGGGATCTTCTGTAGCTGTCTGTGTTGCAACTGAGTTTGAACAGCTCTGACTGAAAACTATGCTTTGCTAAATTAAAGATTTGTGACAGCAATCCACTGCAATTCTCTATAATGCTATCTGAAAAATATGACTGCCACGCTGCAAGAAAGGCACCAAAGGACAGGAAGCTCATTCTGTATATATAAGCATATATGATCTTAAGAATACTTACTTTAGCTTTAAATGTTTCTATTAATGATCAACAAATGATCCATGTGTTTGCTGAAAACTTCTACTGAAAAACAATGAGCATGTGTCTTTGGTTTAATACAGCAACAGAGAAATGTTTTTTATTATCACTTAAGTGTACATGATGTGTACACAGCTTGATGCAATTACATGCTTTCTCAGTTTTGGTTGTAAAATAGCCTTAAGTAGCCTCAGAACTGTAGGAAATTTTTTGGTAACACTTTATTTGACGGGGTGTGCATATGACTGACATAATACTGTCATAAACATGACTTAACGCCTGCCATGAACATGAGGAAGTCCTCATGAAAGTTTACGACTGTTGTCATGAAGTGTCATATATAATGACACTTTAATGCAAAATTGACACTTTTAATGGACTTTTAATCAAATTTTTAGTGCAACTTTTCAATAATAGGGTCATTATTTACCGAATGACACTCCATGACAACAGTTTTATGAAGACTCCTTCGTGTTCATGACAGTTTTTATGTCAGTCTTAGGCACAGCACTTCAAATAAAGAGTACATTTTCCACTGATTGGAAAGAAACAACATATATTGCCTAGAAAAGATAGGTTGTTAACTTACTCCATCAAGAATAAAAAATAAAACAAAACAACATATGTTTGGCTACATAGAAGTGGATTTTTCAAAAAAATATTTCTTCATTATTGGATTCAAAACTCCAATCAAGGAATCCACAGTGTAATGTTTTCTATTTTGTACGTAAAATGTTTTTAGGAAACAAGGTCAGAAGAAGTGAATGAAAAAGCAGATCGGGGAAGTTTTCAAAAGAATAATACGCAACTGGATTCAGTTCTGACATTTGAGTATCTACATGATACATCAGAATATCTAAACAATAAGATAATTAAAACGTTATCCAATGGCTAAGCAAACAATGTCAAAAGGAAATGTGATTTCAAACAGGAATGTGGCTAATTGGTCCGGTTCCAGTCTAAAACAATAACTTCCTGGAATCATGTTAGTATTTATGGTTCACCTTTGGTTTCTTTAATAGCTATGGACAGAGAACCAATTCTCTTTCCTACATTCCTACATTCTGCAGGAATGTTTCAGTGTACAAAAAGGTCATGTGTGTCCACTGATCATTTCTTTCATCTGCTTTCAGTCTTCCTCCCAGGAACTGCAGCACCAGTCACAAATTAGTTATAATTCTCCATGCAACAGCAGAATACAATGAACCCATGTTCCCCAAAAGACAGCTACCCGCTATTTAACCATCTAATTACCTCACCACACCATGTCCTACTGTGGCTGTAAGTATTTGTCCATGAAAGTGCCTTGCGCCACTTCTCCGTAATTAACATCTTCAAATGGCAAATAAATTGATGTGTGCAGACCAACGCTTCCTCTGTCTCCTTTATTTTCCTTTGGCGTGAAGCCCTGTTGGCTCTCTCAGCGTTTTTATGGTGGATTCTCTTTTAATTGCGCAACTAATGTGTCAGTATAATTATTATTCATTTTATAAAGGAAGGATGTAGAATTAAATGTAATTTCTGTACCTGGCAATTTGGGGTTTTTGTTTTACTGTTATGACAGCAATGACAGCTGCTTACTAAACCTCTGCTCTGGAACGTATATGATGTGCAGTTGACCACATTTAATGCATTTCACACAATGTATTATTGTATTATTTATGATACAATAAATAACTCATGTATAATGAGTTATTACATAGGGTGCATAGGGTGCATTTAATATTCCTCAATCTGTTCTTAAATTTTCTCCTCTTTGCTCAGCAGTAATCATCAGCATTCAATTTTTTTTAAAAGCAAAGGGAATTAATGTTCCCCAACTACTTTCTCTAACATCTTTAGCATGGACAGCACTAAATGTCTTTATAAACTCCTAAGACGTCCAATTTGATCAACATCTTCTAAGCATCTAAAACATAAATTGTAGCCTGTTCGCTGCCTGTTCTTTTCGTTACTCCCGATTGTCACATCTGTCCAAAAGACTTTTTATGGTGGCATAAAACAACTTCAGCAGCTTGGAAATAGTGTGACTCTTTGCTGGAAGCAGGCAGTCCAACAGGTCACATGAAACAATGTTTGACAGATGGTTAGTGAGAAGAAATCCAGCTATGTCAAACTCTTCCCTGATATAATCTGGGTTGATCTTGTGTCTCTGGTTTTCCTCTGCATTTTTCTATAAGTGAGCCACCACATGCCCTCTTACTACAAGGCATAACTAATTGTGACCTACATTTTTTGACATTTGAGTGCTTGTTTATGAACACTGTACTCTTCTGTTGACATATGAATAACATTTTCCAGAAGTATGGTAAACCGAGGTTGAAACAAAACATGAACTTTGAGATATGACTGGATAATAATGATGGAACAACTGAGTGATTGAATATGTGAGGTCGAGAGAGGAGCATTGCTGTCTCAGTCCATGTCCAACACTCAGGACTTTGTCTGAGCTTGTTTGTGAAGTTTGATTTGTACAACAAAAAACTTTAGATATCCTAGGTATTTCAAGATACACTTTTCATTCATGTCGTTTAACTTTTTGCTTTTAATATCTGTTCTGTCATGTAAATTTTTTACACAGTGGTTTATCATTTGTGACACAAAATCACAAAACACTGCTGAAGTTATCTCCACATCACCCCACTTTCAAAAGCCTAAATAGCTTTTTAAAAACCCTGCTGTTTAAAATTAATGAATAGTATTTATGCTAAAACTGCATATAAAGTTTGAAAGATAGAGAAATCATCTACATCATCGTGAACATGTCAATAAAATGAACAGTTTCTTAGTATGGCTTGCGGAGCACATATAGGGAAACAATTAGTTTTCAGAAAGCTGGTGTACATGGCCAAGGAGAGTCACCTGCATCTTGTTAAAACCAGTAAATCAGTTTTCCCAATTTTATTTCGTATAATTTGTCTTTTATTGATTCATTGGTAGTTTTATCATTTGGGCTGAGCCAAGATTTTTACGCTTGTATAAGTTTCTAGTTTAATTGCTAAGTCCAGCAAACTTGCTGTACAACACGAACCATCAGTCTTGTACTCTCTTTCAAAAATATGCATTTTATAAAAGCAGTGGTTCCCAAAATGTGGGATGTGCCCCCTAGGGGCAGCGCACTGCAATTGCAGTGGGGGAGCAGGAAGCAGCATGGATGAATGAAAAAAAAAAAAATAGTTACACAAAGGTGTCTCACTGTAAAGTTGGTTTGTAGTGTGTTTTGTTGCAACCTGAAGTGTGAAATCAACTTCAGTGGAGTTTGAAAACAAATATGTGTAAAGGTTTCTGTGTGGTGGAACGATGTGTGTGATCATTTGATATTTTTTGTCTTTTTTGGTGGAATTTTATTGTAATCCATCGGGCGGCCCAGAAGAAAATCTTTGGGAACCACTATTTAAAAGAAATATAGGAACATCACCTTATTCTGAGCATATGTACCAGTTAGTTAATCTAACAGTTTAAATCATGAAGGTTACTTAGAATTAGTTTTCTTTTACTAAACTTTTGAACATTTTACTGTAAAACTGATGTCTGTAAACACAACACTAGGTTGCTTATTAGTGACTCAAATTGCTTACATCTAATTAAAAAGGTTTTTTTATTCATTGCTACTAATGATGATTAATGATAATGTATGTAGTTGTAGTTCTTAAAAAAAAAAATAAAACTAAGGCTTAAAGACCTCTTGAATGTAAAAGCTTCCTGAATGTGAAATTAATTTCCTCCACGAAAAAATGTCATATGGAAGTAATTTTGACAAGGTTAATAAACGCGGGAATGTTCGAATGAGAAAAATCTGACCATCAGTAAAGAACTCCATTTTGTGACTCACAACAAGCCATAACCAAAAATACCTTCAGTCTTTATTCATGCCATAGTGTTTCTAAACTGCTCAGTAAATTAACTATAAACTGAGTTTATGTAAAGATTAAACTGGTCAATCATTACCACAGCAAATTGTGCCTTCACAAACCTGCACGTTTCACAGTAACCACTTCCTAATGCATCTATTGTGGTTTCCAACAATCATGCCTCCCCTGATGTTATTATTGTTAATGAGGTGTTCACTTCTGAAGAAAGCTGCACAACTGAAGCCGTGCAACACATCTAACGTTTCCCGTGATTAAGCATGGATCCATCATCTCTGCACAGTAATTGTTGCTTCTTCTCTGCTGCCAGGAACAAATCTCTGCAATTATTTAAGTAGCAACGCATACACACTACTGCAGAGACAAGCTGGTTAAAGCCATGATTAAAAAGCAACCAAGAGCCACTTTGCCAAACTGTCTCCATCAAAGCCAATTGTACCTGTCTCTGAAGGCCCCATTGCCAAATAATCGCTCAGATATAGGCTGTATTTAAAGCATATTGCCTGAATGTGACTCAAAGAGGCACACAGAGCAATGATTGTAATGACTGCGATATTTTTTTAAAAACACAAAGAAGAGGACCTACACAGCCACCACAGCATGCTATTGATTAGCATTGATCCAGAGAGCTTTCATTCTTGTCTTTCAGCTGTAAATCCTATCAAGCTGTTCAGTTATATAGTGGGACCAAAGAGGTCAACCCGGAGTCTCTCATTAGTATCCTTTCCAACATGCCTATCCTCCAAAAAAAGCACACGTACACACACACAGACAAATGCATATCTATTATTTATTACTACACAAGGCCAAAGCCTGAAGAGGCTTTTATTACTCGGCAATAATCATAATGTCATATTGATGGAGCAGGTCAATATCCCTGCGTGTTCCCTGTTTATCTGTCTGCTGCTTTGTTCCTTCTGTTTTTCTTTCCTTCTTCATATCACTATATTTTAATCTCCTTTTTATTTATCCTTTCTGTAAATTTCGTACCTACCAAATCAAAGGTCAGTGTCTCGCAGAACTAAAGTGTTTGCATGGCTGCCAATGTATCTCATATCTGTAGTTATTAATTGCTTCCAACTTCAGTAGTTGTGCATGTGTAGGTTTACTTACAAGTGTCAGTCTTCAGCAGGCTGTTGGTGCTCCTGAAATACTGAGGGTTTTCTATCACAGGGATCTTGGTCATGCCAATGATGACAGCATCAGGACCCATCTCTGAGGAAGAGGGAGTGTTGCTGCCATTGGAGACATGATGAAGAGGAGAAGCTGAGTCGTCATCATTGCTGATCACCGATGACGGTCCTGAGGAAGCAAAAATAAATCACGCTGTCAGACTGAAAAATGAAACCACCTCATAGTATCAGAGCTGCATTGGTCTGAGGGGGTTGGAGGCTTTGCTGCTCACACACATTGAGGCGCACAACAGAAGATTGACACTAAAAATGAAACATTTCCTGAAAGATCCATCCATCCATCCATCCATCCATCCATCCATCCATCCATCCATCCATCCATCCATCCATCCATCCATCCATCCATCCATCCATCCATCCATCCATCCATCCATCCATCATGGAAGCAGCAGGTAGCATTTTGCCAATATCTATCTTCTTTTAACCACTCTCAGATTGTTGCAAAAACCAAACAAACAAATAAACCAAAAAAAAACCCAAAATTTCTAATTGATTTACAGAACATATTTTACATTCAGGAGATTTGATGTATCCTGTGTAAACTTCTAAAATCTCCAACCTGCTTCCTGATTGTTCAAATCAGCCGTAAATGTTTCTCTGATTTTTAATGCACGTCAATCCTGTTTTTTCAGGTTCTGTTCATAAGTTGAGTTCATTGTACAACTTGTTAACAAATATATCATTTTACATCTCGGATGAAACAATGTGGCCACTCCTCTTTGCACAGTTTCACAAGATCCTTCAGATTGCCCGTCTCTCTCTTCCCCACAGCTCACATGTGACAATCAAGTTACAACCCATTTTCACTTTGCTGGTCGATTAAACCTTTTTTTTATCTCTTGACATTTCAAAGTTATCTTCATGTTATTCACTCTAACATGGTTCTCTGAATAATTAGAAGAGAAACACGCCAATGACGTTGCAAACCCTTTAGTGTACTCAAAAGTGGGAATGACGTGCTTGTCCACAAAATCACCATTTGTTTTAGTGTTTGTTGAAAAAAGCTCAAACTTAGCCTCATGTGACCAAGCACACAGTCCCATTTAAAGTCTCAGTAGAGGTTTGCAATATGATATTGTTTACCTTTGTATGACAGAAAAATCTTCTTTCTCACATAACTCCTAACAGTTTGCATAAATGTGGTTTAATTGTTGTTATGGGGGAAGAATGATCTAGAGGAGACTCTATGTGTGCTTGAAAAAAAATCTTCTTCACCATCGAGCTTCCTGTGTAAAACAAGAAGTTCTTAGAAACTATGGTCACCTTATAAAAGGGAAACACAATGTAAGACAATGCTGAAATACATCTACATCTAAATATAAAGAGAATCCTTTCTTAAGTCTTTTGCTCACCAATTAAATGCACAAATGAGCTCATATGAAAACACAGTTTTTATTTTTCTTGTTCAAAATACTACTTCACCTTAAGGTTTTTATACACCTCCTTTAGCAGTGTTTATAATAAATGGTTAATATGGGCCATATGAAGCCATCCTGAGCAAATACTTAATATTCATTATCAGCTGTTACATTTAAACCTACAAAAATGTAGACTCTGCAACACTGACGTTAAAGTCAAAGAAAGGCAGCAGACAGTTTTTAAGAAATGAATCTTTTTTGGCCCATTGCAAATATGGGCCAAAAAGACCTTTCACTGTAAATGAAAATGAATGCATGTAGTTATGCAAATTGTTTTGAAAAAAATGCAAAAGGAAAAACATTAAATTTGAAAGGTGGGATGGCATGAGTCAGACACTGAGCCCACACCTGTTAGAAGTAAAGGGTTTGTTTTGGCAGCACAACAGAGGCTGATATTAGCTTTTAATTAAGGAAATTAATACAGTGTCTGAGGTTTGTCAGCCACTATAAACCCTTGTGACTCTACTTCTAATTTTCTGCAAATATAAGAGCCAGAATAAGCAAACTCAAACCCTTTATTGCAAACAGACTGCATCATTAAAGTGTAGTTACATTTTGCAGATGCATCGATTCTCAATTTTGGGTTTGTTTCCACCACCTTTAACACCTTAGAAAGCCACTTAAAATGTGCTACCTGGTTGTGCAGTCTTGTTCACTGAATACAAGTAACACTAATGTGTTTCTGCATCAGTTTTACACAGGCAATAAAATGTGGATCTGCAGTGAAAATCCCCCAGTGCCCTCCAGTAAAACAATGAAGTGGCTGCTCACATGGGAAGAGGAGAAATGTATCTGTAAGAGTTCAGAACACTAATAAAAATTTTAGATTTTCATTGCATTAATTACCCACAGTTTAAATAGAACGGTAACACCTGCTGCATCTTTCCCTCCTTTGTTTATTTATTTTAGAAACCACATAGAGATTCCACAGGGCATTAGTGGCATCACTAATGATTGATGTAAAACGAGCATTAATGATCTTTAACATTCTTGCGTAAAACTGTGTAAATACATTATTTAAACACTGATTTTCAGTGTCAGTCTCTTCAGCAAACCAATAAAAAATGAGTGAGCCTGCTTCATGCTTCCAGCTCTGCACTGTTGTCCAAGTCTTGTGAGCAGCGAGTGGGGAAACGGTCCAAATGGTCTTAAAGGTTTTGCAACTCACTGTATGATGAAAAATGCACACAAACGTAATAGAAGTGAGCTCGGTGCCGTAGACGTCTACAAGATAGAAAACCTCGACCAGAAGAACAGAAAAAGTTTCCAATTCAGATCTATTTCCCAGAACATGAAGCGCAGTAGATGTTTTCCCTCTCATGTGAAGTTGGCTCTGCTGTATCATAATAATACTTCACATTGTTCATTTCCTCTGTCCCCGGCCTCATATCAGACTCTAGTGCTGTTGACAGGGCTGGATTGAGAGAGTGGAGCTGAGAGATTGTGTTTGTGTGTGAATCTAAAGCACCCAGTGTGTGTGCGTGTGTGTGTGTTGGTGTGTGTGTGTGTGTGTTGGTGACTCATGAGGGGAGAGACGAGGCCTTGAGAGAAAGAGACAAAGAATGAAAGCAAGAGCACAATAGTTTGTTTTTCTGTGTCGGGAGGTTGTGCTGTTAAAGTGTGTTGGCTGTGAAGTCTGGCACCGTCACCTGAGTCCAACACCAAGATTTGTAATTTGCTTGTGTTATTCAAAAATATTTTTTGAACAGATAATTCTGGGGCCTCGTGTCTTTGGCAAAAGACAAAAATGGTTTGAAAACATTTCCTTCACATCCAAAGCATCCATGTCTTTTTATACGTGGAAAAAACTAAAGTAATAAAATCAACAATATTAAAATGCACAACAGTTTTATTGCAGCGTGACCTAACAGGGTTAGGTCATTGTTTTTTTGTTTTTTTAAAAACCCATTTTAAAACTACATGAATCAGAATGTTAGACCAAAAACAGGATGTGCTTGTCATGAGGTGTTGATCAACCAATCAAAGTCAAACACGGGTTAAAGTTGGAGCCACTTCTGGATATGTAGCTGGTAAAAACACTTTTTAAAGTAAGAACTCTTATATAAGCTCATTACAGTCAAAATTTGTTTTGAAAAGATCAAAAGGGAAAAAGGAGCCTGGAGAAGAGCAGTTTCTGAAGGTGAAAGGTCAAATCCAAGGTGTTTGAAATGTTCAGGTTGTCTGACAGCCTCAGAGACGTAACATATACAGAACCAGTAAATGGCAAAGGGAGTCTATGCCATCACAAATATTTTTTCAGAGATAATTCATCTTAACCAGAAACAAGAAGGCTGTTTTATTTTTTTTCTGGAGAAAGAAAACGCTTTGAACAACTTTAATTTGACTGTGGAAATGCTCAAAAGCTAAACAGATTTTATATTTCCATAGGAAGAGGCAAGAATGTTTAATTTGCAACAGATATGAGGAAGAGTAGTTTCACTGGAATATCAGTTTCCCAAACGCCATTAAAACAATAAAATGTAAAAAATTCATTTTTACACTGGGGAACGTTAATAACTCTAAATCCATCTCAACATGAGGAAGAAAACAACATGATGGAGACAGGAGTGCAGGTTATTGTCTGTCAGCTTGTGCTTGTGTTTGTGCTGGGAGGGGCTGCAGATCATTACCACAGAGAGGTCCCAGGGTCAGATCGTTATAAATACCGTTAAGCTCAGAGCTGACAGGAGCCTGTGTGCATCTGGAGACAGAGAGAGGTGGCCCAACCTCCTCTGGGAGTCACGGTGTAAAAGGGGGATGAAAAGATGTGAAGAAGAGAGGCAGGGAGAGACGGTAAGCAGACACAAAGGCAAAAGAGGGGTCAGGTCATGACCCTACACCGTTAATAGACATGGAACTGGTGTTTAAACTGGTGGAGAGTGGTGGCCTGCGCAGCTGTCAATAAACTATGATGTCTAATGTTCAAAATGCAGGCCACAGCTCAGATGTGGGTGGCAGGAAAATGAGCTCTGAAGCTGCCAGAGGCTTTCTGTCATTGTTTTCAGATCAGCAAGCGTAGTAAAAACAGGTAAAAGCTCTGCTTTGTAGAATGACTGATGTATATTCAAAGGGATGCTTGAGAGATTGTGGCTTTAAAAAGTGATCCTTCAACCTCTGCCAATAATAACACTTGAAAACAGTGGTGAAACATCATTTATGAGCCTTTGCCCTTCTGAAAGGGACCACAAAAAGTCCCATTCAAAGATTAATCTGGTGGTACACAGGGCAGATCCATGAGCAAACAGATGGGGCCTCCGTAACACTTAGTTGGTTTAAACCTGAGTTTGACTGCAGACAGCCTTCTGTGAAAGAAGACAAAGGGCATATAGATGCTGAAGATTGAATCTGTATAAATGCTTTCACCTGCTAGTAAGACATCAGTTTGCACATCAATGTCACAAAGATGTTGGTCAGTTTAAACATGTTTTTTCATCCTCACAATGAAGAAAGGGGGTGTCACATAACATCTTTATATACATTTTCACTTCAACAAGGGAATGGCATGGCGTGGGATGCTAACTCATGAAAGCAGCTTCACAGGTTCATGTAAAGTTTGTTTCTAAACACCCCAATATAGCTGGGCATATTGTGAGCCACACAGACTCAGCGTGCACTGTCCGCATAGTTTAGTCTTCATACTCAAGCGAACCGATTTCCTAAAACTCTCTTGTGACAAACTCCTTTATTTCTTACGATCCTAATGGGCGCTAGCAAGTTTGATGAGGTTATTGGGTGCGTAGCCCTGTCTGTTCTCCATCAGGGAATCCTCAACACACCTGTCACCATGTGACAGTGAGTGGAAGTCACGCTGCGCTTTCTTGCGACTGGAGCTGCTGACTCTTAACTTCATCAGCTCAGTGTCACATGTGCAACAATTCAATGCAAATATTGTTTTCCACCAAGCAGTTTACTGTGCAACACTTAGTATGTGTACACAGTCATAAAAATGTATATTTGCAGAGATCTGCTCAGTTCAGTTGTCCTCAAGGACGCACCGACATCAGTGGACTGAAGTACGCCGAGAATGTTGGGGCTTTAACAGTCAAGTAATAGGAATGAGTGAATCTCCACCCCACCTGATCTGTCTTTACCTGTTTGCACTCAGTCAGGCAGTCCTTCAATTTATTTATATGGTATCTTTAAGTGAAAAGGTGCCTTTCTGTTTTGTACAGCAGGGACACAAAGGGGTACAATCAGGGATTTTGGAGACAATAGATTGATTTTCTTGACACTGAATATCTTGTTAGAAATTTTTTGGTCATTGTTTTGATTTAACTAAATATTCAATCATAGTTTACAAGACACATGTCCACATTTTCATGTTTGGTGTTTAGAGTCTCTATTATGACAGGGAGGAAAAAGAAACATCCCTGATGACTTAGAGCTCACAATATAGTCTGAATTACTGCCAAAAAGAAACTGTCCTGAAAACACATATTTTTATAGTACTTTCTGTCATTTCTTTTCTTTAAAAACCAACAATGACTATAGATGTGTTTAACTGATTGAATCAATTAAACATGAGATGGAGGTTGGAGCTCTCAGGCTATGTACAGCACACTCTCTCCTATGGTAATATTATGCTTCCAGAGTTGTTGAATCTAATTTGTCTTCTCATTTACATTTTCATAGTAGTACAAAGCTGTTCAAACAATCTCAAGAGCTTCATGCCTCGTGCAAGAGTGGGGTAGAGTGGAACTCTGGAACTCACTTTTCCCATCAAAACCAGTAACAATATAAACACAAACTAACAGTGAAGGAAAATCATGTTTGGTTAATTTATTTTCCTTTGTTTCTTTGCAGTGGATCTCAAGCTGTGGGAAACTGGGTTTGATTAACCTTAAACGTCTGCAGGAAAATATTTTTCTGTTAGTGGAGCTGTAGAGTTGAATGTGTGACTCTCTGCAATGCCAAACAGCTTCTTCTGCAATTTAGTCTGTTTGGTTTTGTTCCTTAGATTGACTGAAGTTTGAAGTTAACAAATATTAGGAACTTAACAGTTTGTTCATTTAAGAGAAAACAACAGTTGTGGGTGGGAGAACCATTTAAAACCACAACAATCTGGCGCCTCCTGTTAAAATTGGTCACCAGCTTGATCTCACATTGTTGTAGGATGGCATCTCATTCTTGATCCAGCAACCAGAGAGGCTTTTATTTTTATTATGAAATACTATTTAAAGAAAAAAGAAAAGGTTTCCAGAAGCATGAGGTTTGTTATCGAGAAGCTTTTGAAAGAAACATAAATTTCCTTTCTAATAGTTCTTACAAATAGAACAGTATTGATTTATTGATAGTATAAGTTTATGTTTTGACTTGATTTGACGCAGCTACCTCGAAAATGAAACTTAAAAAGATTTTAAAAAGAGTTAGTCTGCTTTTTCCACCGTGTATAATTGGTTTTCTCTTAGACCAGTTTCATGTCTAGTTAAACATCTGTTTCTGTCAAATAAACAACAGGTGCTCTTCCATCCAATCATTTGCAGCTCTTGAAGTATGGTGCTGTTAAATTAAAGACATCCATTTAACAGAGCTCGCTTCACTTGAGGTTTCCTGGGGTGCTGTAAACCAGATACTTAGTAAAACTGACCAGATGTGGTTTGTGGTAATAAAGTAGCTGTCAACAAACCAAGTCTGAGAGACAAAACACAAAATAAGACAAAAAAAAGGTCCAGTTTTGAAAGAGCTGGTATGGCAAGTATGATATATTGTAAAGCATATGAACAAAAAGCAGGATGAGCATCAGTCTGTTTAGACAAGGTAAAGGGAAGCTAGCAATTAAATCACCTGTTCACCCAAAAAGCCACTCTGCAGCATTCTGCAGGCATTCAGAGTTATTGCATTCCCTGCAGGAGAAATGGGTTTGACAGAGCAGAAAGAGCTGCTGCACACTGTTATACAATTATAAATGTGACAGTGTGGACTGTCATACTTATTAGGTTTTTTTACATTGCTACTGTGGCAGAGCTTGGTTGAGTGTCCCCTGGGGTTCAGGTCTTTCATGAAGCCGAAGTTTTACGGCAGGAACCCACGCTGGAGTGGAGATAAAATGATGATGGTCAGGGATGATATTGATCTCTCTTTTTGTCTTTGGGTACACTCTGGACAAACAGAAGCCGTATACCTCTGTTGCCCCACGTGATAAATATAAGGAGCCCTATTCTCAGAGTTCAGCAATCTGTTAAAACAATTTGGTTGCCACAAGCTCAGAATACAAATTATAAAAGATGAGAAAAGGTTTCATGATTTGAGACTTTTTATTATCCCTGGCAGCAGAAAACCAGCTAAAGTATGGTTTTCAGGAATTCCTTTCAGATAACCTAGATAGCAGGTTAATTTGGGGAATAAATGCCGACTCAATAGAAAATTGTTAATCGTTTAAAGCCATCTGTACCAAGACCATTAGGCATATTTTTAGTCTTATTCTCATCTGAGAACCAGATAAAGAGTTCATATGATCAGAATGAATTATAACAAATGTAAAAGCCAACAAGATATTTTTCAGTTTCTCTGTAGTAAATGATTAATCCCAGCAGGCAGAAGTCAGAACAGCCGTCACTTAATGGTTCAGGGCTGGGACTGGCGTGCTGACATAGTTGACCCTCAAGGCCTTTATTCGCAATCTGTGTGTGCAAACCAACACACGCTCATGCACGACTAGTAACATGAACCCCACAGTTTCTTTACTGTGCTGTCACCCTGCGGAGCACAGGAAGTAATCAATTGATCCAGGAGGAAGAGGAAAGGAGGGATGGAGCGGAGACAGTCGGGAGAGGAGAGCATGCAAAGAAGTTTAATGAGTGAGGTAAGAGGAGCTGCAGACTGACCACAGAGTGTTTGGTTAAAGACATAAAAATAAACAGGAGTATACAACTCTGTGTGGTGTCTGCCTTCTCTGCAGTTTAAAATTATGCATTAATGTACACGGACAGTGCGTTCTTTTGGAAGCACAGGGGTTATTCCATTTATGAACTATGTATTTTATGCTTATTTGTTCATCTTTTCAAGATTCCAGTATACCCGAAAAATCAGCTTTTCTTTAACGTGCTTAACAGATTTAATGCTAATTAAATGTTAGCAATTAAAGACGTTTCCATTTTGATCTGGATACTTTGCTAATTGCAATATTCAATATATGAATACATCAGCTCAATAAAAAAAAGAAGCAATATTTGCAGCACTATCATTTGTAGGAAACACTTTCGGCAGCAGGGACTGGAAGCGTAATTACCTTTAATGGCAAACACAGATGCTAAAACATATTCGTGTCTCTGAAAGGAAGCCTTCTTCTCTACGTCTCAGCATCTCAAGCTGTGAACAATTCATCATTTCAAAAATCTGAAGCATAGCCACCAAGGAAACAAGGGAGTGGCTTTGGAGTCTCAAGTCCAAAGTCTGGACTGATACACATGAACCAGAGAACTTCTTTAGTTTGGGTGTGTTTAAATATTTATGCCAACAAAATCAAATAAATTTCACAAAAACAGACATGTCGAACTTGCACATCTTTCACAGAAAACCAAAAGCCATCAATGTTGCTAAAGTAGTTCAAAGCACATAGCGAGGTGTTTGAATATTTATGCAAATCAAATATTTCAGTTTTTCCATTTCAGACTTGCTTACTCCACTCCAGGAACCAGCTTTTTTTTTCTCTCTCTATGAAAGTGGAGAGCAGGGGGAAATGAACCAAATTCAATTTAAATCAGTCTGGAACATAACAAAATAGAAAAAAAAGCTGAAATAGTTTTAAAACGTCCCTTTCGGTTATGAAGAAAATACAAGATTTTATGGCGTCAGTAGAAATAAACAAAAAACAGCTGGCAGCAGGAGGGGAAATTAGAATGAAATAGCAGGTAAAATGCTGCCAAAACCTTTTTCAAAAAAACCAATGTTCATTTGCCAGCAACAAATCCCTCTTCCTCATTTTGTCTAACACAGGGGCCTATCACATTTCCCTTTTTGTCTTTCTCTTTATCCAACCACCCAGTAAAAATAGACATTCCTTCTCTCCCTGTCTCACATTGTGTGTCTTCCGTCTCATATCCATGTGTGCGTCTACCACCTTCTTTGCTTTCGTCATCCTCTTCTTTGCTTCCCACATCCTCCTCTCTTCATCTCTTTCTTCCTCTGAGCCCCATAGTCAGTCCTTTTCTATTTATAATGCTCAACCCACATTCACCTTCTCATATGACACACTGCAAGACCAGTTCCTCTAACAGTACTCAAAGCAGTCCGTGGTGGTCAGAGATGTAAAAATGAATAAAAGCGAATAAGGGTGTTAGAAAATATATATTATATATATACATATAAGATCGAGGAGAATCGCTGTGTAATTCTGTGGTGGTGTAGAGGATACAACCAAAGATGCTCAGTCAAGGGAAAAAAAAAAATTTAATACTTGTACATAGTAATGCCATCAACTTCAATTGCCTGGCATTATAAAAGAAAAAAAGAAAAAGAAAACCTCAATAAATCTCCTTAACCTGTCCTAAGAAATTAAGAAATTAAACAACATTGTTCCTGTTAACAGACATTTCCTTTTATTATAATATTCTATTATAAAAAAATTATTATTATTACAAAAAGAAAGAGAAACTTCGTAATACTAAACCGTCTGAAGACTTAAAACAAACTAACCTTCAATATTCTATTTGACGCTGAACATTTAACGTCCATTCAAAATTATCAACCAGAAGAGGCTGTTGCAAAGGCTTTAACTAACTAACTAACTAACTAACTAACTAACTAACTAACTAACTAACTAACTAACTAACTAACTAACTAACTAACTAACTAACTAACTAACTAGTTGATGGAATGGAGATGAACAGCATTTTGCTTGTTTTTAGGATTGTTGTTGGGATTCTTGTGATGGTTGTGTGTGTGAACCAATCCTCATTTGTGCTTTAGAAAACACATTCAGATTCAGAGAAAAATTTACTTACATTGATCAGTAATGTAATCAATGTAACACTACATTGTTACATTGTAATGTAATGACTTTTAAAAGTAATTAAAAGTTTATTACTTTTAAAAATAGTTTCACATAGTGAAACTAATGCTCTCACCATTCATTCCCAAATGAATGGTGAGAGCACCATTTCACTGAGCACCATTCAGTGAAATGAATGGTGTTCTCAGAATGTTGTATGTTATAATACCACCTCCCTTTAATGTTTTGCTAAAGAAGACAACTGCAGTCATTTTCTCTCCATGACATTAGTTGATTTAGATTTAAATGGTTAATTTGTAAAATATTACCCAATTAGACTCATTTGATGTGGAAAAAAATGTCCATGTATTTGTTACTCATTAGTTTTTTGATGATCTGAAAAGCCTTGAACAGATTCAAGGGAACTGGCAAGAGAGTCAACATTTTTGACAGATTTTGTTTGTTTCCATTACTCCCTTAATAGCCACAAAATCTTTAAATTGTGACAATTAGACAGAAAACTCAAAATCTCTACAATCTATTAGATTCCCCCCCAAAAAATTATTATTTCAACTAATTTAATGTGTTAGATTGATGATTCTTTAAGTTTATAAAACCGACCTACAGACAGAGCCTTCAGGTTTTCAACTGATGTCTCTCTTTCTGGACGAAGACACTTAGTCTGCATTTATTTCAGGAAAACATTTAGTTAATAGACAAGGCTTGAGTAATCTATGAGCAATCCATCTAGTTAATGGTTCTCAACCTAAGTGGTCTTGGAATCCCCCATATGCTGACCACATCTCCTCACTCTGCTGTCTTCACTTTCTACGTACATTAATGCGTTTACTTTTGTGTTTTTCATCTTTCCTGCAGGTATAGGTATTTCCTGATATGCTTGGCTTGGTGCTCCTGGGTTTGTTTGTTTGTTTGTGCCTTTTTTTTTTTTTCGTCCTTGCAACCCCCAGCTGGTAGAGACAGATGGCTGCTCATCCTTAGCCTGGATTTGTTGGAGGTTACTTCCTGTTACAGGTTTTTTTTTCCCTCCGCTCTTCCCTGATGGTGTCTGCATGTTCTGCAAAGTAATTAAACCTAGGCACCAATTCCGGGTCATCCACTGTGTTTTGTTTAGCTGTAAAACCTTCCTGCTATTACAAATTGGTATTTAATGACTATAAACATACCAGATGTGACTGCACAAATATTGAGCCTATCTGGGATCTGTAATAGCCCACAGAGTTGGAGTGAAGTGGAGGTTTTGCTTCAATGTCTTCTTAGGCGAACAATGTAAAAGTTAACTTCAAAATCATCTGCAGATCCTCAGACACTGCTGCTTGTTTCTGCATATACAGATTTTATAAAACAAAACGAATAAATGAATCAAATAAACAACAAGGGCTACA
Source organism: Poeciliopsis prolifica (assembly GCF_027474105.1). Classification (NCBI taxonomy): domain Eukaryota; kingdom Metazoa; phylum Chordata; class Actinopteri; order Cyprinodontiformes; family Poeciliidae; genus Poeciliopsis; species Poeciliopsis prolifica. Next base: position 140,805 of record NW_026562389.1, read on the forward strand.
GAGCTGTCAGCGAGAAGTAATGGAGTGAAAAATACAATAGTTATTCTAAAAGAATTAGCTAAGAAGCAATGCAACATACAAGCACCTACAAACTGAAAATATATGCTTGTATTGACAATTTTTTAAAATTCAGCTTACATGTTTTATAAATTAATCATTTTTGCTCAAGTTGCTGACGTTTGCTGATTTAAATCCGTAAACGTATACAGTTATAGCCTCAACTTTCTTCACCATCACTTCTCAAAAACGCAATTTGATCCTCGTCAACAACCTTTTTTCAAAGTGCTCACAAATCTCTTCAACTCGTAAGAAAAGGCAAAGCCTTGACGATTCACACAGTAATAGCATCTACAGTTAAAATTTCTGAAAAAAAGTGAGCAAAAGAGGGCAAAGAAAAACAGATATTTTGATTCCAAAGGCAGAGTGGTCTGATAGATATAATGAGCTTTATTTCAAGTGTTTAACTGAGTCTACTTTTAAAACTGAGACATTAGCTCACTGATAAAACCTCACCTGAAAGCACCTTTGTTTTCAGATGAAAAGGACACACTTACACAATATACATGACTTCGTTTATTGAAAAGAGAAACCCAGTCTGTCTTCTGAAAAAGGAAATATAATTTTCAAACAACTCCTTCAGGTAATTATTTCAATGAGCTTCTTCAACGCAGCTTTAAAGTAATAAAACAAACAAAAGAACACAGCATATGAAGCATGCAGTGACAGGTTTTTTTTTTTCAGCATTGCTACTTCGCCTTTTTATAGCTTAGATGTTCTTCTGTTTATCAAAATATCTGGAAAAAGTGAAATAACTTTGTTTCTATGTTGTGAAGTGAAGACAGGTGCATGTCAGTGAGGAGGCAGCAAATAAAAACAGGTGCGATCATAGCTTTGAAACATCTCAAATATATCAAAAAAACAAATGTATCACAAAATAATTAAAGAGAACAAATCAAACAGTCGTACTTATCTGAATAACTTTCATTCAATATTACAACTTATCCCTCTACATTAAATGTCGTGTTTTCCAGTGTTAATATTTTTTTAGTTTATTTTAAATTTTATCTTTTGCTTTCCGTTTAAACTATTATCAAAGGTGTCTAAAATATGTGGCGGCAAAATATGTACAATGTGCAAAATGAAAAAAACATTCTGTTAAAATAATGTAAAAGATGAACAATAACTCTGTGCGAACTCTGTGCTGTGCTTCCAGTTCTACTGTACATATATTCTTGAGCTCTACCGTGTTAAAATATACAAAAATATTTAATTTTATTCATTTGTATTGCTCTCTCATTTACCCAGTTACAAATTAAAGTGTGTCCATCTCCCAGCAGCCATAAAGCTCGCTTTATATTCATACATGATTGCGTCATTTGCCCATGGTTAGATTTGTTTGCAGGATTCTGAAATGACAAACTCATTTCACTTAAAATGGCAATAAAGTTAAAATAAATGAGTGAATCCTTAGGTTTGCAATTATTAAGTATGGCCATAGATCCAAATTCGAAAGTTTTCAAAACGCCTCATCAATTCTTTCCACTTCTTTGCTGCTTACATCACAGGCACCCCAATGCTCTTATTCATCTGATTTCATGATTACACTTTTCTTACCTACTACAAATGAGAAAATTGACAATTTTATTGTTTCTCTTTATTTCCAAAGTCCAAAGCAGCTGGAAATTTGGCTTTGATTTGAATTTGTATTGGTTTTGTGTAAATATGCTGACAAAATAAACAGACAAAGTTGAAACAGGAGGCTTGAACAAATCTTGCACTTTCATTAAATCTATTTAACATGATAAAGACTTAAAGAGAAGCATAAAATAAAAACTGCTTATGTCGTTTCAGTAAAGGTCAGGGTTTAAAAGGTGGGTTGACATCCATAAAACAGCAGGAAGCCCTTCTTAATTACACTGAAATTTGTCTTGCATTTTGCAAAGATTTGATTTTGTTTCGTTAAGACTTAATTTTACTAGCTTCCCGGAGTTTGGAGTAAACAAGGCTGTTCTCTGTTTAGTGGTGACTCATTTCACACCAACAAAAGCATCACTATGTCAACACTGCATATCTTTATTCTTGGTTAAAGCATGGTTATCTCCATACACCAGCAATGACTTCAGGATCAGCTCTGTTTGTGTCCTCATACATATAAAGTGGGGACCAGGCAATACCTTGCTACTGTCACATTATATAAATCACCATATTTGAAGCAATTTTGAGGTTCATTAAATTTATTTTACATTATCTGAATGTGATAATTGTCAATATTAGTTGAAATAAAGGTTTTAAAACCTTCTATTTTCCTTAATAGTTAAGTTACTGTATAAATAAACTTTCAGTGAAATTAAAATTTGTTGAACATAATTGCAAATTGTGCACACCTGACCCATTGGACGAACTCTGAAGAAGGATGGATCCTCACTGGATTTGTAGCTATGATTATTAATTATGCTTTTGTTCCAAGGCTCCAGAATAAAATCTAACCATTTGAAGTAGTCTTTATCCTGATGGACTTCAGTGTTTCTTTGGACTTTGGCTGCTTTTTTGCATAATTTCAGTCTCGGCCATGTATCTAACTCATATTGTGGAGTGTTTGTGTAAAAATACTTAGAACATGACATTAGGCTGTTTCTGTGAGTAATGCTCACCTTAGCAGACCTGCCAGTTTCAGTGGACAGTGATTTCTTGTTTGCTGTTGTGTAAGTGACCATTTTCTGATGATTGACAATGCTACAAGAGATTCTCAAAGCTTGGAACATCGTTTTACAACTTAACCCTGCTTTAAATTTCCCCACAACCTCAAGCCCGACCAGTCTACTGTGTTCTTTGCTGTTAGACAATGTTCTCTGACAAATGTGTGAAGCCGTCACAAAACAGGTGAATATTTACTGAGGTAAAATCACACATATTGCATTGAACCGGGGGGACAAATTAAAATGTAAATTCCATAAAGTCTGTGAATATAATGTGGTAAAACGGTGGAAGAATGATCTGAGTGCGATTACTTTTACAATTCAAATTATATGCATATATCTGCTACCATGGACTAAAACTCAACACGAACATAATGTACAAGTTCCTCACAGATTATTAAGAATTTGCTTCCTGTCGTTATTATAGCAGTGTTCGTGTGTTTGAGCTATTTGCTGCATGAAGTGTTAGCATGACTTTATCACCTGAAGGTGAGCTTTATTTCACAGAATCATATGAAGGTGTCTGTGTTCAACACTGACAATGTTCACGTTCTGTAATTGGCTAGATGAGTTATGTGCCATCTTATGTCTGCTTTTGCTTTATAAAAATTAAAAAAACAAAACCAGTAGCATGCATTGATTTCCATAACTCTTAAATCCAGCTGCTGGCAAAGCAAGAGGAGGAAACTGTTTCACGGTGGATAAGCTCGATGTTTTGACAGCCGTGCTTGTTCGTACCTGCAAAACTAATTTGATGGCCACATGGCAGTTTGAAAGTGTAAACAGTCGGCTGATTTTCCGTGCCGCTCCTAGTTGGTGACAGTCTGTAACAAAGACTTCCAGAATCTTGCACACCTCATCAAGCAGTTATCCATTTCATTAATTGCACCATGCAGAAAGCAAAGCCATTGGAATTGAAGCCATTCTCTTTCAAAGGCTCTCCAATATCTCTGATCACTTTTATTATTTGCTCTAAATGAAACTCACCCAGCAGTGCAGACTGCAGTAATAGGAAGCTGGTGCCAAGTTCAAATAAAATCACGTTTCGTCTTCAAAGGGGAAAATTTTCCTCCCAATCTTGAGGCTGTTTTTAAAACCCTCTCCTCTGTTCTCTATGTAATCTCTCAGCACCAGTCCTGAGATTTTGGCACTATTATACTGTCTCTCAACAGGAATTAGAACAAGGAAGTGAACACAATATGCACTCGATATTAATGTGTGGAATACATGCATAAATGCAATGTACATGACAGAATACGGGCAGCAAGTAACTGGGAGGTAACCGACTCCAACGGGAGACTAAACCTGCAGAAGCGTGAGTGTGTGTTTTCATGTATACTTGTGTACTGAGGAGAGCAAAAGCCTGTGTATGTTAGGGGAGGATGTAGGTTAATGGTCGTCTCTGTGCCTCTGATGTGAATAATTTATCCAAAGGGAGGCTTTTATGTGTCTCTGAAAGCTCGCTGTGATTGGTTGATTGTGCTGCTTCATCTTCTACCTGCTTCCTCCACTTTTTCAGATGATAATGGAGAGCTCCACCTGACAACTGGCACAGCTTCCACTCTATTTATTTCACACGCTGTGTTTGTTTTCTTCTCTTATCCTTTCCTCCTTTTTGTTACATCCACTGTTTTACATTTTCACGCTGCAGTTTGCAGTTTCTTAGAAAGACACGCAGTGGCACACACTCACACAGACATAAACAAACACGCAACAATCTTTTCAGTCTCTTGTGTGTTCGTATCTGCGTGACATCACCTCCACCGGGATGTTCTGAAACAACACACAGCCTGAAGGAAAACACAAAAAGCATGAACAATGACAAAAAGAAAATTGACAAAACAACAGAGACTGAAGCAAATAATAATAATAATAATAATAATAATAATAATAATAATAATAATAATAATAATAAATATGAAAGGTTCTAGGTCTCAACTTAATATGTTAGTGTCACAGAAAGTTCTAGTCCTAAGGACTGAAAATGTTATTTATCCATCGTTTAGCTAATTGTAAGTAGAAAGAAAAGAGCGCTGAGTGTCCAGTGTTAGAACAGAGGGGTTTAGTAAATTATGTAAGTAATACAAACAACCCTAATAAGACCTGTTTTGTGTATTTACTGACACCAAGATCAGATATATATAAACATGTATTCAGCTTTTGAAGCATCTTCTTCTTAAAACATTTCCAAGTATTGTCAGACAGACCTGTGAAATAACCTTGACATACAAGCACTCCTCAGCGAGTCAGACAGATTGCAAAGAACCATTGCTCTAAAGTCCATAAATGGGAGCGCTCAACCTGTTGTAAAACTTCCAGCACACAATATTTCACCGCTGAAACATTGAAGAGCTTGTTCCAAAAGCAGCAGAATAAGAAACCTCTATTGGTCCCCAATCACAGCCAAAACTCGGTGCAAGAGTGAGACAACAATCAGCAAATGCAGAGCAAAAAAGTCTTAATGAAAAAAGTTTACCCGAAGCTTTTTCTCAAAGAAAAAACAAAAAGAGTAAAATCTAAATCTCTGCTGAAGGCTGTGGCATATAATTGATGAATTAAAAAAGCTTCCACTTGGTTTAGTTTTACTTGCGTTACTAATGAACAAAGACATATTTGTAATTTTTCTGAAATGAAATAAGAAGAGAGATGCAAGGAGCCACCTGGAGGACCTCAGACTGAGAAATTCCTGCCACCTCTAACGTAACGTTAGAGATAAATCCTCTTCCTCCACCTGCGCCAACATATTTCAGACAAAAAAAATGCCACAAATTCTCATGTAAGATTTTGCGCCCTAAAATATTCGCTTTCCTTCCTTACGTTTCTGTCTCCCTGGCATTTTCGCAGCTCAGATGGGATGAAGCAAACTGTGTGATGATGTAAGTTATTTTATCATTAAGGTAATGAAAAGCTATCCACCTCCCTCATCAGCTGCCTTCCACCCAAATCAAGATTTCGCTGCTCATCATTTGCTAGATTGTCTGAGCCTTTCAGACTCCTCGCTGCCAGCTTTGACCCCGTCTGAATCCCTCACTAATCTCTGCTTCATGTCTTCCTGCCTGGATTTGTACCTTGTAAGAAACACTTTGATGTGAGTAAACTGAGAGCTCACTTCTTTTTGGCACTTTTTGTGTCTTGCTGGTGGGTTTTTTTTTGTCTCGTATTTAGACTGAATGACAGAAACCTTGACAAAAAAAAAAGTCTTACTATATGACATTGCTGAATAAAAAATACGATAGTTTCAGGTTATTGCCACACAACTCAAAACCAGAAATGTATTACAGGTTTATTTCTTTGCACCAGTGATCCCCGATCAAAATGTTTGATAAAAAGACCAAAATAAAAAAAAAGGTTAAGATAAAGGTTCAAAGTACTAATTCTGCAGATTAAAGTTTCATAATGGGAAGTTTTAAAACCTTCTTATTGGTATGCTAATAACTTAGCCTTGCATATGACAAACATGCATTTATTCAAAAGTACTTAAACATATTCATTAGTGACAAATAAAAAAAAAAAACTCACCAACTTACAGCCAAAATAATAAAACCTAGTAATATCAGATTGAAATAAGAATACTCAGTAGAACCTCACCAGAACAAAGCTAAAATGCCTAAACTTTAATTTAACACTGCTTTAAATGTCTCTGGAACATTCTCTCTGGGATGTCTGCTGCGTCTCTTTATAATGTTGTTTGTTCGCTGATGTTTTTGAACAAACCTCTGAGCCTTTCACAGAGCAGCTGGATTCTCACTGAGACTATATTACACAGAGGAAGGCTTTATTTGCTATCTAGATGATCCATGAAGGCAATTGGTTTCATTACATTTCATTTAAAGGTATCAGATTAAGGGCTGCTGAATGCAACTGCTTTAAAAAAGTTCAAATGTTATGAAAATACTTTTGCAGGTTACGGGAATTTATCTGCTCAACTGGCCTTCAAGATGAGTGATAATGATGAGACTTTTCATTAATCAATAATGTAGCAAAGGTCACACTCACTCTGATATTTCTCACAAAATCACAGTGGAACATTGTCCAGTAAACTGTTAAAAAAAACAAACACTTTACCTTCACCAGTGTGGAACCGCGCACGCGCGTGTGTGTGTGTGACCTTTTGCCAAACACGTAGCACAAACACATTGATTCTACACATTTGAACTTTACTTTACAGTACATCGACTTCCCACTGGACTTTAAACAAAGGACACCAGGATAACATGTCCATCACATAGAAAAGCATTTCACTGCTGTTCTAAAGCAAACTAAAATACCATCATGTTCTTCATAGACGATGAGTCTCATGTTAAAAGCAGCAACATATGGCAACAGACAGAATTTGTGCCTGCTAAGCCTTAGCAGTGTTTGCAAAACAGGCTCAATTTACTGACATTTCTCCTATGAACATTTTTAACAATTTCCTTATTACTATTTAAACATGAACACCAACTTTAACTGAGGCAAGTGAGGTCTGCAGTGCTTTAGATGTTTTGAAGTTCTTCTTAGTCAATGAGTCGTTGATTCACTGTTAAGAATAATTTTGGAAGGTCAGCCACTCAGAAAAGTTCACAACTATTCCATGTTTTTCTTCACATTTGTAAGCTGTAGTTTGCCATTCTTAAAAAAAAACAACAACTATATAATTTTTTAGACACAGACAGATGCCGATGACTTTCTTTCTGGTTGCTTGAAAAGACCAGTGTTATTTTTCAAGCAACTCTGATCTTGAAAAATGTTATTCTTTAAGATTTTTTTGGCATCCTGGTGTGAGATAAGTTCAATGTAAGACCTTAACTTCTGGAGGCTATGGTCCTCATCCTGGCTGCTTACACTCAGCTGGAGATCATAATTTGATGAACCTACTAGGGCCACATCATCTGTAAACACCAGAGGTACGATTCTAAGGCCATGCAACCCATATCCAATTTTTCTGTGGCTTTTTTTTTTTTTTGCCATTTATGTATCAGATTGTTTTCAAAGTGCCAGCAGTTTGAATCGGTGGTTGCACCGATTATTATGGTAGCATCTATGTTATTCTTCTGTGCATGGGTGTCACTTTGTGGTTATAAACTACTGGCACAGACATATCGCTGTAGTCACATTTAGTTAGTAAAATGAACAATTTATTGCAAAAAAATTTAATTGTAGCAAAATATCGAAATTGAGCATTTAAGACCAGCTGTGTGACCGAATCTTTAGTTACGTTGAAAAAATTATTTTCTGGTTCATTAGTCCAAATCTAATTATATAAAAAAGAAAAATGTAATTCCTGAGCCTTTAAAGTATATGTGCCTGGAAGAAACTGTGATTATAGCTTTTGCAAGAAATTCAAACTTGGTTCAGGCCTAACCACCCCCACGACATTCCCTCCCTGAGCAGAACAAAGAGCTTTTTTTCCTGTACCGCGTCTGCAGAAGATTAAGATTATAAGTTAACTGTGTGATGTGGATTTGTCTGATATGGCAGTAATTTTTCAAACAGGATAAGATCTGCAGAATGGAATGAGATAATTGGAGCAATTCCAGAAACTTCCATCCAAAAATACATTTGAAGAATAAAGAGAGCTTAACATGGTTGCTCCACCATGTCATCTTACTGATACTGAATAAAAGGCACTAATTCGAAGTCACTTTAAAGAGTGAAATGTTCAAATTGTGTTTATGTAATCCATAATTGCAAGCTTGCTTGTTAAGTCTTGTACCTTGGCAATGTGTCCAAAATACAAAAGTATGTATTTGGGAAGCTTAAGCAGCAGAAATAAAGTCAGATCAGGGAAAAGCAGCAGCAGGGAGATGGCTGATTCATCTGTCAGGACTCAAAGGAGAACCCCATTCCAGGCAGCTGACACTTCAAGATAAAGTACATACTGAGTTGAGGAAAAAAAACAACCTCTCCTTCCCCTTAATCTGGCTTTGGCATTTCTGTCTGGGAAAACTGAGGGACAGGCTGGCAGTGGACTAAAGGTACACAAGCCAAAAGCAACACACTCAGTTGTTACTACCAGTAAGCAGTGACCATCAGACAGAAAACACACTGTGTTTCCCAGTGGGACAGAGATTCTTCAGCTTTCTTGTGTTCATCTCACACAGCAAAAGAAAGAAAATCCTCCAGGGAGCTCTTTGAGGATCTAATTTGCAACTTCGCTCCAGGAGACGACAATCCAGTAACATTGGTTAGCCTGTGTACTGTGGAAGTCTAGTGGATTTCCACTCCTAGGATACGGCAGAGGAATGTGAAATCAGGGGGTTTATTGGTATCCCCGAAGTAATGGTTTATGCATTTAACGAAGCCACAACTGGGTCTGGGGCTTATTCTGTAGCTCCAATTTCAAAATCTGAGCTGCAATAAGATAGCTGCCTTATTTTATTTTAGACGCCATAAAATGACACCTGAAATAGTAAGTGAACAACTTTACAGTGCAATTTCCATTACAGAGCTAGACTTAGGTTCTCTTTTTTAATCCTCCACCTCTTGAAAACAGAATTGTGGTTTACATAAGGCTTCAGCTTTGGCATTCAGATAAATGAAAGACAGAGCAACACCTCAAGTAAAATAAATTAAACCTGTTTCATTGATTTTTCTCCTCTTTTTTTGTACCCCTATTTGCACTTTTCTACTTTTCAAAGATGCTTACATCATCAGCTAGATGTTCGAATTTCAACCAAACATTCAACCAGGACAAAGTCCAACTCTTAATGTACCAAAACTGTGACGTTTTGTGTTTCACTGACTCAAATCAGCTCCAATTCATCTTCAAACTTCCCATGTCAACTTCAAACATACGAACCAGCGCCAGGCCTGGCTGCCATTCATCCCTTGCTCCTGCAGCAGCAGTGAAAAACGTGCTTCTCTGCTGTGACTGCAAACAAAGCCGACAAATGGAGCAAAAGATGCCTCAGCTTGAGGCAAGATGGAGAAGGAAAAAAATAAAAGAAGCCCGAACTTTGGATTAATGATTTGACGTCTTTTTTGTGTCGACTGATGACTTTAGCTGGTTGCAGGTGTTGTTTCATCTGTGTGTGTGTGTGTGTGTGTGTGTGTGTGTGTGTGTGTGTGTGTGTGTGTGTGTGTGTGTGTGTGTGTGTGTGTGTACGTGCGTGCGATTGGAAGTAGTGATTCACTTCTCTCCCAGACACAGCCAGTGATAATGATTTCGTTTTGGAGCGGCGCAGGTTGGCAATGACGTGGGTTGTCATGGCAACAGCATGCAATGGGCACCGGAAGTTGACCATATGATGCTGCAGACCTTTTGACAACTGCACACGTGTACGCCGCAGACGTTTCATTCACTTGTCTTGTTTCCGTCCACATTTTTTATTATTTTTTTCATTTCTCTGACACACAGACAGACACCAACGCTCTCTACATAGGAAAAGAAAAACACAATCCAGTGTGTCACAGCTCCTCACACAAGCAGCACCAAGCAACTTTTCTTTCTTCCTTATTCCCTTTAAGAGAAATTCTGCATGCTGCTATGCACTGATGATGTAACCTCCCCTCGGCATCATGTTAGGTAATTTTCTTCCATTTTTCCCTCAATTTCCTTTTTAGTATTCTTCATGATTTCACTCAAAACATATACAACAAAACAGTTTGATGAAAATGTGAGAAAATATCCTTGCAACAGCTGTTAGCAACCACAGTAATATATTTCATAACTTGGTTAAATAAACAAACAGGACATAAAATGGTTCGGATCATATTAAAAATGTCATGATGAAGGGTGTTTTCACTCCTCCTCGTCAGAGGAGTGGATTGTCCCATTTCTGTTGCCTCCGATTTTGTTCCCAATCACCAATTAAGAGAAGATTGATCAGTCATTGCGAAATCATCGGCAATTAAAGTTTGTTAATTTCTTATTATATCATTATTTGATCACCAAAAGTTTAGATCAACACAATAAAAAACAGCAAATTGATAAGAATATAACTATTTCTTGTAGCACTAATCTAAACATACAATCTATCCATCTCAGACTCTGCTGATTGAAATCCTGGGGCGACAATTGTCAACATTCACAGCATTTCTTCAATTTCATAGAAATACCTGGACTTTTGGGTTGTTGCTATTGTTAATAAAATCTGCTTCATTCCAACACAGATATTTTTTTTAAAATGAAAGCAGCGGAGAGAGCAGGTGAGGGCAGGCAGCTGTTTCGCAGAGGCTGGCTGCATACTTATGTCTTTATAAAAGACAAAAGAAGTCTTTTATAAAGACTTATGTATTTTTAAAAAAAACCCACAAAGACACAGAGAGCTTTAAAATTGAGTTTCAGGCACCATATAGCCCATATGTGTGTTTATTTTTTACTCTGTAAGCCTTTGAGATCTGCTGTAAGGCAGGCGACACAGCTGCAGAACAGCATGAAAGTAAAATTATTGAAGACTCATATTAGGTGGAACTTTTCCTTAATTCCATTAATTTTTTAATTAAGTTTTTATTTATTTATTTATTTCAATGAAGCATTAAGGAAAAAAAAGACACCAAAAAACCTTCAATGTAACATCGAAGGTGAAAGTTTCCAATACAAGCAATACCCGGCTTCTGCCTTTTTCATCAATTAAACCAGATAATTTTACAATTCATCTATTCTGAATCAGATATAGGGTTTTTTTTCATGAAGCTTAATATTCATATTCATATTTCATATTTTATGAGCTATTCACATTTTTAATTGATATAAAAGATGTATCAAATATTCAAGTTCAGAAAAAGATACTACAGAGAAAATTCTGAGTGGCAAAAACAAATGTTGGAATACACCTCAAACAGCTTGTATTGTATCAGAGATTGACTTGTTTTAGTATTATTACACAAAATATGTCAGTGTTACAATTTAAAATTGTCAAACAGATTCTGAATGGTATTTAATATGTTGTAAATAAATTCTGCATATTAAAAGCTGACTAGCTAACTAGCTTCCTAATTCAAAACTGCAATGATCTAATTTAAGATGAGGTGCTACCACAAGTAAGAGAACTCATGCTGAGGGTGATAAAGGCCAAGTGTGAGAGTAAGAGAGGGAGCAGAAAAGGATACTGTAAGATGGATTTTTCAAATTAAAAGCATTGCTCTTTGTGCATGCAACTGCAGTGACATAAATATCTTGGCCAATCTAACAGCTGCAATAAAGGGAGCAACTAAAGAACATCAGCCACTTGGATTCTGTCATTATGTTTACTACATTTGTTGAGACATCCATCTTTATAATTCTTTTTTTTTATTGCTTTGTTTGTCAGCAGCAGATGGACTGGAATGATGATGAATCTAGTGCTGCATTTTAGCACAATAAGGCAAAAAAAAGGAGAACAGACTGTTGTATAAATTAATACTTGCACAAATTATTCATAGGTATTAAAACAAATGTAGGAAAATTACAAGAAAAAATGCAACCACAATCACTTTTCCTCACAAATCTTTTCCTAGTCTCCACACATACACACAGCAGAGCTGTGCTGACCTTAGCACTGGATAGCTCTCAAAAAAGCAGAGCTATGAAGACGGCAGCATCTTGCCTCAGTCTGAACAGGCAAACAATCAATCGATCCATCAATAAACTTCTATCTGTTTTAGTGCCTTTCCATCTGGCCCAGCACTGCTGCTGTCTCTGTCCCTTTTTGCCATCTTTCACTGCACAGCAGATCCACACACATGCAACAACAAAGCAGCCAGACATGCTAAATGATATTGGCAAGCGACTTTGCCAACTCTCATGCATATTCAGGACAATAAGGACTTTGTGTCTTGGCTACTTGAGTTTCTACCTTAGTATAGCAGGACTAAGTGCTGATTGATAGCAATAGCCTCATTAACATAGATTCTGTCATAGAGATATTTACAGCACTGGCTGCCAAGAAAAAGTCACATTGATGCAACACACTCGCTCTCTGGCAGCAAAGACCTTTCCAGGCTAAGCGGCAGCGCCTTGAGAGCCAGCTCACTGTCACGGTGTCTGAGCAAAACTACCACGCTGACATGCTGTACATGTTTACACGGTAAACTTGCCTGTGTCGGCAAATCTCAAAGGTGTGAATACCCATATGGCTCAGTCTAAATTCTGAGGGCTCATTTCTGCTTCATTTGATATGAAGGAACATTGGTAAGAAAAACACAGAAAATAAATGTATTACAGTTTTAAATGCAATAACATTATAATGTCTTTGCATGTGTATGTAATTTGTAAATTAATCTGATAGAAGCTTGGAAACACTAGAAATCTCATAGTGATGTACAAAAACACCTAAGAATGTATCTTCCATCAACGAGACGCTATTTTTTCCAGATCTGTTCCGAATATAACTACCTAGTACGTTATGAGTGGGAATAAGCAAAAGATTGATTTCCCATTCATAAATATTAGCAACTTTACACTTGGATTGTTTCAAACCTTAAATGTGGATCTGTCTTTCAGTCAAGGGCGTGATTATGTGTCTGTAATTTTGAATAAGCACATCCATGCAATAGTTATTATGTTGTATCTTCGTCCTAGATGCTTAACACAACATAATTCCAATGCTACACAAAATTAAGCTTCTGATTGGCGGTCCTTGTGATTACTCCTCCGCTGGAAGAACGCTGTGACAAAAGAGGAGCTGAGTCTGAGTTTGGTACCACAGACATTTAGGATCCATCAAAAAGGCCTGCCTGGTTAAGCCTGACAGAACCAATTACTATTTCAGATTCGGTTCTGACGGAATCTGAAATGTTAACACATACAAAATAGTTGAAAGTGCTACAACACTGAATAAAGAAAAAAGGGAACAGATATTATCCGCTTACGTAATGGTCTTCAAAATGTTTACATTAGTTATATTCGCTTTCAGTTCCTTAAAGTAATTTCTTATGTTGAAGTAAAAACAATAAATTAATAAATAAAATGCCAACTAAACCTGGAGTCATTGCAAGCTCTGTTTGGTGTAATTTTGTGGTCTCCGCTTCTGCATCTTTCCTCCCTTTTGGCTTTCTCTCCAGCTGGCTTATTTTGCTCCCGTCAGTCACACCTTTGTCTAATTGCCTCCTTCCCCGTTGTGTATTCATTTTTCATGCTCCCTTCCTCCCATGTCAGTTCGTCTCTGTTTTTGGTGACAGGTGTTTCAGTTTTCTCCGAGAGTAACTCTCAAGTTTTCTGGGGGTTTTTTTTGGATTCTGCGTCAGCTCTTGTGATTTAAATATCCCTGCCTGACTGATTGCTCTCCTGTGGGCTGCCCAAGCTTGAATAAATCTCTGGTAGTTCAACTTGCTGACTGCAGTTGAGCCCAAATTCCCTACTGCTGTGAAAAAGTACAATCTAATCCTTTGGCTGCTGCACTCCAGATTGGACCAAGCAGATCAATCAACAAGAGAAGTACTTTCACTGTATGATAAGGAAACTGGTGACAGTAATGGAGTACATGAGCAACTTTTTTCAGATGCTAATTTCCAACTAAAACAGAAAGTTCACAGAAAACAGACAAGTTTAAATTATATTAACAGAAATATGATGCTAAACAACAAGCAACTTGCACAAAATACTTAACTTACCTCTAATAAACTCTAATAATAAACTCTGCCCCAATAGTTCAGGGTAAATGAAAGAGTACACTCGCCACCTAAAGCATTTTTCTGGGCTACATCTTGATTTGTTTTTATCTGCTTTATTATATACAATAGAAAATAAGGGGTTAAAGAATGACCCAAGAAGACAATCTTAGTTCCTGGAAATGTTTCTTGCAGGTGAGACATGTTTCTTGCAATGACCACAGTTTTCTCGCTTTCCAGGAAAACCTTCTCATGTGTTCTCACAACAATCCTGTACTCTGGATTTCCTCTGACTACACAACAATCCTCAGACGAACTGACCTTCTGGAAATTTCTGTCTTGTTGAGGGAATAACAGGAGTTGTTTTTCCTCTGTAGACTTCTGTAAAACCCAGGTGTTTCTTCTCTAAAGGAGCTCACTGAGAACTTGATTGATTACTCTGACCTCTTTGGTGCCCTTTGTTTCACATAACAAGCTCTTCCAAGCTAAGCAAACCTTTCCCACTCACCATCAATCTGTGTGTAGGATTGACCTCTCATACGGCACTTCTTGGTCCAATGGAAGACTTTATGGATATGCAAATATCCACATCCTTCCACCTCTTCCCCCCCCTGAGATCGAGATGACGTGGATGTTGTAGATTTTTGGTTCGGGTCTTGTTGCATGCATCGGGGTCCAATTCTCTTATGCAAAGGACACAACTTTTTTTCTACATCAACTTTTAACTGCTTATTACACATATTTTCTTTTAGTGATGCAATGTGGACTAACTATACTGACTCCCAGGCTGTAGCTAATGATGTCTTTAGAGAATTGCTCAATGTCAGTGTTTTAGTTTCTGTGGATGATATTGTAAGCTTATGTTTTTTTATGGCCATATCCACATTCAAAGGAGCAAAACAAAACTCAAGGCTCAATTGCGGTGAACTCACTCTGAACTCAAGCCTTCTGACATGGTCCATTATTTCACAGAAAGTGGCCACCATGATGGTTACACTCTGGACTCTACTGTGTTTCCCCATTTTGATGCTCAGCTTGAAGTTAATCTTCACCACATCTAGAGATCTAAATGGATTGAGCACCTGCCATATGATTGGTTGAATCCCTTCGAACTAGTCCTACAAAATGCTGCAATCAGACCGCTAGATCTTTATCACCATCTATGATAAACCTTTGAAGAATTTTGAAATAATGTGAGCAACATTGAATTTCCCTTTGGAATCAGTGAAGCATTTTTTAATTTGAATTTGAATTAGAAAAAGAGTATAAAGTGACCAGACACTCACTCCTCCATTCAGGGGAAACTGATGACCTTCCGTCCAGCTGGACCGATCATCATAAAAGATGAACCACCACGCACACATATTCATGCCAGTTTAGCGAGACCAATTAACTAAATTAATGATATTTTAAGACTGTGAGAGGAAATCAGAGTAATTGCAGAGATCACAGATTCAATGGGATAACATGCCAACTCTATGATAAAAGACCCAGCCTGGGTTTTGAACCCAGAACCTTCCTCCTGCAAATCAACAGGGCTGCCAGCTGTTTTACTTGCTAATAGTCTAGACAACAACATAAAAGGTCTGTGTTTCTGAGGAAACCAGATTACAAAAATTTTACATCGTAATTCTATTGTCTCCTCACAAATAAAAACATTGTGCTGGTGCTACATGGCCTTTCTGAGTCCTACCAACAGACGTCATGCCCAGAGCGTATCAGCATATGCTCGGCACTTACAGGCTCTTCCACTGAACCAAATTATGTTGATTCTTTTGGGGTGACTGTGGGACTGTGAGGCTAGACTTTCCATTTTAATCCAGGACAAACAGCTGCCTGAAAATATGATTAAAGCGAAAGAAATATCTGCATTAATGAATCGGTGCTGCCGCCAGAAAACAGCACGACCCAGACTTTAAAAGCTCTAATGTTTTAAATATGCACATTAGATAATCATGTGTTGTTTAAGTTTCATGACCCCCCGGCTTCCTGCAAGATCATTTAATGTCCACTTATGGTGTCTGATTTTCAAAATGAGCTCATGCAGAACATTTCAAAGTGCTATCTGTTTGAAGTGGCAAGTAATCAAATTGTAAACCCCCACATCCCTCAAACTCATTTCTTCAAATGGAAACAAATTCTGAAGATTCAGCTGCTCTGCAATAATTTCATCTGAGCCATGCTTTGATTGTATGTATACACCATGTCTTGTTCCCACACTGCCTTCCTAGTTTGAGACATCTCATTTTTCATTGCTTTGACAGTTCACAAAGGTCAGACTGACCAACGCAGGACAGGAAATGATGTACAGCCGTACAACACCAGTGTTGTATAAAGTACTGAAATCTCAGAGTCAAGTAACAGTATAGGTACCTCTCCAAAATATGACTTTGGTAAAAGTCCAAGTCACTGACTGAAATGTTACTTGAGTTAAAGTCTTAAAGTATCTGAAATGTCTTGTACTTAAGTATGGAAATTACTGTAAAAATGGATGTAGTCAAGTAATGTAATGAAAAGTATAAGTAAAAAGTAAAACAAGGCAAATGTAGTTTGAATGTGGCTGAGTGGTTCAGGGAATAAATATTCACAAACCAATTTTCAATATAAAAAAATTCTCATTCTTCCAAAGATAATATATTCACAAAAACACAAACATAAAAAAGTTGTTCATTCTTCTTTGAAAATGATAATGAGCTCTCCAGCCTTCAAAATGATTTGAGATCAATAACTGTTTTGAAAAATAACACAAAAACATAGTAATATCTAAAGACATACATATGTTTAATAGAGATTTAAGGCTCCTTAAGGACAAAGTGGCATCAATGTCAACAAATTCACTGTTTTATCATATCCATTTCTGAACCCTGAACTCAATCTTATGAAGAATGTGGAGGGAGATCTTGAGAGGCATGTGCAAACAAGGCAGCACTTAGGTACACCTGTCAGAAGGAATGAGAATAGGAAAATATTTGAATGCTGAATATTATATCAATTGTGAACTTTCAAAGATTAATAAAACCTAAACCAGCGTCAACTACTATCTTCACAAAATCTTTCCTCAGATAAGAAAAGGTGTCTCTTTAAGTTGCTCAAAACCCTCTGTCGTTTTTTTCTGCTTCAGAAGTTCTCTCCAGAAGTATATTTTACTTTACTTATGAAATGCTTCACTTTACTTGTAAAGCACAGCAAGAACAAAAAGCCGTCAGGAAAGAGCATAGACAAGGTCTCCAAGCAGCATTTGACTTTGTAAAAGAGCAGCATCCATCTTCAGAGCACTTCAAACAATCATTGCCCTGAGGTCCTGCCATAGGCTTTAAAACTTCTCTTCCTCCTGCTCTGCATGCTAAAACCATTAAACACATTAAGTTGACTCAGGATATAGAATAAAATAATAAAACGGAAGCCTGAGTCCTCTTCCTTTTTCATCCAGCAACGCTGAGTATCGAGTTTAAAGAACTAATGCAAGGCACAAGGCGAAACATCATTAATAGCTGCATTTGTGTTTAATACACTTAGCAACCACAATAATCACTGCAGTATAACTGAAGTTTACTGTGGAGGTAAATTGCTACAGTTTTCTCAATTTTCCATCCATCCATCCATCATGATCATGGACTCAGATGTGGATGAATTAATCCCCATGCCGGCTGTGAACCCCCCAGAAAAACATATATATATATGTATATATAATAAAAATGATGGAGATCAAATGTGCAAACTGTCAGCTGGCTCAGCTCCATTATTGGACAGCATGTAACAGTGAAAAGTACTTCTATGTTTGGATGCTCTCCAACAATAAACTGGAACATGAACAGGCTGAGAAACAGTTGAAGGTGTACACATCCATCAACAAGAATTCAGTGAAATGTTGTTTCTTTTTAGTAAACATGCATTTTCTGCGTTTTGTTTTCATTGTTTTTGCAACCAGGCTTGTCAGCTCCACAATAATTGTGCATGAAATTGTACAGCACTTTCAAGGTAGGCCTTTAGAGCAGCAGAGGAGTAAGAGCTTCAGGCAATTTACTTCAAATAACCCGTTGTCCTTTAAAAATGTTGTTATGGTTACTGAAGAGAGATTCATTTAAAAAGGTTTTCATGACGTCTTCCATTCAAACTTAGGTTTGTGAAGACGCTAAACTAGCACTTAAGAAACATTTAACACAACAATGGCTTAGAAATTATAAAATCTTCACTGAAACAGGAAATATTTCATCAAGTAGATACAAGAAGCGTTCTGTTTCAAACCAGCTCTGTCTCTGCCCACACTTCAAAAAGCAGAGGGTCAATAGTTTTCACTTTAAGGCTCTCTATTGCAACAATAGAGAGCCTTAAAGCTGGAGGCTAGAGCTGCTTTTCAGCAGGGACTGAAGAAGAAGAAGAGGAGGTGGTGGTGGTGCCAGTGGATGTGGTGGGTATGCTGAGCATGCTCTGTGAAGCCTGAGGCCCAGAACGAAGCTCCGCTGACCTTGAAGGTGTCATTTCAATCGATCAACAGAAAGGAGCGGTGTATGCGTGTGAGGGAGACAGAGGGAAAGAAAGATGGAGGCGTGCAACTCCACCAAACAAGAAGAAAACTGAAACCTGCACTAATGATGAATCATTGATAAGTGGACAGAGGAAGACTTCGTCTTTCATCTCTGATTTTTTTTTTCCCCCGTTTGTGCTCTTTGCCTTGTTCCATCTTTGTTTTCGATGCCTGCGGTCTGTCTCCAGAATCGTTCAGCTTTTTTTTTCATCTTTCTTTAAATCCTTTGATATTCTCCCATTTCTGTTTTTCGTCTCTGACTTCCTGACGAATGTCAAATGTCAAATTTAGCATTTATTTCTCTCTTCCTCATCTTCTTCCTCTTCACCAGCTGGCTCTCACTTTCTCTACTTCACAAGTGCTGATCATTTTGGCCCGTCATGACATTTCAGTTTCACTGTTGTGTCAGAAACAGGGTTGATGATTGAACATCTCTCTCTACAGAGACATAAGTACCACAACAGCAGCTGTGCGTGCAGGACGCAGCTACAACGGCTGCTGATACACCTTGAACACTTCGCTTTTTGTGGTATTATCAAAAACTTGAATGTATTTTGTTGGAATTTTGATCAATAAAACTAAAGAGCCCCATTGTAACTCTGAAGCTGCTTGTTGGCGACACAACAAGCGCAAAGTGTCCCTGTCTATGAAAACTTTTCATTCCCCTTCAAAATAATGAAACGCTTTGCATCAGCCAATCGCATCAAATTATAAAGAAAGACATTAAGGTTGTGGATGGTTTTAAGATAGCCTACTGTCATGTTTTTTCTTCGTTTTACATTGTGTGACGTTCATTTTTTAAGCATTATGTGAATGGGTGTTACTTAATCCTGGGCAATTATGTGAACATGCATTGTCTTTTTAAACATTTGTATGTCTATAAAATCCATTTAAAAAATTTAAAACTAGCGTTGCCGTGCTACAAATGTGAAACTTGAAAAGCGTATTTTGATGTATTACTTTCTAATCCAGTGACTGATAAGGTGGCACAATTACTCAAAACCTCATTTCTCTCAAGAATCTTATTGATTCAGCACGTCCAGTAACTTAGAAAACTAATTTGGAGTGCAAAATCTCCCCTTTCTGCATCAAAAGCTTCAAAAGATGATTTGATTAAGTTTTTGTCACTGGTTAGTTAGAACCACATCTACCAAGAAACAATCAGGGCCAATTCATGGGCGCTCACTGGTGTTTATTTGAAAACCTGCCTATGCAGGGAAGATTATGGGCATTAAACCAACTCAGAGCCTACAGAGACACATTTGCATGCAGCCCTCCATTAAGCCAACGGGGTCTCTCTGCTGCGATGATGTTGCACAAAGGATGCCTTGAAGTTAAAAAGCACCAGCTGCAGCACGGTTCCTTTTTACAAGATGGGATGTCTTCATCTAATTAGTCCAATCGATGTTTTTTTTTAAATTGATCAGCATATGATTCGCAGAAAGCATTTTGGGTCCCAACCTATGTTGCTTAATGTTATACTAATCGCAGGAACAGAAATAGCTTCTTGTCATTTCTGAAAATTATCTAAATATTAAAACATAAATGATCCAAGTTATTTTGTGAAGTATGTCTGCCTTTAAAGGTACATTTCTTTCTTGTGGTCATTTTATTGACAGCAAGAGTTCCCAGTTTGGAGAAGCAGTCAGGGGTGCAGACAGAAAGAGGAAGAGAGACTTCTAGTAACCAGAAAAAACAACTCAATTTTTTTTTATTGGTGACTCTTTACGATTCCGATGGGTAATCACTAACAAAACCACCAAAATCTTACTTACATTAGACAAATTTATCATCCTAGTGGCTGCTAACATCTGCTCAAATGCAAAGCTGGCATGTGAAGTTTGGCTCATGCATCTACCCACTACAACCTGATAGTCTCTTCAAACATCCAGAGTTTTGTGATTGAACAGAAAAACAAAATTCCTCTTCCAAATACTCCACTAAATACAACGTCTTCTTCTGCTTGTGTTTTTTATTTTTGTTTACTAAGAACTACAGCTGACCATCTTCCTTGTGCCTGATATAAAAAGCATCCCCGCAGCATGACACTGCCAACACTATGTTTTGCCCTGGGAATGTTATGCTTAGGGGTGACACGTACAGCATTGCGTAAGTGTGTCTCTCACTGTGAGAAGAGCACCTGCTGATACACTTTAAGACTATTTCAACAATGGCTTTCAACTCAGAGTTACCTTTTGCTTTAGAGTGAAACTATTTAACAATTAAATAGTCTCTAAGACCTGCGTTTTATGGATGGATTTGAAAGCAAATAGGACTTTCTACAAGGCACTTTCCCTTCTTTTCTGGGGTTGGGTTGAGTGTGAAAAATGTGTATCCCTTCTTTCTACTTCACTTTTATCCAGTACTTTGCATTTATTTACCATGTAATATCCAATTAAAATATACTTTGTGTCATATAATTTGTGGTTGCATCAAGACAAATGTGAGAAAGTTTAAGCAATGTAATGTAAATAAATTACATTGCACCAGAAAACTATCAAAAAGCCTACTCTAAATGTCTTCTGTGGTTATTAATGATGAAGAAACAGAATGTTATGTTCATTACAAAATGTAAACGAGCTACTGCAGCTATTTAATTTGCAATCAGAAAGAGATACTGCCAGCATCAGAGGCTGTGCTGATTCACTACACATCTGTTGGACAAGTCACAGGGCCCAATATATGCCGATTACACTTTTTGTTCACAAGTTCATCATCATTGTCAGCTCTGACTGTGCTTATGTGGGTGAGTATGTCTGTGTGCACAAATCTATGATTTAGCAAACATGTTCTGATGAAAAAATGCTAGCTATTTTACATTAGCACCCACAGTCCTTTGCCATCTGGGGTTAGATTTCCAGAGTTCAGAGGAACTGGTCAATGGTCAGAATGAAGAATTTTAAGCAAACAGTTTGCTTAAAATGGACTCAGACCTTAGCCTCTGTCTGACTCCAATCTGCTCCTGCTGAGGCTGCAGTTATTCCCTTGATAAAGTTCCTCCAATCTCAACATGCTGTAGGCCACACTCATCAGGCTGTTTGTGGAGTAGAACGATGGGGCCACATTATAAGATGGAGGGCAAGAGTGGAAATAAGAAAAGATAAAGACTCAAGGCGAGCAATCAGAAGGAGAGAAACAGCAATGGGACCTAACATCGTTCTTTCCACATGAGTGGAAGTGCATAGTCAAGGAAAAGTGTTTGGCTAGCTACAAAATACACAAGCATATACATTTTACACAGTATATTAAAATGCAGGGAGGTTATTTCTTTCATTTTTCTTCAACCTCATGTAATTTTGCCGGAGCAAAACAAAACTATGCAACTCCATAAATTGACTAAATATGCTCCCCTTGCCTTTCCTCCAACTTTTCCGGAGGCCATATTACTTCACATCAGCAGTAAAATGCACATACATTTGGAAAACACATTTATTAAGTCCCTAAATATCTAACTTTACATTTACTTTATGTCTGCTCATTTAAATTTTAAAAGTTCGAACGCTAGCAGAGCAGACGGTGCCAAAATGTAATATGATTTTGAAACGGCTATATTTGTAAATGGCACAAAATGACTTCCTCAAAACATTGCTTTAATTCCTCACTATATCGATAGGATGAACCAAGCTAGAGTCAGCTGAATGGCAAACGCACAGAAGAAAGCATAATCTAAAAGGTTCATAAAACTCTGGTTATGTATCCAAAATTCATCTAGTATAGATGTTACTGTTAGTGCACAAGAAAAAGGAAACATCTACAGAAGAGTTCAGCCAAATCCATTCTAATAAATCAGGAGGTTAATGCCTACAAGAGGAATCTGATTAGTTTCTTATGTAGCTAATGCAGAAGTCAGTGAGTGAAGTCATGTTCTTAAGATACATTGGAAAATAAAGTTACAACAGAAAACTTAAACAGCAAGCATCTGAGAGTGAATGATTCAACATTGGCTAGAGCAGCAGACTTGCATTAACCATGACAAAGATTTTGTAAGTTCAACCTGCATGCATGTTATTCACCAACAGACTTGAGACCCAGAAGAAAGACTAAACGATAGCAGTTTCCACCCACCGAAGGAGGATTCATGGATCCATATTGATCATTGTATAAAAAATCAAGAGTCAAAATTGAAATCAGGCTGCTACTTACGTTACACAGCAGATTGTGTAATGGAAATGAATAATAATGATCCACTCAGAACAATAAAACTTTTATGTGAAAACGTTTTTACATTACATACTATACAATTATGCAATTTAATTCATACACTGGCAAAATTTCCAGGGATGTTGCTGATTTTTTCTAAGAAGTTTAAGATAAAATATAACAAAAACACAGTAATCAACCCTTAAAACTCTGACCAAATGATTTCAGAATACATAATAAAAGCTAGTTAAGCCCAAAATAATTTGTCTACGATAACTCTCAGCTTTAGGTCTATAGGAATCTTTTAGTTTTACTAAACTGTTTCGTCTGACTATAAATAATGTTTGGGATAGGCGCAGCCAGAGTCCTGACATAAATCTAAAAATCAATCTATAGAGGGAGTTAAAGATCAGGATGGTTTCAAGGTCTTTCGACCTCAACGACTTGGGGTTTTTCTAAAAATATGTTTCCAGTGGAAACCTGCAAATAGCTGGTTGGAAATTGTAAAAACATGGGTTTAATTTCTGTAATGGTCGGACAGGTTTTTCCAATGATTATAATAAACGATCATTTGGTGTGGTAATTTATAATAAAATACAAATAAAACTACAAATGCTGTTTTCTTCAGATCTGATATTCAATTCACATTGTTTAATGACATGTTTATCTCAGTCAATTTCAGATAAATTATTTTAAATTTAAATCTACTAAAATAACACAATGTCCTAGCATTAGACCTTGCACCATTATTATGGTAAGGGTGGTCAAAATATTTATATTCATTTAAAGTAAATGTTGTTTTCAGACTTTGCACTGTGAGAACGAGATAAATAACAAGCCCAGCTGGAACTGTTTTGGAGCTCCTCCATCTTGTGACTCTTGTTCATATTGGTTAGGCTACAGTGTTAACTTTCCCACTGTCAGCAATTATTGCAGCAGACAGGAGCAGGAGACTGTGGGGATAAGCCCTATGAAGATGGAGTTGTTCTAAGAGATAAAGTGAGGGATTTCTCACCCACATACATATTAAACACCTGATCTCACTTTCCATTTCAATCCCAACAGGTAATAAAATATGGGCTTTTTAGTAATTGGAAAAATCATGAATCCAAATGATATTCTACCAATATATCTTATATTTTAGTAAAGCTTCAGGAAATTATGTCAACAGTTCTTAAAATTGCATAATATATATTTTTTAATGATTAGCAGTGATTAAAAAAATCTATAATGTTTATGATCCTGGTGTATGCTATGTGTGGTGTATTATTATCCATGAAACCAACTTCATTTCACCACCCACTTTCATCTATAACCTCACAAGCATGTTGAAAATAGACATTGGGAGACATACCTTTGATGCCAAACTTGGAATTTCCTCCAAACTTTAGGATAACCAGCATCAGCAAAAAACCAGTGAAGGCTACAGCAGCAATTCCCACGACTACGTACACCTGCAAAAGCACAAAGCACCATTATGTCTCCACAAATCTGTTGCAGAGATATGTGGAGGCATATCTGGCTCACAAAATCAAATGCAACATAAAGCACAACAAAAGACAGAAGACTCTGGTTGTTCTTATTTCGCTGACAGTAAAAACACAAAATTCTGATCTGGGTTCATCCAGTCGGATCTAGCTTTAAGAAGGAGATACACCACTTTTAAAACGAGAGATACAAAGAAAGATACTCACAGCAACTCTGTCCTCAGGAGGGTCTAGAGGAGGATTCTCTGTGGATGAAAGGACAAAAAGTAAAACAGAGAGTAAACTGACACTCTTTGCATTTTGTTTTTTATCATTGGTAAAGACTAATTAGATGTGACTAATCTAAATTCAGTGAAGAGGAATAAAACATGTCCTATAGATAAAGCACACAATTTGAATAAAATATACACAAAATATTATTTTTTCAAATAAACTAAACTAACCTGGGCAATGTAAGCACAACAGTGTATGTTTTCCTGGTATTTGCTGAATATTTTTTATTTTAAACTTTGTAATAGGTGGATGGTGTCTTTAATATCCCTTGTCCTGGAGCAGAACTCAGTACATCATAATAGTTTAAAACAATTAATGGAATGCTAAGATAATATATTATGACAATTAAGTATAAGTATTAAAATAAATAACTATAAAAGTATCAATAAATTGAATCATCACAGCCATGATGTGACGAGCAACATCATGTCAATTTAAAAATATTAAAATTTTTATGAAATTTTGTGAAATAAATGCTTAATTTTAGTATACTGTAAAGATTTCACCGACCTGATGAGCTACAATACGGCCTCCTTCAGAACAACATCATATAAATTGAGCTACTTTGACATTTTTTCAACTCCATCAGAGTTTTAAAGTTTGGCAATGTGACTCTTTCAGAGATAGTGTTGACAAATCTCACTTTAATGTGCAGTTAATTCATTTTAATATATTTTACATAAATGGCTTTACTTCACATGTATCAAATATTTCTTTTTACTCACTAGTTTGTCACCACCTTCATTTCTGCGTCAACTCTGTCAGATGGACTTTATGTTGTTTTTTGTTTTAAATAGTATTTCTCTTGTTTCTTGTTATCCAGCGATAATACTAAAGTACTGAAGCACTCCCACATTGGCACCTTCACAAGAAGCATTTGTCCGTAAAATTGAGTAAAAATATCACCAATAGGGTCATTAAAAAATTATTTTAGATTTATTTTTTTTTGTCAAATGGTGGTTGACAAAGTTCTGGGTCGGGTCCATTAAAAATGTCATTTTCAAAAATATTTTGCAACTGGGAGCCTGCACCTTAGCATCTATAGATTTCAAAAACACTATTTGTCATATTTGAATACATAAGCTTGAGGAATAATTACATTTATGGGTGGGGGTTTTAAACCCATTATTAATTTAAAAAAACTACTGCTGGTAATTTATAGTTTCACACACAACAGAAAGCATAAATGCTTTATTTAATGATGTGATCCTGAACTAAATCGTCAATCCATAGTAATTATTTATTATGGCAGTGTTAATGTTTGAATGGGTTATGGATAGTGGTGAAAGGCTTCAGAGGACTCTGTTTAATATAGTCTCCCATTTGAGACAGATTTAGGACTCCTGTCTGCTGCTGAGGTGATGATCTTGTTGACACAAGAGAACCAAATCAGCAGCAGGGTTCGGCCTTCTGCCGTTCGATCTTTCAGGACAACTTGAAGGACTTAGTGCCAATATTTCCCTGTTTCGATAATACTAAGGCACTGAAGCACTGCCGCATTGGCACCTTGACAAGTGTGACTGAAGTCTTCTTCCACACACAGCGGGAGTGTTTTAGATTACTGACCAATTATTATTGTAGGTGAGAATGATGGGGCAACCTGGCAGTTTAGCAAAGGTTAACTGAAAGCTTGGCAGTCAGTTTATAACTGTGATATAGTCCCGGGTGATCAAATAAAGGGTATATCTGTACCTGGGGTTACATCTGCTGGCAGGAGGGGGCATCAAAGAAAAGACAGACAGAGACAAATAAGACCCAAAAGAAAAATACATTTTAGTTAAAAATACTTTTAACATGCAGCACTTAACAAGTAACCTTGTGAACCATGCTTGCTTTTAGAGTTATTGTAGAAAAGCACAACCATTTCACAAACTCTGCACACAAACCAATAAACAACACAACAAACATGCACAGCATCTTAAAGGAAATACAGACAACATCAAGGACACAGTGAGGAAAAGAAGTTGTGTAGGTATGTAACGCACCGTCAGGACCTTTAAAAAAAACATAAGAAAACAAGAGAAAAGCAGATTTCTAAAACAAAATTTCAGTCAACTAATGGGGACAATGTGAAAAAAAATCTAAACACAAAGACAAAATGAACAGACAAGTTATATATTTTACATTTGAGAGAACGAAGGAATGAGGTACAACCAATGAGTCTGGGATATTACACCCCTGTACATCCTGGCTGTAGTCACCCCTGATCACGCCTCCTCGGCAAATGACATGATGATAACCAGTAATAGGCCCCACCTGTACTAGACATCTGCTTGTCTTCACCATCATTATTCAGTTCAATAGCTGCTCTTCACCAAGCTCAGCTGAGAAGCGGGGCAGCCATGTGCATGTAACAGTAGTTATATGTATAACATTATGTTTCCCTTTCAGTTGATTCACTCAGCACAACACAAGTATGGGACATATATAAATATATATAAAACACTCAAAAGTGCATAAAGGAGTACACAGGATTGTCAGGGTACTAGAGTATCTACCCCAACTGAACATTGTAATCCAAACCCAGAAGACAGTGGGTTTTTGTGAGGGATTTACCCTCCCTAAAAGGTGATGTCTTTGTGCTTCTATATTCCGATTTATTTATTAACTGTATTTTGTTTGGAGGAAGCAACTTGCTTTGTTTGGTGTTTTTGTTTTAATCATTTTCTTCTCTTTGAGGTCACCTGGTCAGGTGTTGCCATGGAAGCGCGCCCATGAGCAGTGCTGACAAGGACCTGGTGTTTTCAATCAACCTCAGAATCTATTGTTTGAGAGAGAGGGAGATGTTTTTGGATTTAATTTGGGGCCCAGATTGTTTTTGTTTAGTTTGAAGATTGTTAGTTGAAATGTAAATTTCTTTCTAGGAATATAGTGTAGTACAAATGTTGTTTTCACTTGTAAGTGTTGACTCCACCCCTTAATTAGTCAAGGAAGAGCCAATGCTTTAAAAGGCAGGTGTGTTAGATCAGAAGTCGCTCTCCCTCTTGTGTGTGAACCTGTCATGATGTAACTGGATGGAAATGTTTTTGGGAAAAAAAAGAAAACGAATAAGAGCTCTATAACTTCTGGACTTTGTTTGATTTTTTTTTCGATTGCAACCCTACATTTTGGTGTCAGAAGTGGGATGCGACGCTGAGGTCCAGAAAAGAGCTAATCATGGGTCCAAAGCAGCAGACGAAAAGCCTCAAAGTGGCAGAAGCCGCTCCGGTGGAGGAGGCAGAGCAGGAGGGAGCTACAGGTCAGTCAACTTTGCACTCCAGTGATGAAACATCTGTGGACATGAACAACATTGCTGCCATGCTGGAAAGATGTCTCCAGTTCCAGAGTGACTTTGTTGATAGATGGGACAAAGAGGAATGTAAGCAAGAAAAGAGATGGCACCAGATTCAGGATGAAATGACCAATTTGAGAGAAGAGCTGGAGAAGCAGCAGAAAACTGAAACTGAAGCTGAGGCTCAATCAGGCCCCTCTTCAGAAGCAGATGTGGAGCCAACTCCCCGGCATCAATCTAGAGGTGAGCCAGTACAAAAAGCATGGACTCAATCTGATATTCCAAAGTTTGAGGAGGGAGACTGACCATCGGGCACTGAAATGGTTGGAAGCCATGAAAGACACAAACAGTCGCATAACACGATGGTTCCTGTCTCTTCAACCTTACCGATTTAAGATGGGCTACATTCCAGGAAAAGAGAACACAGTTGCAGACTTTTTGTCTCGCTGGAATCACAGCGAGCCTCCTGAAGAGGAGGGAAGTGTGAGGGATTTACCCCTCCCTAAAAGGTGATGTCTTTGTGCTTCTATATTCCGATTTATTTATTAACTGTATTTTGTTTGGAGGAAGCAACTTGCTTTGTTTGGTGTTTTTGTTTTAATCATTTTTCTTCTCTTTGAGGTCACCTGGTCAGGTGTTGCCATGGAAGCGCGCCCATGAGCAGTGCTGACAAGGACCTGGTGTTTTCAATCAACCTCAGAATCTATTGTTTGAGAGAGAGGGGAGATGTTTTTGGATTTAATTTGGGGCCCAGATTTTGTTTTAGTTTGAAGATTGTTAGTTGAAATGTAAATTTCTTTCTAGGAATATAGTGTAGTACAAATGTTGTTTTCACTTGTAAGTGTTGACTCCACCCCTTAATTAGTCAAGGAAGAGCCAATGCTTTAAAAGGCAGGTGTGTTAGATCAGAAGGGTCTCTCCCTCTTGTGTGTGAACCTGTCATGCTGTAACTGGATGGAAATGTTTTTGAAAAAAAAAGATAAAACGAATAAGAGCTCTATAACTTCTGGACTTTGTTTGATTTTTTTTCGATTGCAACCCTACAGTTTTATCCCTGGTGGACTCCATATTTGTGCCACCAAAGAAGGGTGAAGCCTATAATCGGTCATCTGAGGAGCACTTGTGGAGAGCAGCTCTACACAGATTCCATTGTCCAGGGATATAAATAGTCCTGATAGATTTTCCTTGGGAAGCAACACATCTCTTTTATTAAACCTTGGCACCACAAGCTTAGTTTCCACCAAGGGCACAAAGTTGTCAGCTTTCTGTGCAAGTGACATCATGCACACAACTGACGGGAGCTGATCTACTGCTGAAATGGATGCATCTTCAGAAGACCAAGTGGTACCACTGTGATCATAGTTTCCTTCAACCCCATCAGTTTTAAGATCATCCAGAAGCTCAGATTGTGTCCAAACTGAAATTGAGCTCGACAGCCATGAAACACAAACATTGAGAGACACGCTCTGATTGTCAGGGAGTATAAGGAAAATGAGAAGCCCCATTTCTGGGGCTTCTCCAGAAATAAGATCTGCTGACTTGGGATCAGTGAGCTTTTCCAGAAGTTCAACAGAAACCCCAGAGTCTAAATAGAACCTGAGAAAGTTGCACTATTGTCTGCTTTCCATAGATAGCTATTGCAGCCTGGATAAGTTAAAATGCAGACGGCGGTTTCCCTCAGTTTTCCCTGAGGGGTGCCAGCGCAGCCTTCACACATTTTGAAAAGGTGAAAGGCACTACAGACAGTCTGAAAGGGTATAAAAGGTGCTCATATGCTTTGCCCTCGAAGGTGAATCTCAGAATCTGTCATTGGTTATAGTGTATCAATAGGAATCTGCCAAGACGATTGCACTTAAAAGCTGTTTGATTGTTAGCATTTTGAACTTGTTTGCTTGGAGGTATTGTTTCAGAATTCTCAAATCCAAGTTTGGACAAAGCCCACCCACTTGCTCCAGAGCAACAAAATAACGTCTTTACCAACCTCTGTTCACCAGCTCTTTTTGTAAACAGCATATTTTTTTCCTACCTCACAACTTCCATTGCTGTGGTTGTGACTGTGGTTGTGACTGTGGAGTTTCCTACGGTGATAAAACAGGGCAGCATCTGGTAAAACTGTAATTGCAATTTCCAGTCAAGGTTGGAGCGTGCATGAGTGCCATTTGTGAAGATGTGCAGCTGGACTACCTGCCTGCTGCATGGTTGGCAGGTATGTTTTATATCCTCTCAATGGGTGGGAGAGATGCAGCCTCATTTGACTGTAGCCTGTAGCTTTTTAAACTTTTTTTTTCATAGAAAAAGCAGTCTTTAATGGAATGATTGAAACATTTCTACAAACATTGGGAACAGTTATTGATATTAGCAAAGTTATTAACTTTGCCCACATTGGGGACATTTAGTGCAAACATATAAGTGGAGGAATGCCTACACAATGGTTATTGGACTGGGCCAAGTATGCTGTCACTGGAGGTTCATTAGGCGTAATATTCACTGGCCTTTTCAATAACTTCCAGGTCTGGATAGTGTCGAAAGCCTGGTATAGTGTCTCGGGAGGACAGTGGTTTGTTCCACGAAGATGTCAGTTCTGAAACAAAGTCTGGGAACAGGGATAGACACCTTGTGATTGTGGCAGTTTTGCGGGTAGATAAAACTTGGCCAATCACTATGGTTTGCGGATGGCCACTCCACATTCAGTTTTACATGTGCACATCAGTGAAGAGAGAAAAAGGACACGTCGTCCTGGTCTGCGGGGGTGGCGGCCGACCCAGGCTGTACTGGTAAAAGCTCATTCTCATCCTCAGACAAATCCTTCTATGTCTCTGTCAATGTCCAACATGTCCTTTTCTTCCTAAGGAGGGTTCAGTCAAAGCTGAAACTGAGCAACTTCATTGTAGTTAAGTGATCGACATTCTCCATTTGGTCTCCCCAGTGGAGATGGTGACTAAATGGTCATCCTGAAATTGGATGGAACCAGATTTTGTGAAGCAGAGAGCAGTGGGTCTTGCTGAGACAACAGCCTCTCCCAGAACTTTTTCTCCAGGGTGACGAAGAGTGATGAAGCTGGCATTGAAATGCACATCCTTCAAGCTCCATCAAGGCTCTTAGAGTATGAACAATCCCTAGGCAAATGGGAAAGGCTTCATGCTTTTCCTTGTCATTAAGAAAGAAACTACACTCGTAAGAACAGGGACAAATTGAAGGCTTTACTTGTGTTAGCTTTGTGCTCATTCTTAACCACAAAGCTGGACTGGAATACTTGAAATCAGCTCTTCACTTGCAGCAGCAGTTAACTCCTCACAGAACTCACCAGCAGCAGCCAGGTAGCCTGAATCCTAGAAGTGTGCTCAGCAGGGTGAAGAGCATAAGAACTGAGTAATGGTGGTGATCACAGACAGATATATAGAGCAGGGGGGAACTGTTACTTGCCAGGATACACAAGGAGATGATATGCCACTCTCATGTGTTGTACTGAGTGAACAGACTGAAAGAGAACATTTTACTCACCATAGTAGGAAGGTTCGTTTTCTACAAATTGGGAGATCAAAGAAAAAACACATTAAGTAAAACATTTTTATTTCCGTAACACACAAGATGGTAAAATTATGCATTTGTTCGGTTAGCCAGTCAAAATTAATAGAACAAGAGACAGGAGTGCCTGCAGCTGTATGTTGTACACACTATGTGTACCTTGCAATTTTTATATGAGTTAAAAGAAATATCATTCGTATAATTATTTGACTTTTGATTTTTTTTTTTTACCCTTTAATATTAACAAAATTATGGACAAAAATTAAAAATGGTCTTTTTGTGTCAAAACATCCTGTGCATCTTTCGGGGTGGGCCTGAACCTAAATTTTATTGGTTAGTCTACTTTTATTTATTTGGTGGTTTGACACTCTGTCTGTAAGCTAAATGTGACTGTGCATTGAAGCCAGCTAAAAAGTAAGCAGATTTTTAAACAGACTGTAGTCAGATTGTCTGCCAAAAGGAGTATAAATGAACCACACATTTTTGTTTCACCTCTTCCTCTGGATATCACAGACAATCCAACTGAGCCTGGGAATCTCTATCCTCCTCGTCTTGTGAACAGGCTTTGCTTTCCTGTTTTTATTCATTCATAGCCTACTGTAAAAAAAAATCAGTAGGCTATGAATATATCTAAGTATTCGTATTGCATTGTGTGGATGTCTTCTACTGTTTTTGTGGGCCATGCACATTGCGTTCATGTGGCATTTTTGGGTTGGTCAGTTCATTAATTTACGTTACATATCAATGGGTCAGGGTTCGGACTCAGAACCCATCATCGGGCAGGTTGTGAAACACTGTGTTTCAATGTGCCAAGCGCATCACGTGAATCTACCGTTTGGTTTATGTTTGTGCTTGTTTTTTACTCCACACACACGACTCATGTCGAGGATGCGGTTGTGTTTGTTTAGGTCATGTACAGCGATGGTTTTGTGCTCACCCTACGATAAACTGCAAGCACCCCTGACCAGAGAGAATAAGTTCCCAGTTTTGCTCCTCACCATCGTCTGGCCTGCGCATAAAGTGAGCTGTGATCTCCTTTTTGTCAAAGCCATATTTATTTGCAACCTCCAGGCGATAGAGCCCGTTGTTGATGTGTGTGGGATTGTCCAGCTGGAGGCAGCCGTGGTATTCTCTCTCTGTGATGTCATGGATCATTGTCATAATGTATTCCCCCTCTGTCACTTCCACGTTGTCCCGGTACCACTTGATATGTGGTTCTGGGTTTGCTGAAAACAGAATAAAATTTGTGCAAATGACTAGTATAAGATTGTGGAATTCACAAGGAAAATATATTCAAAGTATATTTAAATAGTAGCAAATGGGTTTTATTTGCTTGTTTTACATACCTGCTACACTGAAGGGTATGCACCAGTGATGATCTGCAATGGCATCACTCAGTTTTGTGATTTGGGGTGCAACTATGAGTATAGTCAAGAGAAGATAGATTTTAGTTGCAAACTGAAAGTGGAAGGAGTGAAACATGTAAAGTTATGGATTAAAAAATAAAAGAGACTCATTTAAAGCCTTTAACTCTGTTTTAAAATCCATTTGTGTCAGACTTGAATTAAAACAGCATGGCAGAAGGTAAACGTACAAAGTATATCCAGCAACACAGAGGACTCCCTCTCTCCAACAATATTTTCAGCCGTGCAGCTGATCTTCTTGTTGTGGTCCATAGACGACAAGTTTGTGAGCCGCAGCACTGAAACCTGGCCAGACGTCTCGATCTGCAAGATTAAAAAATATAACATATTTAGGGATTAGTTTGTTTGAATTGTTTAAATTTCTATACAATCTTTTTCAGTAAAGTTTTACAAGGTGTCCAAAATACAACATTTGCTTAGGGTTGTGTGGTTTAACAGTAAATTTGAATAAATGTTTAATAGATACATCAGTAAATTTAGTACAAAGCTTTCAACAATGTTTCATATTAATTACAAATAGATGGATGGTAAAATTGGATGCTTGGTGGCACAGTTGGCGGTTCTTTTATTATGGGTGAAGTTAAATGGTGGGCATCAAGAAAACCTTCACATTCAGGCAGGGCAGAAATTGTTGCAGCCAGAGACACAATATAGTGATTTAGGCCAAACAGTGATGTGTTAAAATGGCCCACTCATAGTTCAGACCTAAATCCAAGCAAGAATGCTTATCATTACTTAAAAATTTTGGTTTTCATACGATATGATGGGCACAAACTTCACTTCTAGATGAATAATGCAATCAACGGATTACCCCAAAGGACTTGCAGCAGTAATTGCAGGGAAAGGTTGTTATATGAACTATTGAGAAGTTTTAGAATGTTTTATTATTAATATTTAAAACCACATATCCTTTATTTCCCCCCAAGTTTACAGTTATTGTTGGTCTTTCACATAAAATTCAAATAAAGGTAATTTGGAAATGAAGCAATTGAAAAGTTTAAACCTGCGTTTATCTTTAACAATTCTTAGTCTAGAGTGAGCTCACATGCTGCTGCATTTTGTGTGCGAGAGCTTACCACGTAGTTTGTGACAAGTGCCATGTCCCAGATCAGTTCAGGTGAGGGCATGCCTGATGTTGTACAGAAGAACTCAAGATTATCCTTCTCCTTTCTGGTCACTTTTGATGGGGTCAGGGTTGCCATTGGAACCTCTACATACAAAGAAAGAGCAGGAAAGAAAGAGAGTCAGTGATGGAGAGGAAGGAGGTGCAAAAAGGAGCAAACTTAGGATTCCTGACCAACTCTTGTTTATCCAGTTAAAACACAGGGCACGAAACAAGCTCAACAAGGAATGTGGAGGAGCAGCCAAACAGACAGCCAGCAGAGAGTAAAAAGAAAGATACACATGGAAAAGAGTTCAAATTCAATCTCCCTGTCCCCCACTCTGTTTCTCCTGCTTTCATTATTGCACACTCACCTCAATCACACAATAAGACAAAGAGACAGAGTTCAAACACAGTGATGGTTACACTGATTACCAGTGCACGTCTATAGCAGGCCAGGCACTAAATTGATTGGACACAGTCTGAAGCCTCTGTCAAAGCAAAGACACTGGTGACTCTGTGTGTGTCTGCAGCTTTGACCAGGAGGTGACCTGGGTATGACCAATCAGCTTCAATAAGGACTTCGCCACCATTGTCCCCCACATATAAACTCTATTGGAAAGGAGAAGAGGAGCTCAGAGAGGAGAGGAGAGAAATAGGCATTGACAGCTGCTGCAGATAAAACTGGAAAGATTTCTTATCAGATCTAACTGTCCAGCCTCTTCTGTCCGTCAGCAGACCGCTTATCTGCAGGGGAGCCCACTCAATCACCATGAGATGCTGTAAAAACCGGTCATTTTGCTGGTGGCAGGCCAACAAGCGTATCAGATTCAAATATCTTAACAGCCTCTCAATGAATCAGCTTTCTACAGCCACTGCAACCGTCTGCAGGTTAGATTAAGCGCAATCGAGCAACATGGACACATCTCTAACCACACACCATTCTCATGATTCCGTATAAAAAACCTGCAACTCACTTTGAAGATGCAATTCATAAAAAATCTAATTGCTCAAGGGTCACTTCATCAAAACGTAACTGAATCATCCAAACAAGCTTTGGATGATTCAGTTTGGACTCAAGGAAAGCAAATTGCAGCAACTGGAAATTCTGTGGAGAATAATCAAGTTAGAGCACACAAATATAAAAACTGCAAATTAATTCGCTTGAGCTCTATTATAGGTTATAATTTGTTTTTACCCCGTTAATATGGACAGTGATTGTAAAAAGCAAGTAAATTCTTTATCATTGTTTTAACAGGTCAATGACCTGCTATTAGTGTACAAAAATTACGCATTACACACTGTACCACATTATCAAAATTTGAAGAAAATTATATGCCACTAAACACCTGAATACAGAGGGGTCTCAGCTACTGAAAAGCAATTGCTTCCTGGAGGCGTGGATTGTGTTGAAGTTTTAAACTTTACCTAAACGCTACCATTTGGCCATGATGCCAGTTCAACGCTATGAAGCTTACTGGAAATTCCCTGAGCTGTAAAAATTGAAGTCAATAGGAGAAACCTCAGACTATTTATAAAACGAGATTATAATCGAACAGATTATAACAGAACTTTGTGTATTAAAGTAAAAGGATGGACTGAGAGATTTGCATGGTGCTGAACAAATTTTTCTTCCAAACTGTGGTTAAGGCTGACCCCATGGATCTGAAGGCATCAACTGAATTCATAGTTGTACTTTTTTAGCTAATGGATTTTTTTGCAAAGATGGACTCCTACTTTACAATTACTGTAAAGTAATTTATTACTGTGTGTAATAAATCAGTATTGTTTTATGGATAGACTATAACACCATATAGTATTTTTGTCTGTGACATAATTTGTATTTTATTTGCCTAAATGTTGCTTTTTCATAAGGAGTATGAATAGCTTTGCCAGGAAGTACCAGGAGCATCATAAATTCTGATTTGATTTTGCCTTCTTTCTTCAACTTAATGCCAGCTGCTTTTATTTATTTGAACCAAGGCTTTTTCAGGGGAACAAATTAAGGTAAAAGGCTTTTAGTACAACCTGTAGAAGTATGAGGTTCCTTAACTCATTACAGGTAATTTCTGCATTATTTTCATAACTTAATTTTTTCCCCTCTTTCCTTTTGTTTATTTACAAGATGTTTTTTAAGTTTGCTGAAAAGAGGAGGCTTCTTATCTGTAAACAATGACTTGCATTTGGAAAAGATGACAAATAACTCTACTTACATATATGCAGTCTAACAGTTTAACACTTTCTGCATGTTCTGTGATATATCACTGCTATAAAGACACTACAGATGAAAAACCTCTACTGTGCTCTAGTTTGAAACCTCTGCCAAGTCCTTCACCTTTTTTCCTTGCAGTGCCAGTGTTGCTATTGTGGTCAGTTACAATAATCACATAAGAGGAAAACAGTGTGATTTCTAAGAGTAGCAGACAAACAGAAGCAGGTTTCTCAAAGTAATTCAGAGCTAACTCTGTAAGTTTGTTGCTTGATTTGTTTGTTTAAACAGTAAGTGGCTGCTGCTCTCCAAGAAGAATAATAGAAAAATAAAAAGTGTAAAGGACAGGGATTTGCTGAATTGGGATACAGATTTCTTTTTGACAGAATGTCATTTGTAAAGCTGATCATCCAGTCGTTCAGGAAACTTGATCTGCTTCTTTTTTGTATTTATTTTTGTTTCACATATCATTAGGACATTAAAATTTGTTTTTGCATCTTCTTTTTTAGTTTGTAACTGTTTTACAAACTGAGTCCCCAAATTTCTGTTTCTAAAAAATTCACACATGATCGTCTCCTGCCTGCTAAAACTCAGAAGAGCCATTTGTCCTTGCTGGGTAATCTGTCCTTAAAGGTTTGTGTCCACATGTTGCTTTCTTGTTTCAAGACATTCAAAGAGGAAAGATTGAAGGTCAAAGTCATTCCAGCCAAAAAAACGAAGTGACAGTGAGACCGACAAACACAAAAGCAGACAGATGAGACAAAGTACACCTGTGGACACCTGCTTACATTTCTGCTCCACATTAATAAAGCTTTTCTCAAATTCAACTTTAGAGAAAAAAGTTATTGGTATATAATACCAATAAGAGCGGCTTTTAACCACAATTTTTTTCTTTCTCTAGACTTACTATGCTAATGCAAGGATGCAGTCACTTGATGAAGACAGTTTCTTGACCTTTCTGCCTTACCCCCGTTGTGAAGGTTGTCAGTGACCGTCTCCTGGGAAACCTTTATGTTTTGTCCTGATTTTATCGGTCACAAAAAGGCCATATCACTTTATATAGAGAAGAAGATGACCCAATAAATCACCCATAACCAGTCCTTGGTCTTGACTCAAGACCAAGGACTTTCTTGATTCAAGGCAACAGTAAAACCAGCTGTGCAATCCCTGCACAGATATATATGAAAGAAAAACAACCCAAAAAATGCTTAGAATGCATCAATCTGTACATATCGATAATAAATACATGTTTAATTTATTAAATGGAACTGAATGCACACGTTCTGCTCAGGTCTTTTCAATCTTGGATCGGCTCTGCAGTGGTGAACTTTGCAGACTTTCGTAAGCTTAAAAAACCCTAAAAAGTCACATTTTAAGATTAGCAAGCAAGTCACGTACAGCTGAAAGAAGACTGTTACAAGCAAATTATGCTGCAGTGAGAAGTTCATAAGTTTTATGTGCCAGTTTTATTGTTTCAGACAGTGTGAGCCTTTAACACCTGCAGCTGTTTGAACTCAACATTTTTTATGTGTCGCACAGTGGATTAGATTTTATATTACACAAGTAGGGCTGTAGAAAGTCAGAACGGCACCTCTCTGTAATAAATTGCATTGGTCAGTCGTCTTTTCAGCAAGCTTTTTCCAGCAGATCTCTGGCAGTATTCAGTCAGTGGACACTAGCAGATAGAGATCACTGTCAGCTCAGCCCCGGGGCTTCACTGGGCATTTCCTCTCTTTTGTGCCTCCCTCACAGTGTCAGTCAGAAATGCTCAAGCACACAGACACAGGGACACACATGAATCAGACAGACAAATGGAAAAAGAAAAATAGAATCGGCCCAACAACCAGCAGTTTGGCCAGACTGAGAGGTTCTTTGGTGTATCGCAGTTTGCCTTAGGGCATCATTTGGCACTCCTTCCCCTCCATGTCCTCCCACTCATATGTCACTCTATCGGGGGTCCCCTGCCCACCTCTCCAGAGGCCCTGCTGTGCCTACGCTACTGCCAAAAATAACGTCTGTTCATGGAGGGTATGCAGAGGGGACAGATCAATAGGAGTTATCAATGACATTGTTAGCTTCCTGTAAGCGAACTTATTGTTTGTGTTCTAAGTGCCCTGATGGCCCTGGGCTATTTCTGTCCAGTTTACACTGTCAGCAAAAACATGGAAATAATCTTTTTGAATGCATCCTTTTGTTTTTTTGGACCATGCTGCTGAAAGTCAAGTTAAATATATTTCCAAGCACAAATACCTAATAATCAGAAAGCAACCCTGCCAAAAATAGACACTCGTAAAGATTTGTGAACATAAACAATGAAGATAGATTTCTCTTCAATGACCAAAAATTGTTGTTCAAAATCGTTTTTGCCTCCTTTATGAAACTTATATATATATATGTATATATATATATATATATATATATATATATATATATATATATATATATATATATATATATATATATATATATATATATATACATATATATATATATATATATATATATATATATATATATATATATATATATATATATATATATATATATATATATATACACACACACACGCACGTTATGGACATAGCACAGTTTGTGCCAAAGGCAGCTCTAAAGAAAGCAGAACAGGTTAGTGAAGAAAACACTCGGCGCTGGTTGGGGGGAAGTTTCTTCGGTAAATAAATGCAGCGTTTATTTCTGTATGTATATTCCGCAGATTGAGCTTTCAAATTATATCAATAACTGCTCTCTCAAAATATTTCTGCCACATGTTAAACCACCATAAAAAAAAACTCTATTACGTATAAAAAGGCAGACTTTCAGCTGCTTCCATTCACTGCTGCTGTGTCTGCAATGCCCATACGTTTTTCTATAAACAGCTATTTATAATTGTGATAAAATTTATGTAGACCAGGCCTTTAAATCTCAACATAGGGCAAACACTCTTGGATCTACAAATTACTACAAGTTACAAATCTTCTTTGAAACTTTCACCTTATAAACTCACGTTGTTGCTGGAAACTTTGGCCTCATAACTATTTTTTTAAATCTCCATGGCTGGTTTGTCTTTCTATTTTGTTGTTTTTTATCTTTTTTGCACAACTATAACGTAAACAAATTATATAAGAAATGCTTATTAGGAAAGAAAAATATTAATAATTTGTAGCTAAATAAAATTCAAAACCTAAATCAACATCAAGCATCAGTCTTAGTCTTATACTTATGGGATGCTAAAATGAAAGTAGAGCAAGAGTTGGTCCAATGCAGACATCCACAGACAGGTCAAGCTGTAATTCGACCCTATTTATGAGCAGAAGTGAGTCCAAAAAAAGAGGATTCATGAAAAATTCATGCAGCGTATATAAAGCATAGAGGAATAAAGTGTCAA
Organism: Poeciliopsis prolifica; assembly: GCF_027474105.1. Lineage (NCBI taxonomy): Eukaryota > Metazoa > Chordata > Actinopteri > Cyprinodontiformes > Poeciliidae > Poeciliopsis > Poeciliopsis prolifica. Next base: position 180,353 of record NW_026562389.1, read on the forward strand.
TTAACTGCTGACATTTATACATTCAAGCTTGATACACCTTCCCTTATGCAGCACATAAAGGGCACAGCCTGTAGGAGTCTACCATGCAGTCGGAGAAAACTTGTGGGTAAGGTTCATAACACACTTGTGCATAAATCTATGCTCTGTTAGGAAAATATTTGCAAGTTATACAACATAATTATTCCTAATAGAGAAAGAATAAATTGTGTCACTCACTGCCCTTGTTAATAATGTTTAACAGTTAAATGGATATAAAAAGACTTTGTTATTCTTTCAGTTCGACATATTCATGCAGCTCGCTATAAATACAGGAAGGATTCTTCACTTTATGAAGAGAGCATGATAATTCAAGGAAAAAAGGGGAAATCAATTCTGCTGGATGAAAACATGTCACTGCTAGTAAAGGACAAAGTAAAGATGTTCCTTTTTACAATAAACTTTAAATAACTTGAGATTCAATTTTATCTGTGGAGTTTTTTTTATTTATTTATTGTAAAGTGTATTTTCTAATAAACATTTCAAGTTTGAACTTTAAGAGCATCTCAAATAATTTATAATTTATACACAGCACTGAAGTACAAAACAATGCCTGCAGCATAGTGGTATACATAGACCTGTTTGGTGCTGATGTCACCCTAGTAGAATAAAGCAGCAACATACATCAACACTTAAAGTGTGTCTTTTTATTTGTTGGGGCATTTATGTGTAGGACATTGCAGCTTTTGCTGCTCTTTTGTGTGTGGGGGGTGAAATTAGAATATACAAGCTAAGCACAGTTCTGTGTAATTGAAATAAAGTGTGGGCAGCATTTTCTTTGCAGCCTGTGCAAACATAACACACACACACACACACACACACACACACACACACACACACACACACACACACACACACACACACACACACAATCGCAGATACGGATAACTGATTACTGCAGAGGCTGTTGTCGCTGTGTGAATTGTGTTCTTTGTACAGTTATTCTCTTAGGTGATAACAGCATTGCTCTGTTATTCACTCATACATTCTCCACACCCACTGTGAACTGACAAAACACTTAGCACATTTGCTTCACAGTACCAATTCTCAGCCAGTGCTTAAACACCAACACTTCTCCGCAACACCACAATTAACACAGCACATTAACACAGAGAGGAGGAAAATATAAAAAAATGCAGAACTTCATACAAACATCTATATCAAGGTAGCTATTAGTATGACTGTGTTTCCTCCAGATGCTGAACAGCTTGTGAATGTTTTTTTTTTCCCCATTCCCTCTCTGTCTGCATGTGTGCATGCGCGTGTTTGCGTGTGTGTGTGTGCGTCCGTGCATGTGTGTGTCCCTCACCACAATTCGGTAGACTCAGACTTGACAAAGGCTTGCGTGCGCCTCCATCCTCGATGCAGCGCAGCTCCTGAGTGTCTGCTTCCTCTCCTAACAACAGCTTGATCCACATGTTCTCACAGGAGCAGTGCAGAGGATTCCCTGACAGGATTCTGGATGGATGCGTACAAACACATGGTGACGAACTCTGACAAAGACTGAGTGCCAAAACAAAAGAGTGCAACACGACTTAAAGGCAAGCTAATGGTAACTTTCTGATCTCTGGTTTCAAGAAGCCTGGGTAAAAAAGCTATTATTTCACGTAATTTTCTCTCTAAAACATCATATTCATATATTTTTTACAAGCTAATTAAAAGGCTTCAAATATGAGAATATGAGCTTTTGAGATTTTTATTTCCTACAGATGAAGTTCATAATTAATAATAAGAATAATAATGCCGTTAAAAATAAAATACCTTTGTTTTAAACAACAATTTTGACAAAACTAAATATTTTTGACTACTCTTGATCTTTATCAGGGTAATTGTGTGGTATGGTAAAAACCCCACAACCTCCAATTTCACCTCATGTCTCACTAAACAGATACAAACACAATTTGATCACCAGGGAAGCCAGGCAGGCCTTATCCTCAGCTCTTTTGGTCATGACAAAAAATGTTACTGCATGAGTGTAAATGATGGCTTTATAGAATAACATAAAATAGATAAGATCATTAACTAAATTTGGTAAAACAACAAGTTTTATCTTTTAAGAATATGAAGCTAAAGGATCTATATTTTAGCAATTTTCTGTGGGATTTGGGTTTCAATATATTCCTCTTTCTGGCTTTTACACTGACGTGTTAGCTCATTATGTTACGACTGAAAGACAGAGAAAAGCTGTTTCCAGATGTTGCTGTTCTTTCTGAAGACAGATATGAAATCTTTATCAATCCTGCTGATCTAATTCTCTTCCAGAAACCCAATTATAGTTTCCCTGCAAGTGCAAAACAGCTCATTTAAGAGGATTATGAGAAGTTCAAAGACACTGTGAGACATAATCAGACACTGTGAGGTGACTGAATGTTTTCTTTGGGCAAAAATGGGATGTATATTTTTCAACTCACTATATACCAGTTAAACACTCCTCCAGCAATTAGAGGCATCGATGCTGATGGGCATTTTATGAGTTATGGTAGTTTGGAGGTAGGTGGTGCAGCTACCAGCTGATATGAGTATGAATGTATTTTGCTGTCTTTGCTGCCTAAATCTAAATGGTAAAATAACTGCTTTAAGATCTTTTTTAAGGCTGAGAGCTAATGAACCCAACTCAAAACAAAACTTCAGTTAACATCAGAGTTCATCTCACAATGAAGGTGAAGGTTTCTGTTAACTCACAGATATGAGATGTTGAGGTGCTTGAATATCCTCCAGGAGAGGGATGACAAGTTGTTGTCTTTCAAATTCCTGTATATGAAACCAAGAATCAGTGAATGAAGTTCAACGTAAACAAACAAGTGTCGCATCAGGTTCTTTTAAAATGTTTCTACATCCAAACCAATTGATGTTTTGGTGCAATACACAAATGTTGCTGTGCACAAATAAGATTACAGCAGTGAAAAAAAAGAGGAAATACTTTAAGTCATTTTGTATCAACCGTGGATTCATTATCTTGCTCATGTTTCCAATTTTCATGTCTTTTTTTAACCTTTATGACTAATTTCACGATAATTAGATATACAGTTTTATTTATTACAATAATATATAAAATGTATGTAATAGTGTGTAAGTCTATTTTCCCATCACCCCTAAATTCACCATACAACAAATCGAATATTATCTTTTTATATAATAACTCTTAAATGCTGTCTTATAAAATAATAAATTAGCTCATAAAAAGTACATAACTGCACAATCTTTGTCATGTTAATAGAAAGAAAGAAAACAACAGTTTTACTTACAGATACTGTAGCCTTACGTTGCTCTGAAATGCCAGTTTTGATACATATGTCAGCCTGCTGTTGGTCACCGTACTGACACAAAGCAAACAAATACATCAGTATCATTAGAGTCCTTATGAACATCAAAAACCCGACACATTATTAATATTCACAGCAGGTAAAGACCTTTCAGCCAATTACAGGGCATCTGCTGGGGGTGTTTATAATGAGCAAAATGCATCCAAAAGAAAAACAGGCTCCAAAACAAATTCACTTTTCATTAACTCTGGTTTACTGACCTGTAATATAACTTCAGAGAAATCTTTTTGAAGCCAAATTCTATATTTACTGCTCTAAATGCACAATGGGACGATAGTTACAATAACTACAAGTGGAAAGCTGATCCAGAGGCATGAAACTAGCAAAAATAAAATAGAAAAATTAAAAGTTCAGTGTGTTTGCAATCAACTACAGTTTGACTGCTCTTTGAAAAAAGAAATACTGCATATTCTGTGAGTTTAGAGTTATGCCACTGCAGGTCAAACACCACACTGAAATAATATACTTGGTCCTAATTTCTTGTTGTTGTTTTTCTTTTTTTAAGCTCTTGTAGTTTAGAGATGGAAACTACAGAACCTATACAAACAAAAGAAGCACTATAACATTTTAAAACATTTATTATAATAAGGCACATGTGTTTAATATATCTCTCTGTTAAAACAAGAAAACAACACTTGAACTTAAATATTACATGCAGTTTCCCATGTAAAATAAAGTCCGAAAAGACTCACAGGTTCCTGAGGTTCTTGTAGTAATGCAGGTCTTTGTCATTAATGGAGGAGAAGCTGCTCTGGTTTGCAATGTAGCTGTCAGGGGATACAAGCGTGCATAAGACAACTTGTTAGCATGGGGAAGTACAAGCAGAAACGTGTCTTCAAGATGTAAATATGTTAAACTGACATAAATGGACATGGTTTTTTTTAGATATACTTTTTGAAAGACTACATCTGATCCACAGCACACAAGGGGAAATAGTTGTAGCTTCCCAGAGTGAGGTAACAAAATGTGTTATCGTCTCTTTTCCTCAGCAGCATCTGAGCAAAATGCTTGACCTGTTTGTGTTTGAGGGGCCAGCAGGAGACGGTTTCCGAGCAGCTCCCACGTGTGCATGAAAAGAATGGAGCGAACATACTCTGAAAAGCAGCATACGTACTGCTTGTGTACTACAGCTCTGGGATTAGATGTCTGAGAATATTTCAAGCTACACAAAAGACTATGAGAGAACCAAGAACATGCTACTTTACTGGGATAACAGCTACAGCAGCACTTGCCGTATGGGTCAAGTTCTCAGGGTAATTTTACATAAAACATTGAACAAAGGTTTACAAATACTGAATTCCCATCAGCCCCAGCAACAAAAAAATATCTGAAGCTGCTTAGCACAGAGATGCGTTTGTTGTTCTTATTTTCAGTGTAAAAATGACCTATTAGATCATGTACTGTAAGTGAAAAGGTGTGCAAAGACAATAAAGGCAGCAAAATATCTAGTGTTTGTAATATAATTCCCCAGTCTATTTAATTTCCCACCTTCTCTGTTTTTGATGTCATGAAATTAATGCAGTTACCAATCAGACATAACATTATGACCACTGACAAGTGAAGGGAATGGCTATCTCTTATTTAAAGAGAGGTGAATATTGTGTTGTCAGAAGCTGGGCCAGACCTTAGAAAGAGGTCAGAGTCAAGCAGTCCAGGATCCCTACTTTGTATGGGCTTTAAAGCTTTTTTATTTATTTATATATTTTACAAATGTGTGTTTTACTGTAATTTATTTGAAACTTATAGGCCTGAGTTCATGTTTAAGGGTTTTTATGAATATGAATAATAGTCAACAATTAGAAAATTATGACATCATAGTATTTTTTTTTAGGAACAACATATGTGATAAACCTACCATGCATTAATTCATACTGCTAATGTAGCTATGGATATGGACAGCAAGACAGGCGCCAGCCCAGAGGCCCACAGCTTTCTACGTTCAGCCCTGATAGAAAGCAGGAGGAACACGAGGAAACAGGAGGAACACGACAAGACTAAGTGTAAAGGGGCTCAGTGTTGGTCATAATCTTATGATTCAGAAGAAAATTCAAACTAGTGTTCTAACAATAACAGTATAGAGGTTTTCTGTCTGGTGAAATTTATTAAACATGAAAAAAATAGCACAACTAACTTTACCCAGTGACTCAACAGTGAATATATATATAAAATTGATTCTTCATAACCAACTATATTTAAGTACAGTTGCCTGACTTGGACTGGCAGCTTATTAAATTTTGACCAAGTGCTGACATCTCAAGGCATTTTTTTTTTTTTTTAATCAGGACATCTCAGCAATTAATGCAGACAAGATAAACCATCTACACGGCTTTTGGCAAGGTCGTTTTTGGTTCAAACTCAAGCCAAGCACTTCATGATTGCTTCTCATGCTCATTTAAACTGCCTCCAAGGCCGGCGATAAGGACTGTTTCTATCTAACTAAGCACATCAACAAGGCCGCTTTTACCTGTGCCAAAAAAAAGAGCTTATCTTCAAGTTTTCTTATCTAAAATGTATAAATTTACCAAGTTATGACGCAGGGACGCTGCAAATCCTGAAGTGCACAAAAAAATACAGTCATCAAAAATTAGCAAATATTCAGCCTGGATAGAAAATTGTTGCCTAAGCAAATCCCCCCCTTCAGCATCAATTCTCTCATTTCCGTTCAAATACTCATACTAGCCATCTTGGGAAGTGTCTGTGCTAATATTTGGACTGTGGAGACCGATGAGAGCGCAGCCAACTACACACAAGCGAGCACAGATTTGTTTTTAACAGACTTTTCTCCATCTATCGCCCCGTGTTTGCAATGGGTGTTCTATGCAATGCAGGTTAGGCTGCACACGAGTCGTGCAGATAGGAAGGGTTCTGCCTGCACGGCAGAACTCTGGACTATTTCAAAGAGTCATGAATAAGGTTAAGGCTCGTTGAATGAAATGGTTTTTAAAATCCGCCTTCTGTTCTGGCTCATTCGTTGCTGTGCGAATGATCAGCAACAGATGATGTTTGGAGGGCTGAGCATGTCTTTATTTGATGGAAGCGCAGCCGCGATGAAATGCTCTTTAAAAAGAAATGGGTTAGGCCAAATGGAGATGCGGTTCTGACAGCTTCCACACTCACATGTCGGTGATGTTCTCCATCTCCGCCTCGCTCTGCAGGACGGGGAACGCGCTGATCCCTCGCTCCGGGTCCACGCAGGAGATCCTGGTGCTGCTGCAGGAGCAAGTCGTGGGGCATGCCTCCGCGGACATCCACGGGTCCCCCGAGCCCACTGTCACCCCGACCGCCACGACCCACCACCAGAAGCACTGCCACGAGCCCGAGGTTCCCCACGCCGAGGGGGAAACCCAGATCCCTGGTCCCGAAGCGCACATCTCAGCTACGAGGCTCGCCGAAAAGCCCCACGGCCCGGCCCGGGTTGGCTGGGATCTGCCCCGGTTCGGCCAGTCAAGGAGAAGAGAGGGGAAGAAAGGTGCGGGCTGATGAGCAGAATCCGATGCTGAGGTGGCGAGAAGCGGTGAAGAGACGCTAGAGAACCATCGGAGGTCTCCGAGATGACAGACGAGACGCAGAAAAAGGTGTGAAAAGGATTAGAAGAGATGCGTTGTCCTCCAGAATCCTCCGTCAGTCAAAGTCTCTCTGCCACAGGGGCGCTGTGTGCCAAGTAGAATCGCTCTCTCTCCCCCTCTCTGTCTGCCTCTCTCTTTCTCTCAGATGTCACTGACCGGAGTGTCCTCGGCACAATGTTCTCTGTGTGTGGATAATTGTCTGCTGCTGCTGCTTTTTGCTTGGTGCTCGGATAAAATGCGCGGCGCGCAGAGATAGAGGCTGCGATGAGGACAGATGAAGGAGGAGAAAGGGGGGGACCGGGGAAGGATGCGTCCCCGCATCAAAGCAGAGCAAACCATTGATCTCTTTTTAAAAAGAAGATGTTCTTGATCTGCTCTCAGGAAGGTCTGGGGACAGAGCTGGAACATTTCATTACTGCTGTGACTTGAGGTTCTTCTCTACTGTTTGGTTGTACTGGCCAACATTATTTGGGGACCAAAGCTAAATTTGATTTGACATCTAGTTTAGATTCATTACCTTGCAAAGTACCACAAATCCTAACTGACCAACTTCGATTGCCTGCATGTTGTGCAACCATCCTCATTCAAGGTTTACTTGTAACCCAACATATACAGTATATTGAACATTTTGTGAAATGTGTCACTTGACTGTCATGCTTTTCACATGAGCTATTAGATAAATATTAGAGTTAGCATCACCATGGAGGTGGTCTCAATTTTCAAGAAAGAGGACAGGATCAGTTTATCAAGGGATCCCAATTGTCCATCAACCTTGGAAAGAGAAAACCATTTTCACTGAGTTTAGGAAAAGAATAATAAACATCACACAATAGGAATGAATTACAAATGCAAATGTGAAACAGTCAGATTGTTCCAGAGCTCATGAGCGCAGAAACTATGGTTTTTCCACTTGTTTAGTTATGGTGCTGGGAGCAGTGGGTAAACAGGTTTATCATAACCTGATGGGTCAACATGCTTCATACCAGCAACTCTGAAATATATCTACGCCCAATACCTGCACAATACTTTAACATACTATTTTATTCACCGGGGATCAGTGCAGGTATTTAAAGGTTGGTGTAGTATTTTTTGTTGCTCAGAACAGTTTGAGAGGAAGGTTCAGGTTTATGTTTTATCCAGCAGTATTGACTATCTGGGCATTATGGTAGTTGTATGCCCAAAGTCAGACCAGTGTCCACATTCGCAGCACAAGTCCTTAAAATTATCATGGATCAGAGCTCAAGCCATGGTCAATGAGAGACTTATGTCTGTTCAGTTTTTACAGATGGTGTGGTTCTATTTTTGTCTTCAATCCATGACCTTCAGAGTGTATTTACGGTATATAGTTTGTAGATTAGCATGAAGCAGGAAAAGGTGAATTGTTTCCTCCTGCTTTGAGGTCAGATTTTAGCTCAGGGTGGGGATCCTTGTTAACAAATGATGGAGTATAAAGGTGGGCCCTGCTTTAGTTGGTTGTGGTGAAAGAGGTGAGTCAAAAAGTAAAGGTCTCATCTTTCTGGGTGTCATGAGACAATGGTGTATCAATCTAAATATCGATGCTATCGATATTGATTTTGGTACCGGATTGATGCAAACATGATGAGATTGATGCTTTTGTTTGCAGTTTCTCTTCTAAATGTTCAGCAAATTCCTCATGCCAGTGCATATGCAGGAATTAAAATGCCAAAAATCAAGAGCTCACATTTTCGGTTTGAGGATTCATGCTTTTGTTATGTTTGCATTCAAAACGTCTGCTTTCTTTCAAACACAATCTGTTCACTTTCCCCATAAGTGCAGCTTCACTCCAGCACTGTCTGCACAAACACTGCACTTCTATCTTGGCTCACAGTGTAATCTGTGATCAGAGATGCAATTTTAGCATACCAATTAAACTATTAGTATCTATCCAAAACATCTTACTGAAATCAAAAATATACACTTACGTAAAGCTTTGTACCACAAACCTGAAATAGGTTTTAATGACCTTCTGAAGGAAAAATAGCATTCCTATGGTCACATGCAGATAAATAGAAATATTTTATTTCAATGCTGCTACATTGTGTTATATTGCAGTTAGTTCATAAAATCCCATTTGACCTGCATTTTATCGTAATGAAAAATGCAGCCAAATCAATACCAAAATTCCTTTTATCGCACACCCCTAGTGGATTATGAAATAGTGAGATCCTGGATGCAATGATCTGGAATGAACCCCCTCTTCAGTGTGGATGGACTCACTGTTAAAGACAATGTGAGGACCTTTGGGAAAGCTCAGCATAAAGAGGCTGCTCCTTTGCATCAAAAAGAACCAGTACAGCTGGTTCAGGCATAAAACCATGATGTCTCCTGAACTCCTCCTTTTTGGAGAACCGAAGGCAGAACCACATTTAGTTTGAGGTGACTATATATCCCATCTGGCCAGAACACATCTTGGGATGGCTTGGATTTGGTAGGAGAGTGTCTGTAGGAAAAGAGATGTCAGTGTTTCCCACCTGAACCTGTTACTCCAGCAACCAGATCTCAGATAAGCTTGACGATAGACGGTTGGACACACAGACGGAAGGATGGCAGCAAATAAATAATAGTAATTAATGGCTTTTTCATTTTGTCTGGACTACAGTATAACATTATTATGCAAACTCAGTGAAATTAGAAAGAAGGGGTCAAGTTAAATTGGCTTTGCAGGACCAATATAATATTCCAATTTCACTATAATTAAAATTACATTTGGGTTCTATTTTAAATAAATAGTCATTTAAAGAATTTGTCATTTTTATACCATTTTACTCAGAAAATTATCAATATTCTGTTTGAGAAGTGAAATGCTTTTGGGGCCTCTCTGCAGGACAGTAAGCCCAGAGCAGCAGGTTTGGCTCTGGCTGGCCTTATACTAAAGACAAAGATGGATAAAATCTGCCTTAAAGACTTTGCTTCATTCTGCTGCCTTGAGATCATTACACAAATGAGATTTAAGAGCTTGTCAATTTCGACGCTATAATTGTCATAATCGTTCTCATCAACGCTGTGGTTGTCATTATTATCGTTTGGTTGTCATGCTGGGCCTCTCTAAACCTGCATACGGTTAATTAGTTCAAATCAAAGCTGTCCAAATTAGGCTCCTTCTTCCACACAAGTGCAATTGTTCAAATCATGATGAGGGAATATTAAAAAATAGAATGGAAGGTAATGTACATGCAAATCTCTGGTTAAGCAACATGTTCAGACTCTTAAATGAGCTGGCAGAAGCTTAAACATGCAGGTGAGATTTGAACGAGGTTCCTGCAATAGACAAAGAAACCAAAGGACTGGCTTCTAATCATCAAGTTTTTAGCTACAACTACAAGACCAAGTGTCACATTTCAAAGTCATTTGGTCATATTTCACAATCATGTGGATTATATGTGGCTTACAGCTTTACTGGACTTGAATCAATGTGTCATCTCAGGGTGGAGGCTGGATGCCAGTCACTCTGCAACAATACATCTCTTTCAGCTGGCTGTATTTCTAATAAGAGTGGATCTGTCTTTAACACGGCCGAGCCACCGAAGGACGAAGCCACTTCTCCTCAATCTGTTACCTTGCAGCTGAGTGACAGAGGATGACAGCACATCTGCCTGAGCAGCAGCAGCCTTAGCAGCAGCCAGCCCAGCATACCGCAGCATGTGAGGAGCCCTCTCCAGTGTCCTGTCTCTCCCCGTGCAGCTCAAACATGACGTTTGCGCTGACGCACAGGCAGTGCTGCTGAATAGGCTAGCGTAATTATGGAGCTCTGTCTGTGTCTTAACCAATCTGGATCCCTGCCTCAGAAACTGAGTACACGTTTCACACAGACAGAACATGGTGGGCGGACCAATTAAGTCACTGTAACACAAACATAATACTCCAGTTGCTCTGTGTTCCTTCTGAAATCTAACATAGACCTGAGTTAAAGGTCTCTGACATTTAAGCAAGTGATAACCCATTTCAGGGCATGTTGACACAGAAAACAACAATTCAACATCAAGTTCTGTATCACAATATCTCATATGAAGTTCAAATTCATGCAGGTTGCTTAATCCTCTTACCTGGAAGGTTTTTCAGAATGCAGTCTACAAATAAAAACATGCATGTCAAAAGTGAAAACACTGGAAATGACACAAAAATATATATATCATATATTATAATCAAATATATATCTATCTTCACAAATTATAATAAAAACATCGCATTAAAATGTGTTTTTTATTTAACATTCTGTCTTTATCTGATAAAATCCACAGCCAGATACATGAATATCTAGCTGTGTATTTTACGACGGAATGGATTTTTTTCTGTAGCCATAAAAACTAAAGCTACATCACATCTCTAATCTAATAACCCTGTCTCACTAATGGGATCTTTTTACATCACTGCATCATTATGACTTATATTACTGATGTGAGGTTTTTTTTTTTTTTCAAACCCGGTCTCGTTTGCTTTTTCGTTTTATTTGGGTCTGATGTCAGAATTACTTGCTTCTGTTGCATCACAATTTCATGTAAGTTCGTCAAAAAACTCTTCTTGCTATAAACAGTGGAAAGAAAAATCAAATCACACTCATTTGATTTGGCCTGTCTTGCAATGAATTCTCTTGCTTTATTAAAGTCATCTACTTTGTCTTTGTTATTGGAAAATATTTTGGTTACGTACATCACAGTTACCAGTGATGTACGTAAAACCAACTTTGGTTTGACTCCCAAAGTTGGGAGTCAAACCGCAGACAGCTGCATCAGTTAACAGCCTCAGTTGAAGGGGCATCACCTCTTCCTCTGCACCACACACTGCAGCTGCCCCATAAAATAGCTTACAATGCCATGTTTTGCATCACATCACAGCTTGTTGCATTTTTGCATCTGACACAGTACTTTGTTTCAAATCCCTTTAAATCACCTCCATTCTTACATCACTTGTACCTCATTTTGCCTGATAGTTACAGAGGTTGTCATCACCTCCATGTAACTGTATTACATGCACGTCTTTCTGTACCACATCATGAAAGATTGTTTACTTGGCTTATTTCCCTCAAAATCATCTTTGTTTCCTGGCAATCAGTTCTGATGTTGAAGTGAATCATTAGTCCTGCTCCACTTACAATCACCTCTACTTTTGAATGACATTCACATTTCATTTGATGAAATCCCTCGTCTTGATATATTGCAGTTAACTTTGCTGATGGATATTGATCATCTTTCTTGTGGCATGATGTATTTCATTATTACATCAGTTGTTATATATTGCTGCTGCAAATAAACTGTGTTTTCACTTCAGAGTCAGATATATTTGTTTTTCAGTGACTGGTTATGCTACTTTAAAATCACTTGTTACTCAAATGTTTTTCTCTGATGTATTTTATTTCATCGTAGTTAATTATGCTTTTGAACTGCAATCTTTCTAAAATCACAGTTTTTTGTTTTGTTGATACAGATAGGATAGAGTTTATAAAATGCAACTTTTGTTGCTACATTAATGAACGTTGTTCAAACACAAATAAGTTCATTATTATATGCTTTCATTACAAAGTACATTGACTACTAAATGCCTTGGTTCTCTCTTTCATCATTAGACATGTACAAAGAAAAATAAACTGATCAAAATCTTTAAAAGTTATAAAATTAATAACAGATGGATTAAAACAATACTATATTGTAGCATATGTAAATTTGCTGTAACTGACTATATTACAGTGAAGTAGAATAACGTGTCCACTTACATTAGTGTACTTCTTTGCAGTTAGTTAATAGTTTTTTTCTCAATATGTGAAATACAGAAATCCCATGTTTCCTGCAGCTTTTTTGATATAACACAAAAAGGGTTAAATAAACAAAACAAAAACGAAGACAAAAGTGTGCCAAAAACATTGCCATTTATTTTCAATACTATTCTGTCCTCCCAGAGAGGGTGTTTAGTCGATGATTTTTGGACAAACAAACCTGAGTCTGTCTGAGCTATTTTCCTGTAACAACCTTGTTTCTTTGAACTTTTGGGCTTCGGCTTGAGTGATGGTTTTATCATGTGGACGAGCTGCAGGAAAGAGCAGCTCCTTTCTATTCAAATGATAGAATGAATCTTTTTCTGCAATCTCACCCCAAATATATGAACAATAGAACTGAAATTACTCCAACCATATGCAAAGGATAGCATGAAATATATAGGCGAGAAAATAAACAAAATGTTTTACTTATGTCAGATTGTGTGCAACAGACAAGTTACTGTTGTATCTGAACTGGAAATTATATATACCATCTTTCTAATAACAGAGCAGATTCAAATGACTGCTTCCTCGTCAATCATCCAGACTGCCATGTAGACTTGAGTGAACCTCAACATCACATGATGTTGTGATCGTCATAATGTTACTGTGATGACAAATTATACACCACTGCCCTCTACTGGGCTCCCAAAATACCATAAATCTCCCATTTGCATTTCACAAACATGTGGCCTCAGTTCATACAGGGCTTTGCCTAGTATTTCTGCTATATAAACTTAGCATCTCAAAGGCCAAGAAACACAGCAAAGAAGTCAGTGAGAAACTTGTGGAGAAATCTGAAGTTTGTTCAGAAAACAAAATCCCACACTTTGAACATCTGACAGATCACTAGTTAACCCCATCACACAACTGCAACTTTACATTGTAAGGTCTACAGAAATTGTCATTCATCTAATACAAGCTGAGCAAGAAAAGTATTAATCAGATAAGCAACCAAGAGTCCCATGTTAACTGGAGGACCTGCAGAGCATGGCTCAGGTTAGAGAAGCTCAGGACAGGGCAGTTGTACACTCCATGCAAAAGTTAAAAGTAATTTGGTTTCCAAAAGGCATGTGGAAAAAAGAAGAGATATGTGACAGAAGGTTTTCTGGTCAGTTTAAATGGTCTTATTTGCATCTGAAAATCTGAATGCAAAAACAGTGTGGCAAACCAAAAGCTAAAAATGATACCTGGAACACACCAATCACTGTAAAACATGGTAATTAAGTGTACACATCTTAATTACTGTGTACACTACAATGTTTGCCAATTACACACAATTTAAGCAAAAACACATTAAAGTAGATATTTTTAAGTTAAGTTACAAAAGTTAACCTTGTTTGAATATCTTTGCCAGACTGAACATTGAGACATAAAACAAGAACATGTCTGCAAATATTAAACATTGCATGTGTTTTATAACAGAAAGAATGGAAGCAGATGAGAAAGAAACAACACGTTTCTTTTTAAATTGAGAAAATATCTGTAAAAAATTGGAGAAGGGAAAGAACAATAACATAAATAAGAAACTCCAGAAGGGACATAAAGGAGAAAAAACAGCAACAGCAATGAAAATAAGTCAGGTCTCCATGTAAGGACAGTCAGCAAGTGTTGTAACATTAACAGAAGGAGAGATTATGGAGCGGTAAGTGACAGAAAGTCAATGAACAGGCAATGCTGCACTCCAATTGGAGGTAAGCAAAAATTTTATATGTCCCAGCGTTTTGTCCAAAAATCATTCAAATCTATCTCCATACAACAAAAATTCTGTTTTTGTTGGTTTATCCTTCTTTAAAGTTTGGCTCTTCAAGACATCCTCCACAAAATATAAATACAGATATGAATATGTCTTTAGCAGTTCCTAAAATATGATTTGTGGTGTTTTTGAGTGGTTTCAGTACAATCCTCAAGTTGCTTCAGACTCAAACACCTGTTTTTGTGCAAACACTGTGAGTGGGGGAAAAAACGGTCTTCATGTGAAATGAATTATTTTCAATGTTCATCTGTCTGTGTGATAAAAACAGAATCAGATAAACCTTGATGTTGAATGTGCCTTCAAAGAGACAAACAATTTACCAGAGGAAATGGCTTGTGATTTGTCTTTTGTTGATATTTGCCAAACATGCAACATCTCTTCAGGTCTTATAAATGGCCAGCCTTTCTATTGTTCCTTCAAGATAACATTTATGTCCCCTTTTCTTTGTCTCCCTTGTCATCTGTCTTGTTTTGTGAGTCCAGCTTGCTGGGAAGGAAGCTGGAGGCAGTCTGGGTCTGTTTGGCAGAGAACAAAGACCAGATTTGACAATGGCTTTGGGACCAGGTATAGATTATCTTCGTTAACGTCATTTAAAGTGTAACTAAGGTCTTTTATTAATAGGTCTTTTATTTCTGAATTTAAAATACCAAAAGTGTTTTCACATGCCTGAATACCATGGTGCCTATTTACTGAATATGCAGCTGGAAAGTTTGCAATTTTTTATTTAATATCAGGATTTCACATACAAAACATCTGATTTTGCTTGATGTAGTTATTTCTCAATTTCTGCACCTACATTGGATTTGTTTGCAACACCACCTTGAAAAATCTTTATTCAATAAAGGAATTTGTCAAATAAAACCCAAAGGGTTTCCCTTTGCAAGAGATTTATTTAGTTTCTAGTGATTTATAGCTGCGATAAAAACAAAGTCTTTGAATGCAACTGTTTCAGTATAAAACTGACATGTCATTTGTCAACTAAATACTAATGACATAAAGTTAAAGAAAATTAGAAATGCACCACCATGTTTGGTGACAACCTAACATTGTACATCAGCAATGAAATCTTACACCACCTGTCCAGCCTGGTCATAATTTGGATTTGTTTGGAAACTGCAGGACCCGGGCAGACAGTTATCTTGAAGGTCATCAACCTGAATGTTTCTACAGACCAACATATTCGCTGGACAAATAAGAAGTTAACAGCTGAAGATTGGTCCAAACTGGATCCACTTTCTGAAATGATCTGCAACAGCTTAAAAAAGGTTAAAGTTGTTTAAATGGCCTTGTCAAAGTTTGATCTGCAAGTTGAGTGAAATATTGTAACAAGAACATAAGAAAGTAGTGCTGTACTGAATGTCCACAAGCTGCCATATATCAAGATAAGACGCTGCAGGACTGTCCTGTCTTGATATGTGCACATTGTGTTCAAACAGACTGGATAAGACGGAGAAACCATGTTTCTCTGCACTGCTGGCTGTTAATTGATGGGCTCAAAATACTTTTTCTCACTTTATGGCTATAATCCTAATCTGCTTCGTTGAGATTTGCAATGAAGCAGATTTATTTAGCTGTTTTATAAACAGCTAAAATGCATTTATTCTAATAGAACATATACAATGTTATCAGTTTTGCAGTATAGTTGTGCTCCTAGTTAAAATATAGTTTCAGGCTTCTTTTCCATGGTGGTAGCAGCATGTGCTCTGAACTTCCAGCGTGCTGTAGGGCTCTTGGTCATCTCCATGGTCACCATCTTTTTCCTGGTTTGGGATTGGATGGTGAAGCGATATGGTGACTTCATGTGGGAGGCTCCCTCTTCGACCAGAGACCTCCTTAATAAAACCTGGCTTTGGATCAGATGGTGAGAAAGAAAAATTCTCTTTTTTTCCCCCGACAACCCTGTCTTTTAACTTCAGTTTCACAGGACAATCAGAGTCAATGTTGAACCATTTTGGTGAAAATCTCTTCCAGGTGATGTTGTGAAAATTATGCACTGTACAGTAAGGACAGTTTGTGTCCTCCTTAATATCTTTGAGGAGTCCTTAAAATAATTTTAGTCCAGAAGCCATTTTACCATTGGATCATTGACATGCTGTTTAGCTTTTCCATGTCTTTTAGTCTACTTTATGCTATCAGGCAGGTTCTGCTGCTCTGCCAGTCAGAGAGTCAGTCTTTGAGTCGCCTTTTTTATTATTAATTTGGTAATGGAACTGAAACGCAGAGAATTGCGTAACACCGAGTTGAAACAATAATTTCTGAAATATGACCTTGTCATATTTCCAAACATAAAGGGCTTTTCAGTTTTTGTGGCTTTCCATACGATCCTGAATTAAGAAGACGGTGGCTTGTAAATTCGTTGCGACAAGTTAAAGCTAATACAGTCTTCACTTCAGCTTCTGTAGCCTAAAACAAACGGGGGCAGACGGATGGTAAATAAAGGAGCCATGGAACCGCTTCTTCTGTATTCAGTCTAAAAGAGCGAGTGTATGGGAACGAGTGAGCAGACACCATCCTATTTGAACTCGTCACAAGAAACATGCAAAAGTAATAAAACAAAATAGCATGAACACTTTAAGATACAAGGTCATATTTTCTAAAAGCAACAACTCTGAACCTGAACAGCCAGTTGAACTCGAACAATGGCTTGTTGTGCTTCCTCATTCAGAAGCAAAAAGCCTGAACCACAACCTCCCCCGTTACTTGGTCTCTGTTTGACACGCATGACAACAAACACACATAATATACTTGAAAATAAACACAAAATAAGGTAAAAAAAAAAAAAAAAAACGTCTGTTAGATTGAATGAAAATGTTTAGATATTTCAATAGGAAATTTTTATAATAAAAATGTCCAACAATATTACCTCCCAGCGTAAGCTAAAGTTAATGTTAGCCAAAAGTTTAAAGAAAGTAAAACTCACCATCGTGTCTGTGAATGTTTAACAAAGCATACATCTTAAAAACTTTCTCCAGCTTACTTGTTGGGGCTTTGCATCGAGGCACATCATTAATTGTTACCTTACATGAAAAAGCCAGACTAGTTCTCAAAATCCTCAGTTCACCTCTGAAAAATAAAATCTGTGTCTATGACCAGTAGATGTCACTGTTGACTTTTAGATCCTCCTCCACAACATTGACACCTGAGACCGCTTGTTAAAGCTGGCTGGTCTGATAGACAGGCCGATTTTTTAGGAATCCAGCTCATTACCACTAGCCAATGTGATAAAATCAATCTGCTCAGGGGAACAAAGAGGAGGGTTTCGAGAGTGCAGTCATAGAAACACCAAATGACAGTGTCTTCATTAAAAACGGCACAAGCAAAAGGTCAGATGGCTCCCTTCTGGGTGGGCAGGAGGTGCGTTCACATGTGTGAATTTCACACACCCACAGAGAGGGAACATTAAAATCAGCCATCAGAGACTGACACATAGGGCATTTTCGGTCTCAGTGTTTCCAAGTGTCCTCTGTGAATAAAAAAAGAACTCATCGTGTTAGTATTTAATTATGAGAGGGGAAAAAATGAATTTTAAACTTGAGATATATGAAAAACGCCATACTTTTGTATTGTTTTGTTGTTTTCATTCGGATGATTAAAAAAAAAAAATCTGATTTATATGTCACTGGCACATTTAATCCTATGATTCATATAAATGTATAACCAAATCACTGCAAACCATTTTCAGAGCATTTGGTTTTTGACACTGGTTGAGCTCCTTCTGTTTGAATTGGAAGAGCATGAGTGTATATCTCTCTGTGTGCTATCAAAACAGGCAGCTCAAATCTAAAAGAACTGACAAAATGAACTTTTAATGTGCGTTTTGTCATAATTAGGAAAGAAAATGTTGACAAAAGACAATAAAAATAGTACTGCATATATATTGCTTATTTTTCATATGTTGCTTGTCCTTGGGTGATTTGCTCATGATTGCTTTGTGAAGGTTTGCATATCAAAATGATTCCCTATGAAGTTTTCGACTAAGCACTCCAGAGAAAATGGCTACAAAGAAGGATGAAATATGCCTTAAATAGAAAAGTTAAGCCAATTAGTGCGTTCAGTGCTAAAAGATTAGAAAAAAAACTGACTGGAAAAAGGAGGATGAAATTTCTCAGCCAAGCCGTTACTCTGTGGTTCATTATTTAAATCTCGCTAAAGTCTGCTGTCAGAACCTTTTTACTAATAGCAGCAATTTGTCTGGATAGTTCCTGTAATTGTCTTTTCTCTGTGTTTTTTTTCTTTTCTTTGATCACAGTGAAGCCACAGGTGAAAGGGAAAAGAAAGATCTTAAAAACATGTCAAGAAACATAAAAATAACAACTTGAAGAAGCGTTAAGAACAAGTAAAAGTCAAGTTCAAAAACTGTCAGGGCTGTTGGTAAATGTCATTGTGTGAATACATCAAAGCCTGTGCTTCTACTACTCCTCAATTATGACTTGTGTTTCTGTTTTGCCGTGACACCTTCCTGCAGAAAGGCCTACAGTTGAATTATTGTTTCCAATAACCTGCGGAAACACAGAAAGGACTGCAGGGCCAGCGCTTTAGTATTTTCTACTCTGTCAACCCCAGTCATATGGGGTTCTGCTAGAGGTTTCTTATTTTTAAAGGAGACTTTTACTGTCCACTGTCACCACATGCTTGCTCACCACAAAGAAATAGCACCAAATAAAGTATAGCAATTCATATTCATGGAAAGGCTTCATTCATTAATGTCCGAACTCCAAATTAAACAATATATAAAGCTGCCTTTTGTCCTAAAATCTGGTTAATGCCACCACTTTATATGAAGCAAATACAGGAGAAAAGACAGAAAGTCAGAGCACCTGATCGCCGTATCACGTTTAATGCGTAACAAACACTAAGTGATCCTAACTACGTCTTTAATTGCTCGTTGACACGTAATTACATGGACGTGTCCTTGCACAGAGTGAGAAATTAATCAGGAGAATTCCTGACAAATGTGTGCAGACAAAGAGATGATATGCATCCTTAATTGTGTCTAATAGGTTTATGACATGTTTCTCATCAGTGGATTATGCAAAAAAGCAGTAATTATTATGTTCTTCAGATGAACATAATTTGCACAGAAAACTGTACATTAAAAAGGAAATTTAAACTAAAACTAAATATTTTACAGTCATGCATTTATTTATTTACATTACTGTCATCACTACATATATGAAATATGATTATTTAGTTATACGGTTCTACCAAGTCTAACAATAAATAATTCAGATGTAAATGTACTTTGATAAGGACTTTGTTTTGATATTTCACAACAACCTTTAAAAATTTAGCCAAAAAAAATCTGTTTGGATGTTTTAATTTGTTTTAATCCACACTATCCTGTTTTATGTATCAGAACCAGGGTTTAAGTTTCGAAATGCAAAAACAAGAATCAGGAGCAAGAGACAAAGAAATAAAACATACAATTTATCAAAAAGTCAATGTTCTCCTTGAATAAAGCTTTGGCCAGCTAATGTTTGAGTTCAAATGTCATTTTCATAAAGATCGTAATCTGCTTTTTGCTGATGTTTCTTCTTGCATTTCGAAGCTCTGCTTACTGCGTGGGTGTTATCTTGCAATATGAAATGCCAATATTTGGAAAACTTTCATCAGAAAATCAAGATTTTAAACAGGTTAAACAAGTTTGTCTGTTTATTTTTTTTACATAATTATTTTATAAACTGCAAATTAGGATTTGTTTCTATTTGTTTTCATTTTTAATGGATGGTACACCTGGAACCTGATTGGTATTGGAGCTGCATTCATATTTTATTCTGTCTGAATACAGAGCATCTTGATCACAGACTGGCACACTTAGTAAATATGTTCCAAAAAAAAAAAGAAACTTAATTCTGAGTTTCTTATAAAAGATTTGTAGTTTTGTAGTTTTATTGCCGTAACAGTATCCCAAACAAAAGAAAAAATCTCATTTGGATCTAATTACATTCATCAAACAAGTTAAAAAAATAGTCTCAAGTTAATTAATAAATCAATTGTTCTAAACAAAATCAACAGTGTCACAACTAGCTGCACTCTTCGCCTAAAATATTTTGCACAATGCTAATACTGATTGAATTTGGTCAGAATAGATGTGCAACAACTCTAATATTTGTAACTAATGCAGGAATGTTTTCATCTCTATCTATAGAACCGAAATTATCACTTGCAGTATTGACTCTAAATTGTTATATTGTTTCGCAATCAAATTGTTTTCATTCTATTTATGTTTACCGTTTTCTGTCGGAACTGCCAAGGAGTGTTTCACCGTAGCCACTGAAATGAGAAATAAAATTTAACTCATGTTTTGTTACATTCAATCATATTCTACTACTGGCGGTAAAATGAATGTGACTGAAATATGTTTTACCTGTTTAAAACTTCAACAGAGACCTAAGACTTTCTGTTTTCTTGAAGTATACCTGTGATGAGGCCCATTTCATTTAGCTACAAAATTAGAAAGACAAAAACATGCTAAATGTATCACGTAACACTTACAGGAAAAATAGCAACTTTCCTCTACATGCCCATATCTGCAGACAGAGCAATAATATCATTATTATCATATCATCAATATCGTTGCAGACAGAGCAATAATAATATCATTATTGCTCTGTTTGCACTCCTTCACTGGAAGTGTGGTAGACAAAGCTGTACAAGGAAGACCCACGTTCATTCAGCCACCAAACACTTTGAGGAAAATTGTGAAGGAGGAGAGGCAGGTCTTCACAACTGAAAATGACAATAGTTTTAAAAGGCGATGATGGAACTGAAAATATACATATATTTTGTGCAGTGTATATCTGTAAGTCTCTTCCTGACAAAACAACCAATGATAACTAAATGTGTCTTTGATACATTTAGTTATGATATTTATTTGAAAGAATAATCAAACTTTTTATTGTTATTATTATTATTTTTGCTTAGTTTCTACATTCCTAGCAAAATGATGAAGATAATCTCCTCCTCCAGGTCAAGGGTAACATTGGTGCTCCTTAAATGATTTAGTTGGAGCTGTATTCAGCCTCTTGTTTGCAGTTAGTTCTCAGAAACAGTGCAGCCTTGCTCTCCTTTCACAACACAAATCTGAAACAGCTTCTGGGAAAAACCTCTGCTGAGAGACTGTTTCATGACTAAATGTGTGTTTAGCCGCATGTGCCCTTCATCCCATGTGCTTTCACCCCTGCTGAGAGTGTTCACACACACACACACACACACACACACACACACACACACACACACACACACACGCATGCACACATAGTGGTTGCACTGAAACACACATCCACAAGTGTGTGCTTGCTGACCAAAGCCCAAGATGGTCAGTCACACAACACGCGCTCCCTGGAGGCCAGGCGGGTGGTCTGGTTGGGATAGAGATGGACACATGCTGGGATCATAGCTGCCATGTGTGATTCAAATTTCTCCTTACTTTCTCTCTGTCTTTCTATTCTCCTCTCATCCATCCTTCTCTTATCACCAGCGCTGTCCTCCCACCTCTGCCTGCTGTGTTTATGGTCCTGCGTCTTTAAAAACCTTGACTCTGTCAAACATATTCTGCACACCAGCTCTCCAGCCAACTGTTCCTGAAACCCATACAGGCAATTAGACACTTGCGATTAAAATCTGGGGGATTTTTTTGCAACTCTTTGCTCTCTCTCTCTTTCTCTCTATCAAAGAATCATGTGTTTTCTGCCTTGATCCCAGACTCCACTCCTTCCTTCTGTTCTTGGGTACCAAACTCCTCATTACTCTAATTTAGAGGAAAGGCTGCTCTCCCCCATCTCCCCTCCTCTCTAATGGGTTCTGGAGGCCTGAAGAATATCAAGTGCTGCTTAATTCTTTAATTCTATTCAGCCTTTACATTCACACCATCCCTCCACCAGCTCTTCGGTCCCTTTTTTCATCAATTTGTGTCCCATTTAGTATCCCAAAAGAGCAGCTACTAAAACATGTTTTTTTAAATGGAGAAGGAGAGAGATGTAAGTTTTAAAAGCATATCAAAGCATCACATCCCGTCCCCCTTCATGCATGCTGTTGTTCCTGGTATCCAACAAGTGTTTACATGTTGTTGCCGCTGCTCATGCTCCACTGAATGTGTACTTATTTAACCCTATCGTTTCGCTGAAATAGGCTGATCTCCATGGAGACGGTAGCAGCAGAGAGCAGGTGGAGGGCCCTTGAGGATGCATTAGGACCTTCTTGCGATGAGCAGGATGCATCTTCACTGTAAGCTGAACTGCGAGTCTGGGCCCCGTTTCAAGGTCCTGAGCGGGGTTCATTGTCTCAGCCTGAATTTGTCAGCCACTTGGCATGAAAAACTCAACTTGGAGCAATCTAAAAGACCCGGTTACTTTGATTACAAAGCAAAGTGTTTACATCATGTACAAACTTTACATCAGGGAAAAGAAAATTATAAATAATAGTTAAAGCACAACTCAAGGACAATATGCTTCCAACCTACCCTTGAAAAAGAAGATGAAAACAACTGAACTGTGGTCAGTTCAAGCAAGATATTTTATGGTTTTCATATGGTATATTTTCCTTTTAAAACAGTTCAATGTCTGTTGAATTTGATGCAAAAATGTTTTAAAAAATCGTTAAAAACGAACAAGGAAAAGATTTACATTAAAGAGATTCCCTTTGAATACACAATAGATATTATATGATAATGGAAAGTGACAAAAATCTGCCTTCAAAATATAAATAAAGAAAAATATCGAATTAATTGTCCTGTGATGGACTGGCAATCTGTCCAAAGCATACCCCATCTCTCGCTTTTTATATTTATTTTTTCAAAATACATTTTTTAAATACATTTTGTTGATGTTTTTAACATTCTAAGCTTTTTCTGCAGTTTT
This sequence comes from Poeciliopsis prolifica, assembly GCF_027474105.1. Lineage (NCBI taxonomy): Eukaryota > Metazoa > Chordata > Actinopteri > Cyprinodontiformes > Poeciliidae > Poeciliopsis > Poeciliopsis prolifica. The sequence continues at coordinate 203,659 of NW_026562389.1, forward strand.
CATTGTGCATCAGTTTATTTGTATGATTAAAAACATCTTGTATGAAGCTGTAAGGACAGAGCAGCACTCCACCCTCTGCAGCCTAAGATTGCAGGGTAAGGAGATGCAATCTTATCACACAAAGAGCTATTTCTGCTGCTTCCCTCTCCATTTCAAGTTTGCCTTGAGCCAAAAAAACAAGTAAGACCACAAAAAAGAATATATATTTTTTTTGCAAACATAAATAAGTACATCTCAAGTATATTGGGAAAAGTGAAATCATGTAAAAATAAAGCATAGCATTTTTATATAGCTCTTTAACTTCTTAATTTCCAAGTTTTTATGTTCTTAAATTATATTTTGCATACAACTTTGGCTGTGCTGTGTATTTTGGGGAGAATTAAAATGTTTATTAAACTTTCATTTTTCTATGTGCTTTTATCCCTTTTGCTATAATCAAAACACAGCAATTTGTGCCTCTTTCGCAGTCGCTCACACATGAGGACAATTTAGACAGCCCAATTAACCTAACAGTCATGTTTTTGGACCGTAGTTGGAACGTGGAGTACCGAGAGAGAAACCATACAGTCACAGGGAAAAAAAAAGAAAACTCCATGCAGAAAAACCCCAGGAGTCAAACCCATAAGCTTTTTCCTGCAGGTCAACAGTGCAACCAACTGTGCAGCTCTCATTTACTTTTATCAACATGCAACTATTATTGTTTTAGCATTGCAGTTTGAAATTAGCCTTCAAAATACAAATGTCACAGGTCACATCACTTCTATAAAATAGAACAAAAAAGCTATCATTAAAAATGAAACAAAGAGAACATGTTGTAATGCGTCAAAATAGTTTTGTTCTCTGATTTGAGACTGTCCCATGACTCACTACAAATATTTGACTTTTTTTTTTGCTTTTGCAAAGTTGCTTTTGAAAAGAAATAAAAGTGAACAAACCTATATGAAGGTGAATCAATCACTTTCCTCTTCCCGAGATTACCGACCAGCGCTTGAATAACTAATACACAGGAGACCACAGCCTGTCAGTCTGAAGCAACCAATTGCCATGAAATTTATGAATAGCTTTCAAAAACAAAGAGAACATTGGATTTATTTTCAGTAAAAAAATAAATTAAATTAAAAAAATAAAAATAAAGAGATTACACAAACTAATGCCAGTAATATATCTGTCATTAAATTTGTCCAGGAAAGAAACACTGCTAAACGGAAACACGGAGTAAGATGTACTTTCTAAAGAAAAGAGAAACAATGGTAGAAAAGAAGAGAAATACAAATAGACACAAAGTTAATTCCGGTAAGGACAGAGCAACACTCTACCCTCTGCAGCCTAAGATTGCAGAGGGTAATCTTAGGCTTCTTTCGATCTTTAAAGCACTTTAAAAGAACAGTACTGAGGCAGGACTGCATTGAAAAAAGTCCAGACTCATGAAAAGAAAGACAGGGTATACATATGGTGTAAAAGGCAGAAATAGCTCTGTCAATTATTCTGTCCAGGAAAGTCACTCTTGTCAGACTGAGCTAGTCTTTCATGTGATACTACATTATCAACTCAATCTGAATGCACAATGTTATAATTTGCATTGTTATGATTGACTGAATGATTTAGTTGATCTGAAATGTATTTAGACCAAATTAGATCGACATATCATTCTCTGATTTTAGCTCACATAATGCCTTGAGATACTTGTTGAGAATTGGGGGTCTATCATTTGACTTAGCTAATTTAATTGCTGAAAATTCAGCAATTAAATTACTGGCTGTGTGGTTATGAACTTAAACAATTAAAAGTCTGTATGATTTCCACAATGTTTTCAGATATTATTATAAAACTTTCAAAACATATCCATCATAAGTAAACAAAAACTTTGAAACATATGTTAGACTACATTAACTTTGCTGTTTTTTATTTCCCTAAGATCTATACTTCATTATGAAATCAAACCCTAAAAAATGTTTTACTCAAATATATTCAATGTAGCGTTTCAGAAACTGATAAAACTGCTTCTCTCTAAAAAGAAACAAGTAAGATTGTCACCATATTATTTTATAAATGGCAACATTAATTCCTTCGTTGTGTCTCTATTATAACATGGAGAAATTATAACTCCATCTCTGTGCTATGTTCCTCACTTCCCACATCCTGTCACTCTCTCCTCATGCCATCCATCATCAGGAAACACCTCCTTTTTCTCCTTCTGCTTTTTTCTCAACTTTGTCTGCTTTCTTCGGCCACCCTCATCACACATCCATGAAAAATCTTCCCTTGTCTTTCAGTTCTCCTTTTTAATGCCTTAAAAACTCAATCAAAATGGGTTTTGGAGTGAAAATCATCCCAGTTTCCCTCAGCAACTGATTATTTTATTGAGTTGCCTGTCAGAGACGGAGCAAAGAGGAGGGGCAGTTTAATTATAACTTTTCAAAGGCACTAATGTATGCTGTTGAACTTTTGTTTTGACCTGTGCAAACTGCAGCGGAGGAATGATTCTCGGCGAAATCTTGAACAAACCATTAATCAGAAACAAAAGATCATGTTGCTTTAAGGAAGCAGGGAAAAAAATACATAATGATTGCCCCTAATGTTAAAATTGGATTCATTATTTTGCAGATTCAAGCAGGCTCCATGGAGAACTTGGTGATATACAAAGATGAATTTCTGGCATCAATAGAAAAACAAATGTGGTTACAGGGCAAGACATTTGCAAGAGTGTGATAATGCATTTTAATGGGCGAGCAACAGTTATCAGCCAGCTGAACCATTTCTGATCATTAATACAACTTGATTATGTCCCTTTAGGCACCCAGGATGTGTTATCTATGTGTGAATGGGCATAAATTAACTACTGATTTTGATTGTTTAAATTTGCTTGCTTAAGTCAGTCGCAATTATTTTCTTATTTACTTTTACACATTTGTGTGGTAAGTGTGTGTGACTGTAGATGTACACAAACTAAACTGAGAGAAAGAACAGAGGTTTAATAACTGATTAAATACACAGGCCTTTTCAAAATTAACATAACAGTAAGAATCACAAAACTATTCAGAAGATACCAAAATTGACCCAAAAGTATTAAATCCAACTCTCCTGGAGGAAGTGCTTTTAAAGTAATATTTACTATTATGGAGCATATTTCACTTGACTTTACTGACAAGGAGAAGCTATTTGTGACAATCTTTGACATTTAACAATCATTCATTTTTATGAATTAAAGCTTTAGACCAAAATGTCATTGTTTGTGAATCTTTGTGTTTTGTTTCTAACTTTGGTTTTGTGTGTGTATCCCTTTGGGCTGTTGGGGTAACTCAGCCTTCAGGATATGAGTTACTCTTAGTTTCAGTTTGTTTTTGTTTTTCTGCACTATTTGAGTTGGTTCATGTTTGTATGAGTCTTTAGTTTTTGGCTTTGTCGGGTACTTTTTGTTCTAGTCTGCTCATAAATCACCTTCCTGTAACCTTTCAGTTTATGTAGGTACTCCATTCTGTTAACATTGAATCACCTCCGCAGCGTCTGTAACTTCCTTGTCAGATCATTCCAGAGCATGTCGCTTTCCAAGCTGGGTCACCTGCATCCCTCTTCCTGTTCAGTTCTGCTCATAGAACATCAGGTTTTAATGTCCATGTTCTCTCTCGTGCCTGTGTCATAATAAATATTAGAAAAAGTATATATTTAAAAAATATTTTAGAACATTTCTTGAAAGCATTATTGGGAATTGTTGAAAAGCAATTTAATTTCAGTAACTAATTTCTTTTGTAGATTTGTCTTCTGAGGAAATATCAAGGATTCATCATGAGAAAAATAGTCATATAGCATTAAGACACCTTATGACACCTACCTGTTTTCTAACATATAAGGATGTTTAACAGGTATGTTTTATGGATATATAAATAAAAAATTAAGCAACATGTGATAAAGAATGTTGTGAGGAATAAATTGGAATCCCCAGATTGTTTTTATTTTTATTTAAAACTTTATTAATTGTTCAAATTTAAATAAAACATATGAAATCCTCACATCACCATTTTCTGCACAGAAGCTCACTGCTAACCAGCGAATGATTTCTCTTTCCATCTCACCTTGTAGTCTTGTCTAACGTATCTCATTTCCTCTTACTTCCATCTCCCCGTGCGGTTTCCTGATGTTAACCTTTCATTTCATTTCCTGCATCTTGTATTGAAGTCATCTCTTCTAATAAACACGCATATCAATTAAAATCTTAATGGTATACATGTCTGCAAGGCATTTGTCTGGCCTAATGAGCAGTGGATAATAACCAATCAACAGCTGCTATCTCAGGCCTCAATGAATTTTGGGAGGATTTCTGTGACCGTGTGTGCAAATCCGTCGTCAGAGAGCCTTGCTGACCAAATCAGAACATAAGATTGATGCACCATCTGTCTTCTGTCCGTATGCTGTGGTCTTTTTCAGCTCTTTATTGTCTTAATATGAACTGAAGCTACAGAACTGGGCTTCAGGATGTTCAAGAGGTGTAAGGACAAAGTAACTGCACTCTGCACAGCTTGTCAAATTACTGTCCTAATGGCCAGCTTGACAGGCTGCCTCTGTTCTGAAGAAAGAAAGGACAAGTAGAGGGGAGCGAATAATTCTCTCTCCTGTCATAGCAAAATCATCCATTCATGTCTTTATATAGTACTATGTTTCTTTTCTTTTTAAGCCCTGGATCTGAAGTGCATCATGCTCATATTGAAATGGTAGTAATGACTTGGTGGTACAGAGCAGAATGTGGGGAGAGAGGGCAGCAGCATTGTTGGCCTGTCAATCGTTTGTCTTCATGCTTTCAAAGCCACTTTGTTAATGGGACTTCCTATTAAGTCTAGTTAATCATTCACTTGAGTCATCCATGAGAGATTGAGCACTGGATTAATGGTTTTGCCATAACTGAAATAGGACGTCTTCAAAAATAATTGTGATCCTTTCATGTGATTCTTGAAACATTTACTGTAAGGAAAATTCCATAGATTAGTGTGATTAAAAAAAAAAAATCTCATTAGATTTTACTTTGTTAGGTGATGACTAGGTCAAACCTTTATTTAAAGGCACAATTATGAACTGGAGGAGTAAATATTTTTAAAGAAATATTCTGATGCAAACAGAAACTACGAAGGATTTCATAGTTAAATTTTGTTTGAGGGAAAAATAAATTGCTTCTAATCTTTTCTTCAAAACATCAGTGAGTTATTTCTCTGTATATTGACATAGATACAACACATACAGTAAGATGTCGTGAGTTATCTGTCTGTTTGATAATGCTTCATTATTTTTTATATTGAGGAACATGTTAAAATAGGATTTTTTTCTAAGTGTTCGTCCGTCCATCCATCCATCCATCCATCCATCCATCCATCCATCCATCCATCCATCCATCCATCCATCCAGAAGAGGTCAATTCAAAATAAATGAATGCATTTTTTTGTATTCTGTGCTTTAATGATTCATATCTTGAACATAAAGGAAGCTTGAATAAACACACACACTCGTGCACACGCACGCAGTCCCACACTCAAGCACAGGTATAAAGAGCTATGCTTTTGCCATGACGAGAAACCATTTGCTCATTTTGATGGAGGCCTAAAAGAGAAGTTGAGCTGTCTAAGTGGATTTTTCATTACTGAATGTAATAGGGCAAAGAAAATTACAGCTGCTACAGCAGAAAGAGCATTAGGATTGCTCATGTACTTTTTTCCATGGATATTTGTAATTGGCAGAGTGCAGATAGATGAACATTAGAGAAATTATCACGGTGCTGATGGTGCTCTGTGTAGTGATGTGTGTGCTCTGTCCTTCCTGTCTCAGGCTCCTTCATTTGCCTGCTATCAGTAATTTGGGAAAGGTACTTCCAAAACTCATAGGGGATGGGTTTTTTTTCCTTTGACTACTCCAAACCAACACAGAAGTGGAAAACTAACATAATCTAAAAAAAACTACGGTTCAAAATGGAAAGCTATTAGGGCTATTAGGGCAGGCAGCCACTTTCTTGTGCAGACTTTGAAATATATCAATTATCCTGTGCCCCTGCATGAGAAACTTTTATAGACTCAAAAATTGTAATTTCCTCATCGTATTCTGCTGTCCGGTCCTCCAATGAACTCACAGATTCACAGAATACAAGTATTATAATTGATAAGCAAAGAATGTTTTTAAAAAGAAATAAATTTTAGCAATCTTTTTTTATTTGAGTCTTTTTTTTTCTTCTTTGCTGTCCTTACAAATAAAATCAAACTTGTAAATAAGCTAGAATTTAATTAGACAGTAAAAGCATTGCACTGGAGTGAAAATGTTTTTTTCTTTTATTAGTATAAGAAGTTGAGCAGTATGAAATTTAAATGGGGTATTTTGGATAAGCTTTCTAAAATGTGCTCATTGAAATCTAATTGGCTTAATTTGTGCTTGAGCTTTACAAAACCTTTAAGTTTCAAAGGCAATTTTGCACATAAGTCATTTACTGTCCGATAAGAATAAAATTAACTTAAAACCTCTCAGCTTTTGTTGTTGTTCATGACTGCTAGCAGCTTCTTAAGGTTTGTCAAACTGAAATAATTAGATTTAATAAAAAACAGAATAATTTGAAGGGCTTTTTTTTTTTTTTGCAAACGTTATATTTTAAGCTGAGCAAAATAAAAAAAAAGATTTAAAAAAACTCTGCTCTGTGACTTAGAACAACTGGACCTTAGTTCTATTTTTTTTCTTTCTTTTCTGGTTCATCCAGCAGGAGTGCAACACCCATATATTGTAATTTTGTTGAAAATAGTCAGCCATTGTGAATTCATATGCCTTTTGTATTCTCAAATACTTTCTCAGGAACAGTATTAATAAGAAGTTTTACTGCAGCAACATCTTTGCTGAGACAAAGCTGCTCTTTCTCATTTCACTTACTCTATCATCCAATATTTATTCCACTTGTATCTGCCTTTGGATTCTTCTTTTTTCTTTTTTTTTCATTCTTGGCCACCCTTTTTCCTATATCCAGCTTCATTAGTTCATAACAGGCCATCAACATGCATGGCAGAGTCCTGATTTAGACATTCAACTCAATTAGCCCCTAATGAGCCGAGAGCGGCTACCTGAATGGAAGTGTGCACTGCGGAGCAGGATAATAACCTACGTCTATGTCAAACATACAGTAACACAACAGTAAACAATAAAACATCAGGTTTTAATGTACATTCCTATTTCCTTCCTGTAGTTTTGCTCATTATCACACATGGACAGTTTTAGTCTCATGAAACTTTGATTTAAATAAACTTCATAAAAAAAGACTCAAAGTAATTTGTATTTGATGAAAATTGGATACAACTTTATGTTCTTGAAACCGTGACGGCCGGCGTGTTGACCATGAAATTATTGTCGGTAATTTAAAGTTCTGAATAAAACACAGTAGTGGTGGCATTTAACAGAAGATCCGAAAATGTTACATATTCTCTTATATTTTCCTTTAATTTTTATACTAATCTTCCAGCATAAATTTATTTTAGGGCATGCTTGTTGAAATGTCATTGAGTCTGAGAAATATTATTTCAGATTTGTTGCATCATCTGTTATTGTAAATAAACAAACGATACAAATCTAGGTGGAGTTTTTTGCAGTATGAAATAAATATTTGAGCTTTTTAAAAGTCAAATATGTTGGAAGGTGTGTCTGTAATCACAGACGGGTGAAAGAGGAACCATTATGGATGTATGTTATTTTTCTACTATTGTGAGGAACACATGATCACTGGTAATAAAACACATTTGTTCATAGGACTAGCAGGGAAACTTTTTTACTTATAGATGGCTGCAGTGAAAGATGGTTTGAAATAGAACTGAACCCAAATGCACAAGTTTTGCAGAATATTTTTTGTTAAAAAAAACAATAAAAGAAAAAGAAAAATGACCTTCCAACCATACATGGGAGACAAAGGATGATTGTATCTCCTTGAATTTCATAATGGCGTTGCTTCTTGACGAATGCCATGTTTTTGTAAATTAATACAAACCATACCCTGCACAGTTTACCTGGGAGCATTAGCATTGTGCTTTGGAATAAGCTGAAGACAAATGCACCACATATTGCTAGAGAAGCTACATTTTTAATTGACATTAGTCATATGATTCGAGTGGTAACTGCATGAGTATCAAACAGTTTACTATCCGTCCATTTTCCAACATGCTTATCTCCTCTGGGATCACAAGGGGTGCTGGTGCGGCGCCTAACTCCAGCAGTCAAACAAAGTTTGCCTCTGGTCAAATAAAAAAATCTTCTGTTTTTTTTTCTCAATAATACTGGAACACATCAGCTTTCAGCCCCTGACATCCACCATGAAGGGTTGGGAGGAGCAGATAAATACTGAAACTCATGACTCCCTCTCTATTCCCTAAATGGTTGAACTGGTGGCATTGCAACTCCTCCAGGGTTACAATTTTTCCTTGGTCTCCCCTATTTTGACTTGGTCTGTCGCAAAAACTTCCAATAAAATACTCAGAGGATTGTGGTTTTACTGTGACTATAAGAAAAAAGTTCAGAGGTTGCTGTTCAGAGGTTGAATCAATCTAAATCACACTATTAGATTGATTTAGATTGGACTATGTGGTTTTATCCACATAGTCCACTTAAGACTGTATACTGTTGTGTTATCAGTGCATTGCATAGACAAAAGCCTAGCAAGCAATAACATTGTTTTGATGAAGTTTCACAATACAGAATTATTTCAGATCCCAGTTGTGTTTACTGACAGGTTCCAAAAATAACAAGAGAAAGAGCTGAACCGCTCCGTAAAGTCTTCTCCAGCTCACTCGGAGATTCACACTGTGTGGTCACCAATCCATGTGTGAAAATGGCATCTCATGCTCACTGAAGCACTGTGTTGCTCCATGAGCCAGATGACTTTTAGACCATGCCTACACCATGAGCAAAGAAAGAAAACCTAACAATAAAAAATAAATACATACAAATAAATACTACGTACATGCGTTCAAGTGTCAGATTACGTCCTTTCAGTGCTGAATTTAGACCCAACCCTCTAAAGCAATCACAGAGCAGCACACTGCTCTCACTAAATCATGATAATTGCATTAGTTCACTCACCACCTGGTGTGCTCATCTTAGGATCAGAGAAAACCAGGAATCATATGATCACATGAGGGCCTTTTTTTTTTTTAGCATTCCGTCAAAATAAAAATATTTATAGTTCGAAGTAAATTCAACAAACTGAAACCACAAACAAACAATATTAATTTTAAGACCATGAGTTTGGTGCTTGTGTCTTATGTTTGTGCATTATGCTTGCAGAAATGCTCCTCCCATTCGTTCATTTTCTAATTTTGTCTTCCCTGAGATCCTCGTTCAGGATCACAGGGAAGCTGGAGAACATTCCCTTCAGCCAATACAGGACCGTCATGACACACACAGCCAAGTTGCTGGTCCATGTGACAATGATTCACATACATACATGCCCAGACCTAAGTGCAATTTATAGCATTTAGCTAAGACGCATGGTTTTAGACTTTGAGGGGAAACTGCAATATCTGGAGAAAAACCAGAGATGCCTGGAGAAACCATACACTATGTTTCCAGAAGTATTAATCTGTCTGCCTTCATGCACAGATAACCCTGAGTGACATCCCAGTCTTAATCCACAGGGTTAAATCTGATATTCTTCCACACTTTGCATCTACAGCAGGTTAGACATTTCTGGAAGAGCTTTAAAATAAGGTTTTGGATTCTTCCAGAACAACACTAGTAAGATCAGTCACTGATGTTGGACAAACAGGACAGCAACTGCTCTAATTGATCTATTCTGTTGTGTTGAGGTTAACGCGGAGGCCACTCAGGTTTTACACTTCAATTTTGCTCATCTATGACCATTGACTCTGAGGCTGCAGAGGCTGCACTGGTCTTTGCAAATATATTTGCAAAGACCAGTTAAAAAAAATTCTTATGAACATCACAATTATGCCTCAATATGTAAACAGTAAATGTGTACATTAGATGGGTACAGAGATTGAGAGAAGTGCTTTGGGGAAGGATTTGGAACAATCACCTCATTATGAATGCCTGTAAGTCAAAAGAAATACCTTTGGCTGAAGAAGAATATTTTGAAAATTAATATACTGTGAAAAAGGTGACAGATAAGAATGAATAAATGTTCACTATGAGTGAAAGGCTGCACTAGAAAGCAGCCTGTTATAAACCTTGCGTAAATTATGGTTAAGGCTAGACCCTTCAATATTAGTAGCAAGGTGTTTCCACTGTAACAGAACTGTTACAAATCATATGAAGTAGGAGAGAAAAAGCTGGTTTTGTAACACGTCAACGCAATAAAGCTTAAATAGATATGTTCCCCAAACTCAGATACTACAGGTGGAAAAAACATAAAGCAAAGTCTGATGTGATAAACCTTTTGATATCTTTTTATTTCTAGTACTTAGAGCAAAAAAACAAACAAATCATTACATTTAAAACCAAAACCATGGACGTGGCTCTGGAGAGGAGAGAAATAATCAAAGCTCATCGCTTCTCCTTTATCCCCCGCTTTCCTTTCATTCTCCTCTGAGGAAGTTTATTAAAGACCCATGCTGCCCTTGCCTATTCAATCACTTTTCAGTGAAAAGTAATGGCCGTGCTGCATGAATGCATAGACTGGCAATTCATTACTGTAATCAGAACATGAACACCCCCGAATCCCTACTCTCGTCTCCACTCTTCTCTCCATCTAGTTTTCAATGTTACACAGAATGTGTCATGTTTAAAACTGGGTTGTTTAAACCAACCTTCCGTTAATAGGTGCATGTGAGTATGCACCTCTTTCTTCTGTAAATTAAAAGCAACACAGTAGATTTACAGCCTGCAATAGCACAATAAATAGAAGGATTAAACCCTCTAATGCCAAACAGCAGAATGCTGCGTTCACATATAGCAGATGGGATGCATTGCAACACAAGATCATCAGATCATCAGACTCCCAGTTCACACCTTCTGCTGTCAAAAATGTAGCAGAGGGGCAGGTTGATCATCAATTTTGATCATAGCTTTATTGGCAATTTTTCATCTCTGCCGAAGGGCAATTTAACGTTTCCATTGGAGGTAATTTTCTCATTTTCACCCACTTCCACTCAGCTGCGTTTACTTTCCCTCACCCTCTGCTCCAGCTCCCGCAGTACTCTCTCACTGACTGGTTGAGCCTTGGCCACCACAGCTCTCCCGTCGCCTGGCTTCACAACAATCGTCATGATGCAGCACATGTCCACTAGCTCTTCCTGGCATCTCCGCATGCCTGAGTCTAGCTCCCCCCTGCGCGACGGGTCACGCTTTAGAGCCGTCTTCTCTGCTACGGAGAACCCCAGTAAGTCTGTCAAAACCTCATTGGATAACTCTACATCCAGGTAACCAGTCCCATCAGATATAGAAGCAGAAACACTCCAGACTCCACTCCTGCTGATCAGCTTTCCCAGCAGAGTCACAATGAAGGCTTTGACGCAGATCTCAGTGGGTTGTGAACATGGTTTAGACATAAGCTTGTCAAGTAAGCATAAATAGGTAAAAGGTACAGAGGTCAGAGTGAGTGCAGGAAAGCTGGGATCACCTTCTGCAGCGCTTAAAATGTGAATTTTCTCTTGAGATGTCCCAGTCACAGTTTTTGGAGACATGCAGGAAAGGCTTGAGTTGGTGTTCCTTTCTCTATCTCTTCCAAATTGTTTTTCAGCAGAGATTTGAGCCGGTCCCCCAGAACTCTCTCTTTGCACTGGATTGGGCTCAACCTCTTGAAAAAGACAGTCCATGTCTTCATCCATAAAATCGTCATCATTAACACCCAACACTAACTCTTTGGATGGCTCTAAAACTGATGGAGAAAAGAAGGCTTTGGATGTCTTTGAAGCCTCCCTGCTGCATCCTTGATGATCTCTTTTCAGGGATCTGGAGGGAACAGATTCTTCAAATGTCCCAGATCCATGTGAAGTTGGTGCCTCAAACCGAACAGGTTGTGCTTTTGTTGCTCTTTCCACACTGCTTTGATTTTCTAATATTCTGTTATTCTGATGTGTACTTCTATGATCGTTGTCAACATTTCCACTTTCCTGTAAAATAACGCTGTCTAACTCGTCCAGGGGAAAGTCTTCATCAGGAAATTCATCGTCTACCATGTTGTCTTCTTGGCTACTTTGATCCATCACATCAGAGTGAAACAACTCAGCGAGGTCCTCGTCATTCTCGCTTCTTCGAACTGACCCACTCCTGTTAGTTTGTGTTGAATTAGCGCTGTGAAAACGGGTGGAAGTTTGACTCCTAAAACATACAAATAAATCAATTACTTTCCAAAATTTTGCAAAGAAAAGGTTTCTGCTGTAACCGTCATTATATCCCCCGACTTGGTACATTTGCATTTATGGAGCTATAACAACATAGTTTATATGACAAAAATTCTAAAAATAATTATTAATTGTTTTTATAATTTAATCTAGACTTACAAGAAATTAGTACAAATCAGAACAAAATGATTTCCAACATGACCAGTCCGTTGGAAACTGAAAAGTCCCAACTTTTCTTAGAGCCAGTAAACCCACCAAACATAAGCACAACAAAGGTTAGGCACTGACATGGTTGGCCTGGGAAGTTGTCACTGAATGAGGAAGACTTATTTTGCTAGGTCAGTATTTTGTTTTTAAAATACTATATTAGGATTGCACAGAAATTTAAAAGGCTATTTTATGGTTCATTCAGGCTGGGAGGAACTGAGAGAGAGAGACTTTCTACAAACACCAGGAAGGCTGAATGTCTTATGGTAAAATTGTTCTCTTTTGTCATCCTGAGCTTTCAATCTGTGTCTGTCATGGGATATTATCTGGAAGTGTTAAAAGCTTGTCTGGATATCTAAGGGCTAAGCTAATTTGGTTTAGTGATGTGGTAATAAAAATAAATATAAAATCTTGGTTTACAGTGACTACTTTCTTACAGGTGTTGTGCTGTCACTTCTGTTTCAAACAAATAATTATATACTGATTATGGCAAGAGGGCAAGAAAATGATGTTCTTATAGCAAACCTTACATCACCTTAAACTATCCGTCCATCTATTTTCTGATCACCCTTATCCCTAATGTTGTTGGGAGATGCTGGTGCCTATCGCCAACGTTCTGGGCGAGAGAACGTCCAGGTAACCAGTCCCATCAGATATAGAAGCAGAAACACTCCAGACTCCATTCCTGCTGATCAGCTTTCCCAGCAGAGTCACAATGAAGGCTTTGACGCAGATCTCAGTGGGTTGTGAACATGGTTTAGACATAAGCTTGTCAAGTAAGCATAAATAGGTAACATGTTCAGAGGTCAGAGTGAGTCGCATCACCTTAAACTACTGTAGTTAAAATGATCTAAAATAGGTGTTGGCAGGCCAACACTTGAACTGATTGGTGCATCTCGCCCGCAATCCTTTGCCAAGACACATGGAGCTTGTTTTTCAGCAGATACACACCAACTGACAAAACAATGAGGCATCTGGAAGAAATTGTTCAATTTGGGCATGATTTGGTCTTTAATGTGATGGACAGGAATTTATTTAATCTGCAAGAAGTATAGTCACCAGAGAGGCCTAACTGGAAACTCTGAGAGTTAAAGGACAGAGTGGAGATGTTATTGCATTTGTTGTACCAATTGGCATGATCTTAATGGGAACCTGAGAACACCCACAGACAAATCACTCCAACATTTTGTGCAGTTTCTTCAAAGACGAGTATGTAAACTATTTAATTTCGTTCATATATAACTGTACAAAAAACATTACAACATTACAACACATTGGGACAGTTGACCACTGACCTGAATGAGACAAGGTCTCCAAGGATGGAGGACAGAGTCAAAGTCTCCTGCACGGTCCCATAACCACTATCTCTTGATGGCTGAACTTGAATGACTTCAGCCTCACCGTGTTCCTCCAGACTGGCCAACAGCTCCGCGTCGTCCACCTCCAGCTCCTCCGCTGCCTGGTTATCTTTACAGACCAAAAAAATATATATATGGTCATTATTATTACAAAAGATGGGGTATTCTCATCTAGCTGTTCTATTATAACAAATTAATTTACTTAGTATGGGTGGATAATTATTGTAGTGATTATCATAAAAAATATTTTGTGATAAAAATGTTTATTTATTGTTTATATACTAAATTGAAGAACTGACAGTATTTTCAAAATTGTTGTTCTTATTGTTTGTCACACTGTTTGGTCCATGAGAGCATCAATAACTATCAGTAAATGAGAATATATGATTAAATGCAGTTACTGTATGCAGATTAGTGATACAAATCAAACTTCTTTTCTGTGACTGGCGTTCTGATAAAGCCAATTTCAAATGTGAATATATATTTCAAGAGCAGCATTTGTGGGGCAGTCATTGCTGTGGCATGTAGTCACAGCCAGTTACTTAAAATAAAACTGAAAAGTAGTATTTTTTCTTTTTTTGTCATCCCTCTTATCATTAACATAATGGTACCACAAAAAATAGTGAAAACTTTGGAGTTTATATTCCCCTTCATCAAAGATCCATAAACTCTTGTGGTTCCACCTTGTTGTGGTTGTATCGAAGCCTCTTCGTCTTGTTGCTGCTCTGTCTCTGGGAGGCCCAGCGTCCGGCACAACACCCGGCCCTGTCATGGAATAATAGATGTGCACAGTTACTCTGTTATACTCATAAAAATACAGAAAGAATGAGTTTTAAAGAGTCAGAAAAAATACATGAAAAGTCCAATATGTCTATGTACAGCGAACCTGAGTGTTCCTCTCCACCAAGTCTTCTACCTCACCACCCAGGATCTTTACGTTGGACGGCCCCAAAAGCACAACACCAAGTCTGCAAACCATCTTGCCTTGCAACTGTAGCTTTGCTCCAGGCCTAAGAAAGTTAACGGCAACTTAGAAAATTAACAAATTGGTAAAAATGCACACAATAATATGAAAACACAAATTAGTAATAAGCTATAAGAGTTTTTACTGTAAATGTAATGTTTGGTGATTCTGTAAAGATAGAAACAGTGTTAATCAGTCAATGCTTTATAAATCTGTTATTAACCTGAGTGCTGAACTGAGCGCAGGGATGGACTGATACTCCATGGCCTCTAAGCTCTGGACTCCATCTGTAATCTGCAGAGCAAATATATAATGTTTTCATGTTGGCTACAGCATCTTCAGCATTCACCTTTTCAAACCTTTGCAGAAGTCACAGAAAAAAACTACAATATTTACATACAATAAATAACAATTAAAATGACTTGTTCAATACCAGAATAAGAATAAGTATTTTTAAGGCTGTTCTTTAACTTTCCTCAATTTCAGACATTTTTCACATATTTTCTGAGGACTGAATAAAATTGTACAATTAGTCTGAGATCAGGGCTTTGAGATGGTCACTCCAAAACATTTGACTTTCTCGTCCTAAAGCCACTTTGTAAAAAATGTATCTGTATGCTTGAGGTTATTGTTCATTTGGAACATCAATTTTTGCCTTTATGAAGTGCACTTTAAGAGGTATGTTTGAGATGTTGCTGACATGTGTCTCCTCTGCGTCTGTGACCTTAAGTTAATTAGAAACTCACAAAATTCAGATACCAAAGCTGTTTAAATTTATGGTTATTGTTCTGTGTGTAAACATTTGATCGGAAGAAAGTAATTGCTAAAAATGTCCTTTATAATTCTAGCATTCAAACAATTTTAGTTATCCAAACTGACCTGAAACAGGAACAATTTAGTTCCTGTTTCTAAATAAATATCAGACATAGAGAAAAAGGGTTATGTGTCTTTACACACAGTGTATGTAAAGATCTTGTTTCAGTTATGTGTCTTTTGGTCTGGAAAAATAAAAAGCAGCAAAAAAAGCAACAAACTTTTGAAACTTTTCAAAATGTTAGCGATATAAAATATTGCACAAATTCAGAGAAAATGATTTGTCTTGTGATAAACATCACAATAAGACATCTCTACAATTTACTCCTCTTTGTGCTCTCACTGATTGCATCCTATCACTCTAGTTCAGAAAGAACAGCAGACGTATTCACCAGCGTACTAAATAAAAGATGAAGTGGGGTCATAGCAGCAAATATTGTGTAGCCATTCAGAAGTTCAGTGTTCATATTCTTTTAGCATCAAAGTGCTAAAACCAGTAAACACGTCAATGAAAAATGCCTTCAATTAAAGCCCTCTTCTAAGGAAACCTTTAGAAAAAAAATCAGGTTGTTATACCTAAGAGAATGGGAAAACCTACTTACTATGTTCTCTCCCTATGCTTTCATATGTTTATGTAAGAAGGCATAACATTCTAAAGAACAACACAGAAATTTATTTTTTCATAAGCCATAACGAAGAAGTGACTGTGACCTGGAGTAGCAGTATACGGGTCGCTTTGGCCTCCCAGGGCCTCTGAGTGGTCTGTGTGAAAGCGGAGACCTCATCATTAGCGCAGTCTGTACCCCTCCACTTCTGCAGCTGACCATATGCAGGCTGACTGACATCCAGCAATGAGTCAACCTGAAGCAAAAGGACACTGATCAGCTATGGTTCATGTTGCCTTCACAATTATTTTGTGATCATCTAGTAGCTTTTTTTTCCACATTGTACTTTGTTTGTTAAGAGGCTAAGTTAAATTTTTTGGGCTGTACTGTAATGGATGAAAATTCAATTAACCCTCCATACCAGACTATTAGGCAAAAATATTAAATTATAGTTCATCTAGGGCTATTATTTTGAACGCTTTTGAACTTGTAAGGTTCTGAGATTTTAAGCCACTTTAATCTAACCAATGTATTTAGAGTATTGGTTTTTCACAAATTGCCCTAATTTGGCTCCATCTTTGCTTGAGAAATACAGAAAAGGTTGGATCTGAGATACACATTTTTATACACTTGAGTTGGTGTTTAAATAATTTCAGAACCAGATGTACTGCAAACCAACAGATAGTGCACTTCTTTTTTTGTAATGATCACAGAACTCAATTATAGCCAGAAGTGTATGGTATGAAGGTGATTTCTTCTGGGGATTCCAAAATACTTTAATTAGATTTTCCAAACAAATAATAATTTCAAGTGTTTTCTGCCACAACTATGTTTTCTGCATTTAAGAAACTTGTACCCCTTTTTCATAATGTTTTCATATGCAGCTGTTGAATTCAATAGGCTTATTGTTCGTCTTTATTTCCTGAGTTTCCTTATTTCTTTGAGATTATAAGTAAAAACATATAGCCAAAGCTGAGGAGGGAAAGGATTGGGACTGAGAACCCACACTAAACTATATTTCATGTTATTTTTACCATTCTGGTCTTCAATAATCTAGTTTTCGCAAAAAGATTTTTTTTTTCTGAAAATGTACCTAATATGATGAATCAAGGCAACAATGCCAGTTATATAATTGCTCATCTTTTTCTCAACCGGTCTGTGTGGTGTCTATCTAAAATCTGATTGATCTTAATTTGCTGATATTTATGCCACACAAAGCATCCATACTCATAATAATTCATAGTTCTGCAGTATAATGGGTCACGTTGGCAATATGAATATGTACTTACCTGAAACCATGTTTATTTTCAATGTAATGAGCATTTTAAAATGAGGTATTCTATTGTTTTATTAGATTAGGTCTCAAGTGGTTTTCATGAAAACTGCAGTTGCTGACAGTTAAGATAATAGCTTAAAATACTGTAGATCTCTTTTTAAACACAAAATGGTATTTTTCATGAGCCTTTTTATTTAAATATAGTTTTAGGTTTTTGGCCAGACTTTCACAATCCCAAGCATGAGAGAAAATAATGAGTTTAAGAAAAAAGAAATCAGCACCTGGACACAAAAGGTGCCATTGAGTTCTGTCTTCTGGGCCTGAGCGAGCCCTTCAGGGAGAACAGGGTGATCCAGGTCTCTCAGATCTGTCAGGAGCCACTGATCCAGGACCTAAAATTGTGCACCAAACAAACAGTTTTAAGTGACACATGTACCAAATCTCGTAAGACGATTGACCATCAAATTATTTCCAGATGACTAATCCATATGACCTCCTGGTGGAGGTCAAATTATGCATTTTGAAACGTTTGAATTAGTCAAAGCTATGATTTAACAAAAACATGAGCCTTGTCACAGGGTATTTGAGGCACAGTTACTGAGTAACTTGATCAAATCCCTGCAGCTTTTTCATTTCTTATCAATGACTGTTTGCACATGTTGGCTTGTGTCATATAAAAAGTGGTCTAGAATGACTGGCATCTTGGAATCATGTGGGTTACTTTAATAAACTGATAACATGGTCATCCTGGAACCATAAGGAGACTATGTGCCCCCCCAACCCTGAAGAATGAAGCAATACCTTCGATAACTATCTGTTTGAAAAGATAGACTTTGGCCCTCAAAGGACACAGCTGCTCAGCAGCAATATTTCAGTCCACTGTGGCGTATGAGAGATGCGTCAGTGCAAGAAAACATACCCATATGACGCCACCACCAGCTGGTACAGCTGACACCCAGCATGATGGATACGTGCTGTTTACACTAAAATTCTTCTCCACTATCTGTTGCAACAGAAACCAGGGATTTTCAGACTAGGAGGTGTCATTTTATTCCACATGATCAGCACATACCATGATTTGATCTTATTGTTCTCTGTTGTAACTATTAAATAATTATGGCAATGGGCTTTCAAAGTTAAAGTGAAATGCTTTCAATTGGGAAATAGTACATTTAATTTTTTTGAAAAATTCTCATTTACGAATTGAAAAAAAAATAAAACTATTAAAGCTGTATAATATTATAAAAAAAACAAGCACGCTGATGATACTAAATATTGCAATGATGATGCCATTTTCTATCACCATTATGTCCCTTACACTCTCGATGAGTTTTAGCTGGAGATGCAATGAGGTTTGTGGTCGATTATTGATCTGGTCTTCCGGGCCTCAGTAGGTGACATTAGCATTCTAAAGAGCAGTGGTATTCATGTATATTCCAATGAAGGTAAAATTTTACTATAACTGGAAGTTTTCTAAATGATTGCTAACATATCCTGAGGTCTAATTCCATCTCTGGGTTGGAAGAACAGGAGTCTAAAAAGTAGTCTAGTAATGTTGATCCAAAGTAAATAAACTAATTAA
The DNA here is from genome assembly GCF_027474105.1 of Poeciliopsis prolifica. Lineage (NCBI taxonomy): Eukaryota > Metazoa > Chordata > Actinopteri > Cyprinodontiformes > Poeciliidae > Poeciliopsis > Poeciliopsis prolifica. The sequence continues at coordinate 222,763 of NW_026562389.1, forward strand.
ACTAGGTGCTCCTATTCAGTGGTAGATAAGTATAAGTAAATATCCTCTGGTCTAATTCCTTTTCTAGGTTGGAAGAATAGGAGTCTAAAACGTAGTTGCCACTGTAGTTTTTTCTGGATTCTAAGTTTGTTCTAATCCCTGTTCTGGGTTGCTAGGTAAGTATAAGTAAGTGTTTTCTGGACTTTCTAAGTATGCTCTAAATCTGTAAAAGTAATGAGTACGCCACAGTTTCTAAGTAATAATAAAAACTAAATGTTAACATCACACTGATTATTAAAGCATCTACCTCTCCCCCTTGAATTCTGTGTAAAAACAAATAGATGTTTGCCAAGTCAAGCAAATGTGCGACCTTCAGAGACAGTAAGAAAGGAGACAGAAACAGCACTGAAATGGATGTTATGTTGTGATTTGTCAAACCAGAGTGTGATGACCTGGCTGTACCTACCTGCTGATTGATTTGCTGCTGAGATAGATGAACTGCTTCTCCAGTCTCTCCTTGAATCCACTCAACGCAGGCTTCAAGCCAGGCAAAGGGAACCTGGACATGGTGAGAGGACTGCAGCCAGGCCTGAGTAGCCCGTACTACGGAGGGTGTCTCTGGGGCCATCCTCCTCTATGTTCTCTGCAGTTTATATTGCAGCTATTTTCTGCAAGTATCCTCACTATTATCTGGAATTACACACAGACAACGTTTAAACTTGGGGTTTTCTTAATTTCAGGATGTAATTATACAACGGATACAAATCCACTGTCATAGGAGTGTGAGTGGTAAGGGCTCATTGGTCCCTATCATAATATGTAAGCCTAATATGAAAGTGTAGCGTGGATGTAAACTGAAGAAAAAGAAGAGGCATCAAAAACAAGAGCAATTACATTCTGTGATTAAGGAAAGTATGCATGCTAAAGTGAGTTTTGCCTAATGTTACCTAAGCAGAAAATGAACGCGTTTCATCCACAAGGCGAGAGAGTACGAAACGAAGGCGCCAAAATTAACAAAACAAAACATCAGTTAGCAAGACCGAGGAAATAGCTGTTCCATGTCCTCAGAACATCCGGAACACAGCAATTGCCCAATAAAACATCACAAACCTACGATAAGAGATGTCATAAGAACAAGCAAATTACTATTAGGCTGGTAGGTAAACTATTTTTACCTACAAAATAAACTAGAAATACAGCTTTGCATATCCACATCCGGAAATAAGCCGTTAGAAACGCCCCTCTTCACATGATTGGCAATATTTCCACACAATGGCAGTCGTCGTACTGCTGACGTGCTTTCCATTCAGCCAATCAGGACACAGTGCATCGAGTTGTTCGTTTCCAGGCCCGGAGAGAAGGAAGGAAGGAAGGAAGTAAGCAAGCAAGCGAGGTGATAACGCTGCAGGTTTGTGTTTTTTTGGCGATATTTTCAGCTTTTTTTCCCAGCACCGTTGGTTAAAAATAATTGGTACGCATACGTAACACTACGAGAAAGTACGATCTATAAGTGTTGTTTCATCTGTGTCCGGTGCCTTGTAGCTGGCCTACCCAGCTACGGTTACGCTCTGCCTTGGCAACATGGCGAAACTAGCTAGCCTTTAGCTTGAATCGTTACTCTTGGTCTTTGTACTGGACATCGTTCCAACCGGAGTTGCCAGCTAAAATTTAGATCTATAAACTATCGCAAAACAGTATGTTCGTATTACTTACGGGCTACTTTATACTAAAGTTTGAATTCAGGAACGGGGAAGTGACTCGCTAAGCTAATGCGTGGCTCCGTAGGCTTAAGCAACGGCTGCCATTTAGCACGACGAAGCAGGAGTCCGACTACATGGACTAAAATCGATACTCACCGAACTGTTATTTTAGTATTCTATTAACTCAAAGTTATTTTATTTTTTACACATCTGATGTATTCCAGTGGATGGAGGTTTTGCATATATGCCGACCAGGAGGAAATAAGCCGTAAACCAGCTTCCACGGCGTGCCTTCAGTTGAATTTGAACTAATCCACTTCCAATTTTGTCAAGACTAATACGTAATATATATATATTTTTGTATTTTTAAAACTAAACACTGAGGTCTGTTAATCGATCAGCGCGTTTGTACCTACATATCTTGTAGCATGTAGCGAACGATATAATTGAGTAACAATTTGATAAATTTATCATGTGGTCTGTGTATGCGCCCTCCGACCAAACAACAGAACTTTGTCCCATAAATGTCAGTATGTATGGCTTTGTTATGCAACATCATTGTTGTACGATGCAAAATGAAAGTGCAATCAGTTTTGTTTGGCTGCATTTCAACATTAAAAGAAGGAGCTTCCTTCCCTGACAGGTTGCAAGAGCTGTTTGGTCCCCTTGACTTGATCCGCCTATGAACACGCCCTTTTCCCTGTAATAAATATCGGTGAGTCCAGGCTGTCTAATCGTTTTAACAATTTTAATGCTGACTTCAGACTGACTGACCTGCCTTTTTCCTCTCCTTTTTTCTCATCCCATTTTCATCGCCTTCAACATGCCAGGAGACGAGAACACACACAGGGGCTGGTTTCCTGCTACTTTTTCCTGCTCCTGTCACCCGCACATCGGATCAAGGTGCTCATTTTCCATTACACTGTCTGAAGACCATGGACACAGAAATTGATCAGCAAGATGAGAGCTCATTCAGCAACACAGAGACGAATGGTATAAAGTGGAACTTATTTATGTTGTGCGATTTAAAGTTATTCATATTTTTTGTCTTTGTGTTGTACATGCACATGGGAGTAGTGATATATTGCATTCCACTAAACCTAAATGTTCTGTTTTGTATTTTTAAGACCTGCATGTTTTATTTTGTAATTAAAATTATTAGTTTCTATAATCATATTTCTTTTCCATTACATTTTCAGTATATGAAAAATTTAGAAATGTATTAAGTTATTTATTTTGAGTAGCATTATTTATAATGACCTACAGTGTTGTCAGTGTGTCTATTTTTATTTTATCTTCTTATTCCAGGTAAACGCCCTGCTGAGGATGCAGATGAGCAGAAATCATTCAAACGCTCCAGAAACTGTGATGAGATGGTAGAGCTCCGCATTCTCCTGCAGAGCAAAGTAATTCAGCCCTGTTTTGTTTCAAAATTTAGTCTAATTGTAAATTCTGCTCTTATTTTTACTTATTTTAACTTTTTTTTTTTTTTTACTAAAAAAAAAAATCATTTTTGATTTTTTTTTTTATATATTTCCAAACATCTTATGATTATGATGTTTAATTTTTTTTGTATTGCAGAATGCAGGGGCTGTGATTGGGAAGGGTGGAAAAAACATCAAAGCCCTCCGTTCAGATGTGAGTACATCAAAGTTTTCTTATCACAGCCAGAAATTCAAAAAGAACATTTTTGTGTTCACTGGCCTCTCAGACTCAACCTTCTCTGTTTGGACAGGACCAGGTTTTGCCTCAATCCTTTTTAACTGTTAAAAATTATTGCAGTATTTTCAATTACTTCATTTATTGTAAACATAACAAACACCCGGGCCAGCCAATTTATTCCTTTAGACCTTCAGACAAAATTCTGGAGTTAATTTCATCCTGTTCTTGTAGCTTAAACAACATGTTTTTGCATCCATCTAAACTGGGCAAAGGCATAAAAGCCCAATTTATATTTTATAATGTGAAAATATTTAATCCAGCTGGCAATATTAATGCTCTAGTTAATTTAGAATGAAACTGGCACAGTGCTGATTTCTTAACGTCACAAGTTAGTATTATTTATATTAGCTACATATAGCTAATATATTTAGCTACATATATACATATATATTTTAATGTTGCTGAAAACTGGCCAATTATTGAATAATTCTATGTCATTGCCTCTTTCTCTGGTCATTTACAGTTTGTTCTCCCCCTCTTTTTTCACTGTCTCTGGTTTTATTCCCCCAACATTAAATTTTCCTGTTCTTTATAATATGCCATTTCCCTTTTTTCCAATGTCAGTTTCTCCTCTTCTCTCTTTGACAACCGAATCTCTGAGAGAATCAATTTAAAATCACATTTCAACACTGCAGAGCCTGTATATTAAAAATGTATTCCTCTCCCCTCTTCCTTGTTTATTATTTTTACTCTTCACTTTTTTGCCCACTTCCTCCTCCTCCTCTGTTGCCCATGTTCTGGATGGCCCCTCCTGCGCCCGCCCACCTGACACCCTGGTTGGCCCTGCCCATAATCGTGCCCTGTCCCTAAATGGGCGTGTTACTTGATTGACATCTGTGCTCGAATGGCCCTGGCCCCTGCCCATGCCACGCCCAGTACAATGCCAGTGTGTCAGTCCCAGACAGCAGTGGGCCTGAGCGGTATGTCCCTAAGCTCCTCCCTCTCAATGCCTGACTACAGGTCAAACAAACAAGAAGAAGTGAACAATAATTTGTAGTCCTACCTTTTGTCAAGTCACAATGTTTAAACATATTTAAAGTTTATCAGACTGAGCCTAAATGCGATTTTTTTTAAATCCTAATCTGCCTGTTAAACGTCATGTTAATATCCTTTCTATGCCATTTGTAAAGTCATGTCAGAACTGTATCTTAAGTTGGTGCTGTCAGGGTTATTTCACTGTCTTTGAAAATGTATGCTATAATATGTGCAGATTTTTTTTTCTTTTTAAGGTTTGTAGGTTTCTCTTATTTGTGGCCATCTGTCCTGTAAATCTTCTTCATTTCCCCTTTCTAAAAGCTCAGTGTTTGTGTATAAATAATGGTGTTTTTGGTTTTCTGTTAGTTCTTTGAGCTCACTTGCTTTTAGTCTCATCCCATTTTATTTTATTTTTGAAGTCCAAATATCAAAATTTAGATTTTTTTATTTTATTTTTTATTGAGTCTTAAGTAGTGAATGTGTCTGTTTCCTTGTCTGTCTTCCATGTAAGCAAATCCTTAATTGCTGGAGTTTTTGAAACTAAATGTTTTGATTTAGTCCATCCATGCTTCATTCGAGTTCATATAATTCAATTTCCCTGACCTGGTTATAAGCATTAACTCCAGCGACAGCAAATTTACAACCTTCTGTCACTTTTGCTCATCTGCAGACTATGTTGCTTCCATGTGTAATCTGCTTTAGTTCTCCTTATTAGAATAACTACTTTATCACCAGAGGTGGGTGCAGACAACAATATTTCAGCAACTAGATTTAATTAAAATTAAACTTAAAATCCCCTATAGTAAAAACAAAACATCTTTGTCATCTTGGCTTTTGTGTCCTTCACCTCATTTAGAGGGTCATTTTTTTGTGGTGTGCATCCACCAACCTATACCATAAACCTTCTAGAATTTTCTCTGGCACTTTTATCTCTTCCTAAAACTTCACTTTCCCCATCTTGCTTCCTCAGTGGTTGCCAAATCCAGTCCTCCTTTCTTTTGGGTCCTTTTTTATTTTGCCACTGTACTGCTTTTCTCTGGGAAAGGATGCCTTTTTATTGCACTATATTCCTCACCTTCCCTATAAAATGACCACCAACTTATTGTGTAAAATGTTAGAAAACGCAGGTCCTTATCATTGAGATAGGTCTTTATTCTTCACTTCTAGCACTGTTAGCTTTTTTTATGAGTTAAACTAGAGATCTAATGAACTTTATAATCTGAAACTTTGTTTTCTTCTCCCTTGGGATGCCTTCGGGGTACCCCAACCCCACACCGTCTTTGTTGCCATGCTCTGTTTTGTCATTGGTGGAAAAACTATGAAGAATCCTGAGTATCAGTGCAGACATAGAGACTGTTGGAGAAATCCTACTGAAGATTATCCCTACATTGGAAGAAGTGAGTTGTTTTGATTTTGATTTTTATGAATCTTTAGTAACACTTCAAAAACTTTTCAAAAAATTGTACAGAGAGCAGCAATTGATTCCCTTGCTGTTGTTTGTTTATCTGTTATGTAGGTGATGTAGTTCTACTATTCTGTTTTGACACTGTGTCAACATGACTAGTTTAATTTTGGTTTAAAGCCATCCATCAATCATGGGTTTTTCAGGTTCCCACAATGTGATGACCATGACCAAAAATGTAATGGTTTAATTTTATTTATGCAAAGAAATTAAACAAATTTTGACTACACAGTATTAAGAAAACATGCAATATACAATAAAAATATAATTTCCACAAAACAGTTATAAAAAATTTGTAAAAAAAAAAAAAATCACAAATGATTTGTGATTTTTTTATTTTTTATTTTACTTTTAACTTTCCAATGATTGTGTTATTTTTTTTGACTAGAATAATTTTCAAACAGGAGAATGTAGGAGATGAAGTGGAAATGTAAAGACAAAACATTTCAGGAAATTTTTGCCAGAATGAAGAAAAATGGTTTAGGCAAGTTTATGATCTTATGTAGGAATGAATGGGTGAAGCAAATCACTTTTATTCTATTTTTACAGTACCAGCAATACAATGGCAATGACTTTGATTGTGAGCTCCGTCTGCTGATCCATCAGAGCCTGGCAGGCTCCATCATTGGTGTGAAAGGAGCAAAGATCAAGGAGCTTCGGGAGGTATGTGAATATACAAATTTTAATACTTTATATTTTACTTTTTTGAAGACATTGACATTCTGACATCATGTCCTCTACACTCTCCATTGAAAAAGCACCTTGTGAGATGTCCTGTTTTTTTTTTTTTTTTTTTTTTTAATCAGTCTTAATACCTTCTGATTTCCTTTTTAAGCGCCTTTGTTTTGTTGGAGTTTTTTTTTTCTCTCTTCCTACTCATGTGTGTCTTTCATGCATGTCTCTGCAGAACACAAAGACCAGCATCAAGCTGTTTCAGGAGTGTTGTCCCCAGTCAACGGACCGTGTGGTGCTCGTTGGTGGTAAAATGGAGAGGGTAGTGGAGTGCATCAAGACCATGCTGGAGCTCATCTCTGAAGTAAGAGTGATTTCCACCATTAATGAGTGAATTTAATGCTTTTCAGGCTTTACACATTAAGATTTGATTCTGTTTCAAAGCCCTTTATTGAGTGCGTTGTTGCGTATAATATAGTAATGATTTAAAGATATCCACTTAAATGTCTTACTAGATGGTCTGGTTTTCTTCAGTCATATGAATATTTATATTTTTATGCAGTTTTTCATCTGCATATAAAACAGATATACTACTGTAGGAAAAAGTGCTTTACATATTTCTTTTTGTTTAATATGTGTTTATCTCCGCTTTAGGCTCCAATAAAAGGCCGTACACAGCCCTACGACCCTAACTTCTATGATGAGACATACGAGTATGGTGGTTTCACCATGATGTTTGAGGAGAGGGGAGGCGGCCGCAGGCTCATGGGAGGCTTCCCCATGCGTGGAGGCAGGTCCAGTGGCGACCGCGGGTATGACAGAATGCCTTCCAGCCGAGGGGCGCGTGGACCCCTGCCTCCCTCACGCCGTGATTACGATGATATCAGCCCCCGCCGGGGTCCTCCTCCACCCCACCCCAGTAGGGTTGGCAGGGGAAGTGGGCGTCCTCGAAACATGCCAATGGGTCATCCATACAGGGGAGGGTAAGCGCAGTGCTGCTTTCTGAATCTGAATTTTGGAATAGCAAGCACCCTGCATGCACCTCCTCATCGGTTTTATGTAAAGTTTTTGAGTTTTACCTTAGTAATATCTCACTTGTCGCTACTTTTTTGCCCCTCTGTCTGAAAATGTTAAGCTTTTTTTGCTTTCTCTCCATGCAGATAAATTCTAACTTCTACCAAAACAATTATCTTTATTATTTAATATGTGAGCTAATGTTGCTTTTTTAGTGAAAATTTTTTTTTCGTATTTATTATTTGATTAAGCATAAGTGCTCATCACTGTATTTCTGGTTGTGTTTGTCCTTTTTCTTCCTTTTTCCCATTTCCATGTTTTAGCAGAGACGATCGATACTATGACTCATACCGTGGCTCAGATGACAGGTCAAAGTAAGTCTTTGTTTCCAAACTAAACCTCCTAACTCATCCTAAAAGGAATTTAAGATTCTTGTTTCAATTTATGTTGCAAAATAAGTTATACCTATGGCATTGTCTGTTATCTGTTCTGTTGCTTACTATTAGTGACATGTTCTTTCTTTAATAAGAATAACTAAGTATACATTTCCATTTCTTAGAAGTGTTTATTATATTTTGCAATTAGAATTTTTGTTCTCCTGGGTGCTTTATTTCTAGTGCTGAACTTTCATTTTCTGACAACTTGGACTGCACAATAGGTTACAATTATATTTCACTTGATCAAAATTGCAAATAACTAATTGGACTTCAAAGTATCATCCGACCAACCGCTCGTTCAGCAATATATTTACTGATGTTTGTTTAGTGCATCAAAAGATGTTTTATGAGAGCTTTCAGGTTTCTGGTAAATTATATAAAAAAAAGCTTTACAAATGACAAATTAACTTTGTCATTTTGGCAAAGTTCTTCTTTTTCAAAATGACAAATTTAACTACACTCATATTTTTCAACAAATATTGCTGAACTGAAATATTTTTATAGAACTATTTTACGAGGATAAAAAAACTAATTGAAATTAAAAATCTCTTTTTCAAGGGAGCCCAAATAAAACACGGAAAAGTACACAGTTAAAGAAGAAATACTAAATTCATTATCTTTCCGATGGTAGACTGTTTACCATCAGTGTCTATGTTTTCAATAAACTGAGAATAGAAAGACAGAAACATTGTTTACATAAGAAACTGATATTTTCATGTTGTTCTCTGTAATAGTGTCAGATCTATTGGTCAATTCTTCTGCTTCTCAAATTTTCTCTCTAACATTTTTGAAGATTTTACTTGTATTATCAAGTTTATAATACAAACTTTGAAATACAAATTGAATATATTGATTTGTATTATCATTTTGTGCAAAATGGCAATCAAAAATAACTTCTTTGCAGCAATATTTAGCAGTTTATATTTCATGTAACATGCATTTAAACTCTCCATATTTGTCCAGTGGAATGGCCCTTTACAGCCTAATATGTCCAAAGTAGATATAGGTCACAGTGAAGGTGGGAGTGAAACTGTAAAGATAAAAAAGTAAAGGAAAGAAAAATCTCCACCAAAACAAATCCTTGCAGTAATAAATTATACAGCAGCATGTTATTCCAATATTGTGCAGCTTTAATTGTCAGGCGTGGTTTGTAACAACAAATTGTGTTACAGGAATAGAGGAAAAATGTCAACGTAAACAGTTACTGATGCTAAAATCTTCTCACATTGAAGGTCCACTAAAAGTTGGCACACACGCATGTGTTTTTATGGAGTACAAAAGTACAATCCTAATACATTTTGTCGGCTATTTTCACTATTTGTGCTCAGCTTTTAGGAGGGAAATAACAGCAGCCTTTGGCTCTGATCAGCCTCACCACCACCTGTCACTCCTCTCACCATAACACTGTCAGAGCTGTTCCTGTTACTGTGTGGGAAGATGGTTGGGAGGAAATGTGTTTATACTGTAATCTTGCTCAGCGTGTGTGTGCAGTTTGACCTAGACCAGAAATTTTTCATGGAATATTTTCAAAAAAAAAAAATTTTTTCTCCAAGTATTTTCTATTTCTTTCCTGTCCAATTCACTTTTTTTTTTCTCCCCCCCGGCCCCCGTTTCTCTCTGCCTGTCTGTTCTCCTCTCCATCCTCAGTGACAGAAGAGGCAGACCGGATCGCTACAGTGATAACATGGTTAGTGACCCTTTGCTAAATGCGTGCAGCTCTGGTGTTCGCATCCTATTAAGTGTGAGCATCCTCAGGCTAGCACAAGACAATATGTTGTGATTGTCCATTGTCCTCCCATTATATAGTATTTTTGTGACCAAACAAGGAGGCGATGTCCATAGAGCCAAGGCACTTTTTGGACGGTGTAAGCCACCCCACCAAATGACCATAATCACCTCAGCCGGAGACACCCCATAATAATCAGCTGTAATTGCCCCCTTACTGTGTATTTTTCATGGCCAGCTTGTTTTTCCTGCGAAGAGAGAGAGAGAGAGAGAGAGGATGTTGGGAGTGGAGGGGGTGGAGAGGTGGGGGTGGCCATGGTTCATTGCTAAGCACTAATAATGCTTTCTTGACAGACTGGAAGCTTTCTTTTTGCCTTTTTCTCTCTTTCCTCTCTCTCTCTCCCTCCCTCCCTCCGAGAGACCTGGCAGGAGACTGCCTACCGTTGCTCGGCAACAGCTTTTTGAATTGCTTGTTGCCCTGGTAACAGCAGCAGCTGAAAATGGGGGCTGATAGAGATGCAAGGAGAGGCAGGAAAAGGGGCAGGGACGGGGAGGGGGGAAAGGAGGTGGAGTCTGTCTCATGGATGAAAACTGGGTGGTTTTCAATTGGGTCTACTCTGAAGGAGGCTGCCTCGTTAGGTTTCTGCTCACCAACCTGTAGCGGTTTTAATCGGCTCTTTAGTCGAGGGAGAGGGATGTATCTTTTTCCTCGCTGTAACACTTCTGTCTTTTTGTTTGTTCCTTGCAGAGTGGCGGTGGATATGGTGAGTACAAAGCTCCTTCACTCGCATTGTGTACATGTTGTTACAAGGCTGCTGCATTCAGACTGCAGGCCTCAGATTTCTCCCCAGCATGAGGAAGCAAGAAGGCAAAATGATAGAAATTGATGGGGAATCAGACTGAAAGGAAATGGCAGCTGTAATTTGTGTGAAGCTGTATTAACTTGAGATTTATTTTCCTATTCACATTAAATTATTGCTGTGGTGTATTTTGTAGTTTTTGAAGTACATTTTGAATTATGTGGCAAATTAGTGGATTTTTTGATTTACAATCTTAGACATTTTTCCTGTCTTTCTCAGATAACAGCTCCTCCTGGGATAGCTACCAGTCAGGTTAGTATTGCTCCTTTGCCCTCAATCAGTTCCAGTCTGAGACATTTACAGAGTTCTGATTTGTTTCGGTGTATTTATATTTTATTCACTCTATTTATTCTCCCAGCACTCTACAAAACAACAGTTCTAACCTCATTGATGTCACTAAAAATCTGGCCAAAGGATGGAATGTTGTAGCAGTGTGTGGGAGGAAAAAAAATATTGCTCTGGTTTGTCATTGGTAGTTTTTTCAGTCACCGACTTCTACAACTTTATTTCTTCCAATCATCTATGTGACTCATTAGTTGGTGTAGCGGCACTCATATAACTAACACACCATGGTGCTGTATTACTACAACTTGGCAGCCTTGCAGTCACAACAAGCTTTTCCTTGCCTTTTTGACAAGGCCAAATTGTCTTTTGATCTGTTCTTTCAGTACTCAGCAGTTTTGGTCAAAAGACATAAGTCTTTGTCTTGAATCTTTTTATCTTCTAACAGTCTCTGTATTTTGCTTGTCTTCAGGTGGACGTGGATCCTATAATGACATGGGCGGTCCTGTCATCACCACACAAGTGACAATCCCTAAAGATGTGAGTTTATGACCATGACATCAACAGTTTGGCAACCAGAGAGATCTGTTGGAGCTGAAGCCTAAGATAGTACAAATCTAGTTGAACTGTTTTGCTATTTAAGTTTTCCTTTTTCTTTTGCTACATTTTAGATGCTTCTCCTCAGCTAAGTTTTTATGAAGTCAAATGTGTTTAATGTTTGCTATGTTTAATTCTAAATAGAAAATAAGTTTAGATCTAAATTTAAGATTCACCAAACAGTGGGTCAGAGGTCAGAATTGGCCAATTACAGTTTTGATTGCCTTGTTGAATACAGAAAAAAGTAATTTTTTAAATATATTTTTCTATCAAATGAATTTGTTTCTCTAAACCTGGAGCAAGCTTTCATTTTACTTGTTTCTAGTAGTTCAGTAAAATTCAGATTTTGGAAATGTGAGTTGATGCGTAAATGCATATGTGTTCCTTGGATTCAAAACTCTTATCTCTACTAAAGGAACTGCAGCATATTTTCTTTCAGTCAGTAAAGTGATGTGATTTGGAAGGTCAGATCCACTCTAACCCCGTTTTTTTCCTGTGGTGTTCTCCACAAACAGCTGGCTGGATCCATTATTGGTAAGGGAGGCCAGAGGATCAAACAGATTCGCCACGAGTCGGGCGCCTCCATCAAGATAGACGAACCTTTGGAAGGTTCAGAGGATCGCATCATTACCATCACTGGTACCCAGGACCAGATCCAGAATGCCCAGTACCTTCTACAGAACAGGCAAGTTCTTGCTTGGTGGATTTATTTCGTCCTAACTCATTCAGAATCCTACTTGAAATGCCAACATTTTCTTGAAATTATATCTTTTAAAGTCATAAAATTGTATTCTTAAATTCCAAATAGGTGAAAATGTTCATGCAGTAGTACAAGCCTCCAACATGCTGAAGTTTTTTGGCTTTTTATCTGTGCAAACATGACAAAAATAAGTTAACTGTTCAATTTGTTCAAAAACACATGTGGCTTGCCGATTAGCATATTTTTAATAAAATTACATTCCAACAATAGATAGCCAGTTTTTCTTGGATTTTACATTTCTGTTGCCTGCTGTCTCTCTTCACTAATCCCCTTCCTTTCTTCCCCATGCAACCTGCAACTACTTCTAACCTTCCTCTTACATGAAATGGCTGTGAAGGAGTATGCATGCTTAAAGGTGCATATTATTAGCTATTTTGACAAAGGGGCAGTGCAGGTGACAATTGTGATTGACTCGCACTCGTCTGGTAAATCTGATCAGTAGACGGAAAAGACAAATGGGATGTCTATTTGCCATCAGAGCCGTTTCAATGTGAAGCAGGGAGTGGATTGATTCTTCCCTGGCTGCTGCTGTGTGGAAGACTAGTGATTTTGTTGTTTTTAGTTAGATTAAGCGACAACAAATCACAGTCTGCCAAATAGCACAGGCTCCTCCTCTTCTGTCTCCCTTGGCAACCAGTAGGCACGTATAATACACACCATTTCCTCATTGATGCCATCTGAGCTTTGCCTGATTGCTAATACATTCTCAAACCCTCTGCCCTGTCTCATGAGTAGTGTACTGTTGCCATGATAACAGACCCCACCTCCCTCTTCCTTCCTGTCTTCGCTTTTCTATGTTCTGCACCTGCTAGCCACAACCCTCTTTTCCTCCTTTCCACTTCCCAAATCGTATCTTCTCTCCTGTGCTCTTTGTTCCATCCTGCAGTTCGTCTTCTCACATCATTATCCTGCAACAGTTGCAGTGTTTCCTCTGTTAATTTTGTGAAATGCAAATATTTTTTGGTATTCATTTTCTCGCTCTGTTTTGTTTTCATTGTAGTGTGAAGCAGTACTCTGGTCATTTGCTGTAGACCTTGAGGGAGCAGATTGAAGAAAACTCGGATTGAACCCCGCTTCCTCTTCTCAAATCTTTTTGCCCTGGTCAAACTCCCCCCTCTCCCTCCTTCAGACTTTTACTCTGGATTGTGGGTGTTTTTTTTTTTTTTTGTATTTTTAATTAAATGTCCGACATTCCTGTGCATCCACAAAAATATAGAAGATCTGCATTTTTAAGAGTGTAGTCCAATAGTTTGTCTGATTTTTGCTTTGATTTTTCTTTTGTAACTCATATATCAGAATATCTCAATATTTCCCTCAGACATAAAAAATAAACCTAACCTTTATTTTTTTGGATGGATTTGATTTGTTTTTATGCATAAATGTGAATGATTGTGTGCGTGTGGGTGTGTGCACATGTGGGTGCGTGTGGCTTGGTATGCGTTCAGTTGTCTCCTACAAATTTGTGCAACATACAGAATGCAAGATGTTCCTTCTTTTCTTCTTTAACAGCTGTGGGGAAATTTAAATCTGTAGAATTTATTTTGCATTGTTTGTTGGGACTTATGTACAAACAAAACATAATTTCTACGAACACCAGCAGTGCAACAAAATAAACCTGGGTTATTGAAGTAACTCCCAAAGTAAGCATTTGTGTTGGTAGTAAGAGTTGAGGCATTTTATTGGTTATTGGACACATACTTTTCTACTTTGTCTGCAAGTTCCTCTCCTCTGAACTTGCTTGCTCTTCATTGTTGTGAACTTCACAATGTCAAATTTAAAGATAAATAAAGATGCCACTTTTTACAGATTTTTTTTACATTTTTGTTTTGGTGTTTTAATAGCCTTCTGATTTTTCACTTATACTTTGACAGCTAGATTGACTTCCTGTTTGAAGTTCGGCAGTTAAACGAGCCAGTCCTTTTAAAAGAGAAAAAAAAACACATGGACGTCAGATTTTCTTTTTCTTTTTAGTTCTATTTAGCTTCCTTTGTTTATTTGTATCAGGCCTTTTGAGGATATACTAGCAGAAAAGCAGACATCTCGACGTTGACGACAAAATGGTTGTGCGCAGACTCAGAAGATTTCCCGCCGTACCGTTCTGATTGGTTAGCCGGAGTGAATCTTAAACAGTGATTGGTCAGCAGTTGAAAACCCGGAAGTACAAAGGAGTTCATAAGTTTTTCTATCCTTGTAGGAGCCACGCTGCTGTACCTTGCGTCTAAACAAGCTACAGTTGAACAGTAAGTTTGGAAAGAAAATAATTTGTGTTTATAGTTTGAAATGCTACGGATAGTTCATACCCTAGCAAAAGTCAAAGCTGACATGAATGCTCGATCTGTTGGTGTACTTTGCCCTTCCAGGTGTTTATCGCAGAATTACCGACACAATATAGAGTTGTTTATATCTCTTCGTTCAAAAAATTAAGAAATTAATTACAACCAAATTGAAAAAAATATTGTTGCAAAAGTATTCATGTCAATCAAGCAATTTATTTCATTCTCATTACAAAATAAAAAATTGAAGAGTGTGGCACAATAAGAGTCAATTATCCTCTTTAATTTACAGGACTTTGAATAAAAACCAGTACAGCCGTCTGTCTTCAAAAGAACACAAACTGAAAAATAAAATCAACTTAATTTTTAAACCTTAAAGTAAAATCTATACTTAATGAATATAAATGCATATGAATGAGCATCCTTGTGCAAATGCAGTAATGATGATGAGCAGGGCACCAATAATAATTATTCTACAGGGTGATGGCATATAGCAGGAAATATTTCCTCAATCTGTCAAGGGTGCAGTGGATGTCCAGGTCCAGGTTGTCCGTGATGGATGACAGTTTCTTCAGTGTCTGACTCTGCTGCTGCTATAAAAAAAATTAATGCTGGAAGCAACTGACTGATAGATCTCCAATATCAATAGGAAAGTCTTTGTAAACTTGCTGTAGGTGGCAATTAAGACATGTTCCTTCTCCTGAAGTCTATCACTATCCCTATGGCCTTGCTGAGGCTCATCCTCAGGTGGTTCAATCCTGAGGAGACTTGGACATTTCAGTTCAGACATTATCTATTTAGTTTAACTTAACTTGAGCTACTTCACCAAGAAGAAAGGTCAACAGAAACCATCTCAAGGTGTGCAATGCGATGCCTCTGGAGGGCTGAGGGCTCATGAGAGATTAATTTATCAGTTACTCACCTTTATTTATTCCATCAGGTAGATTTGGTCAAGTGAGTCAGTATTCTTGCCACATGGGGAACTTTACATCGACACACAATAAATATAGATGTAACATGATTCAAAATGGCCCAGTGACCAAGACTGGCCATTAATATATATATATATATAAAATGATCTACTTATGTTTGTTCACATTTATTTATTAAAATTGCTTTCAAGTGGCACTTGTTTAAAAGCGTATTGAATGTTTTGGGATAAAAAAGGGCTTGTATCCGGGGAATAAAATCCTTCTCAAATCACGTGCTTACTGAAGCTGCTCCTAAAGTCATTTTGCCATATATGCCCAACACTTCCAAACCTTTAAGAAGCAGAATATACTTTATCATCTTTAAATTTAGCTGTTGAGAATTCAAAGCTTTTCACTGAATATCAGATGTGTTTTTTTTCTGTTTTATTTCTGCACCAGTTATTATGGAGAAGCCTCTCCTTCCCAGAGAGTCTGGGCAGTTTGTGGCCGAGCGAAGCCGAGATGTGTTTATCAGGGACGCAGGAGTCCAGAAGGTAGCAGAGATGCTCTACAATCTCAGACGCAGTGACGCCCTGACTGCTAGTGGCTGGAAGGTTGCCAATCCCCTGGCTCCAGTATCCACCTCTGATCAGGGGAGTTTCTCAGGACCGCAGGGCTGAATTATTGTTACCCCAGTGCAAATGCAACAAATCACTTGATCGGACAGTTGGATTGAAAGAAAGACAATAAAAGAGTGAATAAATTTTTTGATTTTGGAGGAAGTTAATAACGTGTTATATGTTGAATGAAAAAAAATATGACTACACAAATAATTGCAGTTGAAGGTTTAGAGCTCGAAAATGAAAAAAAATAGAAATGTTCAAACAGCACAAGTTACTGTTTTGAAGATGCTACATTGGTTCTATGAAATTTAAATTAAGCTCTTTTCATAAAGAGCTTAATTTTCTATTTTGAGTTATGAAAAGAAAATGGTATCAAAATAAAAAATGTTAAGAATATGATTATTTGGTTCATCAGGCCTGAGATAGTTTATCACTTATTTAAAGTTACTATAGATAAAGTGTAGCTTTTAGACACTTATAAGAAAGACACTTCACTCCAATAATTAAGGTTCTCTTGAAATAATTTATCATGAAACACCATTATCACTTAGAATATTGATTAACAATAAACATTGTTAGATTAAAATTTTTGTTTGTTTCATTTAATGTAACAAATAATAATGCATTTAAAATAAAGTTTTTTACTACATTTCTTAGCGATGCTTAAAACTAAGCAGTTTTTTTTGTACTTTTCATGTGAAACTTTGTAAACAACGTTGCAGACGGCACAAAAACTGATTACTTATTGAAAGGATTATGTTGTGTTTCTGCTTGTGGTGTTTTATAAACCCTTCAGGCGTCAAACTGGGTGTTTGTTGTGGATACCATGAACTTCTCCTTTTGGCCTGACAACGAAGCTCAGCAGTGTGAAGTGACCTATAAAGGCACCACTTACACAGGGTACATGACTCTGTGTGCTGCTATCACCAGAGCCATGGAGGAAGGTGAGACCACTTAAATGCATAATGCACCATACCTTCAGTATTTATAGTTTTGATCAGGAAAAAAGAGTGTCTTCCTTTCTAAGTTGGCAGAGAGTTGTGCATGAATGCAGGATGAGGATAATTAATAGGATTTTTTTTTTGTCAGATCACTGTCCGCTCCACACTGCTGATATTTATTTTTTTTTATCTCTGCTTTTGCAAACTTTGGGAGGTTTGGTTTGAATCCATTCATTTGCAACCACCTTCAGAATTTAACTTCAGGCAAACTCTGGCTCTTCCCATTATGCAAACATCGATACAGAAATATGTACGGAAAAACAGAACATGTATACATAAACAGAGACACAATTGCATTGAAACATGCACCAGCTAATACATTTTAGATTAAAGTCTTTATTCACTATTTGTTTGATCAATCACAATCACAAAAATTGCATGAGCTACTTCTATGAATTTGTCTTTTATTTTGTATTTCTCCACCTGTCATCTTTATAGATATGAAGGCCTAAAATCAGACGCTATCTGTTGTCATAAAGTTTAATACATTTATCACATATTAGGTCTAATATTCCACTGATGGAGAGTAAATTTGCCCTACCACTGTCAGGGAGCCAGACCCACCAAACGTACGATTGAAAATGTCTAAAGAGTGAGGCACTGACAGAAAATGCTGTCACTGTGTCATAATACATGACAATGTGGCCTTTTTCATTATGTGTTTCTTTTTTGGTTCCTTATTCTCAAGAGAAAAGGAGAGAATTGTGGTTTTATTATTGTCACTTATTGTCTGTGTGCCCTTTGTGACTTTGGAGTTCGAGGAAATTGCTGGTGGCTCTGCATGAGCCTGATCATCATTTATAATTAGCAAGAACGGCTCCGGATATGAATCAGTTATGTCTCCAATGTCTCCAATACCGCTCTCAATGTGTTGTCACTGTGCCCTTTATATGTATAACAGCTGCTCTCAGAGAAGCACAGGTAGTCCTGGCCAGAGTTTTATTCTGAAAACATGAGATCAGAACAAATCATTTTAGTGTATTCTTTTATGTACAGCACATTATAAACCAGAATAATTAGTAATAATGATTCCCTTCTGTTCTCCTAGGTGTACCCATCACTGATCCCAAGTACTTTTCCCAGATGAGTGTGGAGGAGTTGGGAAAAGTTCTCAGATCAGACAATGAGACAGCCATGCCGATGGTTCAGGAACGCCACCAGGTTCTACTTTTATCCTCCATATTTCCAGTTCAGTTTATATAAAATGGATGCTCATTTTAAATACTTGTGTAGCACAACAAAAAAAAGAAAAGTGGTAGTTTTGTCCTCCAGCAGCATAAGCAAATAACAGCATAACTACAGAGATAGCTCAGGATAATCAAAGCGAGAATAATTAAGCTTTATCAATGAGGAACGTTTTAAGCTTAAAAGTAGACAGTGTCTGGCTCACAAACTAAAACTGGGAGTTAGTTCCACAAGTGAGGAGCCTGATAAGAAATTGATCTGCCTCCCATTGTTCTTTTTAGAAATCCTAGGAACTGCAGTAAAGAGAGTGAAAGGCTCTGCTAGGAACATATGGAAGAATCAGATCTTTGGTGTATGATGGAGCTTGATTCTTATATGTGAGTAAGAGAATCTTAGACTTCATTCTAGATTTAATTTTCATCAGAACGCTTGCTGCAAGGGTTTGGATCAGCTGAACGCCTTTAACTAAATATTTTGGATTTCCTGCAAAGAGTTTTAATAGTTCAGGCTTTAAGCAACGAAAGGATCAACTAGTTGCTCAGCATCATTCTGACAGGATATTTCTAAGTCGTTGACCCTTCATATGGGATTTAAATGACATGTTGTGGTTAAAAATAACTCAGGTTCTTTACTTTATTACTGATTTTCAAGTTGTTTATGAAAGGCTCTGGACCAGCGTCGACCACTTCCATCTTGTTTGAATTTTAAAACATAAAGCAAATGTCTTTAAAACTAATTTCATCCTGGCTCACAAACTAATTCACCTGAAAATATTTTTCATCATCATTATTTATCAAGCTTATTTTATTACATGCACGTTACTTACTTTATAAAGAGAAAATGAAAATGTGCAGTTCATCTCCTGCTCACCATAGGTGTTGAATTTGAATCTTCTTTCCCAGGTCCTGACCGAGGGCGGGCGCGTGCTGCTGGAGCACGGGGGAAGTTTCCATAGTTTTATCAGCCAAGCAGGAAACAATGCTCAGAAGATGGTGGAGCTGATTGTGGAGAAAATCCCATCTTACAGGGATGAAGCTACATATGAGGTCAGAGGGCCAAATGAATAGAGTAATGTCTGAACGTATGGAAAGACTGCAAAGATATTTTATAAGTATCAAGTGTTACTACAGCATCTCCACAGGTCTTGCTTTAGTCATGGCCTCTTGAGGGTTAGCGGCTTTCCTTTGAATGCCATAATTAAAAATTTGTAATTTTTAATTATGGAGTTCATCCCAGTGTGCAAATTTATACTACGTTTAGAGTGAAAATTACACCATTCTCAATATGTGATGTACATTACTGCACTCCATGTCAAGACTAAGTTATGAATTACTTAATTATACTTCAAGCCTGTAAATTGTCACTTGAAACACCTTGAGTAGCCTCTTTTGGAGGACTTTGAATAAATTTTAGCATGAGAGTTCCCCCTGCTGGAGAAAACCAGCATCACAGCTGTGTTATCATCTGACCAAAAGTGGCAAATGGGATTACAATAAGTTCCAAAAAATGCAACAAGTTTCTTTTTTTTAGCATATTAGCTTTATTTTGGTACCTTTTACAACATTACAAAAAATGAAGCAAAATTAAATGCTATTTAAAAACCAATAATTTACCAAAAATGAATAGCCTGAAGCCAATAGTTGGAAACTCATTGATAATGAATCTGCTTTTGTGTTAATCTGCTGTTTAAGGGCAAAAAAATCTCTTTCAACAAGCGAGCCCAGATCCTGGTGGCAGATTTCTGGGCAGTGATGGAGGCCAGAGGAGAAGGGCACATCATCAACATGGACTGTCTCACCATGTTTGCAGACTACAGGGTCCCTCAGGCGCTTGTCTATTTAGGAGTGTTGCAATACTCCGATGCACTGATGGAGGCACTGAAGAACGGTGAGGGACCGAGCATGTGTTTTCCCTGGTCTTTGTAAATATTGAAATATTTGTATTCATATGATTTTCACTTTTCTACATTCTATAATTTTTAAGACAATGAGTTTTAAGATTTTTCTGACTAGCCAGCACAAAGTTGCACATAATTGTAAATTGTGAGGAAAACTCTATATGGTTTTCAAAAGATTCTTGAAGGTTTTTCTTTAAAAATATCCTTGGGTAAGTTCACTCGGGTTGGTTTAATAGCATCTCTGAAAAATAACATGGTTTTGATGATTTTGCTTATTTCCAACACTGGACTGCTGAAGAAAAGAGGTGTTAAATGAGGTGTTAAACTATGCAGTGTGTACAGAGTTTTCTGCTGTACTAAGTATTTTTCATGCAGGCCAGAAAGTTCCTTTTAAGTCTCATTTGAGCAGAGCACCTTCTTCCATGTGTTTGCATTGCTTTCTCTTGACAAATGTTTTCTTACATTTCCACAATGGCTAGGTTTGAAGAGGGTGCAACTAGTAGTTCTCTTGTCTACAGATTATCCCACCTGAGCTATGAATAACAGCAGCTCCCCCAGATTCACCATTACTTTGCTGCTACACACACGTCACACTTTTCAGATTTGTATTTGTAAAAGAGCCCTTATCAAGACATCATTGCACTTTCAGTCCATATCTACGCACAACATTGTGTTGATTTGTTTCATTAAATTTTAATAAAATAATTTCAGTTTTAAAGTTATGATGTAACAATTTGAAAAAGTTCAAAGGCAAGAGTGCTTTTTAAAGCCAATGTGAGCCAATCTAAAAATCAGCAGGTGTGATTTGTCTCAGGTGAGCTGCTGCCTTCAGGGGATCGAAGAGAAGTTGAGATCCGAGGATGTTCCATTTGGTCCGTGGAGCTGATCAAGGAAAGACTGCATAAGATGGTACAGGAGACAGACGGAAGTGTCTGTAACATCAATTCTGCTATCATTGACTTCTACCTTTGGCCTTTCGCTAAGCAGCACCACAAAGAGATGGCCCACATTCCCATTCACCATACACGCTGTATTTACTATTAACAAACAGACTGCAAGCTGAACATACAGAATGTTTCCTGCTTACTGATGGCTTTCCTTGCGAAGAAACCAAACATGGTAGGGATTCTATGAAACAATTGTCAGTGTGCAGTCAATGACAATGTTTGCACATCAAGTCTGTTGAATTAAGCATTCTGTTTCAGCAAAGCAAGTGATTACATTGTGCTATGACATCATGCATGTTTTGTAATGTCTCGTTAGTATGTAGTTGAATTTGTGACCTTCAACATCCAGATGGCAAAAAAATGGGTTTTTTTTTGTTTTGTCTAGAACTTTTTTGCTACCGTTCAAAATCATGCAACTGTGCTTCATCTTAAACTGTCGAAAGCTGTGTGTGGGGATGTGTGTATGGGGGGGTGTACGTACAGTCTTTTATTCCACTAAATCCAGAAAAATAAATTGTATTACTTCTGTTTTCTCATTTCCTCTGTTTCTACCAATTAATTTTACAACCGATTTAAAGGATTTATCTATGACCTTCAAGGCACACTCTGACCTGTATCTCATGACCTGTGTCCTTTGTTGAAACCTGAAGTCATCAGCCAAAACACTTCTGGCTCTTCTACCACAATTTTTTTTTAGAATTCCAAAAGATTTATTTATTACTTATTTATTTAGGCTAGTTTTATGAAATTAGTAAATTCAGTATTATATTCAGTAGATGGCGCCGTTGCCCTCGCGGCAGCTGTCCAGTGCCGACTTTGAACGCCTCTTCCGGTTTTTGGCTGCTACGTCACAGTGGCGTCGGTCGCCCGGGCAACCCAAATCGACAACAAACCTTTAGAGGTGAAGTTACCAGAAACTACAGAGAAAACGAGCACGAGAGTTAAATACGGGCTATGTTAAATTTGTTTTTCTTCGCGTGACAGTGAATTAGCAATGAACTATTTCGAAACCAGAGTTTTGAATCATCTCAGAGGTTAGATGTGAGGGAAAACAAAATAAGTTTGTGTAAATTAATTGGTGTATTACGGCCTCATGAGTGAGGTCTGTGTCCGGGTGGCGGTCCGTATCCGTCCCCTGCTCCGCAAAGAGCTCCTCCATCAGCACCAAGTGTGCGTCCGGGTGGACCCCTCGGGCTCCGGGCAGGTGAGGCTCGGCTCGGACCGCCTCTTCTCCTTCGACCACGCGTTCGGACCGACCGCCAGCCAGGATGAAGTGTACGAGTCTTGCGTCCAGCCCCTGGTGGAGTCTCTGCTGGACGGATACAACGCTACCGTGTTTTGTTACGGACAGACTGGCTCTGGCAAGACGTACACACTGGGCGGGGGGAGCAAAGGCAAGTTATTAAAAAAGTCGATTTATTTCAATTGAAAGAGAAACTTAATATAAATGTATTAAGCATAGTGCTTTGTATGCTTAAGTTTAAGAGTATCAGCTCTGAGTACAAACTTGAGATATATACTTGTGTGGAATGAAAAAAGAACATTTTGACTGAAATAAAATTAACTTTCTGATCATTTTTTAATGAGTAGGATATAGCCTGTATGTGTTTTTATGATTATCACTTTAACAAAAAAACAACAAAAAACTGAGTCATATTTCTCATTCTTTCAGGTTAAATGTTCTAATTAAATCTTTGTCTATATTTTGAAACCTTCTTGCAGATGAAGGAGGAATCATTGACTGTGTCGCTCAGGATGTGTTTTTGTTGTTGGCAAAGAGGAAGGACGATGATGGCATTGAGGCAACAGTGCGGGTTTCATATATGGAGCTGTACAGAGAGGAACTGCGGGACCTGTTGGACATAAACACCAATCATAAAGAGCTTCTCATCAGAGATGATGAAAAGGGGAACACGGGTAAAAAAACAACAAAAAAAACTGACATTTAAATATGGCAAAAAGATGAATGCATTCATGGAAAGAAGAGATGACAGACTCGTTTGGTTCAAAGATTTTGTGTGTATCGACATGAATTAAGCCGACTTTTATCTGGTTGTAAAATTGTTTAAATTCAACAGCCAGTTAACAAAAACACACAAAAGATTTACATACTGTGATTTTAAAAACAGAAATTTAGGAGACAATGAGTGTTTGTTAACAGAATATCAGTGAGGAAAGAGACAAAAACCCAAGGGAATTGGGTTTTTATAGGCGTCACTTGCTGAATGTTAAAGGTAATCTGTCATCTGCTGAAGGTTTACCAAACCCTCGTCATAAAGCTGGACAATGAAATACACCCGCAGAGAATCCAATGCAGTCTGTGCAGTCATGAATTTTTATAGCAATGAATCGAAGCAATGTGTAAACTAAGAGTAGCTGAAAAGTTTTCGTCAGTGATCAGAGAGACTGATACCGTTTTCAGAAGACATCTGCTTAAAATTGTTGCTCTAAACACACGTCTACAAGCTATTAAATCATGGGGTACATTTGGTGTTTTGCCATAATCTTTTCATTTTTTTGGTTTATTGTTTTGAAATTATATTTATTAAATTATTTTAATTGCTCTGCTGTTTAGCCATTTACTGCATAGGTTTGTTTAAATGTGTTTCCCTTCCCACCCTCCTACAAAACACATTGTTTTATTGATTGATTTGTTGTATATTTTCATATAATGAAATGTAACTAATTTTGCAGCCTGGTAAAGACCTGGGCGTGCTTTGTTTTTATTTTAGCAGTAGAAGGTAGACAGTTCTTTCTGTCAGTAATGCCTTTATTCTATAACCTTCTGTTCAAAGTCTCATTAGTTAAAACCGTCTCATCTTCTTGTTTTGACTCTGTTTTCAGTTGTGATTGGTGCCAGAGAGATGGTTGTCACATCAGCTGAAGAGCTGCTCAGTGCTTTGGAGATGGGAAACGCCCTGCGTCACACTGGTGCAACGGGAATGAATGAGCAGTCCAGTCGCTCTCATGTGATCCTCACTCTTCAGGTCCACATCCGTTCTCACAGCAACAAGAACCCATCCGTAAAGACTGTGCGCTCGTCCAAACTCTGCCTGGTGGACCTAGCAGGCTCAGAACGGGCTAGCAAAACTGGAAACACTGGAGCTCAATTCAAAGAGTCTGCACTCATCAACACTGGCCTGCTCGCCCTTGGCAATGTTATTCGCGCCCTCTCTGACCGTGGGCGAAGTCGTCGCGGCAACAGCTGCAGCAGTCCGCATGTACCGTACCGTGATGCCAAGATCACGCGACTCCTCCGGGACTCACTGGGAGGCAACGCCCACACAGTGATGGTGGCCTGTGTGAGCCCGTCCCACCACTTCATTGCGGAGACTTTGAATGTTCTTCAGTTCGCATCCAAGGCCCGTCACATCCACAACTGTCCAGGACCAGCTCTCTCTCTAACAGATGTTAAATCAGATCCTAAAACCTGCCAACCCACCGAGTCTCGATTGGAGGAGCTGGAGTATGAAGTTCAGACACTGAGAGAGCTTCTGAAGGAGAAGGAGAAGGACATGAAGGAGATGGAAAGGGAGAAAACAAGGGGTGGAGGTGGAGATGGGGATGGTTTGAAACAACCCCCTCATATTACAGCATCCACACTGGATAAGAGGCTGAACCAAGACACGGCTGCACAGTATCTGTTCTTGGCAAAGGAAGCAGCATCTTTGCTTGCAGATATATTCAAAGCATTTCCAAGTGTTATGTTCAGGGAGAGACTGCAAGAATGGCAGGAGAGACTGGCAGCTGTCAACCAGTCACATCATACAGGTAGTATAGACTGTTCAGAGGGGTTTGGAGACCACCAGGTCCATGTAGCCGCTTTAGACCTGAGAGAAGAACTCTTCCAGTGTCAGGTAAAAGAAAAAAAAGGAATTGGTTTAGTTACATTTAAAGTGTGCATGTGCATTATAATTGTAATGTTGTAATAATAATGTAATATTTTATTAATAATCCACTCCTTAAAGTAATAAATGCAAAGTCTGTTTTCTCTTTCCATAGGAAGCACTCCAAGAAAAAGAGCAACTTCTGGAGCAAAAAGATGAAGAATTGAGGCATATTCAAAGAGAAGTTGAGAAACTGCTTGAAGAGAAAAGGAACCAAGTTTTAGCTTCAGAGGAAGAGAAGGAACATTCTCGAATACAGGTGAGAAAAATTAACAGTGTTCAATGCCCTGCCTTCTTGTGTTTCAAAGATTTTTTTATTGTCAAAAAATTATTTTGACAATAAAACATTTTCATCTGCATACATATTTTGATATTAATTTTCAGACTGAACAACTGGTGAGTCAGCAGATTCTGATCGATCGCCTTCGCAGCAGCCTCGTGGCTGTTCGTGAGATGACTCCAGGGGAAACCAAAGAAGCAAGGCCTTCTGGGAACTCATACACAAGACCCCAGAGTGTCCCTCTAGTCACGCACACCTTGCTACACAGGCCATCCAGAAAGGTATGACATTTAATCCTAAATGGATATGGGTGTGTGTTTTATCTGTTGCAGGCTCCATGTCTATATATATTTTTGTTTGATTTGATGTGTTTGTAGATTCACTCCAGTCCACCCACCTATTCGCTGGAGAGGGTGATGACAGCTTTTAGGATGCGTGGTCATGTCCTTCTGGCTGAGATCGAGGAAAAAGATGAGGTCTACTGTCCATTCATTACACAGCAGGCCGAAAGCAAGGAAAAAATTCAAAATAATCATGAGGAGGAGACAGAAATGGAAAAACTTTCATGCAGGAAAGAATTTAGGTGAGAGCCTTTACTCTAGATCTTTTTATACAGTTTACCATATAAATAATAATAGTTACTATTCCTAGGAGTGAGAGTGTTATTAATACTCTTTTTTTCCAGTAAGAAAAAAGGGTGAATTGTTGTTTGATAGAATTAGTATCGCAATATAAGTGTGTGTAAACATTGCAAACACACTGGGTCCCTGCTTGGATGAACAAAATTGTGGATCATATAACTCTCTATTGCACTCAATTAAAGATCTACTGGCCAACAGTGATATTTTTGGCCACTTTAATGGAATTTTACTTTCAACATGTTTTACGTGACAATTTCGTCTACGGTTTTCTCTAAAAAACCGTAGTATAAACGGTTTTAATGGAAAATCTGAATTTTCCATTAATATTATTTTGTTATAATAGGCTTCCCTTAAATCGAACCTGGACAAGCTGGGAAAAGAGACTACTACAGAAACCCAAAAGCACTAGACTGGAAATGTGTGATGGTAGCACAGCAGTACCAGAGTCTTATTTGGTCAAAGGTACTCTTTATATGTTCACTATTTTACATGCATTCAGTTTACACAGTTGCCATTCTCTCATTTCTAATTTCTCTCCTTAATTATCCCATTGACATAAACTGTACCCAGAAGTTGTTTCTTTTTCCAACTTATCAGACATAAAAGAAAACCCTGTGAAGAAGGTAAGGCGAGCCAACACTGTTGAAAGAAGAATCCATGAACTGAAGGTCAGCATGCGCTTAAAGGAGGAGCTCATCAAAGAACTTGACAAAACTGGTGAGTTAACATGTTTTTTTTTTTTGTAGAGAAACTGAACAAAAGGTTCTAACAGGTTTGGAATTGAACCCATCTGGGCTTTATTAGTCTTCAAAGGTTTGATTAGTACTTCAAGGTTAACACTGACTCAGATACACTCTCAGGAAGTAAATAAGATGAGCATGATGTCAATTACATTGTTTTGAAAGAAAATTATGAAAACTAAACATGTTTAAATAGATTTATAAGTTAACAATTTTTTTAATGACATAAATCTGAAAATCGACAGTTGTTTCTTACCAACAGAAAGAAAAATCCAAGCAGTGGACAGAGGTGAAACGGGAAATGTGTTGGAGAGACTGTCCATGCAGAGCCAGCAGATCCGAGCCGAGGTCTACCACAGCCTGCAGAGCATGAGGCTGGAGAGAGCCAGGCTTCAGAGCAGCCTGAGGGAGCTGGACGAGACCAGCAGCAGAAAACCCCATCAGAACAGGGTCAGAACAAGTCTAAAAAGCAAAATGTTACCATGTTCATGGTGGAAAAGAATTTCATTTAATTTAAATATACCCATTCCTGTCCAAATAATTGGGGAAAATTCCTTAAGAACTAAAGTTAATGTGGATTTTTAAGATAATCAAACATCATTTCAGAACATTAATTAGGTCAGAAAAATAATATTAAATTAAAAGACACTGCATTTTTTCTGTTGATGAGAATAACTTTTATTAGATTTTTTTATCTGTATTTTTAAGTAATTAGTCATTAGGCATTTAAGAGTTTTATGGTTTGTTTTATTAACCAAAAATTTCAGTTTCTCATAATTTAAATCACAAAACCACTTAATTTTTGCAGGCCATCATTGCATCGTGGTGTAACAATCATCATTTTTCTTTCTTAAGTGAAGTATTTTGCATTCTTGTGTTCAGGGACAAGGTTTAAAGAGCTCATTTGTTCTGGAAAACTTTCCCATGGAAACAAGCAGAATGGTGAAGTATTAAACAGACATTATTTGTTCTTAGACACAATTATCTTCTTGTAAGACAAAGCAGAAGTTTATCTTCTTTTGTCATCTTTCTTGTTTTCGCCCTTGCATTTTCTTAATGTAGCTTCATGACAGTAGTTGGATTGAGGAAGAAGAGGAACGGGCCATTCATAAGAGAGCAGAGCTGCAGGAGCTGGGAGAGGAGCTAAAGAGGAAAGTGGAGGTGCTGCAGCACAGAGAGGCCTGTGTCCAACAGAAAAACAAACTCCAGGTCAAGATGCTACAGTCCAGTCAGGTCTTCCAGCCTCTGCTTCCAGCACCATCCATTTGTAAAAGTCCGTTTTGAAAGCTGGAATTGTTTTATTTTTAAACGTGTTCTCTGACTTCCAGGCTTTGAGTCGGGACTTGCTGCAAGTGTCTGTTCAGTTGGAGTCTGTGGAAGAGCAGCTTCAGAGTAGCATGAGAAAGACCAGAGGAGTTACAGTCAGGGAGCTGGAGAAAGAGAGAGATATGCTGAAAATGAAAAGAGACACTCTGGAAGCCCAGCTGAGGGACCACAGAGTGCTCTCTGTGGAGGTAAGACATCTCATGTTTTGATTTTTCGGGAACACTTCAGTAACATTTTCTCTAAGCTCCTTACATTATTTTTCATTTGTTTGATTTATGCTTGTTGTATAGGAGGAGCATTCCCTCCTCCAGCTGGAGGAAGCTGTTGAGGCTCTAGATGCAGCTCTTGAATTTAAAAACAACTCCATCCAGGAGCGGCAGAATCACCTGTTGGACGGAAACTCGCCTCTGCTCGAGTCCAAAGACACAGAACCCGCTCAGCACTGTGACATTACCAGGAAGCTGAAGAAGCTCTCATTACCTGAGGCCATA
Organism: Poeciliopsis prolifica; assembly: GCF_027474105.1. Lineage (NCBI taxonomy): Eukaryota > Metazoa > Chordata > Actinopteri > Cyprinodontiformes > Poeciliidae > Poeciliopsis > Poeciliopsis prolifica. The sequence continues at coordinate 251,150 of NW_026562389.1, forward strand.
GAGCTGTTGATCAAATACTTCAACAAGGCAAGAGGAAGCTATCATCATATATTTAATTATCTTTACATATGAAATATTTAAGGCATACACTGGGCTAAATTTCCTCCAACATGGCTGCTTCACACCTTGCATCTCACTAAAATAAAATATTATATATTTTGAAATTATTTCAGTAATAAAAGTAAAAACATAAATTGTGTTTATTTCTGCTAATTTTGATGATTATAGCGTACAGCAGATGAAAATCCATATGCTGACTTGACAGTCAATCTCTCACTGCATCCATAAGGAGAATATGTCACAAAAGGTCATTCCTAAAGAAACTGGCTGTTCACAGAGCACTGTATACACTGACACTATTGGAAAGTTTAGTGGAAAGAAAAAACTTTTTTTTTTTTAATAAAAGAGCTACAAGTATCAGAGATTACTGCATTTTAAATAGGATTGTGATGTAAAGCCTATTTCAAGGTCATGGGGAGAATCAAAAGTTGCAGACTGCAGCTGGAGTCTTTAAGAGCCTTTTAAGTCACTCCTTAACTGTGTGTTGAGATGTTTAATGCCTATAATTCTGATTCTGGACAGATTTAAGACATGGTTTAACTTTTCTGGACTGTGCTTACAGCATGCTGTTATTGTCCCAGTCTGTTTGTGCGGTGTGTTTCTTTCATGCTTCGAATTTATATTCATTCATTCTGTCCTTTGCTTTGTTGTGCTAAACCATCGCTGTCGTCAACAACTCCAGGTTGTTTGTCTTCGAGAGGCAGAGCGTCGTCTACATTTGCAGTGTGAAGAGCTGGAGCTTCATGCCGGCGAGCAGGAAGCAGCACTTAGGGAGATGGAGGCCGCCATGCAGCGTTTTGCTCTGGACGCAGACCGCAGGCTCACCCTGCAACACAGAGATCACCAAAACAATGTCCGGCTGCTACTACAGGAACTTAAAGGTGAGGATCCAGAATATTGGTGACATTTTATGTGAATTTTACTGATTCATTCATGTTTCCTTCTGTATCATTCATGTGTTCCTGGTTATTTAGAGGGGATGTCAGGAGAGGCACAACAAGCCATACAAGACAGAGTCCAGCATCTGGAGAAAGAGTTGTTTTTCTACAAAAGCTCCAGCCGGCAGCTGAAGAAGAAGCTAAAAGAACTTCTAAGTGATGCTCCCCACAATGACAGTCAGTCCTCACATACACAGGAGAGCAGAGAAAGGCAGGGCACTCATTTACCTTTGAGTGTGAACGAGGAGGAGGGAGAGACGACACACGTTTCCACCACATACACAAAAATATATACAGAGGAAATAGAAGTTAAACCAGTCAAGCCATCACTTTCTGTCGTCCAAGTACTCCCAAAGACAAAAATTTCTGAACACAGACAGGCACTCACAAAGTCCCATGAAAGGTATACAAGAGGTCAGCCTGAGGTTAGTTTAGAAATGACACCCGTCAAACTGTGTCGCAGGGAGCTGAGGGAGATTCATGCAGCAGACCTGCAGATCCTTGGTGCTGCCACTAGGAGACACCAATCTGTGGTTAATTCAAGCTCTGAGTCAATGATGGAGGACTCTATAGAAGTGCCCAGAAACACGTGATTCTGCTTTATTTTCTGTCTGCTAATGTCTGTGGCAGATTTTGAGTGGATAATATTAAAGGTCCTATTTTGTTGATGACTGATTTAAAACAAAATGCACTAAATATGTTGTTCATTTTTTGGTCAGATTTTACAATTTTCAAGTGAGATCATAAAACATTCAAAATGATAAAAATTTGTAATCTAAAAAATGTAATTTAATGTGTTTGGGTTGATTTTATATGAACGTAAAAATTTTTGTTTTGAATTATTTGTTACAATAAATTTCCAAATATTGAAAATAATTAAATATTGTAATGCACTACATTTTAGAAGGAGGATTTGTTCTTTTGCATTATTTGGGAGTCATAATTATATGCTCTTGTCCAAAGCTGGATTTAAATGCTAAATGTGAAACATGTTTTGTAAATGTGTTAAATTAAGTTAACGAGGCAAAGCTCAGCACTTTTCAGATTATACTTCTGATATTATTGCCTTGTATTTATACAGTTAAAAGTCTCATACTTACCACACACTATATGTTTTCCCTTAGTTTCACTATATAATTAGTTCTTCTTTTTATGCATTCCTAATGAAAACTTATGTATTTATGTTGACCTTTTATTTTGTACTAACTTATTAAAATATGTAAGAATCACAATGGACTGTTTTATCTTTTATGGGGTCTTTTCACTTTGCAGATTCTCCCTATGCATGCATTGGTTCTTTCTGGGTATTCTGACTTAATTCCATATTCCAAAAAGCATTGGGTTAATAAATTGTCCATAGCTGTGTGTGTATGTGTTGCATGCTTGTCTGTCATGTGTGTCTCTATGTCACCCTGTGATGGACAGCATAGAGACTCACCACTGGTTCGATTTTCACAGCTTATTGGACTTTGACAGCTGTCAGCCTTTTAGAAATTTCCATTGGATGATTACAAGTGACAGATCTGCCTTTTTTAAAAAAATCTTGGAGAAAGCATACCTCCAGAATTCATTGAATTTGTAAATAATACTAAGTATCTGGATTTACCTTCAGCCTGTTATATTTAATTTCAGTCTCAAATGTCTTTTTGTTTGTCTTTTGGGGGACAGACTAACAACATGCACACAACTGGTACAATTTCTTACAATGTTATTGTTACAACATTTTATTTCTTTCATTGTTAGTATTTTTAATCAGCCAATGTCTCAGGAAACACTAAGATTTTAAGGTCGCAGCGGATGGAGGAGGCCAGCGCCAGTTGAAATGTAGTTTCGCGCTGTTTTGAACGACCGGGCTTCCGTACCGAGTTGGACAATCGCTAGTAGCACAACCAACTGCAGCTCAGTTCCCTCAAGACGCAGAAAGAAGTACTTTTAGTCAACTTCTCTTGTCGTCGCTGTCTCCGCTACACAGATCTGTGAGTGTGACACAAACAAAGGCTTCGCCTGAGCGTGTGAAGGTTATGTCGACTTTTTACACTTGTTAGTACGCTAACAAAAACCTGCTAGCCCGGTTGTATCGTTGCTGCTTCCATCAGCAGATTGTTACTCTCGGCAGAGTTGGAAGAAAATTGCTGCAGTTTTAATTTTCACTAGGAATACACATTCAGGCGGATATTTTTCAGGACTGTATAAACATCGTTCCACAATATACGGAACTACTCCATGTTAATGGTGATTTTCAATGGGACCATTTCTTGTGATTTTTAGTTTCCCGTTACGTGATGGCATCGTCTGCAATGATCACCGTCCCCACCACCGCCTCCCGGTTCGCCCTGCTCCAGATTGACTCAGATTCGGACTCGGAAGCCTCCGAGCCGGGGAAGTCCAACGCCAAACGCGGGAGGGACTCCTCCGGGAAGTCCAGACAGGGGAAATCAGGGGCAACGACCGGATCAGGGGGTAAAGGTGGTCAGGGTGGCGAGAAGAAGAAAGACAAGAAGAAGAAGAAGAAGGAGCAGCAGCAGAGTGAGGCGAACGAGGTGAGGCAGTCTGCTGGCCATGCCCTCATTTTTTTCTGTTTATTAATCTGCTACAGAGCAGAGCGTCTGACTGCTCCATCTTTGTTTCATTTAACCGGAACTGAAACTGCTCTGCAGCCACAGGCAGGTGTACTCATGCCTGAAAACATGACCTCCACTCTAATTAGCTGAAAGCAAAACAATAAGAGTTCTCCAAGCAAATGTTTAGGAAAATTACGTTCATTCTGTTTTTTTGTTTTTTGTTTTGTTTGTTTTTGTATATGTAGCACCAGTTAAATTGTCACCACATATTTAAATCACAACACAAAGACCAACAGTCCTATGAAATGAAGTTAGGAGATTTAATTAAACATCGAGTTGTTTAAAAAGAAAAAAAAAATCCACATCTTTCCTACTTAATTCTGGGACATAAGTGGTTTGTTTATAGGTAAACGCCAATAATACCTTAACTTGGGTGATGAACTTTGTGTTCTCTCTGAAAAACTTTATTCCGCGCCCTCCGTGTTTTTCTTTTCTTTTCAAAGTTTTCTTCCTTGAACACCTTCCATCAAAGTTCAACTTGTGCAATCACCGTCTGCAGCAAGAGGCTACAGCAGGGATTTGGAAACTTCTTTCATTGTTTTTTTTACCAGCTTTAGAAATTGCTTGAATAACATTCAATACTTGTTCTATTGAATGAATGGCGAAGCTACGTTCTTGTCTAAAAGTAAAGAACAGAAGCTTGTCTACTGTTTTTTCTCTTTTTTTGGACAAGGGAATTGATTATTTCAAATTCATTTGAGATCTGAAATATCGAACCACATTCATTTGCTGCTACGATGATATTGCTGAAAGCCTCTGGCAGCTGTTTGGATCTAATCTGTGTGATATTTTACTTCTACAGAAAGCACCAAACTTATTACTCTTCAACTGTTAGTCGAGCAGTTATTATGGACCCACCCTTCCTAATGTGGATCGGTAGCTTTGTTATCATTAATTGAAACAACAGTTTCTGAAACATTTTGGACAAATATTTTGTCTGTCTTTCCTTTAGCTGCGTAATCTGGCCTTCAAGAAGATTCCCCAGAAGTCCTGTGCCCCTCCGCCCTGCATGACGCTGTCAGGAATAGCCACCGAGCTCCTTAGCCCAGCATCAGTGGACCACAGCTTACCTTCAGAGGGCTGGCAACAGTGGAAACAGAGAGACGAACAGGTTAGAGAAAATGACTTGAGACTGTGTCCTGATTTTGGAATCACACTAAAGGCTTATTGGAGTCAGCAGTAGAGAAGCTTCTGCAGTGAACACTTTTAAAAGAATTCCATTTATTACAATAAAAGAGTACATTTGTTAAATGAAATATACTTGTCCTTAATATTTACATCACAAACTGCTCTATCAGGGCTAAGAAGGTTATTTTTTTTCCAAGTTCAGGTTCACATAACCTTGTTTTCCGTGTTTCTGTAGATAACCACAGAGCTGTATGAGGCAGATTTGGAAAAGGCCTTGATTCTAAGTAAACTGGAGTATGAGCAACAGAAACAGGTACATAAACTGCATTCACATACTAATCACTGATGAATGCTTGAAACAAGTGTAGATTTCACAGCTTAAAGATCTAGAGAAGTGTATCACTACTGCTTCCTAAAACAAACTGAAGTTTAGTTAGAACATGGGAGAATCTGAAAACAGTAAAGAAGAATTAATACTTTTTAAGGCACTGTTTAGACGGAATGTATTATAAGTCAATTTTAATGCAAATGCTGTTAAAATTGTAAAGTAAAAAAAAACGTATGTCAACAATTACTAGGCATATAGCCTCTTTGTCTTCCGTGTAAAACATGGTAATCATTTTGACATGAATAATTGGTGATTTATGTTCAACTGAGTTAAATCAATCGCTACTGACACTAATAAACACGCCAGATCACTGGCATGAAAACCATAAAAATGAATCAATAAGAGGAAAATAATGTGTTTGTGTCAGCAGAGCAACACAAACGTAGCTTCGCCAAAGTCACGAGGAGGAAAAGAGAGTGGCGGGAAGAAGGACAAAAAGAAAAATCAGCAGGCAAAAGACAAAAAGACAGTTTCTCTGCAGGACTTCCAGGCTGAAGGCTCTGCTGGTGGGACGAAATGGTTCATCACTTGCAAAATCTTTTCATTTAGCTGTACTTTTATGTTAAACTTGCAGCTAACGTTTTGGTGCAAAAGAAACATTCATGCAGTAGATTAAGTTTTCACAAAGTGTTATGATGGTTTTTACTAACGTCTGTTTTCTTTTTTCTTGTTGTTGCAGAGCAATCAAATAGAAAACAAGAGGTGAGAAAGAAGATTTTGTATTTATTTACCTCAATGATTTTCTGACCATCACCAACATTTTTAACCCCTTAATCAATGTAAAAAAATAGATAGTTTGGTTTGACAGGGTTTCTGCATTGCGTGGTCTGAAACAGTATTGCATTTTTGTTTTCCTCAGCTATAAATAAATATAGAAAAACAAAGTAATGATGTGGAAAAATATGTATTTGGACACTTTAGTTTGTCTAAAGGATCCATCCATTCAAACCCTGACGACACTGAATATTTTAGTTGTGCAGCATAATAAGCTACTTCATTCTGCAGCAACTCATTTTTTCCATGTACATTTTATTATTACAATATAGCATCGACAAAGCAAATAGCCTTTTCCTCAGCATGAATAAACAAAACAGACGCTTGTGTATCTTTATTTGCACCATTGTGTTTCCAAGTGTTTAGAACTTCAAATCTTTGCATAATTTCCAGGAAACCAGAGGGATAAACTTAGCGCCAGGAATCGGACAGGAGGAACGGTTTTTCAACAAAGTAGAAGATGATGTGAGTCGGATCATCCAGAGGGAGAAAAGATTTGAGCAGTTTGCGAACAGCCCGGGACAAGAAGTCAACACATCCACAGAACATGAACCGGTGAGTTCATGAAGCACTAACATGGTTTCATCTTTTTATAATTCACATGTACCTTAAGAAAAGATGCATTTGTTTTTGATGTTTCAGATGAACTTGATGCATATTGCTCTACATGTGTAAAATGTTGAGTTGTTGTTTTGTAGGACCCCCGGGCAGAACAGCTGAAATATGAGCTGGAGAAAAAGGACCAGGAGGTTCAGAAACTGAAAAAGACCATTTCAGAGTGGGAGGTCAGATATGGAAACAGCTGAACAGTCGTTGCTCTGAATGAGCTAAAAAAAACGTTTTCACAGACGTCAGATAACACACAAAAAAGCAAATTAATACAACATTGTGTGATTGGTTCAAATTAGCTTTATAATTGTTTCATGTTGTGAATATTACTATTTATGTAGAGATTTTAGAAGAGCCAAATAAACCATTACAGAAATCTTGAATACTGAACTATATAGGAATAAATTGGGACATGTTTTACTCCAATTTAAATGAATATAGTTACACCATATCACATGCGGAGCTTTTATTTGTGTCTCTCCTGTTTGAGCTCATCACTAATCGTCTGTTCTGCTCACATCTCAACTTTACAGGGAAAATACAAAGAGGTGAAAGCAAGGAATTCCCAACTTCTTAAGATGCTCCAACAGGGGGAGAGTGAGTTCATCAGTTTTCACTCTTCAGCTGCCACTTGCTCGGCCTCCTGTTTTCTGATGTGATCAATGTCTTTTTGTAGTGAAAGACAAAGCAGAGATTCTCCTGCAGGTAGAAGAACTATTGCACATCAAAGAAGAACTGTCCTCGCAGGTTTGTCACGCAGAGACAAATATCGGTGTCTTGGACGGTTCTACATTTCTGTAGACATAAATAATATCCTTGTTCTTTTACTCAGGTAACATTATTACATGCTGCTCTTGAACAAGAAAGATCAAAAGTTAAAGGGCTCCAATCAGAGCAACCCAAACATCAGGTGAGGGCAAAGATAATCGTGTTTTGTTGCACTTCTCCGTGTGGTGATATGTTTAAATAAAGAGGAGGAGCTGAGCTCTTAGTTTAGTACATGTAATAATTCATACTGGTCGTTAGAAAGTCCAGTCGCTTGTTTAGGTATGATCTGTAATAGATTAGAAAAGTCAGACAGAAACTCCATATTGTTGCTCACTGGGGAAATGCAAGTGTACCAGCAGCAAAGTTGCAGGTAAACTGGAAACATTTAGGCTCGCATGAATGTAAATCTACTGAGTGGTTAACGGTGCATGTTGTTTCCTCAGTTGTCTTTTCCTTATGTATTGATTTCTTTGTTTATATGCTTTGCTTGAATCATGGAGAAAAATGCATATTTTTGTAAACTAATTTCTACCATCATCCTGAAGTAATTATGTGTTTTTTTTCTGGTTTGCAGGGAAACAAGAAAGGGAAGAAAGGCTCTGAAGTGGATCAATGAAGATTTCTGAAGGAAGAAAAAAAGGACTGGAGGAATAAAAAATGAACAGAAAGAAGAAAAATGAACAAATTAAATAGCACTACTGATTATTAAGGTTCTCTTTTTGTTTCATTTTTTTTTATTTTTCCCCCTTTTATTTTTATTTTACTTTTTATAGTCTGACTGTCAGCTTGCATGTCCCCTTAAATACACAGAATATACTCCAGATGTGGCATGGTGTATTAAACAACCAAGTGACATTTATTTACTGCTTTTGAAATAAATTGAGTTCAGCATCTGTTTGGAAACGGTTGCTCTGCAGAGCCGCGGCATCTCCAATGCTCCAAAAGCTGTGTGCCTCTTTTCATGGGTTCTGATGCCAAATTGACAGATTAAAATGTATGTTAATGGGGGTGGCAGGCTGTTCTCGCTCACTGTGAAGTAAAATAAAATACTTTTTCAGTGAGATTTTTGGTGTCTTTTATTATTAGTATTTTTATATTTTGCACACACAAAATGTAAATTGTGAAACCATGGTTCTCAAATTGTTCTGGAAGCACTTACTGAGCACTGTTACATGATAACTCAGGAGAAACATTGGTGTCCATTTCCTGTTGAGTGAAGATTTTAAAAACTATTTTGAACTGAAGTGAATGAAAGTGAACCTGTAACAAGTACTGGTGGCTGTTTTTATTTCCATGAAAATGAAAGTCATCCCAACTGCTCAATGTTGTTACTGTGGCAATGCAAGCAAATAAAAATGTATTTCTCTTCCATTTCTAGTTTATAACATGACTAACACATTTACAAAGGTAACATGAAGAATTTATTAAAATACAGTTTTTAATAGCAGTCATGTTAGATTTTGAGGTCAGGGTTTACAGATTTTACGGGCAAACCAGAGAAACATGAAGAATTAAATTAAGTACTAAAGCCCAGTTCACACTACACAATTTTAGAAAAGTCGGCCGATTCTGAAAACGTGAGAGAGAGAGAGAGATCACACACTAGCTGATTTAAAATCGTAGGTGTAACGGGTTCGATCGTAGAGGGTGAGGTTTCACTCGAACACATTCTAATTCCAGCTACGAAATCCCTTCAAATTCTGCGCTACCACACCTGAATTTAGAGTAAAAAAAAAAAAAAAAAAAAAAAAACATGGACAACGACGTTGAAGTGGTAACTATAGTTTGCGGACTTATTTTAACCCAAAAAAGACGTAACCAAAAATCAAAGCATTAGATTAAGAACTGGATCGCGAGCAAGGATTATATTTGTTGCATGGCAACATGGAGGTGAGGTTTTTTTTTCATTTTTTCATAAAAAATGCTGTTTTTAATGTTTTCGGTTTGGTCGTTTAATTCACCATTTACGTATAATTTTATAATTTTTCGTTGTGTTCATGTTGTTGTAGAATATATGGATATAACGGAATGGCTGAAACATCAGAGGAGCTTAAAGTAGAAGAAAGCATTTCCTGCATATTCGTTATTAGAAAATCAGATGGCAGTTGTCCCTTTTTCCCCCAACTGACCGCGAAAGCTTAACGTATGGAATGCGCTTCTCAAGCAGACGTACTCTGCAATACCCCCGCCCCACGGGGCCGGGGCGGTTGTGCGCATGCGCGGGGCCGGGAATGATGTGCGCATGCGCGGGGATCGGGCGGTTGTGCGCATGCGTGGGATTCGGGCGGCAGTGCGCATGCGCGGGGCTGGGATGGATGTGCGCATGCGCGGGGTTGGGGCGGATGTGGGGTATGACAACTTCTGGTGGCTATAGCTTTAGCTTTAAAAGGCTAGGAAAATGGCTCAGTCTGTTTTTGTTCAGTCCCTGGTTTTTCATGTGGGGCAAGAAAACAGTCTTATCTGTCATATCATGCGTTCCCTACGGACCCGGACCAACGGAGGAGTGGATCCAGGCGATCCGAAGAGACGAAGGTCCGGACTTTTGCATAAAGACGGGGAGCACTTTCGTATGTAGCCGCCACTTCACACCGGAGGATTTTGTTAGCGGATCCACCATCAGCCGCCTTAAAAGTGGAACTGTTCCTTCCCTGTTTGCCTGGAATAACTTCACTGCACCGGCAATGAGAGAGTCTGCTTTCGAGAGGGCTAAGAAATGGCAGTGTGTCCTCTCTCAGAAAGCTAGCCAGGCTGAAGATGCTACTGCGGACCATGACTACACGACACATCCACCCGCAGGTAAAAGATAGTATATTTTCCATGTAAGATAATTTCAGTAAAATATAACTCTTGCATTATTATTATTATTATTATTATTATTATTATTATTATTATTATTATTATCACATAATAATGAAATTATGAGATTATGTGGTTATGTATTTTGTGGCGAGATTAAGTCAATGGCTGTATACATACATTCTCCGACTCACAACATGTATTGATCTTCACAGAAGTAATGTTTCAAATATATAATTAAAACTTGTTGCTAACCGTATGTTTTGCTATTTTATTTTGTGGTTTTACAGGTGCACTTGATGAAGCTCTGGATTATATTAAGGAGTTGGAGGTCAGACTTCAAAAAGTGGATTTGTCTGCCACACTTTTTAGCCGCTACTGTGCCTCTGATGACCAGATCCGGTTGAGAAAGCTTTTTCAGGGAGACCAACTAGTAAAAAACATGCTGCATTGTTGTAAAAATGATCATGGTTTGTTAAAATTTTTGCTACATTTTTGACAGAAAATATTTGCTATTTTCTATGAAGTATTTTCAGGTACTCTTGAAATGTCTTAAGTTGATTAGGGTTTAAAAATGCTGCTCACATGGAGAAAGTCTCTAATTCACAGAGAAACTGCGTACAGCGCTGACTGTGCAGTTCCAGCTGGCCCACATATTCACAACCTTCTGCCGAGTCATCCAGACACACACACACACACTCCTCCACTCAGAGACGACTGCTCCAGGTCTGCCTTTTATCCTCGTCCTCTGCCCGATCAAATCTGAGATGTCGGACTCGGTGAAAGACAAACCGGTAAACCCTGAAAGCCCCCTCAGGTCAGACAGAATCCATGTTATCCTTAGAAGCATGTCGGAGAGCAGAGCGTTCACCATCAGAGGAGACTGCACCGTCACACAGGTCAGGAAGCTGGAAACTCTTTCTGTCGTTTGCAGACGGTCTAGTGCAATCCTCAAACTAAGCTGTCATTGCTTTGGCGTGTGTGTGTGTGTGTTTTTGTGCGCGCACAGCTGAAACTGTGTCTGTCAGAGCGGCTGCGTGTCCCAGCAGAGCAGCTGGTGCTGACCCACTCCGGGCGGGTTCTCAGAGAGTCAGAACTCATGAGTCACCTTAAAGAACAGAAGGGATCGATCAGCCTCTGCATGATTCGAAGGTGTGAAGCTCAGTGATGATCAGTGCATCAGTGGTGAAAAGTTATATTTGTAGGAATATTTTGAAATGCATAAAGGATGAGAAATTTGTACCTATTTTACAAAAAATTACAAGTGTTTCAAAGACGTCAATAAGCTAAGATGGGGTATCTGCTGTGTTTCAGCTGTAATTTATTGTTGCAGTGCAGGATGGAGGCGACTCCTCCTTTGCTTGATGCTCATAAGACATTAAAAGCCTTGACTTGTTAGACTAATTTATCAACCTGGCCTGTCTGGCTCCATCACCCAGAACATCTTTTTGACTGGACGTGAACACAAATCCTTGAAATAAGGGACTTTACTTCAAATCTAAGAAGCATTTACTCCATAAATCTAATCAGCAGTTGTGCCACACTGGGCATTAGCCATCAATTAAGCAGGTAGTCCAGGTCCTGAAGCCGCGAAGCAGCTCCAAATCAATTCACCGCCTCCAAAACATTTATGCATTTTGGGGAAATGATCATGTGGGAATGCACTTAATATCAAACTTAACAAGGGCCCACTGTCAGAATGTTATTTTTTTTTTCAAATGCTGTGTGGATTTTATACTGGACTGATGTATCCTCTTGAATTGAGATTTGATGTATGGCTTTTTCAGACTCTTGCCTACTTCTTGTTGTCATACAAGTTTTATTTACAGTAAATGTTTTCTTAATTCTTCAGAAATGTCGTTACAGTTAAATAATGATTTAAGAAGCGGGCCAAGATATTTTCTCATAGGACTTCATGCAGCCCGTTTTTACATTCAAGGAATTTGGGACATGACCAAATTTTAAATAAGCAGACATATTCAAATTTGAAGAGCACATCAAAAAAGGCTCTTAAAATGAGTCACTCTGATTCTGAATTGGAAAACTGATTCTTTTCAAGACATCATGCTGTTGTTTGAAATTTGACGACTGTGGGCTGACAGAGCACAACTGAGATGTTATTTTTATTTTCATTCTGGAAAATAAGACCACAATAAATCTTTTTTTATATCCGATTTTTTATCAATGTGTTTTTGTCCCCAAACAAGCAGCCTTTTATTGGAAAACTGTTTCCCTGAAATGATTTACAAGACAGGCTTTTCAGTGCGTACATCAGGTGTAAGCACTAGTTATAAACTCAGTTTGTCTTTCTCAGGCCTGAACCTTCATTTGCTCGGACCTCCAGTGATTCAGTTTCAGAACTTGTTGAGTCAGAGCTAAAAGCTGTTCCTGACCCAGAGCCCAACCAAACACCTACTCCCACCTCGCCACTCTGCTCAGGTAAAACCTGTCAAACATTCATGTCTCTCCAGTCGTCTACCCTCTGCTCTTCAGTGTTTTTAAGTCCTTCTGTTTTTTCTCGTTTCATCTTGTCTCAGCTGAGGGTTTGGACAGTCTTGGCTCGGAAAACAGCAGATCCATCTTTCTTACTGCCACCTGGAGTAAAATGGAGAGCCAGTTACCGAGTGACCTAGAACTGATGCACTTTGTTCTGCCCAGCCCACTGGTGCACAACGCCCTCTGCACCTCCAGCCCTCAGGTAACAGGACAAGGCTCTCTGTCTAATCCTCAAATTCAGCAGCTGCTGACAACAAACTCTGAGGTGGAGGACATTTTGAACAACCCAGATGCCATAGAGCAGGTGTGTGTGTTTGAGGTACAGTGTTTTTTTTCTTTTTTGCAAGTTGTGTGAGTGGTATTTCTATTATTGTACCTTTGACATTTAAACTTAAATAACTAAAATGATTGAGGAAAGATGTTCTTCTTTTGTGGTGTGCCTCAAACATCACAACTCTCTTTGTTCCTCTCCAGGTGCAAAAACTCACCAGGGAGCCTGAAATGACAGAAGAGGTGACACAAAAAGAAGACGGAGCTTTAGAAAACGAGTCCATGGTGCAGGATAACCCTGCAAATGCTGCTCTGCATGTCCTTCAGACAAATGATGCAAAAATGCAGCAACAGGATCTTAAACAGACTCAGGTAAAGCAACAAAGGTCATGATTAGATGTTTCACACAGTTCATCTGTTATATCAGAGGTTTGCTTCTGGTGCCTCTGGTCTTTCAGGAAGCAATGTTTCCATTATTCACTACATCATATGAGGGTCACCAGGGACCAGGAGGACAAACCAGCCCAACATCACCTCCGTCCACTGACTCCACAGATTCCCTCAGAGAGCTGACTGCTTCTCCCAGAACCGGTTCCCCTAATGCAGGTAAGAAAATATGCATGCATGCAGTCAACTTATTCATAAGGCATGGATGATTTGTAGGAAATCATCATCTCAATTCAGTCCTGAGCATTTGTCACAAGGTTAAATATCAAATATCAGAAATGTGATATATGAACATAATGTGGCTGCTGCCTTCAGGTCTGCAGTCGCTCCTGCAGGAGATCACAGCCAGTCCAGGTCTGATGGAGACCCTGCTCTCTGGGCCGCACATCAACTCTGTTCTGAACTGCCTCAGCCAGAACCCGGACTTTGCTACACAGGTGAAGCGTGTATGGGTCTGGATATACTGCAAGATGAGGAGCAATACTCCTTTATGATTGCTTTTTGTTTTTTTACTTAAAGATTTATCATCTGTTGTTACTTCAGGATAAGCCAGTTCTATCATTCACCACTTACAGAACAAGTTGCAACCCTTTATGTAAGAAAATGAGTGATTCCAGATTTATCCTCTTCGTGCTGCGACATGTAGTTTCACCACTAGATGTCACTAAATCCTCACACATTGCTCTTTTAACCACGACCTTAAACCAGTCCTTCCTCCTGAGAAGCTGAGAAACTTCAGTGCTGATGTATTTCCTGTTGCTTCAGATGCTGCTGAGCCATCCCTTGCTCTCAGAAAATGTTCAGCTGCAGGAGCACATAAGGCAGCACATTCCTCTCTTTTTGCAGCAGGTTTGTTTATTCACTCTAGGGTTATTGTGATATTATATTATTCATATTTATCAGAGGTTTTTTTGTAATTAATATTTATTTATCACTAAAATAGATGTGGTATGGAAAGAGTTTGGTCTTGACATAACACCATACACAACACACAGCTATCTCTGACACAAAAATGTTATTTATTATTATTCAATAAATCCTAGATGCAAAGTGGAGAGCTGCTGTCCATGATGCTGAACCCCAGAGCCATGGAGGCTTTGTTACAGATCCAACAGGGGCTGCAGACTCTGGCTATAGAGGCTCCCTCCCTCATGTGAGCAAAAATGTCTAAACACTCCATTTGCTCTAGATGAGTTACTAAAGTAAACAGCTGTCTCATTAAAAGGGTTTTCACTGAACCTTCAAAACTTCAGTGAAAATTGTCAAATTTAACAATTCAAGATTTAGACCTTGAAAAGTCCTAGTTTTCCAAACTAAGTATTAAATTAAATTAAGTTCCATCTTCAATTCCATCCATCCATTCATTCATTTTCTATATACCCCTGTCCCTTGTGGGGTCGGGAGGGAGGCTGGTTCTTATCTCCAGCGAACGTTTCAGGCGAGAGCCGAGGTACACCCTGGACAGGCTCCATCTTCAATTTGTACATTTAATTTGTTTATTTGTATTTCAACTTTTTTTCCCTCATTGATACAAGAGGGAAAAAAATTGTAAATTTTTTTTAGGCAATGAAAATCAAAATTTGATTACAATTTTTATTACTTTCCTTGAAAATAAAATGTTTAAATAGTGTTGGTATGAAAATCGGAATTTCAGTAGTTGGTAAGAGCCTGTTATAAGTCACTGTTCTGATGTTTTTTGTATTCTGTAAGAAAAGCTTAAAGCATACTTGCAAGTCAAAAAACATCCACTTAAGTAGGTAGAAATATATGTTCAATTCATAATGAAAAAAATTAATTTAATTTATAAAGCTAAGCTACACTTACTTATCTGAGCTCATTTATGTAGTTCATTAATTTAAATGACCACGTATTATATACAGTACATAAAAGTTTGAAACTGAAATGTCCTTTTTCAACCATGTATCTTTTTGGCAGGGCTGAACCTGGAACCAGTGCTGGTTCTGGTCTTGCTGGTTCTCCTCAGCACCCATCTGATCCTAACTTGAACAACCAAGATGAGCCACTGACAGAGCAGCAGCAGTTTGTACATCAGATGTTAAAGGCACTGGCTAACACCAGCAATGGGGTAACTCACTGATTCCCTGGTGACTAAAATTGTTTAACTCTTTTATGTGTAAAATTGTAATACTAGAAAGCAGAAGCCCTTTAAATAACCAAAATGTTATTGTTACCAAATGTTAGTATTTGCCAAATGGATGTTCCTACAATGTCTTGCCAAAATGTTTTGACCTCTTTTCAGTTTACCACCACAAACTTTACCATGTTTTAATGAGATGTCATGTGAGCAACCTGAATGTTCTTATCCAGTTTGACCAATATTTACCTCTATTCATCAGCTCCAACCAGCTTCATGATTCAACTATGCAACCAGTTTCCCTGTTCTGGTTGTGAACATTTTTAAATTGAAATAATAAAATAACAAAACAATTCTTAAAGATTATGGTCAAATCGCCTGTTAAAATAACTCCTTTCATTCCGCTCCGCTGTGTACAATGTACAAAAATGTAAAATTGCATTCATGATTTAGAGATTTGCATTTTGTCACTAAACATTCAGACTGCGTTAAGAAATCAAATTGTAATTGTTTAGTCACAAGAACCTCAAATGGTTTTGGTTTTGTTGCCTGTCAGGTCCGTCGTGAGGAAGAGGAGGATTTCCAGGAGGAGCTGCAGCAGCTGAACTCGATGGGCTTCAGAGACAGAAAGGCAAACCTTCAGGCCCTCATCAGCTCAGGAGGAGACCTGTCCTCTGCTCTACACCTGCTCAGTCCTTAACAATTAATTATCAGTTATTAACAAGTGAATTACAAAAAAAGAAATAATTTAATTGTAAGCCATACACAGGGTGTCATCTACTATCTATGTAGTGATAAATCACTGGTAGAAACACAAATCCACCAACGCAATCGAGTAACAGTGCAGATGTAGATTACAGGCGCTAACTAAACAGAACTCACAGGAGAAAATAACAAAACGTATCTGTATTTCACTGAATTATGGCAGGGATCTACACCACATATTCATATTTTAGTAAACAAACTGAGTGTTTGATAGGAACCAGATGAATTATTCAACAGAAAAATAGGAGTTTGTAGTGGAGAAAGAAAAAAAGGCTTTCATTTTGTCTGCTCTGCTACTTCAGTTCTACTCTACATGCAGTAGATTCATAACATCAACATCAATATTTAAAAGCAGGTGATTTATTATGAATGTCTGGCACATAGTGGTGCCTCTTTGCTTTGTTACCTCCTGGTCACCATCTCACACCCAGACAGATGTCCTGTATGTTCCCACAAGCTTCACAGTCCAACAGATTAAACCTCAAACACAACAAGTGTGTGTCCCGACACACGCAGGTTGTTCATGTATGTTAATCACAGACTAAAGCAGGTGTACATATCTAAACATTCAGGTTCTTAACAAACGTTCACATGTTGACAATTAGCTATTTTTATTTCAATAGAATCAAAGATATTTAATTGCACTTAATAAAGATGAACATAGTTTTCCTCTTTAAGCAAAAAACTAACTTGTTTTCTAGCTGAGAAAAAAGTTAGGACACCGTAACAGTCTGACGTGTTTTAGCTGTAATGACTCCTGTGAGGTTCTTTGAACCTTTGCTCCACTTTCGGTGCCGCTCTGAGGGCCAACCTGTTTGGATGGCCAGTCCTGAACATGTCACAGGTTCATTTTAATGTCCTGCACTTGCTGACTACCTTCTACACACCGAAATTTCTAATGTCTAATTATTTTGAGACTTTTTAAAAATCTGTGTGCAAGACTCTCAAGCTGATGAGTAATGATCTCTTGTGTGCACCGGATGTGAGGTGTCCTTTATTCTACACCCAAACTTTAATTTATTTTTACATATTTATTTCAATGTTGTTAAAATTATATATTTATTGAAATTAAATGCCCATATATCTTCCAAATAATCATAAATGTAACGTTCCAAATAAAACATGCTTTGATGTATTTATTTTTCTTGTCCAACAAAGGGAAAAAAAAAGTCTATTTTTTTTTACAATATAATGTTAAACAACTGCCAGATGAGTAGAAGCCAACATTCAACTCAGCTCAGCGTTCAACACCATTATCCCCCAAGACCTGGTGGGCAAACTGGGCCCCTTAGGAATTAACACCCCCCTCTGCAACTGGCTACTGGACTTCCTCACTGACAGAACCCAGGCTGTCAGAATGGAGAACAACACCTCCGATGTCATCACCCTGAACACCGGCACCCTTCAGGGCTGTGTCCTGAGCCCCCTGCTGTTCACCCTGATGACCCACGACTGCCTCCTGCCGTCCACACTTCAGATCCAACCACATCCTGAAGTACGCGGACGACACCACAGTGGTGGGCCTCATCCGGGACAACAACGAGACGGCCTATAGGAGGAGGTGCGGCATCTGGTGGACTGGTGCAGAGGAAACAACCTGATCCTGAATGTCAACAAGACCAAGGAGATCATCGTAGACTTCAGGAAATCCAGACCCACCCACACACCACTCCTCGTCAACGACTCAGCAGTGGAGGTCGTCAGCAGCACCAAGTTCCTGGGGGTGCACATCAACGACAACCTCAGCTGGTCTCCTCACATCTCCTCACTGGTGAAGAAGGGCCAGCAGCGCATGCACTTCCTGCGTCGGATGAAGAGAGCATCCCTCCCGCCCCCCATCCTTCAGACCTTCTACAGAGGGACCATCGAGAGCCAACTGACCAGCTACATCTCCATCTGGTCTGGGAGCTGCAGGGCCTCTGACTGGAAGTCTCTACAGAGGGTGGTGAGGACAGGGGAGAAGATCACGGGGGCTCTGCTCCCCTGCATCAAGGACATCGCAGAGAGGCGCTGCCTATCTCGCGCTCACCAGATCCTCTCCAACCCCACCCACCCCAACCATGGACTGTTTTCCCCCCTGGCGTCTGGAAGAAGGTTCCGCAGCATCTTGTGCAGAACAACCAGACTACTGAACAGTTTCTTCCCCGGGCCATCAGACTGCTTAACGCCACATAACACCCCTCCACACACTCACAAACCAAATGACCCCCCCCCATGGACATGGTCAATACATGCACTTTAGTTTAGTTTTTTTCACATCACTGAACCTGTGTGTTCTATGGCACTTGTATTGTATTTATTTATTTATTGGGTAGTATAAGGTTTTAGCTCTGCTACACTGGTAGCCAAGTAACGACATTTTGTTGTCAAGATTCACCTTGTGTTTTTTTTGTACAATGACAATAAAGGAAGTCTAAGTCTAACATAACGTTATACTGTAGATATAACACTTAAATCCAATTTGGTGAACCTGTTTTATTTTGAAGAAAATCTTATTGTAGGATGAAAATATTATATGTTTCTGTGAGATATTATAGTTGCTGTTTTTATGTTTAAATCGCATCATCAAACATTTCCTGTTTTATTCTTTCATGTTGTTGAAATAATATTTTAAATTAGCACAATACTGCACAGGATAGTTTTGATACATATGAAATATACCATAGAAAGTTAAAGTACACTCTACATTCACATAAATTTAGATAAAAATCCAAACTAAAACAACTGCTGAATCTCTGAACTTATATAAATTCTTAGGGAGGATTCTACAGGAAAGACAGGCCTAGAATCTCTTTAGACAGAGTCTGTCTGCCAGGCAATTAACAAATTCCTTAGCATGGTTCAAAAGTTCACTAGGATCTTAAAACTTTTTATAAATAATTTTATCTATATTAGAATTAACTATATTTCTTTAAGCATGTTTTTATTAGTTACTTATTAGATCCAAACTTATAGTCATTATTTAGCATTACATTGTGTGCAAGCTTGGTTAAAAATACAAACTACTTTCTTGTGAAAACAGTTTGAGGCACAGATAGCGCTGCAGCTGCAATCATATATCAAACTGGACAGCGGCTGATACGAGAAGGGTTTGCCGTATATCTGCTTTTCTTTAGCAGGAGTCATTAGACAGCACACCACACAAAGGAAAAGAACACACCTCCTAATGCATATATTTAAATGATGAGATTACGCATTCTATAAAATGATTTGGTTTACAGCAGAAGTTTGGAATCTCTTTGTGCTGGGTGAGAGTTTTCCCGGAGGATGCATCTTCTGTCTTTTTTACTCAGTTCTTTGTCTCTGTTCTGTAATGTCTTGGACTTTTGATATTCTAGGTGAGATGCTTATTGTAACATTCTTCTTGCATTGATTTTCTCTGGATAAAACTCTGAATATCTGAAGTCTGACGTCGTATGATTGCTCTTTTCTCTCTGCACACTTACACAGACACAGGAATTCGGGACTAAGAATTAATTAACGAGCTAAGATCAAGTTCTTCATCTTTTTAATTCTTAACAATTGGGGGCTTCGTCCGGTCCTTTTTCTCTGTGTCTCTGTGTGTGTTGCAGTGGAGACTTTTTTTTTGTGTTGGCTGTGGAGCGCAGCTGGAACGTTGCGGAGTGATCTGCAGCGCGGCTATTCCCGCGGACTGATCTTGGTTAGTGTGTGATCTCTTTGTGTTGTTTTGTTTCTTCTTATTCTACTGAACCATTAGATAAGCTGGTTACACACCCGTAGTTGGCAGTGGCGCGCCTCAACCACACTCGACGGAGTGTGGATTTAGCTAGGTTGCTCGACCTGAGATTTTACTACACTTAAACGAAGCCTGTGTGATGGGGTGTGAGACAGGAAAAGGTTTGAATCGACCTTGGAGTTTTGGTTCGCTCCGAAAGCAGCTGATTATTCGCAGGGCTTATGAGAATTGGCTACGGTTGTATCACCACGTTCCAGTTTTGTTCGAAAGGACCTCCAGATTTAAAAGTTGAATCACTTAAGCTATTGCCCGAGCTTGAAAGGACTTATGCTAAATTGGAGACGGTCTCCTTCCGCAGCAACTAGTGCTGAAAATGAAAGTGATGTGCAGTGAATTGCAAGAGACATTGGGGCCCCAAAGAATTAAACTCTTCTGTTATCGATAACAATAGGGACTTTCCTTTTGCTTTCTTATCTTTCTTAATTTTCCTCGTTTGTCTCTGTGTGTTGACGTTATTTTGATTTTTTCCTGTGTGTTGACCACCTTGTCTGTTCGTGTTTTTCGGTGTTTTTTGTCTGTTTGTGTTGTTTCGCCGGCGTGTCTTCGTGTCTTTGTCTTTGTGTTTATGTCAGTACGTTATCTGTTTGTGTGTCGGAGTGACTGAGCCGTTGTTTGTCTGTGTGTTCGTTGTGCGGTGGTCGTGTGAGTTTTGCCGTTGTCTGTGTGTGTTGTACGGCTCTCTGTATGTTATTGTGTGTATGTGAGACGGCGTTTGCAGCTGCTGAGTGAGTGTTGTGTTATTTTGCCGCGGTTTGTGCTTATATACTATTTGAGAACTAATTATAAGAATACTCTCTAATATTAATAATATTAATAATACTGATGATATAATTTTTATCAGGCTATGTGCTTATATGGCGGTTGATTTTAATAATAACGTGTTAGCTTGTTACTCTGCTTCTGTCTCGTGGCTTACGGTACAGGCGCATGTACGGAGCTACATTAGCATTTAATTCAGCAGTTGGCTTGTTACGTTTGATGTGACTCCGGCTCGCTTTACAGTTCTCATGGCAGATGTAGTTAGTCAATAAAGTGATATTTTCATTTTGATTGTCTGTTACACGTAGGCAGGTCGTTGGTTGTTACACATTGTGTCTGCAGAACAACTGCAGGCTGATTTTTTCCCTGGACAGATGCGTCTGTGAGTTTACAGGAGGCGACACAGGACAGAAAGTTGTGGACCCGTTTTGGTGAGTTGGCCAGGCATTGAACACTTCTTTATACAATGATTGTTATCTGTGACTTTTTATGGGGAACCGGTGAGTTGTAGTAATAATGCTAAATTAAAAGCGGTGTCTGAGGTTTTGTCGCACCTCAGTCTACTCCATTCTCTGCAGTGCTGGCCTCTATTTTGGTTGTTGATTAGAGTTTACAGGTAGAACCACTTTGCAGGGTGATTTTTTTTGGCTTTTTTTTCTCCTGCATCACTGTTTGCTAAGTAAATGTGTTGTTGGTAGCTTTTCTATGGTGATTAGAATTAAGCCTGTTGATTTGTATAGATCGGATTACAAGTGTTTTGCCTAGTTCCGCCTCTTAACAGAAAAAAAAGGGAGGTGTGATTGTCTGTGGATAGGATTGGATTACATTACACCAGTATTAAAATCCCTTCACTGGCTCCCTGTGGCTCAAAGAATATATTTTACAATACTGTTGTTAGTTTACATATCACTGACTGGTTTAGCACCACAATACATCTGAAGATCTGCTGTTGTTGTATCAACTTTCCAGACTATGGTTCTGGTTCTGGTTCTGATTTTGCAGAGCCAGAACCAAGAGAGGGAAGCAGCTTTCAGCATCTGTGCACAAACATTTGGAAGTTAAATTAGTGGGTGGTCTTGTTTCGCAGGGCCTATTTTCACACGTCATAGTCTGGTGCGGTGTCATATTGCAATTCTAATGAATGAGAAATATATAAAAGTAATTGTATAATGACTAAAATATTAGACTCTTGGCTGTCAGACTATTAGGCTGTCCCGTTTCTTAGATGTGTCTCCTTTGTCATGCTGATTATCAGTCGCACCTCTGGAGAACAGATGTGAAATTTTGTTTTTGTTGTTCCGTTCAAATAGGAAAGTTTGTCTTTTTGGACTTTAATACTGGAGGTGTGTTGTGGATTAATGTTTTTTATTTATTTATGAGGATTTAAATTTGATTTGGGGGAATTTCAGATTTGTAGGTTGGACGCTTTCAACTAAATTTTTATGATTTTGCATTAAGCGCTAAATCTTCCGTTTTTTTCCCTGACCACACACATTTTTACTTAGTTTTGGCTGTTTTGGATGCGGACCTGGGGAATTTATTTTCTCTTTTGCCGCTCCGGGTGTTATTTCTAAATTTTGTAGGACATTTACATACATCCCTATATGTTTTTATATGAGGCCATAGAGTTGTGGAAGGCATAATGTTTTTTCTGATAAACTATAAACTATATTTTTATTCTAATTTGTAGGAGCATTTTTGACTGGATGTGCTGCCTGTTGTTCCTCCCTCCGTGTCTATATTTGATAACAAAAACATTCAGATTTGACTGGTGGTGATGCTGATTAATGGGGAATAATTTGTTGCATAATTTGCATATGTTTCAGTCTATGGAGAGTAACTGGATGGAAAGGGGGACTTCACTAGCGATTGCTTCAGCTCCAGTTAGTGGAGGCTTGGTATTCAGTGCATAAACAAAACAAAATATCACTTGTGGGTGTGGCCATGGTGGCTGCTGCTCTTACAATGTCTATTTTTCACTCAGGCTCCTGTTGCAGGAACACGGTTTGGTCCACACATCTATGATGCTCCAAATTTGCAGACTGAGGTTTCAGCTTGGCATGGTGGTCACAGGCAGGGGCTCAGATGGTCTGGTGTTAGGAGAAAGGGCGGACGACGAAATGCCTGTCGTCGCTGTGGCGAAATGGGACATTGGGCTCTGCAGTGTCCTCATAGGTCGCCGTCATCTGCGGACGATCCTGTCCAACGGACTTTCCCTGCTGAGCAACCTCCGAATGCTGCAGTGATCCCTGGCGGTGCTGGACGCCACCCTCACCATGGAGAACGCTGACATGCCCCACAGAGGCCTTTTGATCAGGAGCGTTGGCAGATCCCCTGATTAGCGGGACAGTTGATGGACATTTATTGTCATTTTTGGTGGAAACTGGAGCTCTTTTTTCTTTCCACTATGAACACTGCCATGCTTTTTACAAGACTCTCATATGAATGCACAAGGGCTGAGGTTCTCTGAGGTGAAACAGACTCTGTCAGTGAATACATCTTTGGACACGGTGGGAGCAGATGGACTGATGGATCATGTCATGTCTGCTCTGTCATTTGCCTTCCTGGACAGTTTTTTGCTGCTGCTATAGGAGGAGCATATGGCTGATATGTATGGGGTCTAATTCAGCCAGAAAACACCTGACAGTGCCGGAAACCCTGGATTCTGACACTTGCACCGGATGAGTAGAAGTCTGTTTCCTCATTCATGCTGTCTAAAAATCTGAATGAAATCTAGTGCAATTGGATGTACATTTAGCGGGTGGGGACTGAATAGTAATTTTTTAGAATTTTGTGGACCCAGAAGTGTTGCTGCCGCAGTTTGTCTGACTATGGTACAATTGGTTTAACATGCAGGACGAAGCAGTAACACATGTTTCTTTGGTTCTGTAACACAGCAGTACAGTTCAGGACTTAGGTGGTGTGGTAAAATGCCTTTTATATGTTTTGAATTTGAACATTATAGTTTCTCCTCCTCTATTTTTTCTCTCCATCGACTGACACGTATAAATATAACAAACAAAAATTGTCTGTGTAAACACTGGTTTTGGGACGTCTTTTGCTCCCTCGTTATCACGGTCTGTTTGACATCACACCAATCACATTTGGTTTTACAACCTCTCCTCCCATTTGATTTACAGCAATTTCTGGAGACAGGAAGATAGGACAACTGGCAGGACACATGATTTGTAGAAGACTGTTTTGACTTTGGTAACCTTGTAGTGCCGGTCAGTACTTCTAGGTTCCTCTCTGACTTATATTTTTATGTTGATTTTGATAGCGTTTTATTTAGTTTTTCTCTTGCCAGGGTTGTAGAGATGTGTTTTCTTTTCCTTACACAAGGTGAATATCCGTGGTATGTACTTCTCCCACAGACGTTTTTTTTTTAGGAATGTTTACTTGGGTTTTGTAATGGTACTTGGCTAGTTGTCTATTTTTCAGTAGATGTGAATTTGGTTTAGTGTGTTGATAATCTCCTGCTATCTGCTGCTGCACATTTGGCTATACCTCATTATAATTTGCCGTTTAATTTGGATTTTTCTATAACAGAACTGATGTTCTTTGCAGTTCTGTTTCAGAAAAAGGGGGAGAGCAGATAATTCTCCAGTAAAACATGAGATTGAAATGAGAGAACGGGAGAAAGCATTGCTTCTGTGGTGATTCATGCAAGGACTGTTGATGCTTAGATATAAAAGTTTGTAAATGGTAAGTATTGCGATTGAATAGGTGGAACAGAACCACGTGGTAAAATCATTTAACATCAACAGAGTTTCGCCAGAAGAACTATCTATGTGGAAGGCAAGCAGAGCCATCATGAGATGACATCTAATTAAAGAGTATGTGCCATCCAGCCCGCACATATACACAAATATGCACATCAATAACTTATTTTTGCAGCTTAAACGGAGACGGTTCATTATGGGTGCACATGTGTGTTTCTTGGCTGGCATGCTTTCAAATCTATTTTCAGTCAGACATTTTCCCAGGATTTCTTTGGAGTGTATTTTAATTACAACTTTATTTATTATATTCTTGTATTATACTTTAATAGTTTGAGTTAGAAGGAAGTGCTTAATTGATTAATTTTAATTACAACTTTATTTATTATGTTCTTGTATTATACTTTAATAGTTTATTTGAGTTAGAAGGAAGTGCTTAATTGATTCATTTTTTTGATACACTGAACAGATAGAAAATAAATGTCACTATAGTAATCTCTGGCCTTGGCCCATCATTTTTGTGTGGTGGCCCGAATCATAAGAGAAACCGTCACAGGTCAGGTTGATAAGGTGATTCTCCCCGAAAATATTGGAATTAATGTTTTTCCAGGTAACACAGGGAACTAATGAGGTAGGTTTTCACAGGTAGGTATTGAGGGGTTTTGAAACCATTTCTCAGGATTTTTTATATACAAGGAGTACAATTAACTGTCACAAGGATTTGATTACTTATTAGATTCCAGTGATGGATTCCAGGAACTAATGAGGTAGGTTGATGCTACATTTCAGGTATCAGGATCTCCAGGAAGTGGAACAAAATCCTGGGTTTGAATCATTTTATTTTGGTACAATATATTATCCATAAGTTGCAGGCAAACGTGGGGATTGAATGGAACAAAATACAAAATTGGCTAAAATCTGTGCACAGACAAAATTTTAATGGGGTAGTTGCAGTGCCTGTTATATTGCCTGTTGCTTTGTTGTCTGTTAGGATGTCCATTAATAAATTTACAGGGCTTTTCTCTTCGTACGAGCATGAGATCAGAAGAAGATTTCCAGGGCCAGCCGTCAGAACTCCCAGATGGACAGGTAACCCTGTACATTTATCTCATAAAATTTTTTTGATGAGTTACAGTTAATAGCAGCGGAGTTTGTGGAGTACCAGGGGTCACAGGAGAGGTCGAAGAAGTGATCTGCATCAGGATACACCTGGGTGAGGCTGAAGGTCATCAAAACGGCAGTAGTCTGAATCCTGCTTCACTGAGCTCTACCAAGTCATAGAGAGGACGTCCGAGCCGCTCCGACTGACGGTGGATGAGAGACCTGGTTCTGATGGGGCCAGCAGAGGATCTTCACTTCACATCAGACCCAGAGGAGGAGCAACACTCTGGGCCAGAAGGATAGCAGATTTATTCCTGCTATAGGTTCTGGTTCCTGGAGTTCAACGTTTTGAGGCCCAAAACAGGCATAATAATCCTTTTTGGGTTTTCTCTGATTGAATGAGAGGATGAAATCCCTCAATTACACTCACAGTGTTGGCATAATAATCCAATATTCAGTGAGCATCGCATATTCAGGATGGACGCCTGCTAAAACTGTCGGGATCAAGAAGAAAGGAGTTGCCGATTATTGCGAACTCTTGCGAACTGTTGCGAACATTTCTTCCTATTTTTTCCTATTTATGACTGTCAGTCTTTTAATTTCTTCACCAAAGATTTTATATCTTTCAGGAACACTCGATGGACACGAAGCAACATAAAGAAGTAAAGACATTATTGTTTAATATAAGTGTGTGACTGTATGTATTGGTGTTATTTTTCTCTTCACAGCATTGTTGTGTTTTTCATGTTGTTGTTTTTACTGTTGTTATTTCAGTGCATAGTTGAATGTTTTTTACTGCTTTTAGGTGACAGGAAGTTTTTTGTGTTTTTGTGATTTTGTATTGATGTTATGTGATGTATGTTTTTCTTCTTTTTGATGTGACTGGGGGATCAAGTCTTGTTATTTTTTGGGGTTTTGTTTGTCAGGGGAATGTTAATCTTTCTGTTAAATCCTTATGCGTTTGCTCCCAGGTAAGTATGGTCATACTTTAGGTGATCTCTTTTTTAAAGAGATCAAAAGGGGGAATGTTGAAATAATATTTTAAATTAGCACAATACTGCACAGGATAGTTTTGATACATATGAAATATACCATAGAAAGTTAAAGTACACTCTACATTCACATAAATTTAGATAAAAATCCAAACTAAAACAACTGCTGAATCTCTGAACTTATATAAATTCTTAGGAGGATCTACAGGAAAGACAGGCCTAGAATCTCTTTAGACAGAGTCTGTCTGCCAGGCAATTAACAAATTCCTTAGCATGGTTCAAAAGTTCACTAGGATCTTAAAACTTTTTAAATAATTTTATCTATATTAGAATTAACTATTTCTTTAAGCATGTTTTTAATTAGTTACTTATTAGATCCAAACTTATAGTCATTATTTAGCATTACATTGTGTGCAAGCTTGGTTAAAAATACAAACTACTTTCTTGTGAAACAGTTTGAGGCACAGATAGCGCTGCAGCTGCAATCATATATCAAACTGGACAGCGGCTGATACGAGAAGGGTTTGCCGTATATCTGCTTTTGGGGCTCTTTAGCAGGAGGTAATAAAATTAACATTGAGACAGCCCACACAAAGGAAAAGAAACACACCTCCTAATGCATATATTTAAATGATGAGATTACGCATTCTATAAAATGATTTGGTTTACAGCAGAAGTTGGAATCTCTTTGTGTGGGTGAGAGTTTTCCGGAGGATGCATCTTCTGTCTTTTTTACTCAGTTCTTTGTCTCGTTCTGTAATGTCTTGGACTTTTGATATCTAGGTGAGATGCTTATTGTAACATTCTTCTTGCATTGATTTTCTCTGGATAAAACTCTGAATATCTGAAGTCTGACGTCGTATGATTGCTCTTTTCTCTCTGCACACTTACACAGACACAGGAATTCGGGACTAAGAATTAATTAACGAGCTAAGATCAAGTTCTTCATCTTTTTAATTCTTAACAATGTCCTTTGATGAAATTTGTAAGAACTGAAGATGAAACAAACTTGCATTTGTTGCATTACTGTTTGTATTATTTAACCAATATCAGCTCAAAGGGTTATTTCCAACAATAACCTCTCTGTTTTGTTTCCAAAATGAGATATGTATTTTAGCTGTTTTATGGTTGATTTTAATGCTTTAATCAGACACACAAAACCAATCAGGTAAATGTATTATGGTAGCTGTGTGACTTTGTTTCAGCTGTTTCCATTTTCTCAAAATACCTGCAGTAACTTTTGTGTCTGGCTTCCGAAAAGGCTCCAGAAAATATCTACTTTTGATGAGCTAATGATCTCTACGGATAGAAAAACCTTCTTTCTAACTTTAAACACTAGAGGGCAGTTTTGTTTGCCTTTTTGTTTTGTTTTGTTTTTTTGGTCTGGGAAGGATTTAAAGAGCACTGCAGGTTAATTAATATCTTCTGAAGCAACCTTATTTTGTTTTAACAATTAAAGTTGTTGTCTACCTAAAGTGTATCTTAAATGTGCAAGAGTCACTCTGAGACCTTCAGCTTCCTGACAAGCATGAGGCGTTCTCGACACGTTCTCGACACGTTAAACACGAGTGTGTGTGTGTGTGTGTGTGTGTTCTCCACTTGACAACCTGCCTGAGTTTCTCTGTGGCTGCCAGACGGAGGGGGTTTAATCTCCAGCTGTGTGAGGGTGAGAGATATGGGAGTAGCTGAGGGGGTTTTCTGGATTAGAAGCTCCAAATATATTCAAGTTGAGGTTTGAAGATGAGTCATGGCACAGAAACAGCTCTTCAGTATGGAGCGGAGTTCTCTCTCGCTCAGAGTGAGTCTTCTGAAGATACCAACAGACCTGACAAATGAGGTTACAAAGTTTCGACCTGCTTTGCCCTGCAAGGTAGCGAGAAGAGTGAAACTTGCCTTCCACCTGCGTGCTTATTTTGAATCTGCAGTCATCTTTGGTCTGATTAAATGTGAGGAATGCACCTTTAACATTTGGTTGCTGCTGTTTTGATGTTGACCCATAACAGATGCAAAGATGGAAAATGAACTTGTTGCTTATTTCAAACATTTTCTTGTGGAAATTAGAGCAAATATTTGAGATGAAATTTTCTAGCATTCTGACAACAGATTTGAAGTTTAATTCAATTAACTCTAAAATGTATATTTTAAAACCAACGTTGTATAAATGTTATAATTTTTGTCAAATATCATAATTGAATGATGTTTCATCATGCGAGTGTGAATTTCTATATTCTAATTAATAAGATGGTCAAGAACCTCTAAACTTCTCTAAACATCTTAAAACATGGAATCTGTAAGAATTAAGGTTACTTAGGTTGGACTCAACCAGCATTGTGGTTAAACCAGGACAGATCAGGACATAGAAACATGAAACCTCAACAGTTTTGATTCAGATCTTTTGAGGTTTCAAACAGTTTAACTGCACGAATAAACAAAGATTCCCTATTTTAGGCGGAAGGGGAAAAAATGTGTGTTTCTCAGCTTTAATACACGGACACAGATTAGGATGTTATCCTGAAGAAATACTACAAAGCTTCTCAGTGCTCCTCTAAGGTAGAGTGTTTCTTTAAAACTGGACTGAGCTTTAGAAAAACAGCAGCAAAATCCCCCAAATCAGGTGTGTCAAGTCTGCAGAGAGACGCCCGAGACTGAACCTGCAGCAAAGTCGAGAATCCCTCCAGCTAAACCTGGAAGGTTTCAGACAACTTATAGATTTAACATTTATTCAACCAAGAAGTTTGTTTCTGGTGGGAAGTGGAGCAGGCATACCAAAAAGAATAAAACTGTTTTTATTTCCACATAATAAAAAATAAATGTTTAATATTTTATACCCTTCTCAATAATCAAAGGCAAAAGTTTTATTTCACTCACTCAGGAATAAATTCTGGACTTAATTTTATGAAAACAAAAAAGTAGATTAAAAGAAGAGGAAAATGATCAAAAAGAGTTACTGCTATGTAGCAAATAATATGCTTATAATTCATATGAAACATTTAAAACATCTGGATTTGAGGACCTTTTCAGGGCAATAAAGTAAAAGTTAAGTTCATTTCCCCATGAAAAAATGGGTACGAATCACTCAAGTAATAAACTGCGTAGAGTTCCCATTTGTTTGCCACAATTCCAGCTTCACAACTTCAGACTCTCAATGTGCTTCTCTACTTCCAGGATCATCTCCTTCTGGCTTTTCCTGATGTCCAGGGTGAGCGCGTTTTCCTCGTCTGACGGAGGCTCCAAAATATCAAACTGGGAGCGCAGCAGATCTGCCTTCATGTAATGTCCCTGTCGGGCCACCATCCTCTGGTGAATGAGATCGTAGTCGCCATGCAGGTAGAGGAAGAAGACCTCTGGAGAGGAGGGAAGGGAGACGCTACTGGTCGGTGTCACCACCGTGGAGCCGTGGAGGAGAATCTGCCGGTAGAGACGCTTCAGAGCTGAACACGCTAAAAGAGCATCTGAGCCAGAAGACCTTTCTCTGTGATGGGAAAACATGAACATGCATTTAAATATTGAGATGTCAGAAATGTCCCCTGATATACTACATGGTTATTAATATTTTTAAAGTGAGGAATGAAATAAAATGTCAAAGTTTACTTTGGTCACAAAGCAATGGAGAAAAAAGAGCAGCACAACGATGAGTGTAAAAAACCGTCTTTGATGTCACCGGAGGCAGTTTAACATCTTCACTTCTTCTCCTCACCCTCTCTCTCTAAATCTGCTTTTACTCCCCCAAACTCCATTCCCAGTCGCTGCGGTTTTCAGCTTAATTTTCAAACCCACTTTTGATATTTTTGGATCTTTCTGAACAATTTTATGCCTGCTTCTTCCTACCTTGCTGCTATGCTTTTGAGATTTGTAAAACTGAATCTGGTTTCCTTCCATCAGTAGAAATATCAAGTATTTCATTGCTGCATACAATAGTGCAAAGAGTCTAAACGTTAAGGACGCAGTTAGATTTGATCTAAATTATGTTAGTATTAACACGGATGTGAGCCGATGTAATAAAAAGAATATTTGTGAGTCTCTGTATGTCACTGGTTCTCACCTCTCAATGATTTCATGTAGTCTGAGAAGCCAAGGAAATCTGTCCTGAAAGACAAGAAATAATAAATTACGATGTTTTCACTTCAATGCCGTAGATGCTGAGGTGATCTGAAGACAAAATAAATCCTAAATATATTTTGAGAAAAAATTGGTTATTTTATGTAATTATGTAAAACGTCTGAGAACTTTTCCAGTGCCAGACAGATTTTTGTTGCATGCAAATTGAAAACAAGTAAGATTCCTTTGAGAACTAAGAAATAAAATTAACCAATGCAATGTTTGTAATTATAAAGCAACAGAAATCTCAATAGACTAAGGGCTCGTTTTAAGAAACTCAACACATACACTTGTTCAGGTGATGTCAGTGAAACTCAAACAAACAAATCAGACAGAGACAGTGAGATCTGAGATGAATGAGCTCCATAACAGAGTCTCACACCTTTAGGTCCTGGCTTCAACTCATTTTGTTTATGCCAGCCTCATTCTGCCAACTAACACCAGAATGAAAGGCTTGCTGTCCCTAAAGCCTGACAGTAATCCTTTATTTACATTTCTGCTTCGCTCCATCATTTAATCTCAATCTGCCAACTGTTGACTGTCACTGAATCATGGCGGCATATGTTGGACAGAGGTATTCCTCCTCAGCTTTCTGAGTAAACCTCTGCGTGGGAGGTTATCGTCTGTCACCAAACAGCAAAATGGCACCAAATGCTGCCAGATTCTCTCTGCCAGGAAGGAAAGAAGAACAGACACAAAGAAAAAAGGAGAAAATGACAAAAGAGACGATGGAAGGAGGGAGACAATGGAGAGAGGATTCTTTCTTTCCACTCAAAGAAAGAATAAAGTATGTTAAGACTGAGGGGTCTGAACATACTCTGTTTCACCGAAGCAGAGAAACAATAAAAACCGGATGGTTGCTTTATGATGTCGTAAGAGTAGGGAAAATGTATATAAATACTGGTTATAAGCCATAACGGCAATATTAATATCTACAATTCGCCCAAATTTCTTAGAACGGTGCTGTTTTATAAAATGTGTATAAGAGTTTGGAAATACAAGTGTGATTCAGTTGTCAATCCAGTTGTCAAGCTTTACTTTGGTTTAGGACAGGGGTGGGCAATCCTGGTCCTGTAACTCTTAGACATCTTCCTGGTCCAACACAGCTGAATCAAATTGCTGAATCACTTCCTAAGTGCAGTCAAGTTCTTCAGAGTCCTGCATAACACATGTATGCAGACTCCAGGGCTGACCTGGTCTGTGAGCGGTTCTCCACGAGCCATCTTCTCAATGTTCTCCTGCGGGTGGAAGTTATCGCCTTCATAGAAGGGCCAGCCAAGCTGAGGAGAACCACGCATGACAAGGTCAGTATAAATGTCCTTCCATACGAACATAACACCATCAGAGAGTTTTGTGTTTGAGTAGTGAGCCATCCAAGTTTTTACCCTTTCAGAAAGGAATGTCCCCAAACTGGTTCTGTTTTCCAAAAAGCAAGAAAGAAAAACAGACAAAAATGAGCTAAATTATTCAACTAATGTTCACAATAATTGCTGGAAATCAGACAGTGAAACATTAATAAACCTAATTGCAGAATGGTGGAAAATAGAAAGAGAAAACCCCCCCCATAAATTTTACTACAAAAGGTGAAATATACACTGATCTCAAAATGAATGTCATGATCTTGGTTATTCAACCGAGTCATCCTGTTTTCAGAGTGGAGTGATTTGAAGTGAATGACAATACATCATAAAGGTTGGATTATTTATTAATTATATCACTTGTTAAGCTACTTTGTTAAATTCATGTATCAAAAGTCACAGATTTATAAAGAATAATTAGTGACCACAATAAGAAGACATACGTACTTTCCACAACCCGAGACTCCCATGATGATGTAGATCATCTTGTCTGTGACAGAAGCCTCAACGCCCTGTGCTAAAAGAAATGATACAAATCAAATATTGCATAATCAAAATAATAAGACCGTAGCTTTAAAATAAATGTCTTTTATTTATTGAAGTAACATATTCTTACACTGAAAAAAAAATGAAAATGCAACCTGATATATGTATATTGATTTAGTTAAAAGAAAAACACATTTAGAGGCATAGTTTTATGATAAACCAATGGTTCCTCAGTCATTGCTACACTTAACTGCAAAATAAATGAAAATATATTTAAGCTATATTTAACTTTTTTTTTAATTGATCAGCTTGTCTAGAAAATGTGAGGTAAAACCATGCTGTTATGTTGTGATATAAATGTGTAAAGCCATAAATGCCAGTTTCAAGGCGTAACCACATTTTATCTTGCCATTATATGCAGTGAACAGAATAAGTCAGGTTAATAAAGTCTCAAAAGCTCAGAAGACCAATCTAATCAAGTCTCCGTAACAACCATTACAATTCATCTGCATGCCAACAGACTTTTGTTGCCTGTTTTCATTCGCATCACTGCACACATAGTTTTGATGAGTTTATTAAACTCTGAGTTTTGGTCAACTGAGACCAATGCAGAGCTTTTCTGCTGTCCACTTAAGGAGAGGTTAGCTTGAAACAGAGGCCAAATATGTGGCAAATGATCTCAAGCCCACTGTTATGTATGGTGGAGGATTCAGGGTGCTGAGGGCCCGTTTAGAAGAGCAATGTATCATGGACTCTTTTAAATACTTTTGAATCCTAAATCATGTAGGATGAGGAGGAATAACATATTAACAGAGAAAAGAGTCCAGAAGTCCCCCACTAGTTCTTGTCCAGCCTTGTGACATGTTACAAGACCAAGTGTTGTCCTGTTGTAAAAAGGGGCAACTACCAGTAACTGCGCTGTAAAACTCTCCTGCTTTTTAGCGTCGGACTCTCTAACAATTTAATGTTGCCAAAATTAGTTCAAGGCTTTTTATGCATCTTTGCCGGAGGTCCAGTCAACCGCACACTGCATTCCGACTCACCGTTAGCCTGCCCTACAGTGATTGAACAGGTGCCGCTTCCGTAGCTTCTGCCACAGCAGCAGCAAAACAATAAGTGGGGAAACCCTGCTGACAATCGGCCCGCTTTACTTGCTAGTGTCTGTAAAACTCTCTGAGGGGGAACAACGCCCGAGGGCGACCGAGCAGCAGGGCTCGACACAGGCAAGATCACCCAACGAACGCATTACTGCAGCCCCGAAAGCGCTTGGACTGTGGCCACGAGTTGTTTTGATACGTAATGACGCACGCCGCTTACGTCGACAATTTAAAGGTACAGGGTCCTCGACTCGCGTTACGTCAAAATAAACAGGGACGTCTGAGCTGGCCTTGACGTCATTGTTGCGGGCAGTTTCGGGACTTTGGACCAGAAAGGCTTAAAATAAAATAAAATGTATGGATATAGGTAAATTAGATAATTAATTATTAATGTTTTATTAATGTTTTATTCTATAAAATGTATGTGATTGCACTTAATTACAAAGAAATATATAATCCAATTATATAAAGAGAGATATTTAGAATATTGTTTGGAAATCTGAATGCAGTTTATCAGATTTTGCTGCAGCGAATTTACATTGATCTTCAGCATAAACAAAGTGAGGGAGCTGAATTTTGATGGACACGCACAGCGGAAGCAGGGTTAAACCAGACGGAGAGAGAGAGTGAGAGAGTGAGGGAGAGGAGAAAAGCCATCATCTCTCCTGGAGATGATCAATAAGCGGGCCACACAGAGAGCAGACGAATGCAAGCCCTCTTCCCTCCCACTCTGTCGCATCCATCCATTCATCTCCAAGGGCGGTTCAAGGGGTGACGAGACCAGACGGACACATGTTATGCCGTGCGTAAAGCGTGACACCCCGATGTGTGTGTGTGTGTGTTTTTTTTTTTTTACACGTTTTTTGCATCTGTTTCGCA
Source organism: Poeciliopsis prolifica (assembly GCF_027474105.1). NCBI lineage: Eukaryota > Metazoa > Chordata > Actinopteri > Cyprinodontiformes > Poeciliidae > Poeciliopsis > Poeciliopsis prolifica. The sequence goes on from NW_026562389.1 coordinate 285,551, forward strand.
CTTGGAGCCACTGACATGAGGAGCTGAAACCGACACCGACCCAACAATGAAAATGCTCCGGTTTCGCAGCCCCAGCATCCGCTCCTTGGACCAGGAGGTCCTCTGCACGATCCGATTACTGGACGACTCCGAGATCTCCTGCAGCATCCAGGTAGAGGAACGAAAACCTTGTTGCCATTCCTGTTACTTTTGTATGTGCAAACAGACAAGAGGCTGGAATGAGACCGTAACAGTCTCCCCTGATGGTGAATATCGCTGTCCCCATATCATAATGTTTACTTGGAGGAACAGCATTTGCGCGCATTCGTCCTGCAGTTTGCATGCCGTAATTTACTGTGGATCGGTTCTCTTTGCTCTATATACTAAAGATAGACATGCATTTGTGATGAGAAATATCAATGAGAGTCACAGTGAGAGAACGTATATAGTGAACTTTGCTTCGTCGTCAAAAAAGACATGAGGAAGCTCCACGGGATTGGTGGGAAATATATATTTAAGGGTTGTTCATTTCAAATATCCGAATAAAGTTGGATTAGTGATGTTTACTTCTGTGATTTAGGCACCCATAGATGTGATACATTTCACAACTAAAAGTAAGAAAGTCATCGTAAAGCTCTCAGAAGAAATGGATTTTGCTTTGTTTTATTTTAAGTTACAGATCTTTGGACTTTATTTTATGGCTATAAATAAAAAGAATTTACAATAACTTACTGGCAGCAGGGTTGCAAGCCAGTTACTGTCATTTTTATGGTAAAGAAATGACAGTAACTTTTAAGTAACCTTACTGTAATTATTTTTTACAGAAGCCTTACTGTAATTCTGCTACAATTTTATAGTAATTTTATTGTAGGTTTACTGTGACTTTAATGCAGTTTTACTATAATTTTTATTACTTTATAACTGTAATTTGATTAGTGTTATTGTAATATCTTTAACATAGCACAGTAACTATATGACATGGCTACTGTGATTTTATCACATTCTTATCATAATAAAAGAAAAAATTAATTAACACAATTTTTGCCTGTAGTAGAATTACAAAATGTTGTCATTTTGCAGCAGTTCTTGAAACTGAATACTTAGCTTTTACAAGTTTAAATGTGAACTTGCAACTTAATTTACCAAACTCTCAAAAAAGTTTTATTCTTCTAATAAAAAAAAATAATTTAAAATCGCTTTATTTTATTGTCAATTTAAATCTGACAAACTGAAGCAAAACAAAACATAGTAATTTGCTTGTTACACAGAAGTCAAAGTTTTGCAACCAAATTGAAAAATACTCTGATCTAAAAACATAAGGAATCATGATGATATTATATTGAATTAAATAATCTTTACTAAAACAAAAGTGCAGAAACATCAACGTTTCAAAGCAAACTGCACATCAAAGCCATAAAAACAATGTTTTTCCAGCTTTTCAGGTAAAACTTGCAGTCAAAATTCGAAATATCTGTCATTTTCTTCCTCTGAAGGAAGGGATCCACCAATGTCAAATATTGAATTTACATATTTTTCTAAACTTTAGTGGAACATTTAGCCAAGTTTAAGACGTAGTGAACAGCCAAAAAAACCAACAGGAATGAGTTCTGAGTTGGTCTTAGTCCTGGACTTCTCCAGAAATCATCAAAGGATTGCTGGGAGATAGAAAGAAAAACATGTTTTAATACATGAGACAAACAGCACATTAAACTACATTTATGTCAGTTAAAGACAGACAGGATGAAAAGGACATATTTAGTGGACAGACTCTCTTTCTGGCACTGGCTGATTAATCACAATTAATCACCATGCCTAACTTTGTAGGAGAAAAAACCCAAAGCAGTTTAGGCATCCTACCCTCAAACAACTTCTCTAAAAAGACCAGAATATAGCCATCTGCATATTCTAGATGAACTGAACTAAAAAGTACTTCTGTTGCACATAATGCTAGCTGAGGAATGACCACAGTTCGATTCAGCAAACAAGCGAGAGTAGCTCAATATAATCACATAAAATATATTTTCGTACATAAACACAAAACTGCAATACAATGTTTTTTAAAGGTACTTACCCAGTGAAAGTTCGCCTCCGGCCGGTAAGTATCCCACAATGCAACTATACATTAAAAATTCACAGTACAGCTGTAAATTTCTGCACGTGATCCAGCGGTCCAACCACGTCCCATATACTTTCCATACGCATTTTAGATCACAGTAAAGAACTGTATGTTCAAAACCCAGCCAACTTACTGTATTTTCATGCTGTAGTTTTTACAGCTATTTGTTACAGTGTGTGATTTACTTTATATTTCTCTTTTACTAAAGTTATATAGATCTCATCTGAGTTTATATCCATTTTAAATGCAGCTTCTTGTGGAGTCTGAGTTCACAAGATTCGTATCTTACCTACTACTGCTGTTACTGAAAGACTATCCTTATGAAAGCACTCGAGTGAATTAAGGTGTGGCCAGTGATAGTGTTTAGTTTCAGGTTGCAGTATGTTCCAGAACTGCAGCTTTTTTCTTCAGCTGAGATCAGAGGGTTTTTTTTAATCCTTGAGTCTGGTTACTAGCTGGTAACAAACACTGGTGCTTACAAGTTTACATATATTCATCATAAGCATGAATGTAATTAATTTAGGAATTGTACTTATTTTCTTGAGCCGCTTTTCTTTCCAAGCTGGAAGGATTCAACGACATAAAACAGAAAAGAACAAAATTTTGGTGAACAAGTTAGAATTTTTCATAATCTTTCTCTTATCACAGATTGGTTGAAATAATAGCTATATATCAAATTGCATGCGGAAACACCTCAACTACTATTTGATTAAATGGATATTTGTTGTCTCTTCTTATCATAGATGGTCGAACAGTTTCTTGGTTTTTGGGGTTATTTTCTGGCAGAGTTTTTTTGAGTTTGAAGTTATTCCAGAAGGCAATGGTAGTCTTCTTTTTTTTTAATTCGGAAACTAGCTTTGATGTATCTGTGTTTAAATTATGACAATCTGTCATTTTATGATTAATTCAAACCAAACTCAAGATCATTTTACATCACTTGTCTGTTGACTGAGAAAGAATAAATTGACATTTATTTTTAAATTGGACAAAAAGCTTCTTGTCAGAGATCACAAATATTGAGTTGATCGGCCATACTCAGTAGAAGACTAATTGTAGGAGTCAGCTGTATCAGTTATCATCCATGGTGGTGGCAGTGTCATGCTGTGGGGTCTGATACATGTGCTACTTGTACATTGTACAAAGTGGATGTAATATTGAAGATGAAGAGCTTCCTCCAAATGATTCAACCTTACATCAAATCAACTACTAGTTAAAACAAGACACAACAGGATGTTTCAACAGCGGAACTAAATAATTAAAAATGGTTCTGGGACAGATACAGCAGGCTACAACATTTTAAAAGGAAGTCTGTCAGCCCTGCTAAGAGCAGTTGCCATATTTTCTGACAGAATTTTGTTACTGACGCTTGTTGATGGCTAAAGAAAGCATGTATTTCATGTACAGCTTACTAAAGGACATTTATGCAAATAGTAGCCAGTGGAAATGTATGATTTTCAGCCTGCATGTATAACTTTCCGTACAAGTAACAGACAAATGGGATCTATAAAGTGGTTGAAAAACCAAGTGACAATCGTTGAGGGCATTAACGCATATGCCCTGAACATTTATCTAAGGTTTCGTGAAACTGAAAAAATCCATGAAAGTGCATGCTGCTGGTTGAGGTTTTGAGATCTTTCGGCGCAGTCGTGTGTTTTTTTTTTTTCTTTTTTGTAAATGGCTCAATCTGTAAGTGCAGCACTTTGTCTCAGAAGTAGTTGCCTACATCAGCATTATTGTTTCACTCCGGATGACTAAACAGCCTCGCTCCGTGTCATGCTAACCATCTTAGTGATACTCTGCATGTACCCAATCAATGATTTAAAAACAGCATTTTATACACAAAGAGAAATGGATGAAGCAGACTGTGACACAAATGATGTGTTTTGGTGTTCACAAAATACCAAAACACCTGTGTGTTTGTCTCTTTGAATACTCAGAAACATATTAAGGTGTGTGTACACATCAGAAAACATAAAAGTGTGGACTTTCACCAGGAGATCCAGAAATGCACTTTGAAATGGGTTTTAGGGCTTTTTTTTTTAACCAGAAGCGTGCATTTGTCTGAATTGTCAAGAAATGGAGATTTATGTTTCTAGCTGACTGCATTTTCCTGGGCTTTCTTTAATGGCTTTGTTTTCCGGTGCTAAGCTGCTCTTTCCTACATATTTTATGACATCCTGATCTCGTCACAGTACACTTCTGCTGCTCAACAGCACTTCTCTTCTTTCTATTGTGTAAAGACTATCGGCTCTGGAATTAGTTTTCTTTTTCTCCACTGCGTCATCATCTGTCTCATTTTATATATTCTGCCATGCTGTGTATGTAGGTCAGGATAAAATATCGGTGGCAGCGCTAGATTAAACAGATGGAAAAACAGTTTAATGTTGTTGGATGGGATGTAGCGTTTTGAAAATTGTGCATGGAGTGAGTCTGACTTGACTTGTTGGTTCCAATTTTAAGACTTAGAAATATTAGACGAGACTGGTTTTCTACTGAGATGTCCAGTCAGATGGGACTGGAGATTATACAAAAATGTGGCTTGACCAGCTGAGTGGCTTAAACCAAAAGTGTGAATCGAAATTTTTACTTCTATCTAAATCCAGTAGATAATATAAGAGCTTTTTAAGGCTTTTAGAGATTTTTAGATCTTCTGGTCTCAGAAAAAAATGTGCACTGAAGAATCATTATATTCAGATGAAAACTACAGCAATGTTTTTATTTTATTTTGAATATCTTAAAAATAACCAGTATAAAAGAACAAGCAACATATTTTGCCAGCCAATATATACAATATATGGCGGAAAGGAAAATATCAAGATTTTTTACCTAAATAGACATATTTTTCAACACCTTCATATTACTAACTTACACACAAGTTGCAGAAGAATCAAGCTTAAACCTTTGTGTAGTTTATTTATTAATGTAATCTTGTATGCACAGCTCTTTGAATACAAGTTTGAATACAAGATTAAAGGAATTTCAACTGGTGTGTCACATGACTGATGGTAGATGCTCTGTATGAGTCCTGGGTTTGATTTCTGGCCCGTTTACTGCATGTTTTCTGTTTCTCTTCCCAATATTCCTCTTTTCTAGGAGGAACTTTTATTGATTCTTTTAATGAATAAAAGACAGCAGTGCTACAAACCCTTGGAAAAGAAATGAAGTAAAATGAAATAAAGCATGTTCTTACCAGGATTACCAAGCAGTGTAATCCTGCTTGAGAAGAGCAGGAAGAAGGAAAGAGAAGAGCTTGTCTTGTTTTATTAGATTACTGTTAGAATAACACAAAGGTTTCAATCTGTTATTTATGCCCAGGTGAAACGTCCTACCACTGTCTCTTCATACTTTATGCACTATTAATTTCAGCAAGTTTTATTTTGTCTAAAATCAGTTTACTTATGTTTTCTTGGTATTAAGTGAAAATGTATTTTAAAGTATATTACTTATGTCAAAGACTTTTGTTATCCATGGATTTTTGGGCCATTCCTCTTGAGTGATTTGGAGAAACTGAGTCGGGTTTGCAGCCAGCTTTGCTCATGCATAACTTTTCAGCTCTGAAGGTCTGAGATCAGGTCTTTAGTAATGGCAACTCCAAAAAATGCTTTGGATCATTAACCAGTTATAAGACCAGTTTGTGCTCAAGGTTTGACTTTCTGGCTGAAGCATTGGCATGTTGCTTTAATATTTCCTCATAACATTCTCTCTTCTTGATGCCAGCTGTTTTGTAAAGCGCACCAGCCTTTCCTCCTGTAGAAAATCACCTCCACTTTATATGATGTTGTTACCTTCATACATCAAAGTCAGAATAATGTTCTTCATTTTTTATATTCACCAGTAACCATTACAGTAAAATCTTTAGTGTAGTTTAATGTTGCCAGACATTAAGGTTTGTGTAAACCGTAGTCCAATTCTTATTTTTTTTTTCTTTGAACCAATGACTTCTTCCTGGCCTTCCAAAATATTGGACTGGTTTAACTTGGGTTGATGATACTCTTTTACCATTTGTCAATGAACCACGTTGATTTCTTGAACACAGAGCCTATCTCTCTCCTGAACAGTATATGAGTGTTAAACAATTTTATGGATACACAGTAAATCATGGTGGTACAGATAGGAGGTCAGAGGACTTGTCGGCATGTTTATGTGTGTGTTTCTTCATGCATAGTGTGTGTTCCTCATGTTTGTGTTGTGGCCTGCAGGGCCATGTTCAGTCAGACCTGCTGCAGGAGAGACATGTCAAGATCAATACACTCTGACCTCCTCTCATTTCACCTCCTCCTTTATTCTTACTCCCTTTCTTCTCATCCTCCCTTCTGTCCCTTCAGTATCTTCTACTTTATTCTCTTATTTATCCTCTGCTCCAGTTTCAGCTTCATCCCCATCAGACCACCTTTTTCTGCTCAATTATCTATCCTTTTACTGCCACGCTCTCTCCTGCCTCTCTGTGACACGACATGTTTAATTAAGGAAGATCACTGCTCTTTATGAGGCCAGCATCAGTCAGCTGTCAGTGATAAAAGTGTGTGTGTGTTCGTGCGGGTGTGTGTGTGTGTGTGTGTTGTTTGAGGACAAGCGAAGCTCTAAAAGCAATCAAAATTATTCCTTAATTTACCATGGAAGAGATGATTGGATTTCAGTGTGTCAACTTCAGAATTATAATCTGAGATGAGTCAGCAATAAATTATGAATGCAGTTTATTTAAAGAATCATTAAAATGATAGAATCGCCTCAAGCTATCTCTGCAGTTTGGAGAGAAAGATGTGCAAACAATGTGCGTGTTTGTGAATAAACCCAACACTCTGCTCTTCTTTCAGCTTGCAGGCATTATTTGAAGCAATTTATAAATAGCAGCAGTTTTCTATTCTTATCCCACTCGCCGGCATCTCTTTGATGTTTTGCCCAAGATGACTAAAGAGAAATAATCCTTTTTGTGACTGTTGCTCGCAAAACAACAGGAAGCAGCAAGAGATCAGACGGCACTGTATAATTAAGGAAGGGACTTGTCAACAGAAGCACCAAACTTAGAGGGCTGATGAGAAATAATGTGGGTTATATGTATGTTGTAGCTGGGAGAGAGTGACACTGAAAATCTACAGCATGAAGGAAAGGAAGAGGAAATGTGATGGCGTGGCTGTGGAAAAAAAAGATTAAGTAGATTAAAACATCAAACGGATTCAAAATGAGGCTGCGCCTGCTCACAGATTTTTTTTTTTTGTGAGGGAAGACGAGCAGGAAGAGAAGAATGAACATAGAAATATAAGCAATGTAAAATAAAAAAACTATTTAAATTGTTATCAAAGAATAAGAAAACTCAGTGCAAAAATATTAAAAGAAGGAGACAGGTGTCATTAGGATCCATTTACAGAGACCAGTTTCCTTTGAGACTAATGTGAACTGCAGCGCATCAACTTTAAAGACGTAGTCTGTTAATGTAGTAATTAACTCGCTGCAGAAATTAGATATGTTTAAAAACTATTTGTTTCAAATGTAGAAGGTTGAACTCAATCGTGTAATTTATCATGATTTCTGTAGTGTTTTTTATTGTTGTCTTATTTCATGAAGGAGACAAATGGTTTCCCGACCTTCACGCTTTCTTTAACCACATTTTTTGGACCTAATGTCTCTGAACTACAGCACAAACAGGAACTGTAAAAAACACAGAGCGATATAAAACACTATCTTTCTCTCTTTTTGTCTAACACATTTCGGCCATCAAATTAATTCCAGCATCAGACAAGGACAACCTGAAGAACTACTTTAAATTGATTATTTGCACAAATAAGGGGGGGGGAAAGTATAGCATTAGCATCAGAAATTTGGGTTTACATGTTCAAACATGTGTGGCAGAAACAAAGGAAATCTAAAGGACAAATTGTTTTCAGAGCATTTGCTTTGTCCCTTTATCTAGATTAAAGCGCAAACACTTTATTTTTGCATGTGAGAAACCTACATACAAGGAGAGGGAATCATTTTCTTCTAGCCCAACAAAAAAAAGTCCCAAATAACATAAAGGGATTCAACATATCTTTTCCCTCACACAGTTCCTCCTTTGCGTGGGCATAGTTTTGAAATGGCTGGAAACAAAAAGAGCTTCATACATTCAGTCAGTGCTGCATCTGCAGTAGTGTTGGAATCGTCATACTTTGTTAAATTTCCAGCTGTATGGAGAGAGGTGATGTTCCATTAAACGCAAACTGCTTCAGCTTCATATTTCATAATTCATAGCTCTTCCTGTGAGTAGATTAGCTTGTGCACAGCCATGAAATTCAGTGTTTGGAGCTGCAAGTAACGAGCTTTTATGGGTTCATTTGTGCAATCATTTGTGCCTATGCTGTGTGTAAATATGAGCATCTTCAGAACATGACAGGCAATGAAAAGGTCATTGGTTTCTTTCCCTGCACTCTGGGACAAGGTCACTGTTATCGCTCAAAGGGATGTAAAGAGTCACCAGCAAAATGGCAAGAGAAACCTAATCTAAAGTAGATTTAATTTAATTGTTTAAATGGTAAACCTAATGTTTGAAATGTCAACAAGGATGTTCTTTTAAATCCTAATAGGTATGCCAGATTCTCTATTCATACCTGGTTCATCCATTAGGATTGCAGGGGCTCTGGTGCATTTTTCTACCACAGGTAAAAGATTATCATGATCTGAAATAAACATGCTAATCTGAAAAAAAAGTTTAGAGTCACCTTTACATGCATGTTACGGTTCTCAGGAAATGAGACTCCTTACAGAAAATCCACACTTGTATGGAAAGAACATGCAAACTCAGCAAATTTAATTTACAGCTTCTGACTGAATAAAACCCAGGAACATCTTCCTGTAAACTATTCAGTGCTTTGTTGTATCCAAAACATTTGAACGTGACACAGACACAGACACAGAACGTGACACAGACATGTCAGAAATGGAGACAGTACTGAACTTGAACAAACAACCCACAAGAGCGGATTTTGATCAAAGAATATTCAAGTGTTAAAATGGTCTAGTCAAAGTCCTAACCAAAATCAAATAAAAAATAAATTGGGATGAGAAAATTGCTTTTTCATAATCGCTCTCAATCCAGCGTGTTTATAAATGATTATTTTTTCCACTTGTAGTTGGTCTATCAAATAACATTCCAATAAAATAATTTGATTATTTTCTTCCTAACAAAGAAAGAGTAAAGGTTACAAATTCTGTTGAAATGCAAAACAGAAAAAAATGGAATAAAGATTGTACAGTAAGTACAAGACCAAACTAAAACAACATACAATGTGTATTATCAAAATAGGTTACAAAAAGTACATGCCAAAAACTTCTGATCCCTTTACCTCAGCTCTTATTATGTGCACTGAAACACTCCATTGCTTTTCCAGCAGCCCACTCTACATCCAGCACATCGATCTGTCTCTGTTATATCCTCATCAAGGCCTCAAATTGATCTGTTCTTTGGCTTCAAGCCTAATGTGTTTGGTGGCTTTAGATATATTGGCACTCTTAACAGTAGGACAAAATTTTTGCCACACTTGCAGAAAAACCTGCTTGTATAGTCCAATACCTAATAGGGAAAATGTTGGCAAATGGGTCCAATTCCATTTTTAATCTTTATTTTTCCTGAGGACCAGCAGCAGTGAATATATACATAAAAATAAATCGGTTTGGTATTCATCTCTTGTAGTTGCTATGCTCTAAATTACTTTGCATTCAGTATTAAACAGAACATATCCCTGTATTTAAACACTTACTCTCTTTTCTCTCCCTTCTGATTCAATTCCTTCGGGGTTTGCAGACGCGAACGCGAACCCCATTTGGCAGGAATTTTACACTTACTTTCTCAAAGCGTGTCAGCTCAGCCAATTAGGTACGCCGTGTCATGAAATGAACCTTGTAGCAGTCGATAAGGAGCACTCATAATTGAGCTGGCATGCAAAATGATTAAATAACAAGCAGTGCTGAACTGGGGCAAGGCACCCTGCCAGTGTAGGAGTTCTTGTGGTCAGTAAGTCTTGATCTGGTCAAAGAAATATCTTTCAGTTCTGTCAGACGACTGCAGTTAAAGTGTGTTTTTGATCAACATTATTTGCATTTTTCTAAGAATAAGCTGAAGGGTCCAGGTGCTCTGACAGTTTTTATTTTTGTTTTTTTAAATATGCACAGCATCTTAGTAATATCACTCCTTCATTTATTCATTTATCCCGCAGCTCAAGGGGTGTCTGCAGCTCGATGTCTGCTCTGTCGCCACAGCTAATTGAAGGTGTCTGAATCACTGACTTTAAAGTTTGTTTATACAAGCACTATTTATATTTTCTGCACAACTGAGCGTGAGCAGTCTGACGGGCTGTAGCTGAAAAACTCATTTTACAAATCAGTCAGAGGGAAGATGAAGGACAAGTACTGCTGGAGGTTTGAAGCTGTAAAATTGTATTTTTTAATGCCATGATGGCATGTTTTAAGTATTAAAACTGATTTTAATAAAGACGCCTGAAATGACTCGTCCATCTATATTCTGTACACCTTTGTCCCCAGTGGGATCGGGAGGGATGTCTATCTCCAGCAAACGTTTGGGGCGAGAAGCGGGTCACACCCTGGACAGGTCGCCAGTCTGTCGCAGTGAAATGAGTCAGCAGTTTTTCCATTAGATAGAGTCTATCTAAGGCTATTACTTTTTGAGGCTCCAGATAGATTTGTTTTTTGGTTTTTGGTCCAATATGGCTCTTTCAACAATTTGGGTTGCCGAGCCTTGAGATATAGACCCACAGCAAACTCTTGCTACTGTGTAACTGATGCCAATGAGAAAGTGGCTGCACAAGTTTAGATTTCAGGAGAGCTAGAACAGAAATCAAGTTTACCATAAACTAAATAATCATCATTTTGGTGAAAAGTGAACCTCAAGCCAGTTGTGAAGCAGAGAGATGGAGGTGTCATGATATGGGACAGCAACACCTGATCAGCTCATCATCATCAAATGTATCAGAGGGAGCTTGAAAAATGTCAGATCATATGTACAAAAATAAATACAACAGAACTGTACCTGTAATATCACAATTATCCAAAACATACCAGTAAACTGGTTGAGAATTTTGAAAAATACTCGTAGGATAAACCAGGAATAGTGCAAAAGGCAAAAACCATAAATGTGTCCTCTCCTTCAGGATGGAGTAAATTACATTTTTACCGCATCACATTTTCTGTTTTTTTTTCTTACATGATCATTGCACCATCTTGTGCATAATATTTAAATGTCTGTACACTGAAACAACACTTTCTGTTGATGCCACCTAGTGACTTGTAATCATTGCAGACAGAATGTCTGCATAGTGTAACATGAGACATTGGGAACTGACAGTTGTGTGTCTCTTATGTAATTTTTGTGTTCTGAAGATTAGCAATGGAAATGATTAAGGTTTATTTCAAATTTTACTCAATTTTTTTATCCAAAAGTTCAGTCGCAGTCATGCCTGTGCATCAGATTACAAAAGGTTTAGTATCAGAGGCATGGAAGTGCGATGCATTTATTTTTTACATATGACCAACATTCAGGACAAAGATGCAGCTGTGTGAGATGTAGGACAGAAGGAGCTAACAAAGAAACAGCCGAAGCTTTTTAAATTCTCACCTCAGAAATATGCTTCCCCTTCATTCTTTGTGTTGTTCTTGTTTCTTGCCTTACTACACTAAATGTGCCTTTTATGTTGTTGTTGTTTGCCAGATTAGCTTTGTGAATCAATCATTTAGGTACAAAGAAACTACATTAAATGTATAATGTTGCATTTTTTCCAGTCAAACAAAAGTTGAGCACCAAGTTAATTTAGATCCTTGGATTTAGTCAGATGTTTTCTTACATTGACAATACATTTTGTCAAAAATGATTAATAAATAATTGTTAGTTTAGTTTTAGAATAGTTCTTCTTGAACAGGACAAATTTGGTTGACTGTTGCATTTTTCTTATGCTTTTAGAAGAGTTGTTGCTCGCTTGTTGGCCATCATGTCGACTCAGCCGGCTGTGACGGTGCTGTTTTACACGGGCAAGAAAAACACTACAGAGTGGATTTGGACCCAACCGATGTCAAAGTGCACTTTGCCTTTGCTAAACTGAACACACTCGTCACCGCTGCTCTGTTTAAAGTGAGTGTGAGTGTGAGTGGACTGAGAGAGTTTGGGAGAGACAGCACTTTGCTGTCATTAGGCGAGATCATGTAAAGATAGTATGACTGGGTTAATTTTTAATGTCCAGCCTTTGGAAATATAAAATATACATCCAACCCTTGTTGGACATGAAACAGACTCTTTACATCTCTCTTCCACACTTTGTCTCTTTCTCTGCCTCACTAGTCAACCTTCCTGTCTCTCTGTTATATACTTCCTTTTTTTGATCCATGCTTTTCTTTCTCTCTGTTTCAGCCTCTCAGCGTGCATGGCCTTGTTTCACTCTCTGTCTGGTCGGGTTTTCTCTCTTCTTACTTGGCGTCTGTCCACCCCTGTTCCTCCTCTGAATGTTTGCCCTGAGAACCAGACAGAGGGAAGGTTTTGTTTGATGATCTCACTGGAAAGCGCTTGAAGCGTTGCCGTTTTCACTCTGATTCTTCTATTCTCCTTCTCCCTCCCTGTCTGTTTGTGTTTGCTTGTTATATTTAACAGCTTGGTAGCAATGTTGTCACGACAACTTAGAAATCCTTAAGAGATATGGCCAAATAAACACCAACAGAGATGTGGAGCTTTTGCAGAAAGAGGAAAGTCTTTCTATCTGTTCTTGTGTTTTCTCTCTATTTCTACGGACAAACCAATGGTGCATGACTCCAGAAAACTAAAACTATGCTTTCAAACATCTTCAAACAACTATAGCAACATCACAAATTATTAACCCCACAAACAGACAGAAGGAATTCAGACAGACACATTCACGCGCCCCAGTTGCAGGCTGTCATAAAGACAATCATGTATTGCACATGCACATGTTTCTTTTGAGAAGAATGGACAATGATTGTTGAATGAAGGACAACTTAAAGGCCCCAGAGATCATAAACTGAACGCTGCTGCTGATATTTACAGGTCATGGTTGAATTTTAATCTCACTTTACGATGAACATATGCAGCATCAAGATTACAGTACCTCTAAAGGAGGCTATTTTATTTCATAGTCCTATGCTTTCCCACTTCCCATTTATGTCCATATTTTAAGACATTGGGACACAACTAAATAATGATTTATTTGTTAAAATGTGTCAAATAGTGATATATATTTTTATTTGTCTTTATATAAAAAATGCTACTCGTTAAGCAAAAGATATAAGCAAAAATATGTTTTGTTGCTGTTTGGACTCTGTGACAGCTTGACTTTGCTGCAGTGGCTGAAATAACTAAATGGTCGACTTTCTGTAATCCTTTTCTTCTGAGAGATACTTTATGGGTTACTGTATGGTGCAGTTAAAGTAACCCACACAACGCATGTCAAGATCTGGGCTTTGACTTGATTTTACGTTTCAATTCTGCTTCAGATTCAATATGTTTTGACAGTCTCACATTTTCCTCAAACAAACTTTGGTATATGGTGGAATTCATACTGGATTTTATGATGGGAAGCTGGGCAAGTCCAGCTGCACCAAACCATCCCCTAATCATGCCTCTTCCTCTTCCTCCATGCTTCACAGCCTGCATGAGGTTATTTTAATATAATACTGAATTTGGTTTATTTGGTAGTTTTAGTGTAAACAAAAAAAAACAAAAACAAAAAAAATACAATTTAGACTTTCCAAAGATTTCCTCTTTGAACACATTTCATTAAAGTTAAACTTGTGTTGTCGTTTCTAATTGTTGTGGCACTTTTTTGGGGACTTCATTGAATAAATCTGCTTGGAAAGCCACACATGGGCATTTTTTAATGTTTTCCACGTGTTGACTATTTTTATTCGATAACAAAATGGCTGATTTAAAATTCTTCTAATCTTTTGAAAATAAATAAAAGGCCTTAAAGGTCATTTTTTAATTATAAATGTCATATTCACATGACTGTAAATATGAGACATCTTGCTAGTGCATTTGATAATTTAGCAGTCCTCCTGTACTGTGTTGGTAGGATGTGCTTTTATGTGAACTCTTCTGTGTAATGTGCAGTTGTGTGCTTGTTTCATGTCTAATTATGTTTCATTGTGGAAAGCATTGACCTGAAATTTCCATCTTCATCTATTTTGCATTTCATGTTCATGTTTTTTTTTTGTTGCTTATTTTAAGGGTGAACTCAGGTATTATAATCAGAAATGTTAACTACATGCAGTCCCTTAATGTACACACAGAGATGTAAGATTATGTTTCATTGTAAAATTATTCTGTCCCTTTTAAAGATTCTAAAAATCTAAATGACGTGTCTGATAAAATCCTATTTTTGCCTCATATCAATGAAAAAGAATATTTTAAACTGAAATGCCAACCTTCAGAAAAGATTGGTGATTCTATTTCAGCGACCACACAGAGTGTTTGGTCGTCTTTTTGTATAAATTACTACTGTGCAGCTTAAAAGGTCAGGAAACCTTTGCAGGTGTTTTAAGTTTATTGGCTAATTAGGCTGTGATGCCTTAAGTTTCTTATATGCAACCTCTTCACAATATTCTTATCTTCTGTGACTGTATTGTTTTTTTTAATCTGTAAGCCATTATCACCAAAATCAGAAGTAATAAAGGTTTGCAATGTTTCATAAAATGTGAAATTAATCTATTTCACATAAAATTTAACATTTTTATCAAATTATAAGTGCTGGATATATGTGTGATCAGTATGAATTGTTTAACAGCTGCATGAGTGCAGCTGAATAAAACAAGAACATATTTAGCAACTGGTTGACCGTGTGGCAGCTCGACATTGTTGTTGACCAGCAGTTTTACTACTTTTGTTTCCATCATGTGGCCAAGGACTCAGCAGCAGCTGTGGCTCCGTTTGTGTGTTGATGAGAAAAGGGTTAGCGAAACACATCAAGGGCAAATGCTGGGTTTTATTGGATCAATGAGTCTTGCATAACTGAGCACAGAATATTCTGGCCCTGGGTGGCGTGATGAGAAGCTGTGATGCATGTGAAACGATGAGACTTCAGTCTTGGAAATACTTACAGCTTTATCATTTACTATAATTTATAATCAAAGGTTATGACAAGAATGAAGTATGAAAATATGATAAGGTGGCTGTATGAGCACAGAAACATTTAGGTTGTTATGAAGTGTGTTGATGTGGAGGTGATTAATATTGATGGACTATTGATTGCTATGAGCCGGCTCTGTGTTTATGAACCACAGCGGCTGAGTCAACACTATAAATACAGTAACTACATCAGCGCCAAGTGGCTAAAAAGTTGCAGACACAGTTCTTTAAGTTAGTGGCTTATACTCCAGTGAAATAATGTGTGCAGCACAGGAATATGGTCCAACTGGTCATTGTCTTTAAAATGTGTGCTGGAACAACTACCAGCTGCAACTGTTTGTGTGGTTTGTTGTTTCTTGCAGATGTCACACTGAAGTAATGGTTGACGTATATCTGCACAAGACACTAGACATTTCTTTTGCTTTTTGCTGCTTTACAGAAAGAGACCAAAGGCCAGTTCCTGTTGGACCATGTTTGTAATCACTACAACCTGCTGGAGAAGGACTACTTTGGTATACGATACGTAGATCCTGAGAAACAAAGGGTAACTATGAAACACAAAATGGACTGTTTTCATCTTTCTTTCACATCATTCAGTCAATTTCGGTGACAGGTGGTGAAGGATAAAAGATAAAGCTATATTTTTCTGCTTAAATATAAAACCCCCCCACAGTAAATCACCTATTTGTGCATCTTCAAAGGCTTGTAAACACGAAATCAAGTCAAATCATGTTTGATTTGTGTAGCATAGTTCAGCAACAAGGTATTTCAAAGTGCTTTACATCATAAAACCACAAAAATACAAAGTCATAGCACATACAGTCAACAATTGAAACATTTGATTTTGTCAAATGCCATTGTTACACCTCAGATTATTGATTATTGTTTCACTGATTATGTTTCAAGAGCAACGCTAAACAGGCGGTTTTTGAAAAGCGAATGTATTTGGTTTAAAAATGTAAATACTAAATTTTGATGCTTAAATGAGAATCCGATCTCATCTTGCTTCACAAAAGTCTGAAAATCAGTCACTGTCTCCTTATGTTCAGGCATGAGCATCCTCTGCTTTCTTAAAATAATATATTCAATCAAATCAAAATAAGTGAAAACTAAAGCCATTCAAAGAAGCACTGATTAGTGTTTTTTCAGCAGACCTTGCAGGAATGTCTCCAGGAGCTGCTGGTGACGTTTTACCTCTATTAACAAAATGAAATCGTCAGCAGAAGAACAATCGCAAACAGAATCACACTCACTGAGAGAAAGTAGTAGCACTGAGTCAGCGCTGCCAGAATGGCTCTGTTAGATATTACTCAGACAGCAGTGGGTGCATTACATTACAGGCTCAAGTGACAAACAATCAAGATCAGGCTCAATATTTCAAACAGCCTGCGCACACAGACGAGACCAGATGCTTCATTTCAGCTACACTGAATTGACAGTGAGAAAAACACACCAACACACAGCAAATATTGTTGGAAAATAATACTGCAGACAGCTCATTAAACCAAACATAAACAATAAAAGTTTATAGGTTTTGTATTCCAAGAGAGGATGACTCAAAAGTACTTTAAAATCCACATAGAAGTTGAATAAACTATCACTAATTAGAGATATTCTGTTCAAGAAACTGTCAATAAACTTTTCCTCTCAGTGTGACAAAAAAGAACTTCTAAACTACTACTGAAGTCAAATTAGAAATCGTATTGAACAAAAACTGTCTATTTGCAGTAAAACAAAACAAAATAATTTCACTGAATTTTGATACAGATTCCATCAAACAATTTTATATGTGAAGAGGTCACTAAAACACAGATGTCATGTTGCATAAGCAACTTTAAACAAAAAGGAAAGAGAATAGAAATGTCTGCATAAATATGACGTTCTCTTCATTTGCCTTGCTCTTTCAAGAGGTGTGACATTTTTAAGTTTGCTTCATTTTGACTTTCATTCATGTCCCATTTTTCTCTCTTTCAGCACTGGCTGGAGCCCAACAAGCCTGTGGTGAAGCAAATGAAGTGTAAGTGTCCCTTCTGCTCACCTTGTTGCATTAGGGCCTCTGGAAATGCAACAGCGAGTGTACCACAGTGCCCTCCATAATGACCAGCAGCCTTGGTACAGAAAGCAATGCATCAGAAGCTAACAGATCTTTAACTGTTGGAGATTTCTTACCTCCTTTATCATCTTATTGTATGTAAAACTAATATCAAATGGGTGACATCTCTTAGAGTGAGCATTTATTTATTGTCTGTCCTTTTGTATCATCATCCGTCATGCAAGTTTCTTCCCTGGATTTTGACTTCTTTGCCAGCTTCAGGTTAGAACACAGAGGCAGATGGGAAAAAATAATATCCTCAGAAAACTCTTGAGTCATAAGTTCTTGGACAGGAGGTGTAATATTAAATAGATTCTTCCAAGGTTTGTGTACAGGGTGGTTGAAACTATAAAACCTTGTTGGACTCTGGCCACTTGACCAGAGTCCAACAAGGTTTTGTCAAAGATGTTGCAGAGACTTTGACCCTGAAATATGGCAGCTGCTGACTGAGTATCGCATCTCCACTAAGCCATGATGAGCCTAATTTTTTATATTAATTTCAAAACTTCAAAAAATGTCATTGTTCTAATTTCAAAACTTAGAACAATGAATTTTAGCACAATCAATGTGCTAAATCAAATTTAGCACATCACTTGTGATCAAGATTGAAAAATTCTGCGAAATAACAAGAAAAAAAAAAAGATTTAGAATGATGTTTGCGAAAACTACCTGTTGAGTACAGCAGTATCAGGAAAATAACATGCTAAAAACACTCCTGCGCATCAGCTGAGGTGTAGGACAATCTGGACACATGTACCACCATGACAAATAAAAGGAACATTAACATTCGCCTCGGTTCTTACAGGCATCTTTTGGAAATGTCTGAATGAGTCAGCATTACATTATTCAAGCTTGTTTGTCACAGTTTCAGTTCTTTTAAAGTTTTAATTTACTGTTTTTTGGCAGTCAGAGCAAGGGAAGTGGCAAGTTTGAGCCAGTTTCTATTTTTCTGCAGCCATGTCCTGACTTAGTAAGATCAACACAGAGATGCTTTATTTAAATGTCATGTTCTCTTATCTTTCCAATGTTGAAGAGAGGCTAGGAGCAGCAGACCTCCATGGAAAAAAGATTTGGTGGATTGCCAATTCAAATTCACACTTTGGTTAATTTTAGAAAGTTAAGTACAAACTTAAACAACTTCAAATATTTTAGCTAAATGTTTAATACTCATATTACTCTAATAGAAGTTAAACTTGTTCTAAGACTCCCACAGCTTTCCCAATAAATGGGGAAGGTACTGTGTGTTTTTTGTGCCTGAATGTATTTGCTTGTTCTTTGCCTGTGTCTTCAGACGTTCATTTAAGCGTAAGCAGGTTAAATCTGAAGCAAGTAGGCAGCACCACAGTGACCCGCTGTCATAAGTTCAGGCACAAACAGGATAAAAGATGTTTTTTTTGTAGCCGTCCTTAAGGAGGGAAACGAGACGGAGCGACGGAGGACAAAGTGACAGGACTGTGTTTTTGCTCAGAGGTACATAGATAAGGAGGGTTGCTTTCTGTGGAAGTCTGCATAAATATTTAAAAGCTCCTGGAAAAATGAAGAGAGGTTGCTTTTGCTCTATGGGAAATTAGCCACATTTATGGCTGCTAACAACAGCCTTGCAGATTGGGATTGCATCCCAGCAGCTGTGTGTGGCATTTCTTTGTTTTGGACTGGGGGGAGTTTGCCAGCACCTTCCTGAGTTTCACTCAGAGTTTGGTACTTTAAAAGCTGCTTGACTTATGAGATCAGATTCATTGTTCTGAGCTGGCACATGGTGGCATTATAATTTAATGGACTGAAGTGTTAAATCTTCTGTCATATTTCTTATGTTTTGTTTAGAATAAACAAACATTACCTGTTTGGACACATTAGTTGCAGAAAGACAGACTTCAGACTTAAATGTCTTTATGCAGAATACTTAAATATACTGTGCTGTATATGCTATCATATTACCATCAAAAAATACTCGGTTTTACAAAAATAGCCAGTTTGCACCATAAAAGATGCTTTCATTTGATCGGCTTCTGGAGTATTTTGCAGTAGGTAAAGGATTTATTCATGTCTGCTCACAATAAGTTAGCAAACCAGTCTTCAGACAAGTATTTTCTTGTAGTCTCTGTTGTGATGTTTGTAACCTGATATGTGACGTTCAGGCTGTTTACTTCAAGCTCTGTGTTTACTGCCAGCGATGCAGATACTGAGCCTATTGAATCCGTACTTATTGAGAAACAGTTTCAAATTTCCTTGCAGCAAGTTGCGGGACATATTTAATTTTGGTAAAGCTAAAATGACATCAAGGGAAAAAAATCCGCCTTTGCTTGATGAAAAATTTAAACAAAATCCACTTTGGGGGTTTGGAGATCTTCCTTACAAACTCCAGGTTTAATGTTTCTTGGCTTCCATGTTTTTCATCCATCTTTTTTTGTGTTCTCTCATAATTTTCCTTTTAGTCTGGATGTTCTCTTCATTTATTTCTTCCTTCCTATGTCCTCAATTCGCTATCTGAAGTTCACCCACTCTTTTAATGACAGCACTGTTCTTTCTTTCTGTCCCGTCATAAATTAATAAAAGAGCTATTAGTTGCATATTCTCCCTCTATGAAAATGGGAGACTGTGGATATCTCTGCAAACTGAAAGGGGATGTTGGGAGAGTAATAAAGCCAATATATTCCAGGGTTAATTCAGACTGACTGAGCGACACTGATTGATAATGCAGCTAAAGAGGGAAGTCACATTAGTGAATAGAATAGTAGAAATTGACAAGTTTGAGATGAAAAAAGCTGACAGAGACTGAAAGAAGGAGAAAGAAAAGAAAGAAGAGGATGGAGGAAGAGCGCTGAAAAGATTGGATTTGAAATGACACATCAGCTCTGCATGTAGCAGGATTTTTCTCCCTAAATTGGGTTTTGGTGGCTTGTGTTTTCAGGAGTCTTTGTGGTTCTTGGCTTACGCACATCGGTAGACGTCACATTCGCCCGACGTTTGTACCAACGGCCTTTCTCAAGAATGTTTTCAGCGACACTGTTGCCATCCAATAAGCCCGAGCAAATAAGCAGCTCAAGTTCTTTGGGAGCTGGTGGGAGGATTGCATCTTTCACATTGCTCAGCATGTATTATGTAGATGTGGGCTGTTTTCCCCCCCCCCTTTCTTTCATGGCTAGATAATACCATAGGGGCTCCTGCTTTTAAAGGCAGGCTGGAGGGGGCACACTGTGAAGATTACTGGTTAGAGGATATTAATTTCTTCCTCTGTAACGCTCCTTTTCAAACATTTAATGTTGGGATTTTCTATCTGTTTGTGTCCCTTCTAAAACTGCATAAAAGTAGGCTGCAGATTCATTGGATACAAAAGTTATGGCTCTCACACAGAGACACCTGTTTTGGGTTTAACAGAAAATCAGTACACGCTGCTTTATGACTTTCTGTCATAATCAAATGAGACACACAATTTTTTTTTTTTTGTTCTCAACTTTTTTTTTTGCTTTTGTTCTTATTTGTCATTACTCTAAACTTTGTCTACACTCATTTACCTTAAGGTTAAAAAAATGGATAAAATGCAAGAATTGATTAATCTGCGACACATTTAAGTCCATAAACTATCCAAATCAATCTAGCCCTTTGTGAAAATACATGCCTCCCTTTTCTGTAGCGGTGAATTAGCCACATTGTTTTGGTACAGTTTCAGTTCACACATCCAGGCCTGACTACTGATTGACCTGCAGCAATAATTTAAATGGGAACTGTCTAACAGTAAGACGTGAACGGCGCAGATTAAAACTACTTTTTGAAAACATTTCTTTATTAGGAATGTTTTTTATTAGTTTTATGTAATATTCTACTGTTTAATATTATGTTTTCATTAGCTGTAATCAGAAAATCCTCAACTAACAGGAAGAAAGTCACTGAGAGCATCACCTAAATCTACAATGTGTTAAACTTAGTGAGCTGAGTTAGAGAAACAAATAAACTTTTCAATAATATTCAAATGTAATAAAAACGATTGTGTTGGTGTCTCTTGTCCTCAGCAGCTCTGCAGCCGTTCACAATGTGCTTCCGGGTCAAGTTCTACCCCCACGAGCCAATGAAAATTAAGGAGGAGCTCACCAGGTAAAACCTAACACAGATTATTGTAATTTATTTATGTAGAAATTATTTAGTTCTGTGCAAGAGATAGTTTTTTGCTTGCAGGAAAGTGTAAAGCAAATGGTCGCATGCATATTCACACAAATGTTAAAAATATAAAACCCAAATAGAAATAAGGACAAATTTATAACAGAAGAAAAAGTTGAACCAGGTTGACTTTTTATCACATCAAAAATCCTTTTTTTGTGAAAAACTGAAGCAATGCTGTACTTGCAAGAGAAACCTGTAAACATACTATTATCCATGTGCCAGTAGCACCATGTAGCAACAATATGCACAAAGATGATTCATGTCAGGAGCTTATGTGAGACTTCAAAAGGAGAGAAACAATGGAAAAAAAATTATCTTTAAATCAAATAAATGTTAAAAAGAACTACAAACATGCAAACAACTGATATCACATAAAAAGGTGAACGTTATATGAAGTGAACATGCTGAGTCTGAGTCATGTATCAGTCACACCCTGCATTGACACACAAACATCTTCTCACTGCATCAGTGCAGATTCTCAGCCGTCTAGGACACAATATCCAGAATGCTTAAATTAATTAACATGTTGAATTCTAAAAAAAAATCAAGAAAAGGAGTCCAGATGCCTCTTGAGTATCTTGAAGCTGCTCACCAGTGAAGCTGGTTAGGAGAGAGAAGAGCTCAGGAAGAACGAGTTGTTTCCACTGCCAGCTTCAGTTCTTAGAGGTTTCTCATCTGCTGAGTGTCATAAAAATTATATTTTCCTAATAACAAAGTTCTTTTATTTATGGTTTTTTTCTACTTTATACAAATAGCAACCCAAAAAGGACACAAGTACCACTAACTTAGAGCTTTGATGACAGTGACAAAAAATAAGGTATATTGTAAATACATAAATGAAAATAATGATAAATTAAAAAAAATAATAAAAATTTAAATAAAAAGTGAACTATTTGTTGCTCAGAGCACCGCATATTGAAAAGATCTGCAGACTGACACAAAAAGTCAGAAAATGTAATAAGAAATTGATGTGAATCCCACCAGAGAAGAATTTCATCATTGCATTTAGGCTTATACATGCACGCAGCTGCAGCCTATAAATAAAACTGTTTAGAGATTGCGGCAGTCTTTTATCTCTCCATTCAATCTGTGATGCTGTCCTTCGGCCACTTTTCACCGTCCAAGCCGAATCGGCTGGATCTCATGGATAACATCTCTCTGGTTGATGTGATCTCGCATGCAAACTCATCTGCATCCATAGCAACAAGTGGCTCCGGTTCCAGAATGGCTGTCATTTTTTTTTTTTGTCTCTGTGGTGAAACCAGACAAATCAGCATGTTAGCAGCATGGATACGTCTGCGGTGAAGCTGTTTCTATAGTAACAGCAGCACCGCTCTGCGGTGTGGTCTGTGTCGCTGTGGCAGGGATCCTGTTTAAATAATTCTTTAAAAAAAACGAAAGAAAAACTGTTAACTGTGGATGAATTCAAAACAGACATAAATGCATATTTTAAGGATATTTTTTCGTGCAAATCAAATAATTTTTCTCTGTTCATTGGTCATGAGTCGCTTTGTGGTCGTCTGTATTCTGCCAGGTATCTCCTGTACCTCCAGCTGAAGAGAGACATCTACCACGGCCGCCTCCTGTGTCCGTTTGCTGAGGCGGCGTACCTGGGAGCCTGCATCGTACAGGGTGAGGCGGACCAGAGCAACATGGAAACCATGTGTGATCATGCAGTCTCTGCTGCTGCTAGAAGAATTATTTGTTTTAGGCATTATACTCATCTTTAGCAGGGGGAAATGTGCCCAGCTCTGCATGGTGTTTCAGCTTAATCATCTTTACAAAGAGCAAACCCTTATATCTTGAAAATCAAATCCTTACAAATTACCAAAAGTGAAAATGTGACAATGCTGTACATAAAACAGAATGTCCCTTAAGCTATTTTCCAAAATGATGGACTGTCTGAAATAATTTTTCATTGTCGAAGCATTTAGTTCTTGCCCATTAACCTGCTGCAGCTGAAGTTATTAGACTTATCTTATAATCCCTCATTTTAAAACACCAAGAGATCTCTGTAAACCTCTGGGAATAGGGTTTAAAAATGTGTTTTTTTTTTTCCTTCTCTCAATTAACAGTAGCAGATAAACGTCATATTACAGCCACTTTGATATGGATTAGGAAGCTCTACCATATAAATGAAGCCTCCTGGCTGATCCACACATCTCTGAGCTGTGCTAACATCGTCTCATTGGCTCATGTCCTCAGAGAGCAGAGTGAGGCTCGCTCAGTTATCTCAACCCACAGCGTGTCTGCAGCGTATCATTGGCTGCTCTGACTAACGAGGACACGTCCCCATCACGCTTTGTCAAGGTGTTGATTAGGGAGCTGCAGAGCAGTTTGAGGATTATTGTTAAATTAAACTCTGGGCAAGTTTTTCATTTAACCTTTGTTATGGTTATTAATTAAGAATGGATCCAGAAATAAGTGTGGGTGAGAGGGATTTGCTCTGAATCCAATAAGCAATTTTCCCTCAGCTGCACACTGACTGTTAAATACAGCAAAATAAAATGTTGGTCATTTTTATTCTAGCTGCAAGTTTATTGACGAACAAATGACTTGTCTCTTTTGGGCATAATTTAGTGTGTTTTTGTTTTTTTTATTACATTCGACATCACTCTCTGTCAAATACTACTAATTTTGGAAATCATGACCTACGATAAGACAAGGTTCTGACTTATTTAAGGAAATCACAAAGGTGTGTGTGTCTTTCTTTTCAGTGTATGCAAACCTCTGGTTTCAACTTCACATCGAGCAAAACATAATTGTCTCAATTGCACAGCCTTGTGGTACACCACAAGGCTGTACAGTTTTGTTCACAAGAACAATGTGCTTCTTGTTCCGGTGCAAGAAGCACTTTTATTGTTGACGTATATAAACTGGAAGCTGCCAGATAAATGTTATTAAAATCAGCCTAGACTTGTTTCTCAAATCTGGAGCATGTATTCAAACACTCAAGAACTGAGACATGATGGGACAAATCTGAATGCCGCCTCAAACTTCTTCTGTAAATAGTTTCTTCAGAAAGAACAAAAGGAGGATTCAACAAAAAGTCTGTAAGACTTGAGAAGCTTATGTGACTTGCCTCCATATTTTCCTCTAAGATGATCTATTTTACAAAAACAATGCTGCCAGATGTCAGAAATATGAAATACATTTTTTTTTTCTTGCAGCTGAGCTGGGAGATTATGACCCAGAGGAGCATCCATCAGACTACATCAGAGACTTCAAGCTATTCCCTAAACAGTCCCTCAAACTGGAGAGGAAGATTATCGAAATACACAAAAATGAGCTCAGGTACCAAAAGAAGATGATGGGGTCGCTTGTTATCTGGACCAAGGCCCGTGTTTTCAGCTTGATGCTTGTGAAGCCAGATGTTCATTGTGTGGACAGGGTGCAATGCTCCACAGACAACAAAATAGTGACTTATTCTTTTTGTGATACTTAATTTCAGATGGTAAAATTAAGCTAATAATAGAAACAACCTGATATAATTTAAATATTATTTAGGCAATAGTCTTTTAGACTAGAATACAAGAAAACTCGCAAATTATTAACAGTTTAATATTTCTAGTCATGCCAGATATTAAGTTTAGATAGTGAATGCCTTCCCATAACAAGATTATTTTTACAGTTATATAAAGCCTCTCCACTGGGGTGTTTGTTTATCATGCCTGTGTTGAATTGGCTCTCGTCCGTCACACTTTATTCCAGAACATCAAAGGCAAATCCTTAATTTCCCTCTTGCTGTGCGCTCTGTGTGCCCCAGCAGATTCGACTGATGGGATTAACAACATGTAGATTAACACTAAGCAATAGAGACTTCAGGTGATTTGCACAGTCAAGGCAATTCAAAGAGAAATCACAGTTTTCCAGTGGGCGTGAGAGTTCCCTGATTGTCTTGAGCATTCACAGATTAACATTGTGGTTGTTAATTTTAAAAGATGGATTATATCTGTGTCTGTTTGGAAGTGCCTGGTAGAGTCATTGATGAGCTGTAGCCGCTCCATGTCTGCTAATGTAACATCTGAAGCAGCATGACTGTTATGTTTGTCGATATAAACAATCCACAGTGTCCATAACACACAGATTTGGGGTTTTATGGGCATTATTCATTTTGAGTGCATGAACCAAAATAGAAATTGTATAAACTGTTGAACTTATTGGTGAAAAGGCCCATTAGGTGACACACTGTGTCCTACATCCTCCCACCATTTTATCAAACGGATAAAATGGGGATAATGTTGTATCTCCTCCTCCCTTAGGGGTCAGTGTGCAGCCTTGGCGGAGTTAAATATGCTTCAAAGAGCCCACAGCCTGGAAACGTATGGAGTCGACCCTCATCCATGCAAGGTGATTAATCTGGATTGTGAAACTTCACCTTAAAGATGAAAGTGGTCAAGTTGTTGCAAGTCTATTTTTTATGAAAAAATAATGTTTTCCCTATGATAAAAAGTATTGTTATATGAATTATGTTAATTGACGGAGAAGAAACGACACTGATTTGGAAATTTTTACATGTTTCCATTTGTTTCTCACTATAAATTCAGTCATACTTGTGAGTTTGTATCAGGTATAAAAAAAGTTTAATATGTTTGCCATATAAAGAAAGTTTTAGGGACTCAAAAGTAGTTTTTCAATTTCTGTTTATTATAAAACTATAAATGAAGAAACTGGCTAATTCTACTTTTCTACCATTTCCACAGTAATTTACTACTAATGGATATTTTGCCTTTATGACCTTTACAGTTAAAGAGATAAAAGGCCGAACACAAACCCAGTTTTGTTCTCTCAAAGTCTTTTGAGGATGAAGCAGAAATTAAATTAATGAGAAAAGGCTCTAGAGGTCAGATCCCAATTACTTCCTGGATTTTAATTTCCCTCTGGGGTTATCATTGTAGCAAACAAAAAAAGAAACATTCCAGGAATCAATAATGTTATTGATCGATCTAAACAAATCCTTGATGTAGGCAGTCGGACGTTTTTGCTCTTTTTGTAGCTGGATCTGTAACAAATACTGCTGAGTTTGTAGTTTGCGGCCTGAAAACACATCTCATGCTAGCTTTTATAATCATGTCTAATAAAGTTTCTTAAATATATAATTGTACTGTTTCGGGAGCCGGAATATTATAAGTAATAATATATTTTAATGTTGGCATGTCCCCTCAGTCATTTCACATATTTTTATCTGATTTGTTGTAATCACCGTTTTGACTCAATTAGGTTATAGATTATAGAAAAAAAACAAACATAAACAAGTAAATATTGAGCATATCAACATTTTCCCCAGATTGATATTTAACAGAGCCATTGACAAAAAAAATTTAAACCAGAAGTATTTAATAACCCAAGAGATCCACTGAACAATATCAAAGCAAATTAGTCCACAAATCTGGTTATGACTAAAAAAAAAAAAATTATTATACAGAAAATAATAATTGAACTCATTGTAGAAATTCCCTTTTATATAATGACAATTTTAAGACTCCTGTAAAACATGAGATACACATACTTTACTCAGGTGTTTGAGACGCTCATCCACATAAATCATGATTCCATTAAAACATGACAGAACTGTGTTTGATATCTATTTTATGTTCTTCATGACAGTAGAGAGGAATAGTGGGATTTATATTGAAACAGCAACAACAAAATGTTTTCAGACAGTAAATAATTGGAGAATAACCGCGTTGTTCTGATCTGCTGTCATTCATTTTGTCTCTCTCCATCTTACGAAGTGACTTTGTGCAGATGTCATTTTCATGGAGATCACTGACACCCTGCTTTCCCCCTTGTTGTGTTTGTGTTTCCAGGACTTTACAGGCTCGACTGCCTTTCTGGGCTTCACGGCCACCGGATTTGTGGTTTTCCAGGGAAACAAGAGGATTCACCTCCTCAAATGGTAAAAACTAGGGTCTGAAATGAAAAATTACATATGTAATATTTGACTTTGGTTTTAGAAACAACGAACCCAAAGTGACTTATAAGTTTTTGCATTGCCCTTCATACTGACTGAAAAGTTATGTGCTCAACTGTATGTCATTCATTTTTTAGATTCTCACAAAACTGCAGCAAAAGTTTCACTACGAGTTTTACTATGAGCATGTTTAATATTCTGACAGCGATTTGTTCTTGCAGGGGTGACGTAAGCAAGCTAAAGTTTGAAGGCAAAACCTTTTATGTCATCGGAGTCCAGAAAGAGGTGAGCATAGCTCCTGCGCATTTTGAAAACATTAAGTTATTCTTACTATGGAGTCAAATATGATGTGGATTTCTCTGACTGTCACAAGTCATCTTCATCACCGTGTTAAATCAATATCTCCTCGCTGTACCATTGTGATTTAGAGCCACAGTTATCGTTTGGAAACAGATAAAATCCTGCTGAACTCTCCTCCGCCCCTCATTCTCTCTCTTTCTATTCCTCCCTTCTTCCCCTCCGTGTTCCTGTCTGTCATCTTTGTCAGATTAACTGTACTGTTTGTAATCCTGTCCACCATCACACACAATCTATATGTGTGTCGCTGTTTCAGATCTCCTTAACAGGCAGGATTCAGTGTAACAGGATGGTGGGTGTGTTACGACTAATCTCCTCCCTCGCATTATGTGTTTGACTGTGGTCCAAATCAAAGCATTTCATCACAGATAAATAACGTCGGAGACATGCATCGCACCGCAGCAGGTGTCCAAACATTTGGGACACGTGCTTCATCTCTGTGTTAATCATCCTGCAGAGTCATGGTAGATTTGGAGCAGCATTGTCAGAGCTGTGCATATGTGCTTCATTTATTTTTGATAAAACTGTATTCAAAGCAACCACAGTGTGCTTGCTCTGTAATCTACCTTTCAGCTGATTGGTTTCAGCAAGTCTCATAAATATTCTCCTCATTGCAGCTTAAATCGGCTCTTCCATCGCCGCTTAGCATGTCAGTGTGCCTGCTTGTCTGTTTGGCAGCTCACAAAGGGCTGAAGATGCAGATTTACCTTTGTGTTTCTGTCTTTTCTCTCTGTGTGAAAACATAGTCTTCACTGGTGAGTAGATATAAGTAACCGCAGTAGCACCAAGCATCAAATCCTCAATACAACACCTCTCCTTGCAGACCTGCCCTCACCTCAGAGAATGATTAGAGTGGCGTTTTCTGTTGTTTTATTGTTCTTTGTGTATTTTTGTCTTGTATTTTCACTGTTTTGAAACAATTTGTAAATCTATTTTCTGTTATCTCCTGTAATCTTTACGGCCATATGATCAAAATGACCTTCACTGCTCCATCGTCAGTTACCGTAGATTATGCAACTTCAAGATGCATAATCAATTCCCTTTTTTCTTGTGTTAACAATGTTCCCTAACATATTAATTTTTGAGTGTTTCCTTTTATGTCTGTGGATGTGTGTCTATGTCTGTATTTTACTTTATTGTTCTTTTACAAAGATTTTCCACAAAACTGATCATTTTTTCCCGTGTTTTCCATCTTCGGCTGATTGCAACTTTTCACTCCCCTAGCAATACAACACGTGCTTGAAAAGCCTGTTCTTCCTCGTCTCGTAGCCTTTTCAGTGTCATTTTAAATTGGATAAATGTAAATGTTTACATCTTCTGCAGAGTCAAAAATACACACAAGACAGCAGCTGCGAATCTGAAGAATATTAATGTAAAACAAACCACAGATTTGTTCAGACTTATCCTTGAAACTTGCAAACTTACTCCCTACTTTTCATAATTGCTTGTATCTTATCTTTTGTCAAGGACTAAGTAAATATGATTAGTGTTATAAATGCATAATTGTCAGTATTATAATTTAAATACATGCATTTAAAGTTTCTCAGTAGATTTTAGGCTATGGGACGTTCTGACAGTAAGAAAATCTTACATCAAATATTACATGTTTATTTAATATCAAGTTCACCAATGCTGACAAGTTCAAGTAGCATGGACAGTAAAAACTGGAGAACAGGGACTTTAATGTTCTGTAAAATTAAACAAGAATGTTATTTATTTTAGTCTTTATTTTATTCCTAACCAAAAAACTTTTCCTAAATACTGTAAGGCTGTGCAGCTCTGAGGAAAAGGATGGTTTAAGATAAATGTATATTAGTTGATCTGGTTTCTGATAAATTAAGATAAATAAAAATCTGCTTTGCTGTGAAGGAATGTTCCAAATTTGTTAAGAGAAATGAACACTCAACATAGTTTTCATACTCTAAGGAAACAGGAAATTGTTTATTACAAAATAAAGTTTCAACAAAACTCTGATCAACTTCATAAATGGTTTAAATATTAGTTAAAATGTTTCAGATACTTTTGTTTCATAAGAGGGTATTGCTCTTCATGACATTTGTTCAAATGCATTCAATGCAAAATTATGTTAGTGCAATTACAGATTAATTCCTTTTTCATCTTATTGTACGTCTTTACCAGAAGTACCAATAATTATTGAGGGCATTATGAATATATTAAATTATACAACTTGAAATTGGAAGGCAGTGTAAACCTCCATAGGAACTGTTGAATCAGCATGATAAATGTCATCAGGTCGTCCTTTAGAGCACTTCAGCATTTCAGCCAAAGTGGGACCAAAGATTATTCGTCAATAATTTCTAAACATCTCATCTCTTTTACACACATGTAAGCAGAGATGTAACTGGTGATGTTAATGTGTGTGAATCACAGTACAAACCTAATACACACAGACCCTTGCAAAATGGTCCTTCACTTGCAGTGTTTTCAGATTTGCTCACACTAAAATTACAAATTTCAGTGTATTTTATTGGGATTTTAAAAATGATACATGGGCTTTATAACATTTTTTTATTTTGTAAAATTTCAGGTATGTCAGTTTGAGTGGTTTGCGGGACTTAATGTAAACATGATGCAAAATTAAAGATGTTTTAGAAAAGGATGTGATGTAAGTGAAGACAAGCATTGTCTAAAACGACCAGCAGAGTAGCAGAGCATCCATAGGAAACTTCTTGCACATTTTAAATGATGGTGTTTCCTGCTGTGTTCCTTCATGTACCAGTTCAGTAACTCATTGTTCAGCCACAGTTCAGCGAGGATTTGGATTTGGACTTGATGAAAGTAGCTCTATAAGCCTGCCAGTGTAAGTGGAGCTGTCTATGTCTTTGTAGGTTTGCAGTTGTGCCATATCTTTTCATTTTTTGCACAATGGCTTGAAAAGTGCTCTGAGATGTTTGAAACTTTGGACATTGCTTTGTAATCTACCCCCGCTGTGTCGCATTGCTGGTTGTTTCTTAATGTTCTCCAACAAACCTTCACAAGAATCTGTATTTATATTTAAGTTACACTGCAGAAATGGACTCTGATACTAATCAACAACTTCAATTGGTTCTTATCAATTCTTTCAGATTTTTACATCTACAAACGTTTGAGAACCATGTATCATTTTTCTTTTACTTTAGAATTTTACACTACTGTATGTTGGTCTGTCAAATACAAATTAAAATAAGTACACTGAGCTTTGTGGTTTTAATGTGAGTAAAAATGAAACCGTTGGGATGTGAATACTTTTGCAAGGCGCTGCCCTGCTGCATGACAAAGAGGGAGCTGTGCAGGAAAAGAAACAGACTGGACAAAAAAAAAAAAAAACATCAAAGCCATTTGTACCATTTCCATTTGGCTCTGACGTATGCCTCATATTGTGTTACTGTAATTCTCTCCATTATATTGGCTTCACTGTTTCCTCTCTGCCTCTCGCTCCCTGTGCGCCTGGCATTTGAGCGATATTGATCTGGTATCTCATGTTACCAAACACGCAGGCCTGAAAACGAGACATCTACAGGAATAAATCCCCTCTCCCTGTCCATAAAGACCCATCCTCTGCAAGCTACAAGCTCTTTTTTACTGCTGAACACGGTGGCCAAATCACTTTATCTGTCTTAAATCTTGCTAAGCTTACAGCTTTGGATCTATGGGTCAGCGTTTTGTGCAGCTCCCTCACATTATGTTCAGCACTTCCCCTTATTTATGCCTCTCTGGGCAGTCATTCACTCTTTTTTTCTTTCTGACTCTCTATTTCTGTGCAGAAAAAGCTGGTGTTGACATTTCACACCTCGACTCCTGCAGCGTGTAAGCACCTATGGAAGTGTGGGGTGGAGAACCAGGCCTTTTACAAGTGCGTCTGCAAACTCAAATGCATTGTTACAGTATATACATTTTCTGGATGTGCATTTTTTCAAAAATTGCTGTAAATATTCGTCTCGGAGTGAACAGAAAACATTTAGAACAGACAAAACAGCAGAAATTAAAAGTCAAACAGCAAAAGAAGAAAATGATTCTAAATTAGGGAGAAAACTGAACTGTATAGAAATATATAAAGTATTTGTAAATGGTGTTGGATTAAAAGTGATAAAGCGGTGATTAAGGTAATGAGAAGTAAAGATAGATGAGAATGTTTAAGAGTATTACAATTAAGTTCAAACAAATAAAAAGAAAGATAAAACGTAAAAGATAAAATCTAGATTTAATGTCAAGGACAACTATAAAAGTTTATTAATCACAGAAATTAAACAAAACAAAATATAGTATTTGAGTCATCAGAAAGTCAACTAAAATGTTAAAATCAAATCATATTTATTGCAGCATTAGTGGAAATTTTTATTAGTTCAGCAACTTCATAAAGTGAAACATATAAATTATATACACAGACAGATGTCTTCAAGCCATTATTCCTGTTAATTATGACTATTTTCTGTTTATAGCTGTTGTGGGCTTAATGAAAAGTATGTCTTTACATCTGCAGAAAGAATATTTTAAGAGTTTAATTTGATAAACTTACAAACCTGATTCGGTCACACCAGACTATCACAGTATACAAGTCCGTATCTCTCACAATGTAAGGCTTCATCTTACACCTGATAAATATTTTTTTTCTGGTATAAATTAATATCCACTCACACAAAAACAATGAAGTGCAGCAGGAATCAAAAGTGAGGTTGTGGATAAGTAGAAGCAGAGAGTGTGTCTCTGAGAGAAGGAAGGAGTAAAAATCAGCTCAGATGTCAGAGAAGCATCAGAACCTCAAAATCAAATGACAATAAATCAAGTTTGGAAATGGCTGCCAAAATGAGGCTGCTGATCGTTGATCTTATTATGAAAAACACTGAAAAATATTCACTTTAGCCCACATTTTTCTGTAAGTACTGCTGGAAGACGAGGAATGGAAGCACAATTACTAATAAAAAACTTAAAGAACATAATGACCTATGTTAAAAGACCTAATCATGTTGTTGGAGTTGTTTAGAAAAAGTTTCTGAATTCTCTAATGTTCACTGAGGCTGTGACATTGCATTTGAAGCTATGCTTAATGTCTGCTGCTGTTTCTTCCTCTGTCTGTCTGTCAGATGTGCGAAGTCGAGTCAGATAAAGACCGTCTCAAGCAGCAACATCTTCTTCAAAGGCAGCAGGTTCAGATACAGGTGAGACAGAAAACGGTGCGGAGGCGTGGCGTTAGAGAGCAATGTGAAAAATATTCACAACGTGATAAAAAAGCAAAGTTCCTGCCTGGTAGGAACATTGTCGAAGTCCAGAGACGTGTGGAAAAATAAGAGGAATATTGATCTTAGCCATTTCTTTTTAGTTTAATGCATCAAAATTGGTTATTGATGTTATGGAAGTTCTTGTATCATTTGAGTTTCTTGTCTGTTACTTGACAGACTTTTGTCTGTTATCTTTGTCTGTTTATTCATTCAAATAAAAACTCAGAATTTCCCATAATAGTGATCAAATTTGCAACTAATGATCCTTGGTTCCTTCAGCTATTGAAATAGAATTTATTCAGACAAATGATAATGCTTTGTTTCGGAAATTGCCCTATAGAGAAATACAGGAAAGCAAAAAACATAAGTATAACAAGTACATTTGCTCCATGCAGATCTCTTATTTTAGCCTCAGTCTTCACAAAAGGAGCAGATGTGATGGTGGAGCCTGCTGACCCTGAAACAAACCTCTAAGCTCCCATTGTTTAAAACAATGGGGGCTGCAATGCCTCACAAATGTGTTCATACTTGCTAAATTTATCACGTTTTGTGAAACAACAACACTGCTGCATTGAGGTTTGTGGTTATAATGTTACAAAATATGAGAAGGAATTGAAATGAAACAGTTAAGAATAGCACTAATTATTAGCAACATCAGCAAAACTAATAAGACAAATCTATATTAGTCATTTTCTTTGAAGGTTTCTGCAGCTAAATTAGAAAAATGCCGTACAGTATATTCATTATGATCCACACCACACACTGAGGAAACCTCCTTAATCTCAGCCAGATCTTTTTTTCTCTAACTCTAATATGCTGTTTGACATTTTAGAGTCTCGTGTTTTTAAGAGAGTAACTTTAAGAAGCTTCACAGCAAAAGAAAAAATACAGTATTTAGACAAGTGACGTGTTTGTTAGTAAAACCATCAAGATGTATATGATTCTCCTCCTCAGTGGAAAAGTAGCAAAGGAAGTGATAGAGGCCAGCTCCAAGATTCAGCGAGATCCACCCGAGGTTCACAGGTAGGATTGACACACCTCCAGTTGTTCATGACTGCACAGCTGGATGCTCTGAAGGACAACACAACAACTCATGTTGAAAATGTATGTGTGTTTTTTTGGGTTATTTTTCAGAGCACAGTTTGGTCAGAGTCGAAGCTATAACTCTCTGAGCCATAAAAACCTGATCATGAACATGGAGCCTCTGGTACCCGCACTGCCATCCACCAACGAATACGAAGAGGCGGCAGCAGACCCCGGTAGGGGGAACCTGCGTACACATCACACCCTACAGCTTCATGTCCTCCTGAAACACGCCTCAGAAAGTCACATTGGGCCTCCCTTGTGTAAGAGGAAGCTCATGTGTGACTCTCAACCAGCGAGAGTTAATTGAGCAGCTGATGCTCCCTCCATCAGCCTCGTCTCCCTGGAGACTCCAATTGCAGAACGCTAAAAATACCCCTCCCATAATCCTCCCCGAGGATCCCCCCTCACCCCCTGCCTCTGAGTGTCTGCATGTCTGACTTTGTGTGTGTGTTGTTCTTACAGAGTCAGATGTACTCTTTGTCATCTCAGAAACACAGCCGCACAGCAAACATCTGCCACCGTATCATTAAGGAAAACTCAATCACAAGTGATGCATTTGGCTCCAAGGAGTCTGTCTGTTTACGCCCCTGTGAGCATCTGGGCCTGCAAGTTTTTGTTAATTTTGTTTGTCAAAGGCTCTGCACTAATAACAAACGATTGCATCATTCAGTGACAGTAAAATACATCAACTATATTAAGAGAATCATTATACTCATCTTAGTATTTTACTTTACTACCACTTACTTATTCTTGTGTTTTATTTACCATGCTGTGTTTCTTTGTTTCTTCTCCTGTGTTTCTGTCTCCATTTTGCTCCTTTATTTCTCCTGCATTTCTTTATACTGTCAAATTAATTCTAATGGCAGATTAGAAAATATATACATGAAGCAACAAGGAAGGTCAAAATGCATCAAAAACTGAATTAGGCTGCATTTCCAGAATGATAACACTAAAGAAAAAGTTTAGGATTTTCTTAAAACTAATATCCCATGAGAACAAAGTGACCAAATATCATTTTAAGTTGATTCCACTATTTACCTAGATCCATATTAAAGCAATTAGCTCTTCATTAAAATAAAAACAATCCGCCACAACAATCTGCCATGTGAATTTTCAGTGTTATTAAAGTATTTCAATTTTGGTCTTTAACAAACCTTGTACTTCACATGTAGTTTTTTTCAACTTTGTTCACCTAAAATGGGATAAAAATAATAAATAATAATAATAAAAAACCCAAACAAAAAACAGTTTATTACTGAACTTAAGTTATCAGGTGGCAAATCCTGTCTTGTTGTGCACAACTTGTTACCTTAGACTCATGTGGTCGGAGAGAGGAAACAAAGCATTTGGCATCTTGTTGCATAGAATTATGCACTCAACACTGGCCAATTTAAATATATTATGTATGTCTACTTTGCACTATTTCCAGCATGTATCTATTAATCTACCAGTGTTGCTGATAGGACAGGAAGGGAAACTGGTGTGGAAGAGCTCAGGGTGGGATTATACGAGAGCAGAGGGTGAATGGAAACAAGACAGGGCAACATGAGAGAGGAGCTAAATGCTAGGAGGGATGTGCGTCACAAAGGCCTGGAAGTGGGGGAAAAAATTATAAATAAATGACAATTAGAAAGGGAAGCAGGTGAACTAATGTTTTGTTGACCTTGAGAAGTCAGAGAACTAAATGAGAAGACATTGATAACTCTTACCTCATAAATGCTGATTGAGGGTCACAGTGAGGAGATAGGAGCCAGTTTAACTGAGTTAAGAAAAAGAAAAGCGCAAACATGAATCCGGAGGATCCTCATCTTTACAGTTTCAGAGTCAAGGATCAGTGAAGGTTGGGATGGAGAAGTGAGACACTGGAATATAAAGTAGAAACATCAGAAACTGAACAGAATAGTTTGTAGGCTAATGAAGGATTAATGAGAGATGACGAGGATGTTCACCAGGAATAGAGTCCATTGTTGAGTGGGATGAGAATGAGAAGGATCAGGAATCTTTCCATGAACATCAACAAATGAAAATGATTAGAATATTTCTGCCATGTTTAACCAACAGCTGCAGGAGCAGTTTTACAGAAATCAAATTCTTCCACATCTGTTTTTCATTCCACTTTATGCAAAGGTGTAAAGTTTTTGCCAAAATCCAACCCTTGATTGAGGGGCTCACACCCCTCTTAATTCACATCATGAGTTATTCTACAAATTGAGGGTCTATTAACATAAAGAGTGAGTGTTAACATAAAACTAAATTTAAAAACGTTCTTCTTTGCACTACAGATCACAAAAGTATCATAAATTTTGCAGCCAGTATCATTAAAGTAACCCTTTTTAAGCACTTTCTCGCCAATAAACTGTCAGATGCTGACTGACGAATCTGCTGCAAGGACTTTGGGATAAAGTGTCCTCAAGATGGTCTAGGATCACCATCTATATTCAGAGCACTAATCTGAACCATTAGTGGGGGAACAGGAAGCTGACCCAAGGTCAGTGATGTCCTTGTCCTGCTAGTGCAGCCTGTTCCAGTCTGAAGCACCAAATTATTTACTCAAATACACACAGACAAACTTCATATGTCACAGTTTGGTCTTCAGATACATTATTTCAATGGCATTATAAATTTGGACCTCCATCAGAGATCATAAGGACATGGGAGTGATGCAACAAGTTGTCACCTCTGGTTAATCAGAGGCTTGGAGGATGCATTTCAGTGAACAATGTTTGTCTTTGCCTTATAACTAATTCCCCACAGAACCAAATTTATCTCGGGAGGAAAAGAGGCACGTAAAGTCAGACTTGTAGAAAGGAAAAGAAAGTGATCCCCATGGCGGTCGGGGTCAGGCCTGCCCCTCTGTAATCACAGCTAGATTAGCTGCTTCTCTGCAGCTAGGACCACTTGGTTATATATAGAAAGTGCAGCTTTGGACCTGATCCGCCTCTAATGCCCCCTCCGCTACATGTTAATATCCCTGACATTCACAGGAGGGCCCACTGTGTCTGTGGATGAGTGAGGGCATGTGTCT
This sequence comes from Poeciliopsis prolifica, assembly GCF_027474105.1. Lineage (NCBI taxonomy): Eukaryota > Metazoa > Chordata > Actinopteri > Cyprinodontiformes > Poeciliidae > Poeciliopsis > Poeciliopsis prolifica. The sequence goes on from NW_026562389.1 coordinate 322,602, forward strand.
GGTGAATGTCTCGCAGCGTCTGTCTCTAGCGTTTGAGTCCTTCTGGCAGCCCAGTCTGAAGTTCGCTGTAAAACCGAACCATGGAGCTTCTTGAGCACAGGAATGGTGGGGATGTTGGCGGGGAATTCCTGCAAAGCAGCTTGGAGCTGAGAGTTAGTGACCACCCTAAAGTAGAGGACACTATAAGGTGTGGAAGTCCGGGGCAAACAGGGGGGCTGATGGTGGACCTGATACCAGAGAGACCACAGGGAGAGGGGATGGAGCCGGGACGGGTCGGACCTATTGAGGTTTTCGAGGAGCAAGCGGCCTCAGTGGTGGTGGCCGAGACTGCCAGATGTCAGGTTAAGATCACAACGCGGCGGAGCATCCATCTACGGATAGCTAATCACACCACAAGAGACGTTTACGTGAGGCTGGTGGGGCACGGCGGACGGATCGCGGGAACCAGAACGGTACATCAGAGAGGTTCGCTGGAGCAAAGTAAGACGAGTACAAAGGGAGAAATGGTTTGACGTAAATCAGAGGCATAATAGCCACATGAACTAATTTAGATGTTATGGAGCTGAAAATGACATTGCATGATGAATAATAGTAGGCTTGTGTTGGATAACTAGTGGAAAACCTTCACTGTGTGCATTTTGGAGTTTGTGTGGTGACCACAGAGGAATCTTACACCTTGTAGTGCTTTTCATCTCATCTCAGCAGAGGTTTTCATCAAAGCATGAAGGACAATAAACAGGACAATGCCTCCTGTCAGTTATGAGGATTCTTAGACTCAGAGCTTTTATTTTAGGAATTATTTGGTCATGATGTGAACTGTAAAGTGAATAGCCCTGTACTCTGAACGCTGCGGTTTGACCGCATAATTATGAACTTTAGTACTTTCAGTTAACCTATCATGTGCTTGTGTTGTTGAGAGAAAAGCACCAGAAAACCTGATATGTGCAGGACCAAACTCTACAAACTGGAAACCACAAACCTTCCAGACCTTTGTCAGCTAAATAAAGCATGTTGTGTAAAACATTTTGGACCAAAAAGTATCAAATTGTTAAAAGTTCATAAACAAATTCGTCCCAGTCTTGCAAAGTTAGTTCTCAGTCCTAGAAGAGTGTTTAACCTTTAAAGAAAGCACAGTTTATCTCAAATAAATGAAGCAATTACATTCTGGTATATTTATCAAAATTAAGGTTTAGTCATGATTAACACAAAAAAAAACATAAGCTTTTTTATTCCTGAATTAGTAAAATAAGTGCATTATTTCAATACAAACTTTGAAATATGCAGCATCAGATTTCAAGGGTCAAAAAGATAAAAAAAGAAGAAGTTTATTTTGATTGTGGGATTCAACCTTCATGGAATAAGAGGATATTTAAGATGTGAGCGTGAAAGTGGCACCTTAAATCAATGGTTTAAGAAATAAAACAGAGTCCCTCTTTTTTCCACAGTATTTCTGATTCTGATTCCCATGTGTTGAGTTTTGCACATATGTTGTCTCTTTCTGGCTGTGTTTCTATGGTTACTGTCACCCCCAGCTTCCCATCCATCGGCACAAGCTGCGATTTTACTCCTGAATGTGTAAAATCATCTGAGTCTCATTTCTCAAGACGTCCCCCCCCCCCAGCCACTTCCTTATCTGCTGCAGGATGACAGCTGGCTTTATTTTTAACACATACATCACTTATTTAGTCAGATTGTATTTAGATTCATTATTTAGATTCATTCACTCATTATTGAGTCAACACCTTGGAGTTGAGTAAATCCGCACACAGCTGCTCTCCTGTCCGTCCACATCACATCATCATCAAAGGGACGATGATGTGATGGGGACGAGCCTGAAGTTGGACGAGACAGAACCACAAACAGCATCTCCGAATTGATCACAACCTCAACTAATGCCCGGCAAGATTCCCCCACTGGCGTCCGCAGGCCGCACAGAACGTCCTGCGGCTGCGACACGCACTTTGAACCAAACAGATGGCGGCTCTTTCATGTCTATCACTTCCGTATCAACAAGTTACATAACTGACCTCATTTTCTTTTACATTTAATTCAAAGCTGGTTACTTCATTTTTATTAGGCAGTATTTCTTTTATTGTATGCAGCGCTTGTTCTGCTTTTAAGTAGTATAGGAGCGCCATCGTGTGGTTGATGAATAGGAAAGCTAATGTTTGTGTGTTTTTTGAAGGTGACTTCAGATGGGGATTTGCCACCAGTATCCTTACCTTACAGGCCAGGCATAAAGAAAAAGAAAAAAACTACCTAGGTTTTTGGGCTACTCATGACAATCCAATAATTTGGGGGATTTGTATCCAGTGAAGCCTCACCTTCTCTGTGTGATAATATTTCATTTCCATTTGTCTGAAATTATATTTAACTTTGTTGAATAATGAATGACTTTCTTTCTTTCTTTTTTTGTTGTTGTTGTAATTGTCCTTTAGCAGGTGTTGTTGCTGTGAAGGATCCAGTTCCTCTGTCTCCTCTCGAATCCTCAGCGGCGGCGGCGGCGGCGGGGGCCGACACAGAACAATCATGTGCAGAGAGAGGAAGCTCTTCTTTGATCAATGACCTGCAGCCTCACTGTGTCTCCAGGGAAACCCCGTACCTCCCACCCCTAACGCCAAAAGCTGACGACGGATTGGAGGAAGACGACGAGGGCGGCGGTGCACTCACCATCTCTGAACTTGCATACAGGTCTTTACAGTTGCAGAAACATGGATCATAATTATTTTTTGAATTTGTTTGCATCTTTCTAATTCATAGTAAAACAGACTAAACCTTTCAGATTTTAGATCAGTTAGAATTACATTTTTTATTTATATTTGCTCACTGTTACAACAAGGACAGAGAATGTCAAGTGTTTTCTTGAGACTCCATAGACAAATTTTCTCAGTGTTTTCCACTGTTGCCTTTATAACTGGTCAAATGTTTTTGGGTATCCTTCCACAAGCTTTTCACAACAGCTCAATGAATTTTAGCCCATTTATCCAGCATGAACTCATCTAACTTATTCAGGTTGAGAGGCCATCTTGCTAACAGCTTTTGAGCTCTACCTAAATATTTTCTTTGCCATTTTATGTCTTTAACTCACTTTGTAACTAATCTGGTGGTATTTTTAGGCTAGGACTTCTGCTGTCACATAAAGTGAAGCATTCTTTAACGTGTCAGTAGAAGCAGTCTACATGCCTTGTATGCATTGCCTCGTTGCATTTTGTTTTAGGGTCTTTCTGATTTCATGAACATCTTGTCTCCCCTCTCCAGCCCCTGCGCCAGCATGCTCCCCACCCCAGTGGAAGACGGTCAGGGAGGGGTCAACCAGCTCTTCTCCAGTCCTGTCCAGAGTCCCGCTAGATTGCTGAGAGAGCTCCATGCTGACCCCGACATCCAGGCCCAGTTGGAGGCCGAGAGGGAGCGAGACCGCGAGTTTGAACGCACTCGCCTGGCCGCCAGAAGTCGAATGAGCGGAGTCCTGGCCAACAGCCTGCGGCTGCTCTCGTCCAATGAGAGAGTCAACACCTGGGTGGTGGGGGTAGCCAGGTTCGTAGCTGTGCTCATGGGGGTCCTGCTTATCACTGTGCCCACACTGCTGCTGCTGCTGGAGTCAGACATCGACGTGTCGTTCCTCCACGAGATCCGACAGACACCAGAGTTTGAGCAGTTCCACTACGAGTATTACTGCCCGCTTCGACGCTGGATTCTGTGCAAGATCAGCATGGCCATGGAGAACCTGTGGTCTGACTAGGCAAGATGGAGAAAGAGAGCGAAATCAGTGATGAGTCAAGGAAAAAGGAAAAAGCTGGGCCCAAATGTCTGTCTAAACATGATTTATTGTGAGAGTCTTAAAAAGTTCGGGTCGACGATTCAACCTGCCAATGAGGTGAAGGAAAATTTCTTGTTGGGATTGAGTCAGTATGTGCTAAACACTTTGGAAACAAGCATTGTTCTTTCTCCTCATTGGTAGAACGACTTACCTCTTAGTAAAACTGAAACTAGGGAGGGAAATCCTTTATTGTGAAGTTGAATCACTTGATGAGACTGACATTTCTGGCAAGACCTAGCTGAGAACAGAAAGTGAAGTCATGGAGGGAAGGGAAACTGAAAAATGTATTAGTTTTATTGTTTTTACTTTCCTTTCGATTTTAAGGCTTCTCCACTCCTGATGCTGACAAGTTCAGGCAAAGCCTTGACAGTAGGCTTCACAAACTGTTCAGATTGGTGTTCGTCCTTCCAACCAGATCACCTGATTGGCTATTAAGTCTGTCAGTCATGACGGAGTGGGTGGGAAATGAAAAAGAAAAAATACATACTTACCAGTAAATAAAAGCAACAATCTGAGCAACAGATTTTAAAAAAATGCTACCAATATTAAATAAGTTGTTTTTAAAGTTTTGTACATTTTTATGTGATTCAGATCTTTCAGGAATTTTTCAGTCAGAAGATCTACTTTGAGCTTATTTTCAAATTAAGAGTTTACAAAAGATTATTTAAAAAAAAAAAGCTAATTTACTGCAGTTTAACAGAATGAAGGGTGTTGAGAAACTATTTTTTTAAGACTACCGTCAACATGTGTCGTCTTTGTGGTAGAAATCTGGTTTTACTCCAGCAGAGGTTAGAGCACAAATCCTTCAGCTTCTTCGGATCATTTGATGTCATTCTGAAGGAAAGCCGTAGAGAAAAACAAACCAGTTTGTGACGTTTGGATGTCCTTTGTGGAAACGTTAAGTGTTTTAAATGTGAGCTCGTGGACTAGCATTCATCTATCAACAAATGCAGCAAAGAAGAGAAAAGGGGAGAGAAAACGCTTCTAAATGGTGAAACTGCTGTTTGATGATTTATTATTTTGAAGATGTTTGTGTTGGCACAAAGTAAAGAAAAACATAAGTGATAAGTGAGTCTTTAGGTTGGTTTGGTTGAATGGTTCTCATACTTCTGATTACAAGTACCACTTTATTGAACACTAAGTACTATTGACTGGGTCAGTGCTCTTTTTGCAATTTGACTTTTGCCAGTGGACAAGCCATTTCACACACCCAGCTGAAACCAGATATTTACATACACTGTAAAACTTAGCAGATTAGTTTTTCTTTTTCTCATAATGAATAAGACTTCATATGTTGCTGCTGTAGCTGCCAGCAGTATTTATTTATTTATTTTTTGCTAAATGTCAGAGTAATGAGAACAAATTACTGTCAATTTTAGCTCATTACTATGAATTCAGAGGTTTACAGACACTAAGATTTGAGAAAGCCCAGATGACAAAATCTATCCAGTATCTGTTAGTTTTATTGTTTAGGGAGGTTGGATACATGTTGAATTATTACTTGCTGCAGTCTTACTTAAGACAATTGGTAGGTTTTTAATTTGGTGCCCATTTCTGATATTGATATCTTGCTGGCAAAAACAGATGTTTTCCTTGTTTAGGCCACTGAGACATTTATTACCTAACCAAGCCACTCCTATTTCAGAATACATTTGCTATTTGGTTTCTGTTGTATGCATCATGTCATTGACTAAATTTGAAATGTTATCTGAAAAACAGTCCAGTTTTACTTTAATAGCTGTTTTAATTATTTCTTTCTCCAACATTTTTGCATGTGTTACACTCGCTGTTTGTTTGCCGAGAAAATTGGCCGTTATTTTTTGTAAACACCCTAAATTTAGCAAACACTGATTTCCTTCTCATTTTCAGACCCGATTTTCTTGACTTGTGCCACAATGTGAGAACCACGGGCCTAGTTCAATCATGCAAACAGTTCACTGGTGTAACAAAAAATAATAATACCAAACATGTTTACCCATCACAAACACAAATTTGAACTGATTTGTATTCATGTTCAGGATGATCTGTAGAAATGCTTGCTCGCGCCACCTTTGCTGTTGTTCTTGGTAACTAGGTGAAGTCACAAAAGTATTTAAAGAGATAATTGCTTGGAAAAGTAGTTGAGGAACTTGCTGCATTGGAATATCTTACTGTCATTCAGTTCTGCGAATCATTAACGTAATACAAGAGAAGGAAGTTAGGAATAAAATCGCCCGTGACTGAAACAACCATCAGTAAATTATTAGTATTTAAGGCTACGGAAGACAAACACTGGTGAGCATGTGTCTTAGACTAACAGAAACTATAATATGTAGCTTACTCTCAGGAAAGCTCAACTGCATGTTGACATGAAAACAGATGTCACACAAGGGATACATTAACACACATTATAGTCACACATTGTGCTTTTCCGGACACCAAAGCAGTTTATGTGGAACAAGATATCATTATGGCTGCAGATTGTCTGCCTAATTTAATCAGCTGTCTATGCATCATGTCATTCTAATAGGAACTGGAACATAAAGTGTCTCCTTCAATGCGCTTTTACTGACTAAAGTAACATTTTCCTTACATGCAGATGTCACGTTTCATACAAACTGTGAGGCTGAAGCACACAGTCTAACATCTTCTATCTGATGTCTTATGGTCAGCAGTATTGCTATGTGACTTTATACACTTTATGCATTTGCAAGTTATATGCATAGAAAATATGCAGTAACAACAGAAACATGTACTTTAAGACAAAGCATTTATTTTCCTACGACAGCATGTGCACTGACTTTCATAGGTTAAACCAAGCAAAGGGCCAAAACGCCACGATGGCGTTTACTTTAACTGTCACAGATCTGAGTTCAGTTTTGCTCCACTGTGGAGGATGAACCTGACCCGTATGCACTGACACTGTAAAATAATCCCCATCCAATGACAGACGAAAATGTCTTTTTTCCTAAATGTCATGACATCAAAAAAGACTTGTGATACTTTGCAGAGCAAACAAACAAAACAAAACAAAAAAAGACTATAAACACATAATTTACACGTGTACATTTATAAAGACATAGTTTTGTCACTGGTTTTAGTCTTTGATTGCTGTGCTACAACTTTTATATTAGTTCACTGGCTCCATTAGCTCTCAGTGCAAACTGCATGTCGTCATCTGTAAATATTGTGTTTATAGTTGTGGTTTAAATAAGAAAAAAAAAACAACAAAAAAGACAGGCCCACTGCAGGGAAAGATTTTCCTCCTTTCTTCCCTATGTATGTCTTTGTGTAAAGAGGCTTGGCTGTCTCATCCATTTTAAAATAATGCATGTTATCTGTGTTTTTATCAGCTGAGAGAGGAACATCCATTGCACATATTCTTGGAAGCTTTTGTTCTCATTCATAATTAGGCTTTAATTTTATTTATCTACTTGACGTTGGTTACACGTGGTTCTCTGTACCAACTCTGGAAGAACTTCCTTTCAGATAAAGCAGAAAAATCTTCTTGAATAATTCAAGAAATTTTGGCCCCAAAAAAGAAGCTGTAAAATACTTGAAGAGTTAGCTTCATCCTGCTATGCTATGTCATTGTAAGCCATTAAAGCTAAGCTAATGTCATCGCTAACAGCATGCTTGCATGTTAGCTGCCAAAAACTGGATTCATGTGATTTTAGTTGAGTGAAACATACATTTAACAAGACTCCTCTCATTGTCAACATATATGTTCAGTTTGTGAAAGCAAATGTAAGAACCTTTAACCTCTGCAAACGATAAAAAACACCTTTTGGTTCTGAAAACTCACTGAAAAATTATTAGAACTTGAACTTGCTGGTGTGAATATTCAGAACACTGTGGTGAGTCGGTCAGAACTCCAAAGAACGCAGAGTCGTACTCCAGGTGATTTAACTCGTACTTGCCGTTTATTTAGGTAATTTTGTGTGTGGTTCTAGAAAATAAACAACAATACAACATCAGTGTCTGTATAACATGACTGAAATAACATCACACATACTAAATAACTGCACTCTCAATGATTCTAAACATCACGTTTCTACATACACGCGTGTATAATTCTTAAGTGTGCACGTGAACAGAGCATGCTACTAATTAAGCGAAAAACTAAAATACTCCGCTAAATAAACAATATTATTAACAGCTAACATCACTTACTTGTATTTCCGCACACACATCAAGGAAGGTAACAATAAACAACAGCCGGTTAAACGAACAAATGCGAAAGTAACTATACTCCTTTTTCACTCTTTTTTTCTCTCTTTCTTCTTCTGCATGCTGCAGCTGCTCTAAGCCCCGCCCCTTAATGACTCATCATGGCAGTTTGTTATACAGCCTTTTTCACAGCCGCCCCCGTATTCACCTGTGAATACGAATATCAAAAAAAGGCTGAATAAAAGGAGGTGGTTAATAATCATTAGGCAGGGTAGGTAGGCTGACCAGCCTTGCCACGGGTCGAACATAAGTTCGTCCCTTCACAGTCACTTCAGCTGATCTGATCCGGTGTCTGGCCCAGGAAAAACTTGAGAGACTTTACCCACAGGCCAGAGTGCTCGCGGAAGCTGGTTGTCCACGATCATGACCACATCTCCTACTTGTAGATTTGCTGATTCAGTCTGCCACTTCTGGCGGGCTTGGAGTCCTGGCAGGTAGTACTTCAGAAAGTTCTGCCAGAAATGGTCGGCTAGAATCTGGCTGTGCCTCCATCTTCTCCGCCCAAGAATCTCTGGGCTGTCGTAGATTACTTGCGGCAGCGAAGCATCCCGCCGTCCCATGAGAAGATAGTTGGGGGTCACCGGGTCAGGGTCTGCTACTTCAGAAGAGATGTAACCTAGGGGTTTTGAATTAAGTATCCCCTCAATTTCAATCAGAACGGTGTGCAGCACCTCTTCAGAGACGGTTTGGGCTCCGATGATGACTTGAAGAGCAGTCTTAGCGAGCGAATTTCACGTTCCCAGCAACCTCCAAAGTGTGGGGAACCAGGAGGATTGAAAATGAACTTGATTTGCTGGCAAGCTAGCTGCTCTTTGTGGTCAGGTTGAAGGGCTTGAAATGCTTCCTGCAGCTCACGTTCTCCTCCTCGGAAATTTGTCCCTTGGTCACAGAGGATCTCCTTCGGTTTCCCACGCCTGGCTATAAAGCGTCTCAGAGCCATCAAGAAAGCATCTGTGTCCATACTGGGGATCAAATCAAGATGCACTGCTCTTGTAGTTAGACATTTAAACAGTAGTCCCCACCTTTTTCATGACTGCGTCGGATCTTGATAGTGTATGGCCCAAAACAATCCACCCCCGTGGAATAAAATGCCGGCTTGAATAGACGCAGTCTGGCTGGAGGGAGATCCGCCATCCGGGGTGGTTAGGTTGACCTTTCCACCTCTTGCACTCAACGCAGGATCTCTGATGGCGGCGTACTGCTTCACGTCCCCGTAGCACCCAATATCTCCTTCTGATCTCAGCGAACACCCTTTCTGGCCCAGGATGTTGGAGCTTCCTATCATAATCTTGTATGATGAGTTGGGTCAGAGCATGTCTTGGGTCCAGAACAATGGGGTGCACTTCATCTACTGCCAGGTCAGGATTCCTGCGTAGACGGCCTCCTACTCTGATGAGCCCTGTTTTCTCATCAAACTCAGGTGCAAGTAAAAGAAGACGACTAGATTTGGCAATAGGTTTACCAGCCGTTAACTGGGTGATTTCTTCCAAGAATGATTCCCTTTGGGCTCGTTGTAGAGCTTCTATTTCAGCAGCAGCGTAGGAATCAGCAGTAATAGGGTGGCTGAGGTCAGCCGCCCCGTGAAGGTGATGTACAATGGCCTCCAAGTAGCTGTCCCAAGTTTGGTGCTGGCGTGGATCTGGAACACTGGAGCTGGACACAGTTAGACAAACAGCTTGTCGTTTCAGCTCACCTTCAGCATTACTCTGGAGTGGAGGAGGTAGGTCAGGCCAGTAACCTGGAGCTAGTTTCAGGAATTCCGGACCATCTGTCCATCTACTGCCTTTGCAGATGTCTTGGATGGTGAGACCACGAGTTATATCATCTGCTGGGTTGTCTCTTGAGGGCACATACCTCCAAGTTGAAGCTTCCGTGATTTCTTGTATTTCTGCCACACGAGTGCCCACAAAAACCTTGTATCTGCAAGAGTCTGAACCCAACCAAGTTAGGACTGTGGCTGAGTCAGACCACAAGGTACAGCTGCGTATGGGAAGAGTTAACTCAGAGCTGACGACTTTGCAGAGCTGAGCACCTGTTAGAGCAGCACACAACTCAAACCGCGGAAAAGATTGTTGCTTCTTTGGAGCAACCCGAGATCGAGCTGCAAGGAAGGCAACCTCAACTTCTCCTTCTGGACTCTCTGTTCTGAGATAAGCCACTGATCCATATGCCTGTTCAGAGGCATCACAGAATACATGGATATCTCTTATACAGTTGGGCTGGTCTAGTCTGTGACTGGTGTAGCACCTAGGCAGGGTGATCTTGTGCAACTGTTCCAGCTCTGCTTCCCATGCATGCCACTTCTGCAGCAGCTCCTCAGGGAGTTGTGGGTCATCCCAATCCCTCTGTTTCTCCCACAGGTGGCGTACGATAACTTTAGCTCGAGTGGTATAAGGCACTATGTAGCCAAGAGGATCATACTGGCTAGCTAAAACTCTATAGATGTTCCTCATAGTAGCCACTGAGCAATCAATGTGTCTGTGTTTGTAAGTGAGGGTGTCAGACTTACAGTTCCAGTGTAGCCCAAGGGCTGGCTCTTGGATGTCGGACTGACCTTGACTGAGCCACAGCTCACAACTGGATGACCTGAGGTCTGGAGGAAGATGGCAGATGACATCTGGATTGTTACTGGCCCACTGCCTCAACTCAAATCCCCCATCAGCCAGAAGGTGGCGCAGTTTATTAATGAGTGTCTTGGCGGCTATTGGACATGTGAGACTCTGTAAGCAGTTGTCCACGTAGAAGGACTTGTTAATGGCAACACGAACATCTTCTTCTGGTTGGCTGTGGTCTATGACATGTTTCTGCAATGCGAACGTTGCGCAACAAGGGCTGCAAGTAGTTCCAAATGGAAGTACTTGCCACTCGTAGACATCAGGGGGCTTGTCTCGGTTCATGTCCCGCCACAGAAACCGAAGCAACGGTCGATCTGCTGGTAGGAGCCTCACTTGGTGGAACATGCCACGAATATCGCTGCTGAAGGCCACAGCATGTTCCCTGAAACGTAGGAGCACCGCTAGCAGGGCAGGGCCGAGAGTGGGACCTGGTAAGAGGAGTTGATTTAGGTTGTAGCCTTGGTGTTGAATGAACAGTTGTACACCACCCGGTTCTTCCCATTATGTTGGACCATGTGATGGGTATATACCAAGCTTCACCAATGGTGTCGGATTGATGGTCCACCAACTTTACTACATAGCCAGATTCTACAAGCTTCTCAATCTCCATCTGATAAGCAGCAGCTTGTTCTGGCGACTTGGCTAGGCGCTTCTCTGTGCTTCTCAGGAGAGGTAACACTGCTTCTGGTGTGGAGTTCAGTAGAGGCATGTCTTTGATTCGAAGAAGGGGTGTGGCATAACGTTCAACACCACCGACATTGACTCTCACCGTCTGTTCTTGCAGGATCTGATTGCTTCGTGATCTTGCCGTGACCTAACTGCTAACTTCTCACTGCGGTAAGGGAGCACATCCATCTGCCATAACTTCTCTACACAGGAGAGCAGCTCTGTAGGTGATGATGTAGATGTGAAGAGACAGTGACTCACATTCGTGATGGATTCCATGGCTTGTGCTGGTCCCTGTAGTGTCCAACCGAGGAGAGTCTTCACTGCTGCCGGCCCACCAGGTGGTCCCAGTTTGATTGGCTCCACAGGGGTTATGAGGTGTGTGTAATCGGCACCAATCAGTAACATAGGGCGGACTCTGTTTAAAGGAGGGAGAGGCAAACCTGACAAATGTTTATACTTCTTCTGAAGTGAGACAACTGGGTGGGAATGCTCTGCTAAACTCAGTTGCTCGGCTGTAAAAGCATTATGGATACTGTACACTTTGTCAGGGTTGGCTGCTGGGGAAATTGTGAACGACACAGCCGCCCCGTGGAGCTTCTCCACTTCTTGTCTGACTGTGCGAAGAGCTAACACCTCTTTACTTCCTCTAAGGCCCAACTGTTTGGCCGCAGGCTGAAGCAGAATTGTCCGCTCAGAGCCATCGTCTAAGACTGCATACGTCTCAAGGGACTTGTCACCATTCCTCAGGACTACCTACTGATCTTCAGGAGCACCTTGCAGTTGTAAACTGGTCGGTCAACATACATGACTTTATTGGCAGTGTTAATAAGGCAACTTTCTGCTGAAAGTGGAACTGATGCTTGTTCTTCCTGCTCTCTCATTCACCTCATGCAGCACTAGCAGATGTCTCCTACCACAGGTTTTGCAGGGAGCTTTAAGTGTACACTTTGCCGCTTGGTGGTTACGTCCACAACGCCAACACTTATTATTCGCTTTAATCCATGTCACCTTCTGTTCTTTGCTCAAGGTCTTAAAGTTGGAACAGTTGTTCAGGAAGTGCTTGTCGTTGTCACAATATGGACAGTAGGCCGTAACCTTCTCTATTCCCTTGGACTTGTTAACAACATGTCCAGGTGTAGGTGGTACTGCTACACTATTTGATCCAGAGACCTTCTCAGTACCCAGGAGGATAGTAGCAGTCTTACTTGAGAGTTTGGAAGTGCGCTTGGTATCAGGCTTCTTGTTAAACGACTCCTCTCTCTTCGGGGGCTTCAGGCTGTCTTCCTGAACTTCCAGCTCATATTCTAGCCAATCAGCAAAGTCAATGAGGGTAGGAATGGCTACTCTCAGGGGATGGATAAATCTCTTAAAACTGGCATTGAGGTCATAGGGAAGTTTACTTAAGAGTCTTGAAACATGAGAGCCACAAGCTAACTCGATTTGACCTCTTTGCCCCAGTTGTTCCATGCCTACTAGTGACCGGACATTGAGGGCAAACAGACGAAAGCTCTTCACATCACCACAGCGTATATTTGGACCATCCATTAACTCTGCAATCCGTTGCACTGCAAGCTTGTGGGGCTGTCCATACATTTTCGTGAGAGCCAACATTGTATCAGTGTAAGGTTGCCTTGAGTTGCAGTAGGAGTCTGCTACAAGTGAAGCTTCTTCACACTGAGATGATCAGTGAGGATCTGGTACTTGTATCTTTCCGTAGCATCGCCTGGTAATAGATTCTCTAAGGCAATCTTCATGCGTGCAAACTCTCTGGGATCTGGTGATATAAATCTGGGGATGGTGGGCTTCGGCCCCTGTATGTGGTTTCTCTTGGTGGCTCATTAAAGCTGGGAACTTGGACAATGAAGATTTTCTATGTGATAGGAAGGTGCGTTCTGTTGTGGTGTGTCTGAATAATACGGGCTCTGAGGCAGACCACCAGATGTTTGGGAAACTCTAGGATTAGTGAAATCTAATCGCAGGTTTCTTTGGGAGCTGAATGTTGGATATTGTAGCTGCTGGTATGCTGGAGAATTGATATGGGGTTGGTAAGGTCCATAACCACCGCTGTACACACTTTGAGGTGGAGGAGGTGGGAACAGAGGCTGATGGGCTGCTGGCTGGGACTGTAAAGCAACCATCAGGCTCTGAAACTGTTTACGAAGCTCAGCGTTTTCTTGGCGCATCTCTTCGAGAGCAGCACTAAACTCTGGAACGTGGCTGGTCTGCTGCTCCCCGGTGACTTGCTCCATAGATTCACAAAGCTCTCGTTCTTGCTCCATATCATCCCTCAAATCCATCATGTCGAAGCTCTGGCTAATGGGTGGTGATGGAGATCTGGTAGTTGGACGCACTAGTCCGCTTTGCTCCTCTGACAATTCCCCTGCAGCTGCTGTTCTGAATCTACTGTGAGCTCCAGGTCCACTTAGGTCATAATCTGACAGGTAGGAAGGAACTGACATCCGTCGTTTGGGTCGAGTGTCCAATGCTTTGACTCTGGGTTCTGCATCTTAAAACAGTATTCTGCTCATCCGGCTCGAAGGACCATTGAAAAATTATTAGAACTTGAACTTGCTGTGTGAATATTCAGAACACTGTGGTGAGTCGGTCAGAACTCCAAAGAACGCAGAGTCGTACTCCAGGTGATTTAACTCGTACTTGCCGTTTATTTAGGTAATTTTGTGTGTGGTTCTAGAAAATAAACAACAATACAACATCAGTGTCTGTATAACATGACTGAAATAACATCACACATACTAAATAACTGCACTCTCAATGATTCTAAACATCACGTTTCTACATACACGCGTGTATAATTCTTAAGTGTGCACGTGAACAGAGCATGCTACTAATTAAGCGAAAAACTAAAATACTCCGCTAAATAAACAATATTATTAACAGCTAACATCACTTACTTGTATTTCCACGCACACACATCAAGGAAGGTAACAATAAACAACAGCCGGTTAAACGAACAAATGCGAAAGTAACTATACTCCTTTTTCACTCTTTTTTCTCTCTTTCTTCGTCTGCATGCTGCAGCTGCTCTAAGCCCCGCCCCTTAATGACTCATCATGGCAGTTTGTTATACAGCCTTTTTCACACTCACCATAGCCTGATATGACATGTAGCACGCTACTGTGGCTCATTTATCAGTTCTGTTAGCATTCTTTGATAGCATTTGAGTGATCTCAGTTTGTAGCTCCCGTTTTGAGTTAATTAGCCTCCCGTGTTTGATAACCCAGAAGTTTGGTGGAGAGTAGGCCTACAGCTGATGTTGGTTGTGATTTGAATCGCGTCAAATCACAATTCGATGCGCCAGCTGATGTCACTTGAGTTGTTAATGATATGGTCCTTTAATCATAATTTCAAATTTAAAACTGAATTTTCTGTCATCAAAATCCAATTTGACAAAGAAAATAACACCTGGAATTTAAATTGTATAAAATCAGCAACTGTTTTTAGCAGATGTATTTAAGATGATAAAACTCAGGTCTTATATATGCAAAAAAAAAAATGCTGGATAATAAGTGAAAGGGTGCGGGAAGTGTATTAATTCACTGTTTTATGTGCATGTACAGTTGCAGATTATCTTGCCTGGTTCCTCTGGTGTATTTTTTTTTTCAATTGTCAACCAAACTGATTGTTTTGAAGGTTATGTGGTTACAGTTCCTGTCAGAAGTTTACCTACAGCCATCATGAGACATGGATGTAATTTTGATTTGAGGATTTTCTTGAACATTTATGTTTTGAGTGTGGACAAGTGAAAATTATTCTATATTATTCTATAACCTATTTGTAGGTTTCCTGAAAGAATCATATTAAGTGATATATCAGTGGAAGTATCTAGCTATACATTTTATGATTGATTATTTAAGCAAAATCCACAGTAAATCTGTGCACTCAGTTCCTATCCTCCAGATTTTTTTTATGTTGTTTGTGGTATTATCCATCCAAACTGGAAAAAGTCAAATTTCATTGCAATATGAAGAACTCAAAATATGATGACTGTGTGTAAACTATGGGGTTGTAACTTTTGTGGTTTATTTTCTTATTATTTTTAGACAGTTCATTTTGTTTTGTCTGTTTGGGTTTTTTTTCCCAGTCTCTTTGACTAAGCCACTCTGGGAGATGTTTCTTTTTAAAATCAATCTGAAAAAAAAAAAAGGAATAAAGAAAACCAGAGACAACCAAGCCTTTGGAATTTTGTGGAGTAAAACTTTGAATGTTTGTATGTTTTAAAAATAAACATGGATTGTTTTCTATGTTAATACTGCCACAATAAAGTTCCCTAACGAATACGGCTGATATGGTCTTGTTTATTCTTTTAGCGATAATCTATTATATTAAAATAATCAGGAAAGATCACAAGCAATTCAGGACACCGCCATTATTTATTGCATTTTATGACAACCTTGTCTCCCTCTTGTGGTACATTTTAACAACTACATTGTCTGTTCTCAGACTGTATAATAAAATACATGGCACTGACAGTACTGTAGATTGGGGGAAATACAACAATATTTCCAGTTTTCACTATCAGAACCAGTTTTATTATTTCTTCATAAACTTTTTGAGAAACAGGAATTTTATGGTGGAGCTTGATCAGAAACGTTGAAGGTCCTCCTTATGTCTAGAAAAGACCAGAACAATGCAACTAAATAAGACAACTAAGAGTAAACAATCACTTTAGCTGATAGGACTTGACTCGTGTCAGCTCATCTTATTGTCAATCACTGTCTTCTTTATCAGGCACACCTTGCTGGAACCAGGTTGGAAAATCCGGTTGCTTTCATAATTGCATTTTCTGTAATAGTTGGAGACGTTTTTAAGATATTTTTGGTTCATCTCAAAGGTGCTCTGTTGGCCTTTGGAGCTTTGTGAACAGGTCTTTCCTACAGGAAGTAGCCTTCAGAAGATGATTGCACTGTGGTAAAGAGACGGACATGGCTACACCGATACTCAGTTTGACTCTGGCAACCAAACAAGGCTCAACTGATATCATCTTGAATTATAAAAATAATAATAAAAAAAAAAAGCTCACAGTGTTAAATCACTAATAGTCTGACCTCTTGATTCAACTCAGGGATGGATCCGTGCTATTTGTATAGTTTACACCAAAAACTGATGGTTGTATCTGAAACCAGGCAACAGATTTTAAATAGTGGTTTTCTGCTTCTGTCGCCCATCTTCTTCAAGTCTTGGTGTTTGTATCTTCAGAGCTGGTGTTCTGCATAAATTGTTAAAAATGGATGGTTATTCTAACTACTATCTAAAACTAGTCTGCATATTAACAGGCACTCTCTTTAAAAATTCAGTTAGGTCTCCTTTATGTGCTATGTGTTACTTTTCATTAACAAACACCAAATGACGATGATGGCATTTTGAAGGCCATTTTGATCACGCAGCGTGATTACAAATCTCCCTCGTTGTGTGATATTTAAAATATTTGCAATAAAAATAATTTCACATGAACTGAAAACATGTTGCAAGGTACCAACAAATGCCACTGTCGAACAGTCTACATGTTTAGTCAAAGGCACCTTTACAAACACACAGCTGGAAAAGTCACGTTCTTACATCGGATGCTGCGACGCACTGGATTGAGGAGTCTGTGTCATCAGGGGGAAATGTTTCTAACATAGAACCATGAGGTTGCATCCAGCAAATGTCTCACAAGTGCAAAAAATAAATAGATAATAGAACTAGAATATGAAAGTCTTGCTTTACAAGCATCTCAGTCAAGGATTTCACTTTTGGAAAAAATAGAGAAGCAGGAAATGAAAAAGCAAAAAATAAATGGTGAGTAATTTTTAAAAGATTAAGAATCCTTGCTCTGCATGAAACAGGCACCGCAAAGACGGAAGATTAAATTCATCATTAAAACATGCCACAAATCCTTAAAAAGGTTTTAAAAATTAGCCACATTTTGTCAACATGAAGAAACCAAGTATTGTGACAATTTGACTTTGAAAGACACACCTGCAGCCATCAGAACTCAAAGCAGATATTTGTGATGAATGAATGCTCCTGTCAGATTGTGCTTGTGAAACTTTATGGAAACAAATACGATGATTTTATGATGAGGCTGTTCAGCCCACCTGCAGAGAAGATCCAATTCAGGAATCACTTGCATTCATAAACATTAGAGGAGCCAAAATATAACATAATTTCTACAACTTTTCATCTGCAATTGTGTTTGGCAGAGCCATCTCCTCGTCTAAAGTCAAAACTAACAGGAATGAAATGTTTAAAACTTAACATACGTTGCTACACAACGTATGTAAGTTACGTATTTAACTAAAGCTAAAACATTTTCCCAATTTTGTGGAAAAACTTCATTCATCTAAATCCCAATTAGAAAGTAAACCAACAAAAAAAAAACATGTTGCGTCATGTTATCTGAGTTTGTTGTCTTCACATTTCTCAGTCAGTCACCGACCACAAACATCTAAAGCTCTGACACAACATCATGTCCAGGAACGTATCCACAGGATTATGTGATCCAGTGTTGTAGGTTTGGCACCGACTGGCCTGCAGGTTGCAGATCACATGCTCTGTTAATGAGCCTGATCAACTCCCAAACACAGAGAATATCATTTCACATACGGTCGGAAAGTGGAACGTCCCGAGCTTTTCCGAGCAGCACATGGCGTGTTCTCATGATGTGAGTATTTCCAATGCATCAGCGATCTGCACCACTCCTTGGACAAACAAAAGATATCCTGGGACTGCGTTTTCACATGCAATCATACCTGCACACAACCTGCAGAACCAATGTTTCCCAGTGAAGGAATGAACAGTAACAATGAACAATTATTTGAACAATAAAGAAAAAATGTTAAAGAATACAACACTAAAACAATACAAAGTGTAACATTTTTCTCAAACAATTATTTATTAGTTATATTAACTCCAAAACACAAGTTATATTTGTCCTCATGGTGACAGAGTGCTGTTCCTGATTGGTCAGACTGCTGGTCGTGTCATTGGTTGGTGTGAAGCAACAGATTCTGGAATAAAATCTGTAAACTGTGATATGTGACACAGGGCGAGTGCATACTCCCACTTATACCAGGCTTCTTGACGATTGTGTTGGGTTTTTGAGGAAGTTGGAGAACCCAACACATTCAAACTCCAAGCAGAAGAGCCCAGGCTGGGACTTGAACCAGGACATTCTCTCTGCAAGGCATCAGTGCTCCCCAACTGAGGCTTTGTCAATAATTTGCAAACAAAATTGTGACGTTCATGGCAAAAATAAAATAGAAAAAACAATCCCAGAGCTTAAAAATGTGCAACTTTTAAAACTGAAATGTCAAAGAAAGAAAGTAATTCTGAGAATCAAAGAGGAAAAGTTTTCAAGAATATTACTGGTATAAATAAAACTTACTAATGATCAGAAGACAGAGAAATTTATACAAAACCATGAAAAGAGCGTATCCACAAATCCACGGTCAAAACAAGGATCAACTGTATGCAGAGACCTTTATGAAGAAAGAGGAAAGATCAGCTGCTACTGGTGTGATTTAATGGAAAAAATAAGCTAGAATACAGAGATAAGGGTATTTGTTGGGGTATTTGTTGGGGTATTTCCAGAAATACTGAGCAGAAATTACAAATTAGAGCAACACTACTTACCCAGCAGTGTTAAAATGTTGCTGCTGTGCCACATAAACACACAAAACGATGTTTTTCTATTTTTAGGTCAAAGGTTTTGATCTTATTGAATGAGAAACCTGTAAACACGCATTCATTAATTTAACTATCATATTCACTGTGTTTAGGGTCACAGGGGTTTGAAGCTTTTAAGACAATGGATAGACTCTTGATACCCTCCTAATACCCGTTAGGAGGAAAAAAGCCCACAAAACCATAAAGATTAAAACGAGGGGGGCTTTTATCTAAAGTTTGATAAACTCTATCGTTGTCACCTATATGTGATTGATTCTTTTGTGAGTTTCTGCAGCCTTGCTTCAGAGGTATGATGACATCAGGGCAGCATGACGGAGCAGCTGGTGTCTCTGTTGCCTTGTAGCTCGAAGTTCCTGGGATTCAAATCCCAGCCTGATGTTTTTCTGCTTGGTGTTTGCATGTTTTCCCTGTGCATTGGTCCGTTCTCTCCGGTTACTCCAGCTTCCTCCCACAGTAGTTACACCGTGACTTGAACGGCTGGATGGATTATTACATCACACCTTGACACAGCTTTACTGGCTTCTCTCTAACTAGATCTTTGATGAAAAACCTTTAATTCTCTCAACATAACAAAACTGAAAGATTGAAAATATACTTTATCATCGTCATTGTAAGATGATAATTTTAAGATAGATGTGACGACAGAGAAACTTGAAAAAGGGACCTCAGTTGGATGAAACTCCTCATTCATTTTCTCTTCTTGGCTTTTATTCGTCTTTAAAAGCCGCCATGGTTTTAACAGCATTTGCAACACCATCGTCAAGAATCCCGTCATTGGTTTATCAGGATTATTTATCATGACAAATAGAAGAAAAAAATAAAAAGAGAGGAATATAAAGGAGGAGGGGGGATGTAAAAGTGAGGTAACAGGATGACAGAGCATTAGCTATGAAGCTGCAGCCTTTCATTAATAATGGGGCTGTTCTTCTCCCCATAATCTCTGAGTGTCTTCAGACATGAAAAGCAAGTTGAATGCCGCAGGAGAGTAAAGCTCCAGCAGTCTGTGGTCTTGTTATCATCAACTCTGGGCTCCTCAGTCTCTGTTAAACTTGAAGCTTCACGACGATGGCATCAATAAACAAGGTGGCCGAGGAGGAGCAGGGCCGCCTGAGATCGCTTTTCCACACCTACGACGTGGACAACTCAGGACGGATAGAAAAAAATGAATTTTCTGCTATCTGCCAAGAGCTCCAGGTTCCTACTGAAGAAGCAGAGAGCATATTCAGCCGCCTGGACGCTGACGGTGATGGCACGGTTACCTTAGAGGAGTTCCTCAGTGGATTCACAGACCAACATGACAAGGAACAAATAGAAGAAGAAGAAGACATGAACTTACCTGTGGAAGAATTTTCAATCAACAAAGAGCAAGTCATGATCAGGTGAGCTGACAGATTTGTTTGTATAAAGGTGTTTATATTTACAGTCAAATGTAGTTCAAAACAAGTAAACAGTTGTTTTTGACATAAATAGCAGCAACAAAAAGCCTCACTGTGCGTTCCTGTCATTGTGCTTTCAAAAAAAAATGTTTCCCATAATTATGTGATGAGCAAGTAATTGATTTTATCTTATAATAATGAACCACCCTGTACTTTGTAAATTAAACTATTATTACTTGCACTGAATAATTAGTTTGAGCACTTATACCTTTAGATAATATGAGATTCTAGCCTATCACTCTGCTTGGCTATCTGGAAATATGAGAAAGTATAAAATGACAGTGGCCATAATTGAGTTCCATAAATTGTACTGGCCCTCTAAGTTCATTCAGTTACATTGCAGCTACTTTCCTTGTGCGTAAAGTCTACACCTTCATGTTGGAATCAGAAGGAGGAGTGAGCAAACACTGTGACACAGGTACTGAGGGCAGGTGCGTTACCTGAGTCCCAGACAGCGCTTTTCATTTGAGACAGCTAGGATGGATTTTACATCGCTCTACTCCGAATTTACTCACTTTTCACCCAAAATTTGACTGACGCAAAAAGAGGCTGGAAATGGTTGGCGGAAGCGTTTCGGAACTGCGGGTTACACGCTAAACCTTTTGTTTCGCGGTCATCCCGAGGAACAGACACTTGCTACTTTCTTTGGGTTTCTTGGCATTCCCCTTCCCAGTGGTCGCTCCTCATTTTAAGATTGGGCTTCCTCATCTTCCCCTTCAGCCAGCCGCAGTCTTCCGTCAAGGGTATGAGCGCGGAGGAGAGGGACCGGCTGTGCGCCCTCTTTCGCGCGTACGACGTCGACAACTCCGGACGCATCGAGAGGAACGAGTTCCTCACGATCTGCGCCGAGCTGCAGGTGTCGGCGGTGGAGGCGGACAGGATCTTCCAGCGGCTGGACGTGGACCAGGACGGAACCGTCACGCTGCAGGAGTTCATCCACGGCTTCCACGACCGCTACGGAGAGGACATGGAGTCCGACGGGGGACAAGTGTCCATCGCCTGGGAGACCTTCGAGAAGAGACTGGGCGAGCAGGCGAAGTTCATCCCGAGGTGAGAGAGAGAGAAAGAGAGAGAGACAGACAGAGAGAGAGAGAGAGAGAGAGAGAGAGAGAGAGAGAGAGAGAGAGAGAGAGAGAGAGAGAGAGAGAGCGCACCTGTCCGGGTGGCTGCATGCGTTAAAATATGGAAATGTCCAGAAAGATAGGAGGCTGTTCAACAGAGAGCGCAGTGTGCGTAAAGCACCGACAGTTTTATCTTTGCTGCGAACATTTAACATTATGAAGAAAACAAAAAGTACGAAAGACTGAACGCAAACATTCAAGTTCATGTTGTGGGGGGAAAAAAGCAAATGCTGTGTCTGTTTTCTCTGGAAGTGAGTTTGTAAGAGTTATTTACTTTAACTGAGTCAGTAGGACTAATAAATGGAATGAAGTTTTTATAAAAAGTAAAATTGTCTGAGAAGGACCACAATGTAAAAATAGACAACTATTTAGATTTAAAAAAAAACGCCCAAAATCATATAAATTCTAGTTGCGCTTTGTAATATGTTCAAACCATAAATATTTCCCCTACAAATATTGAATACAAAATTAAAGCACCAATTGTTGAGCAGAACTTAATAAATCATGGAGAAACAATTATTAGTCATTTCTTATAAGACGGTAAAGGTCTTGCTTAAAAAGTGTAGGCTGCCTGATCCAGAAAGTGAGTTTGGATCAGGACCTGAACAATCTCTTACAGTACCTCTTCATTCACTTTTTGTTATGGGTTATCAATATTTGATAATTGTCTATCAATCAAGTTTATTTGTGTAGTTCATAACAAGATGGAACTTTGTTTTTCATCAGCAGTCTATCTGTTCTCTCTTAAGTGGCTTTACTGAAGAGTTGCACCTTTTTTCTTACACTTTGTCCAACATGTTTTAAATAGCTATTCATCAGTCCATGGCTGCTTCCTCAGATTTTGTGGTTTAATTTGTTTTGTACCAAGTTTTGTCCATTACTATTCAAGTCAAAATGTACTTTTTGATAACACGTTACCGTAAACTCAATTTAGTTAAAAAATAAATAAAAAAATTAAACAGCAAGTATATGATATTTGAATAATAATAATAATAATAATAATAATAATAATAATAAGAAGAAGAAGAAGAAGAAGAAGAAGAAGAAGAAGAAGAAGAAGAAGAAACATTTGCTAGTATAATAGTTATTTTCAGTCCTTGATGATCATACTTGAGTTACTGCATCAATGCAGAGTGGCATGGAGATGAAGCCCAGCTTATTTTATTAGAAAACTTCACTTTGGACCCTAATCCACTTGGAACTCGTGAGTCTTCTGATTGGGCTTTGGGTCACAGTCCTCACAACATTGTGGTTGTCCGTGCTGTTCTTTCTTTTTCTAAGATATATTTTTCTTCCACTAAACTTTCTAACATTACATTTCTTTGATATTATGTAACATTCTAATGTTCTTAGAAACAGACCTTCAGCAAAATTCAACTTAGTAGATTTTCACTAGACAGGTTGACTGCAAGTAATCAGGACTTGGAGTTATTGAAAACTTCTGGCTCAGCTTCAACCAACTCAGGCAAAATGATCCCGATAACAAGATTTGCACATATGTGATCACATTTTCACTCGTTTTGTTGAGAATATTTTCTTGTTTCAGGTCTTCCAAGTGGCGTACGGACTTACTGTCATCAACCCAACACCTTTGTGTTGTTTTTTTTCTCTCTCTTTTGAAACTAAAGCTCGACTGCTGCAAAACTAAACAAATATTTCTTCTTACTCTGTGGCACTAAATCTGACTAAACTTTTCCAGTTTTTGTCAGCAAGGATAGTCAAAATGTCTTCTATTTGCTCATGTCAGAAAAAAAAAGACCAAGACCAAGAACTGCTTTGCGGTAAAACCACTGGGAAGACTCATTTGAACCCAACCTTACCTTCCTTTTTGATATTTTGAATTGCTGCTTCATTGTTATGCTAAGATTATGCTCTTTTCTTATGGTGCTTTATAGCTTACGAGATGCACTGGTTCCACCTCAAGAAAAACAACCCAACATGATTCTGCCGCCCCCAGTGACAGTTTGGGCAGCGTTATGACTTCCCAGGCTACATGGATTTTTTCTGAATCTAGTAACAGACATTTTTGGGCATTACTTAACACTGTGAATCTAATTTGAAGGTCAGATGGGTTATAGCATATTTAAAGCTGAAGGAGGAAAGTTGATTCAAAATGGCTGAATTTGTCCACGTTTCAGTGAGTGTGTGTGTGTGTGTGTGTGTGTGTGTGTGTGTGTGTGTGTGTGTGTGTGTGTGTGTGTGTGTGTGTGTGTGTGTGTGTGTGGGTGTGTGTGTGTGTGTGTGTGTGTGGCCTCGGGCCTTGCATGAGACTGATCCTCGCGCTCCAGTGCTGTGGCATCAGGACATCAATTGTCACAGTCGTGGTTTCTGCTAAAAGGACTCATTTATCTTCAAGTTCTTACAATCTCTGGTTCATTAGTCAGCTGAGACAATCATTTGCACATGAGCTCATACCTCACATCTGTTTTTCAAATAAAGATAGAATGTTTTGTTTCTGAGAATCAACGTTAAACAAGAAAAATCTGTAATTTGCCAACAGGAAATTTTATTTTAGTTGAAGTTGGGGTAACTAGAAGATCTTTTGAGGAGATTTTGGTGTTTTCACACACCTGGTTAATAAGATTCACATGTTTAGGTTTCAGAAAATCTTAGGAAATTCTTTTTATAGTTGGGTAGATTCGGTAGCTGTTCCTCAAACCCAACTTATTTTAATTAAAATACAAAAAATGCCTTGTCTGCACTCATTCGTTTTTTATGTATAAACCACTTTAAGTTTCATCAGAGACATTTATTAAACTTTTTCACATTTTGTCACAACTCTTCAACTTGCGTTCTAGTACAAAAAAAATCTGTGAGAGATGCTGTGAATTTATATTCTGCTCCTCGGGATGCTATTTTCCATGGGGAATGTGAAAACGTTCAAATTTCATTTTCATCTCGTGGGGTTTTATTCACTTTTCATTTTGGACTTCAGGTGAACTCCAACTTTCTGTTATAAACGACATCCTGACAACCACCTCTGTTTGTATCTGTATACACTTGACCTTTGCTCTTCTGATCCTGTGGGTTTTTTCATTTACTTGTGTGTATTCTGTCATTGACTCTGTAGTGACGCTGCAGAAAGATGTGTGTCACAAGGGGCTATCATCATTACTTTATGTCACGTTGTCTGTTTGCAGAGGATTATAGCCTCTCATCCTCTTCACTGAACAAACACAGTCTGACCATTCACAGGATCTACTTTTACCTTCCTGCTGAGTCAGAGAAAATTGATCTTGTTATGTTTCTAAAGCGACATACATTTGATCAACATTGTGGCTATAAGGTAGATTTTTAGCTCAAGTTGACATATTATTGTAAGGTTTTTACTAAAAATGTCATCATGTTTTGAGTGAGAGGTAAATCATTATAATTAAAAGTTAGTTTTTGGCAAAGGCTTCAATAAAATAACAGCAGGCTTTCCATGTTTTCTCTAAAACAGACTTAACAGTGAAAAGAGGTTAACTCTGTAATTTAAACTCAATATTCAGAATTTAAGGAGTAAATGTGTTATTTCTACTCAAAATAAACCAGGAGAGTTTACTTTCAAATTACTCAGTCTGTCCACACTAAGGTTTATGCGATCTGCGAAGTTCAGAAAAAAACTACAAAAGTAAAAACTAGTGAAAACAACTAAACAGATGCCATTTTTTGTCCCGAAAAATTGACAAACCTTTATGATACTTTATGCTCTGCATGACAAAAGCATTTTTGTACGTTTGAAACGACAACCACAAAAAGCTCCATCAACAAATGGAGCTTTGTGGAGAAATGATTTAAAGTTTAAGATGTTTTACTCCAAATTAGCTGCATATTTGATCTGTCTGTGTCACCCTCTTAGAGCCAACCAACCAAACCAAAAAAAAAGTGTTTGGTAACCTGATTTTTTTTTTGGTTTGTTTTTCAGGCATGAACAGGCAGCAACGTTGTACCAGAACATCAGCCTGACTGAGCCCAGACTGATTCCTCAATTTGAGAAAGTCATCGTTAACTTCACCAAGGAGATCAAGCAGCAGAACTCAGAGATGGAGAACCTGGCTCTCGCCATCAAGAGGTGAGCAAAACAAGCATACCTAAATGGTCCTGTGATGGATCACAGAATACGCCGGTGAATTACAGCGAGCCGATTCTTTTCCAGAGCACAGGACCAAGCGTCGATGCAGCTCAGTGAGATGGAGGAGGAGATGGACCAGCGAATTCAGGCTACGGAGAGAAAAACTCGTGAGCAGGTGGGGCATGGTCTGAACTGACGCATGGAAAACCTGCAACTTTCAAAAGAATTCAGAAGATTACCATGTTTTGACATGCCACAATAGTTGCTGCGAGCCGTTTCTGCTCCTTTCTCTGGAGTTTGAGTAAGCAACGTGATAAGCAGGCTGCGTTTGTTCAGCTCTTCCCTCATGTCAAACAAACACACACAGCTGTATATCAGATTACCGATCCAAACTCCGACACGCCTGCTGATCAGGCGGATTTCACAACTCTGTGGATGTAAAACCAGTTGGAAGGCAGATGGAGGTGCTGGGGCATGGTTTATCCTCCAGTATAAAATGATAAGGCTGCACATATTTGGGGCGATAAGAGTTGCGGCGTGAGGATAAAGCGACAATGTGTGTGTCGCCTGCCGGCGAGCCACCGTCAGTATGGTGCCAGATAACAGCCAGCACTTCAAATCTGGATGAGTGAAAGGCAATGCGACCTCAGGTGTGAGTCTGAGATTTCAGTGTCACATGCAATTTATTATATACAATTTTTCTGTAGCTAAAGTAAAAAGTGCAGCAAAAAGGAAGGACATTCTGAAAACAGGAAAACTTCAGAAAATAATGACTAACTTTCACTTCACAGTATCTTCTAATCATCTTTTAAGTCCCATTTTATGGTTTTCCTTTGATTTTGACATTTCATCTGCACTAGATGAAATTCTTTTGTCTTTGCTATGTTGAAAAAGTGAATTCACATCCTTGAATTTTGTGAAGTTACAACCATCAACTTTCATCTCTATTTGGATTTTAGCAAATAAAATGAATGTAGAATTGTAGAGCAAAAACATTATGTGATTTTAAATTCTATGAACAAACAAAACGATGCAAAGGCAGACGTTCATTTGCATCCAGCTTCTCACTCTGAGGCTACCAAATAAAATCCAGTGCAAGTCACAGGCTTTAGAAATAGCTTGTTGAATAAATGAGAACACTGAAACTGATCCTGCTAGTTTATGTTTAAAGTTTCCCGTTAAACAGCAAGTGTAATTCTATGCTTTTAGAAATTTCGTCCGCTGTGTTTCATCAGTGTTTTCTGCATCATGTATCTGAAGAAAGTCATGTAAGGCCACAATAAGAGCAATTATTAAATACAATATACATTTTATTTTAAAATTTACATTGACTGGAATCCATTTTCAATAAATAAAGAAAGAGCATTTTCTTTCAAAAATCCCGCTTACTGAAAGTTGATCAGTGTTGGTTGAGAAGCTGCACCAGCAAACAACTACAGTTTAATTCTCTGCTGTTTCAAGTGCAAATAGTATTCAAATCAGTTCTCAGAAAACTATATTTAGTCACCCTAATTTAATTTTGAGACCCTGATGTTAATGGGAGCCTTGGTGGCTGTCTTATCTCTGTTCCGGTGTGTTATGTAAGTGTTCTCTAGCGAAGGAGCTGCTGTTTGTTTTGTCCTAAAATAACCCATAAAATCAAAAGGCGCTCACCTGTGTTCTCCCACAGTGCGATAAATGTGCAAACGGTCTGCATCTGAGCACTCTTTGAACTTCCTGTCACTTTATATCGGTGGTGCAGTGATAGCTTAAGGTTCATATTTAAAGAGAGAAAACAGATTTTGAAGGTGAATGTAATTTTGGATCTTATGCGTGTGTGTTTTCTGTAGGAAAAGAAGCGAACAGAGGCTGCACTCAATGAGCTGCGGAGGAGTTACGACACTGAAGTTTGTGAGCTCCAGTGTAAAATCCAGAGGATGCAGATGGTATTTTTTGATTCTGTCTTACTTAACACATCAGCAGTGCAAGTCACATGTTTCTGAAACAACTACGCCAATCAGGAAAAACACTGGAACACAGCAGAGATTGACAAAAGTTACTTACATCATCAATCTTGTTTTGATCCATTCTTTGTTGTAATCAACAAGAAGTTGGTGTGACATAATCCCGACTGAATATTTGACTGCTCTTCTTTGCTAAATGAATTCATTTAAATCAGGCGGTTTCCTGACTCCGACTCTGATCTTTCCCATAAGCAGCTGCCAGCAGACTGAAGTATGCTGGAATACCAGTGTCACTTTCACAGTCAGGCCAGTTCAACTCCACCATCATGAATAAAAAAAAAAATCATCTAAAATGTACATTTGTGGGATGAAACAAATTCCTTCAAAGAAAAAGTTCAAAATCACACAACTCAAAAATTTGGCTTTAAAACCTGAGAACACTTAATCATCAGTCAAGCATGGTGGTGGCAGCACAATGCTGTGGGGTTCTTGGGCTGCTTGGAAATATATGGGCCACACTTGTTTACTAGATCTGTGTCAGGAAACCAACAAATTCTGCAAAGTAGGATGCGAAAACGTCTAACCAGAATTAAACCAGAGCAGCAAGTGGTGGAAAAGGGGCATTCACTAAAAGTTAGAGGGGATTTACGCAAAAATATTCATATTATAAATACACTCAAAAAAACTAAACTTGATGCAAAATGTTAAAGGTCTCTTCAATCGGCGTATTTGAGCAAGTTTCTGCCATAAAGTGTGAACAACGAGATGCTTCATATGGAAACTGGGTCAAAGTTTGACCAAATAAGATTAAAAACAAAAACTGCCTCTTCAAAATTTGTTCCACCACAGTCACACTGTCTGTCGTCCCAAGAAAATGAGTAAACATGTTCGTTTTCAACATTGAAAAGAGCCAAACTAAGACCAAGCTGGAATCTTACTGTTGCTTTTAGTAAAATATACAAACTGCAAGGACAAGTAATCCCACATCTTTGACCTTTGACAGATAGAGCAGAAGTACAAGAACATCACAGTGAAAGACGAGAGCCCAGCTTTAAAGAAGAAGATCAATGAGTTAACACTGGTGAGACCAAATTCACTTTGGTTCATTCATGACGCAAGGTTTGTTTTGCTCTTTTTTTTCTGATCTTCTGCCAATTTATTATAATTTTTTTTCTTCAGGAAAACCAAAAATTAAAACAAGAGCTTCTGAAGTCTCAGACCAAAGTTGCCTGTATGCAGAGTGAGATGGATGGGTTAAAGACAGAGTTAAGTGATCAAAGCATGAACTCAGAACGGTAAAAGAAACATCATTTGACATATTTTTATTCTTCTATGTGGTGCTTATTTTAGTTGTTTTTTTTTAGTTCAGTGCTGTTATTACATCGAAATATAGAAATAGCATCCAGAGCAGGAATCCTCTGTTCCTTGTTCTATAACCAAAGCAAGACAACAGTCATGAGGAATTTTTGACATTTTCCATGAAATAAAATGTCACTTACTTTCCTAAGTATCTCTCACTTCACTCTTGTTGAAATGAGAGTGAAAACCATGGCAGTGTACAAAGAGCCTTGGCAACCCATCAGAAAGAAGATTGTGTTCATTATTCTTTTATGAAGAGGTCTCAAAAGAGTTTTAAATTAGTTTTTTTCACTGTACAGAAATTACAGTGTCCAAATTCATGGGCTGCACCCTCCTTTGGAACCAACAGCAAAGACTAAAAGTGAGCAGCCAGGAAACTGGCTGGTAAAAATGGAGCTAGAAAACCTGCAGATTTTTTTCTGTCAAGCCTTGAATCATTTGTCCTTTGCTAAACTGTTAAATTCAGTAATATCTATTCAAGTGATAAAAGCGTAACAACACAACTGCTTTAAGGTTTTAACTTTATTACCATCAGATTTTATTACTCACTTTTAAATCTGTGTTCGTCTTCTGCTTCTTGCACCGGTGTTGCAAGTTCAAAAATCTCTCATTCAGCCCTCAGTAAATGTTCAGATAGGGTGAACTGGGAAGAATCGATCAACCCAGTCCTGAAAATGAAGGGAAAGGAGAACATATTCATGGAGGAGCCTTAATCACATCAATTGGGCTTCCAATACAACCTGATGCTGCATTTGAAGGGATAACACTAGTCATTGACGAGTGTAGTATTCTAACTTTTTTACTACAAACTGCAGTTTTTTGTTGACATATCGTTTATTGCACTAAACAAGAATATCTGCATTTACATTCTATGAGATTACTTTCTATCTTTCAGAAATTAAAAATTAGTTCAGACAACAACATGTGAATGTTTCTTAGAAAAAAAAAAAACTGACTTATTTCCTGGGGCGTCCTGATTCTTTTATGGTCCGTAAAACCCATAAATGGCCTGGAGTTTCTGCACTCAAACGGCCCCGTGTGAACTGAAGCACAGAGTCTGGGAGCCGAGGGCCCAACTCGACCTGCAGAGTGACGCTGGTTTGGCCTCAGGTGGTTTTGTTTTGTCAGAGGCGAAACAGGATATCCTGGAGTGACTCTGCACACACAATAACTTTCTCAGAAGGATTGCCTGGCAACAGATGAAACCAAGTCACTGGGAGACAAACACTTGGCCCTCATGGATCTGCTCATCATCCTCACACAGTCGCTTCTTTACCTTATGCCTGTTACTCAGAAGTTGTGTCAAACTTTTTATTGCAGCTTGGCGATTTCACTGCTGTGGATAAACATCTAAACTTCATGACATATGTTGCACAAATTCTTTTTAAAGTTTGATATTTGGCATGGTATGGAGAGACAGAGGGATTTTTAGGCCTTGTTTGTGTCTCGTATTTTGCTGCAGAGATGAGGAGCTCATGAAACACTTTGCCGATGAGCGAGACATCCTGGAGAGCCAGATTGAGATTCTGCAGTGAGTCTGACATTAAAAGTAG
Organism: Poeciliopsis prolifica; assembly: GCF_027474105.1. Taxonomy (NCBI): domain Eukaryota; kingdom Metazoa; phylum Chordata; class Actinopteri; order Cyprinodontiformes; family Poeciliidae; genus Poeciliopsis; species Poeciliopsis prolifica. The sequence continues at coordinate 353,067 of NW_026562389.1, forward strand.
CATAAAGACAGGAACATAAAACATGCATTCTTGAATTTTTCTTTTCTTTTTCTCTGAATGGACAGGACAGCCAACAGGAAGCTCCATGACACTAACGACAGTCTGAGGTCGACTCTGGAGAAAATCACAAGGGTAAAGACGCTGAAAATACCTCCCTTTTCCCCTGTGAATGTGATGTGATTCTGACCATTTTTAGGCAACAACATGCCATTAAATTTAACTTTATTTCAAATTTAAAGCAAAACTTGCTTTTTAAATGGATCTTCCATTGAATTGTGTTGTTTTTGTGCTACAGTCTGGTAACGGTGGATCCCCAGGAGACATCAAGAACAGAAACAGGAGTAAAAGCATCTGCTACCCATCACCACATGCATTATTAGACAGGTAAAGTAAAACACACAGCGGTATATGCAGACTGATCGACATGCTGTTATTGTAACCTGTAGATTCGCTGCAGAGCGAAAATTAAAGTGTGAGCTTAGATATGTTACTGTAGGCAGTTTTATTTAAAGTACTATGTAAGCTCAAGGAAGGTTTTCTCCTCCATCCTAACAGGTGGCAACATACATTTTTTAAAGGATTTATTTGCATGTTCTGTGAATGTGAGTGAAGGAAATATGGCTGTCCACTTCAGCTGTCTAATCACACTGAATAAAATTGTGCTTTTTTGTTTCTGTAAAGCAGAGATGGACATTAGAATGAGTGACGTAGCCTATAGGCTGTGGCGCTGCTAAACATTGGTGTTAATACGGACAGTAAAATAATATTTATTATACAAATGAATGAAGATTAGGAAGGAAGTTTCTAATTTATTTACAGAGGCAGGTCATTGCTATAACATATGCATGTTGTGATTATAGCAGCAAAATAAAATAAGGATAATGTCAAACAAAGTAACCTTCAGATTGACAACAGGAGTGGGTCCAGGATGGACCCCAGAGGAACTCCACATGTAATCCCAACTTATCTACTGTCAGCAAAACAAATGAGTACATTTGACTAAATGTTTTCTCAGGCTCGGCCAGCGTTTGGATGATTTCCCTCTGTACCCACGTCGGCCAAGCTGCGACACTCTGGCCCTGGCCATCTGTGACCCTGGGCTGAGGCGAAGACACAGCAGCGAGTGCGAGGAGGACAGCCTGGCTGAGATCTACGTGGACAGCGGCATGTCCACGCTTAGAGGCTCGCATGGCGGCTACGACTGGGAGCCGGAGGTCCAGGGTCCAGACGGTGAAGAGGAAGGAAGGAAGGACAGCATACTGGGTGAAAACTCTGACACAGAGGTCAGATAATAGAGGTTAACGCTTATACATGGTTCTATACAAACTGCTTAACATTAAAGTCAAGAACTAGAGGAATATATGTTCAGGAAAGCACACACTACTTTTTGATATTCCCAAAAACCTAAATTAAATGCCAGACTTTTATTCAACGGCTACAGATTTCAATGTTACTGTTAAATTGCTCGGTATGTGTGTTTCTCTCACAGCCAGCAGAGCCTCAGGACGGAGAGTCGGCGATCGGGTCGGACTGCAGCTCAGTTTTGGATTGGAAGCCCACCGACTCGCTTGGTGCCTCTACGCCTCCCGTCCCGACTCCAAAGAAAACTATCAGCGCCATCAGCGTTCAGGTGCGAGAGCGACACAAAAGCTTTGGATTTCAAGTAACCTATCCATGGAACATATGAGAAATGTAGCAATACTTTATAACACATTATAACTTTGTAAACATTTGTAAGTTTCAGATTAAAGTGTTTTTTAGAGTTTTTGTCACTCAATTGTCAATCTGTATGTTGACAGAAATACTTGTCAGGCTCAGAGTGGAGCTGCTGCTCCTCTGACAGGCAGTGAGCATCTGAACAGGACGTCGTTCTGGAAGGGCAGATATAGAACCTGCTGGAGGGACAACATATACTTCAACATATACGTCCCTTTCTTTCATGGGAAAGCCTTGAAATCCCTCAGAAAGAGCAGGGAAGGTGCATCGGCGACCCATGTACACAGCAGTGACAAGTTCGAGTCCTGGCCTGTTTTCCTCTGCCGAACGTCTTTGCCCTCTCACCTGCTTTCCTCCTCTCTATCAAAGAAAGAAAGAAATTTAGAGCCAAAAAATCCTTTAAAAAAGCAGGAAGCGTCATTGTTCAGACAATGACACTTCTGCATATGTTTCTCTATCAGTAGAGGAGTAAAGGACAGTGGGCAGTTGGATGGATAATCAGAGCTGATTGACCCTCTGATAGTTACTCTGACGTTTACTCCTTTATCTCCTTTGCAGAATGACGACAAAGAAAACGCTGACCTCGGCTACATGACGTCAGAGAAGGCCTACAGGATTGTCTTAGCCGGAGACGTGGCTGTGGGAAAATCCAGCTTCCTGCTTCGCTTCTGCAAGAACGAATTTAAACTGAACTCCAGCACTACTCTGGGTGAGATGGAGAAACTAAAACCTGTGCTGGCTGCTGATAAATATTGTATCAGAACCAGGACATCTTGATTTTAAGTCAGCTTTTGTTTTCTCAGGCGTGGACTTTCAGATGAAGACACTCATTGTGGATGGAGAGCCAGTTTTGTTACAATTATGGGACACTGCAGGGCAGGAGAGGTGAGTGAGGAAAACAAAAAGTAATATTTATTGTGCATGCACAATAAAGGGAATTGTTCTACTCCATAAGAGTGTAATAGTGTCCTTGACAACTTTTGTTTTCTTATGTTTTTGTGAACTTCATCTCTTCTTCTGTTGTCCTCACAGGTTTCGCAGTATTGCCAAGTCCTACTTCAGGCGTGCAGATGGTGTGTTGCTGTTGTACGATGTCAACTGTGAGAAAACCTTCCTGAATGTTAGAGAGTGGGTGGACATGATTGAGGTAACGCACTGGGGTGCTTCCCTGCTATTTCCAGACAGTTTCACATTGAGCCAGGTCATAAAACTTGTTCAATCCTTCAACTAACGCGTGCAATAAATTCATTTAAATGTAAAACTAAGTGGTCCTACATGTTTCTCTCTTCCTATTTGCAGCCGATATGTAAGTTTTTGATGGACAGCAGGTATTTGTGTGTTTTGCTGTCCTGTGAACTTTGAGTTTTGCATGCTGGTCTTTCATAGTGGTGTGATGTCGGTGAAAAGAAAATAGAAATATGTCCATTCACTGCTGCACCATGTTGAAATGTTAACAAGGCTACACCTTTTCTGAATTTTCACGATCTGCACCATGACATCATCAGAGCTCTAATTGTTATTTCTTTCCCAGGATATGTCCCATGATGACATTCCCATCATGCTTGTGGGTAACAAGTGCGATCTTCGACAAGAGGGAGATAAATCTGTTCCTACCAGCTATGGACAAAAGCTTGCAATGGTAGACACAAACTAAATAATTTTATTACTAATCTCAATAAACTAGTTTTTACTTCATTTTTTGATCCATTCATTTATTTGCCTGTTGATACATTTGTATTTATCACAATATGCATTTATTACAGTTAAGCCCAAAACTATTTAATCTTAACATTTCGGAAAGGTTCAGCCAGAATCCTGACTTAAACGTTTTAGAGAATCTAAAGCTTAGGGTGATGGCAAAGGGGTCTTCCAACCTGAAAAACATGGAGCCTTTTACCTGAGACAAATCATCAAAATACCAGTGGAAATGTGCAGAAAGTTGATGCAGGAACTTTTCTGTTAGGTCAGGAATGATGAGTTATCTAATTAATAAAATCTTTTTTGATCTATACTCAAATCTTCTTTCTATTTAGTGTTCAGACCAAAGGTAAATACAAACAATAAATTATAATAATGTATTTCTGCCTCCATCCACCAGACGTACAACACTCTGTTCTGTGAAACCAGTGCCAAAGACGGCTCCAACATCCTGGAGGCTGTGCTGCACCTGGCCAGGTGAGGCGCTGCCTGTTTCTAATCCAGGTTTAGTTTAAATAATTTACGTCCTTCATAACTTATTTTTGTCTCGAAGATTGCTGTTAATTGCATGACTGATCAATGTCATTAGATGCTCTTTTATGTATTATTATTATTATTATTTTGTCTCTGGCAGGTTGGTAATCAAGCAGGCCACCTTTGAGGAGAAACGCTATCAGTCGCTGACCAGTTTAAATGCTCCCAAGAGTAAACCGAAGCTCTCCTGCTGCGCCTGATCAAATTCACCTGATCTGCCTTAACGTGAAGAATGCAAGGAGCAGACATCTAACAAAACGGCAATACATACAGAAATAATCAACAACCAGAACTGTTTTATTTATGAACAAAGTGGCAAAAAGAAGCGAGATAAGATTCAGCCACTGTACATCAAGAAGTTTGAGTTATTGCCAACTTTTTCTCTGTGAAAGATAATTTCATTGGTTTTTGTGCTGTCATACGTACTTCACAGGATGTATTTATGAATTGTTTGCCATTCAAACATGTTTCTTAGAGAAAAACTGAATCATGATACTAAAACTGGGAAAATGAGGAGGAGGTTGGAAAGTAAAGAAAGGGAAAGTGAATATAATGAAATGATGTGAAAATAATGGAAGAGGTTTATGTGTCGCATTTTTTTTACTGTTGGGAAAAGATACAAAGAGTATTGATGATGAAAACAGAGATGAGAATTGAGGCAGATTTAAGCAGTAAATGTCCATGATGGTTCCAGGTGCAATGTCCTGACCCACTTTTAAAAAATACCAAGCAGTGTTACACTTTTGTTGTTATAAAGTTTCTACTTGTTTATTTCAGCTCCGCAAATGCTATTAAGTTCAAGATGTTCTCTAAATTATAAATAAATAAACGAGAGTAGAACAGTGTGTAGACTGTTATTTAGCAATGCACAATTTTAATTCAATAAAGCAATTATTGCGTGCTTTCTGTTTTCTGTGGCAAAAGGGCAACAAAGGTGTGATTTTGAATAAAAAGCCTGTGAGTGTGAAATATCTAAAACACAAATAGTCTCAAGATGGGGGACATTTTTGTGAAAGCTGTTCCAGTTTTACATTCACTTAACATTTAAATTATAAATTAAACAGAAACACTAAACTGTCAGTGTTGCCTGGACTGGAGGGTCTAAATAGTGACCAGCAAAGAGAAATTCGGCTGAAAGAGTTAGAAAAAAGAAATCCAAGCCCAGTTCACAAAAAAAATTGAAAAATTATGGCTGACACAACTGGAGACTAAAAAAAATTAAAAGCTAGATCAAGATAAATAAAATAAGCCAGAGTGACTATATAGGTGACAAAATATGTGTGATAAGTTGAAAGCAGAAGGCTGAGACAATTGAATCTAATTAGTAGATTAAATGGCTGAAAGTACATAAAACGGAGCAATAACAGTAACAGAACTGATCTGTCACAAACAGAAAAACACTCAAAAGGTTCAAATAAAAATATATAAAGTGTATCCACACCTTTTCACTGATCAGTATTTCCAAATTCACCTATTCATGGATTTTACAATGGAACTTAACTTCAAATGTAGCATATTTAAATCATTTAACAACAAACAAGTACAGCTGGAAAACTGAAACTCCTGGGAGCAATGCTACTTGACACAATGTTAGGATTTGCAAATCAGCCAATCTCGAAGTGTCATTTATTTTCCCAGGCTCTGATTGGCTGTACCTCTAAGAACTTAAGTAAGGAAGACTGTAGATGTTGCTGCTGCTGTACAGCCAACACGGTTCTCTGTGCGTTTATCAAGGTATAAACAGGCAGTTAGAGAAGCATTTTCAATGGGATCTCAAAATATTTTAGCTATTCATGAGTTGTTGTGGTCTTTAACCCCCATGAATGAATAGTTTTGGTTTGCTTTATTATATATTTAGTTCATAAAAACAGTAGATTTACATATAGAGCAAAATCTACTCCCTTTCTCCTTTGACAGGATGTAGAAATAGGCTAACAGTAACTTTCACAGTTGACAACAAACTGGACAGGAGACTCAATAGTGAGGCTGAAGATCCTTCAGCTGAAAGAAGATCCTTCAGTTTTTACATCGAGACGTGGAGAGTGTAATCTTTTTCGCCAATATGTTTGGGGGTTTAGCAACGTCAGAATTAGGGTCTTAAAAAACCAAACAAGCCGATAAAGAAGGTTGATTCTGTTCTGGGGATTACTCTGGGACCTCTGTACTGGAGAATATTGTACAAAGAGGGATTTTTCATTAAACAAAGAATATTATGGACAACCCTGAGCATCCTTCCGATCAGACACAACAGAGCGTCTTCAGTCAGCGGCCTCTTCAGAACCGTTGTAATACTGACCACACCAGGAGATCTTTCTTTCTCACAGAAATCAACAACTCCGAGAAGAACCTCTTATTTTATTTGAAATGAAATTAATTTGAATCATTATTTGTTCTCTGTGTGAACTTGGAATATTGCTACTGAATATATTGTTGAAATAAACTTTCAGACAGTGAAAAATTTATTTTAAAACTTGGCGTAAAGACCGCAGTGATTTCTAAGTGTTTACATGTAATTTATTGAAGCTTTGGAAGTGTTTTTATTTTCTGACATAAGGAGACATTAAATCAGAGAGTTTGCTCTCAGGAAACACTTTGAGACACCCTCCTGTTAGCAATGAATCTGGAGGTCGCTCTAAGCACAGTTGCTTGAAAAACTACAACATATGTTGGGGATTCTGCACTTTGTGTGTTCGAGTTGGCACAGATCCCTGTCTGCACCTCCCATCTGTTTACATTGTCAGGTGCTTGATGAGGCGAGACCGCTCATTTGTCAAACAACATGTGGGATAACAGAAGTGGAGATGGGGCGGGTGTGTGCTTGTGTGTGTGTGTGTGGGGGGTAAGCAGCAGATAATGATTTTTCTGTGTGTGTGCATGTGTGTGTGTGTGTGTGTGTGTGTTCAGCGGTAATAAGGGGATAATTAGATAAGGGGAACTGTGCAGCCAAAAAGGTTAATGACAGTAATGAATATATTAGTGAAGAGGAGAGCAGGTTCTCTTTCCTGATGTGCATCTGCTCTCAAATCAGTGACTCCTTCTGGGGAATCCTGTGTGTATTCTGTTTGATTTATTCAAGACAAATAAATGTATGAGGTACAAAATAAAGAATCAAAATGTTTGGAAGACAACTGGCTATACTTTTATTTACTTTATTTATGTGCATTTAATTGCATACAGTTCTATGGAACAGATCTAAACCAGCAGCGATTGCACTTTTCCATCATATAAGCCTGGCTTTCAGAAAACCTCTGGCTTTTCTTTCAATATCTGACATCATGCACAAGAAACACATCATCCTCATGATTGCATTTATTAACATTTTGTCATTCATTATCACTCTAGTAAATAGTTGCTTTGGTGGGGAAAAAAAACAAACCCTTTGTGCTAATAAACTGTTCATCTTTGTAATCGAAGCAATAAAAAATAATTTTAGACCAAGAAAGCTGGCAACTTTTAAAAGTCTGGAACTTAAATGAATGAAAATGAACTTTTGTACCACAAAAGTCCACCAGCCTTCTGAAATGTCTCTGAACGTTTTTTTGTTATGTCTATCAGTACAGAATATGAGCTAATGTCCAGTGATCACATTCTGTTCAAGAGGTTGAAATGATTAATTATCTTAATGTCAAGTTGTATAACCACATTTTATCAGCTTGGAGTAGTTTTACAGATGAGCCTGGTAAAATATGACCTGCAGAAACACAGGACTATGAAGTCTGGATCCACTGGTGTGTCGATTGACAATCCTGACTAGTTAACAATGTTGAGCTTTTTGCTTTGCTTTTTTGATGTTTCAGGACCCAATTGGAAAAAATATTGGGAAAATATTTCTCTTTTTTACATTAGAGTGTGAAGAGAGATTTCATTCATTCAAATCTTTTTCCTCCCAAGTTTGGACCGCATCAGAAAACACAGACAGGAGGTTTGAGCATAGACGTAAGAGCGGGCGGGCGCTCTCCCAGTGCATGAGGGGAGAAGTGCTGTCACCATCTGGAAAGGTTAAGGGTCAGACAACAGGTCCAGCCCTGATGACATCTGGGACAGCATACTGTCCGTCGACACGCGCCACTTTCATGACACATATTGGCACATGTGTGTCATGTGACATCTCTATGTGCTTCACAATAGAGATGTTGGAGTTTCATTAAACTCTCTAAATACGTCCACCAGTGTGGTTGATGCTGTGGTAGTAGCAATGTGTGTTATTTTTACAATTTCCACAGGAACAATTCATTAGAGATCTGTAACAATAAATAAAATAGTTTAATATTAATGGACATTTTCTTATAAAACTTTAATATATGATCAGAAACAAGCTGTTTCTTAGTGAAAAGTCTTAGTGAGAGCATGTGAATCCAGTTGGTATTTAACCTCCTACTGTGCTATGCCACTTCTGCAGGCAAGAGGGCAGCAGTCTGCTATAGTATAGTATTTAGTAGGATTGTGCATGGAGAATTTTTTTTGTCTTGTTTTGTGAGCCACACTGGAAACTACTACAGTCCCTTAACTGTCGCCTTAGCTGCAATTACAAATGCAAGTCTTTTAGCATGTGCCTCTGGATGCTTTGAACATCTGGAGATGAGTGGTTTTGCACATTATTTGAAAAATAATTTAGTCACATTGGATGGATCACAGCAGCAGTTTTCAAGCCTGGAAAAAAGGGTGGCGATTCAGTTTAGATCTGGACTTTGACTAGGTCATTTTAATGCATATTAAACTTGATCTGAACCGTTTCATCGTTGCTCTCGCTGTGTGTTTGTGGCCTGTTGAAACTTCTCTGAAGATTGCTTAACATTTCAAAAACCTTCCCAACAACTCTGACCACCTTCCATATCCCTGCTAAAGAAATTTATTTCCACAGTATTATGTACAAATATTTATTTTTTACCAAATAAAATAATTTAAAGTTGTGTATGTTTTTCCTTCCACTTGACAATTGAGTACTTCATCATGCTGTCGTCTGTTACATGATAAAATGCAGTGTGAGAAAAGAATGCGAATACATTTGCAAAACGGTGTACATCGCACAGTATGCAGCACTTTTATTCTGTTTTGTCTTGAAAAGTTACCTTTTTCCCCACAAAAACCCGACACAAAGCTGCAGCGGGTTTAATACATTTCCTGAAAGGAAGACTTTGTGTTCAGGGTGACAGAGGAGTCTGAGTTCATTCAAAATTACACAGGATGATATATGTAATTGTTCTAATTAAAAGTGTCCTGAAGACAGCTCAGCTTGTCCCTAAAGATGTCTCTTAGAATCAGTTTAAGTTTACTGGGAAACTCTGGTGTTTGTGTAATGTGGGCTCAGGTCCAGTGAGAGGGAATCTCCTGGTCTGTGCTTATCTCTGTGACCGCTCAATCAGTTCTCTAGAAGGACGAGCCTGGATTAGTGACCGTTTTATAATGTGTGCTAATCTGGCAGATAAGCTTCATTAGGTTAGTTCATAATTCTCAATTTATATGTGGGGTAATGTGAGTCAAGCTGATACAGCACTCAGTGCTTTTAAAGGCCTTTTTTGCCAAAATTCGGACTCATTGCCCACATAGATCCTCCCTGCAGTTGAACGTAATTCACTCTTTATGTCAACAATCAAAACAGCCAAATGTACTGGAGTTTCAGGAGCTGGGGAAACTGGATTATTTTTGCATTACAGCATAAAAAACCTGACAGTCGAAGTTTCTATTAAGTGATCAAATCGAATTGGCAGTTTAATTTGACTGTCTTTGTGTGTTTCTCTGAACCCGCTGACATATTGATCCACACAATATTGAGATCTGTTTTATCGTTGCAGAATATTGACAGAGGTAATCTCAGACAAGAGCAATCAACAACAGATAGAAACCCATCATGTAAATCTTTGATGTCCACTGTGAGCTGCAAACAAATCAAATGCATTTTCATGGAGCAGAGCAACACAAGGATTTTGTTTATGGTGAAGTGCAGCTTTTTCTGATATGCTCAAAGCTAAGCAAATAATTTGGTTGCCATTAGACATTCCCGAGTCAAGATAATTTTGCTGTTTTGACCCAGCCAGAGTCCATACTTAAAGCTGATGGAGAATGTGTGGAGGAAGCAGGAGATTAGGGTGATGGCACAGAGGGCTTCCAACCTCAAACACTTGGAGTTTGTCACCAAGGATAAATCATCAAAATACCAGCGGGAACATCCAAAAAACCTACAATTGAGAAGGATAACAAAATTTACATAATTTATTTTTTGGTTGGATGAACATAGAGTTATAAAAAATTTGGGACTTAGCTGTAATCAGCCATGTAATGACACCAGGACATTTCATTAAATATTCAATTCTCATGGATTGAAAATGGATATTGATGTTCGCATCAATATCCATTTTCATCTCTCAATTTACACTCAATCAACAAAATGTGTTAAGTTTACAAGCCCACAAAAATAGGTTTTCCAGCAGAGTAAAAAATTTGGAACACAACAATTTAATTTATGAAATATATGTAATGTTGGTAATCCTAACTGACTCTAAACAGGAAAAGTTTAGCCGGATTTATTTCTCACTGCCAGTCAGAAAGTTTGAAAAAGTCCTGCTATGCGTCTTTTGTACTATTTATATATCTGTAGCTTTGGCAGTTTGCTCTACTCTGTTTCACTTAAAAGGATATTAGTGTTGAAACGCTTGCATGCTGTTACACAGAGAATAAAGCACTTGTCTGCCAAAACACACACACACACACGCACGCACACACACACATCACAAAATGCACTTATCAAGTGATTAATTCTCAAACTGCACAGCCAGAGTTCAACAAAGGTCAGAATTGATTTACATAGACAGATGGAGAGCCATACGAGTGGATATCTGTGTGTCTGTGGCTAAATGCGTGTCTGTGTGTGTGTTCTCGTCCCTAAATGAGCTCTGCCACAATCACACACACACAGACACACACACACACACATTCAGAACATACTCGCACTCATACATGCACTCTCTCTCCCCCGTGGCGTTGTTTGATGCAACTGGTTCATGTTACTATGGAGACGATGAGCTTGCTGTACATCATCATGACGGGGTCGTGGCAGAGTTATAGGTCAAAGGTGACGAGGAGAATGGATTCAGTGTCTCGGTCCATCAATATTACTGACCTGAGGGGAACAACCTGCAGTGTGAGGGCAATTTGTGAGCAATCAGCATGAAAAAGGCATTTACATGAGACTTCAGCTATCTGGCTAGGAGTTAAATATTAAATAAGAAACGAGGGGAAAGCGTCTGGGCCGTCACGTTTTTTTATTCTGTAACATTAATATTTTGGGAATTCTGTCTAAATGAAAACAACTGTGAAATGTGTACTTTTCACTTTATAGTTAGAACGCTCTGAATATGAAATAATTAAATGTATTTGCCACATTTTTTTCAGTTTACCACAATACATATGTATTCGGAAACTCTATGAAATAACTCCATGTCATTTCTGTCACTCCATGAAAAAAATGAAACATCCCTATGAGGAAAAATAACTGGCAAGCAGTTTACACTGCAGCAACATAGTAAGAAAAATAGGTTTTATTTTTGTAGTCAAAGGATCCACAAATGGGGACAAGATATGACCTTCAAACATCATATTTTTCTAAATTCAAATGTAAGAAATGCTCCTTTTACCACCAGGTGAAGATAAAACATTTTTCCCAGAGTAAATACAAAATTTTGTTTCAAATGGCAATTTTACTAATCAAGGAACACGGCTATCCAAACCAAACCAGCTCTAGATGAAAACACAATATACCCACTGAACCTAACACATTTCAAGAGAAGTTTAATTCAATTCCATTCAGCCTGATTATTGCCAAACTGGTAGAATCAAGAAATCACCTAAACAAAACCTTCTCAGCTTATCGTAATTAATGGAAGAAGAAAATCCTAAAGGAGAATGTGGTAAGTTTTTGACCCTGAGCTTAAATCCATTTATTCAGTAGAATGATGATCTAAAGCCAGCTCTGAATGGAGCAGTGGCCTAGTAAAAGTCTGGACTTAAATGTAGGGAAAAAGGCCCATTTCAGGTTAACATGAACACTTAATGGCAAGAAAAGTGGAACAAAGAGCTATTAGGTTTGGTGAGCAGCTATCTTTTAAAATACTTTTTCTTTAACACAGAACCTATAATTACCTTTTCAAATATCTCATGTATGTAATTAGCTTGTCTTTGATATCATTTTATAACCAAAAACATTTAAGCGAGGCAAAGAAAATGCAAAAATGGCAGACGTCTGGAAGGGATGGGCAACACTTTTTCACAACTCTAAATGTCCTCAGTAATCTGTAATCATTTTAGACTGAAACTGCAGTTCATAAATGACCATTTCTCTTTAGCAAGAACATCTTTTGCAGATGCAGTAAATGTAGCGATGGTCTCGTTTGTGTGTGTCTGGCGCACAGAGAGTGAGAGAGAGAGAAAAGGAGAGAGAGGTAGAGCAGGAAAAAGAGATAAATGCTGCTGTCGTACTGTGCGGTGCGCCCCATCACTTTGATAAATCTCACAGCGAGCTGATGACACCTGCTGACAGCACACTAAAATCTGATTGGTTGGAACAGCTCCAGGTTTGGAGGATGTTAATGGTTATGATGTGGACAACAAATCGAGCACACACACACACACACACACACACGCACACACACGCACACACACGCACACACACTAACTCACACACACAAGGAAATAGGTCACATTTTGACATACTGTATGAAGGATATGCTGCGCATATTAATGCATGTTCACCTCCTGTCTGACTTTGTGTGTATCATTAGCATGGCAATTATTACTAATAGCAGATAGGGTATCACTGGATAATTAGGTCATTAGCTCTATGTTATGTTTTAATTATTTTTACATAAATGACTCCTGCTGGACAATTTCAGTGGAAATAACCCAGGGTGCAAAAGTTTTCCCCAAAACGAAAGAATCTCAACACAATATACAGTGAACTGCCTGATCTGACCAACAAAAGAAAAACCTTTATTCACTATTCAATAGCGCCGTCATACAGACTCATTCCTCTCTGATCTCTGCCTTGCTTTGTGGTTTATCTTGTAGGTCACACACTCTCCCACTTGTCTCCCCGTATCTGTTCCCACTGCGTCTCCTTTGAGCATCGCTACCCCCCACTCCACTCCCACCCCGCCGTCACCGAGCATTACCAGTGATTTGACTTCAGTCTGATTGCGACTTGATTTGAGAGAAATCTCAGTTGACAAGAGGAAGGGGCCCGACAGGAGAGAACGCAACGTGAGCGAAGCATCAGCGGGAGCAGTGAGGGGAAGGTGGGGCGGACGGGTGATGAAACGCAGAGTTTTCCAGTCTGACCTTTTGAAGAGCTGTTGGAAAATGTAGGTCCGACTTCAAACGAGTGCCATGAAATATAGAACGCGCCCCTGTCGCCTGAAATCCTCGCACGTACAGGTGTGTTTTCTCCCTTATCAGCTGCTGCTTGCTTTCTGCTTTGGATAAGGCTGGGTAAGCAGACATGCCCGTGAGAGGCAAGTTGCTTTTATCGCTGCTATATCTCCTGACTTTATAGCAGCCAAATCAGATGCAGCTCTTCTTCCATTCCTCTTTTTTTTCTTAACTGTCATCTCTCCCTCCATCCCAATCTAAGGCTTACATCTCTCACTTTCACTATCTGCAATCCCCTAACTGTTGCTGTCTCCCCTTCAACTGCTGGGTGGAGGTCCTTTCTCTTGATCTTCCCATCTATCTGTCTGTATGTGTGTGTGTGTGTCGTTTTGATGCAGATGAGACAGTGATACATGATTTGCTGCAAGTCTTTCCGTCAGAGGACATCAGATCATCAAGCACACACATAGCAGCAGGCAAACACAGGCACACTGAGATACACATGGCGTCTGAGGAGATAAGGGAGTCTTTGAAGGTGGAAATTAGTTTTGGCGCCTGGCTGCTCCTGTCTTGCAGGTCATGTGACTAAATCCTCCAGTCACACCAACATAAACTGATAAGACAGCTCCTCTGCGAGTGTGTGCTTGCAGTCGTGTAAAGCGTGTGTGTCTGTGTGTGTCTCCACCTGAGTGTATGCACTCAGTGTGAGTGCTGGTGTATGTTTATGGATTGCATTTATCCACTGTGCATCTCTTGTGGCAGGGCGAGGTAATTGGTGGCAGATAAACAGCGCTTAACACAAACACTCACTCTCTCAAACACACACACGCACACACACACACACACACACACACACACACACACACACACACACACACACACAGAGAGAGTAATCAGACGGGATTTACAATGTGTAGTTTGGAGCCTAATTGCTCTTCAGGTCCCTGTGCAGTGCTGCCAAAGCCATTAGTCGCTGCTGTTCTCAGAAAATTCAGTGTGTGTCGCTTTGAGTGTGTGTGTTTGGTCTCTTCAAAAATGAGCGTGCACATCATCTCAGTGTACGTGTGTGTGTGTGTGTGTGTGTGTGTGTGTGTCTTTGTTTGCTTCCAGTGGGTGTAAGCGTGCTCGCCACTTTCAGTGTTTTTCTCAGGGACTTGGCTTCCTTCCAAGCCTGAAGAGCTAATTGGAATTAGAATAACATTCCTCAAAGGCCGCTCGTTTAGTGCCGGAGCTGAGTGCTAACGATGGAGTGGTGGGTGAGGGGAGAGAAGGGAGTTAGCGCCCTAACGATCTGCGCTAACAATGTTTTATTCTGATTTTTAATGAGGGGTAATCACTCAGCTGTATAAGAAGAGCAGCGGAAGAAGAAAAAATAAAAAAAAAAACTGAGGAGAAAGTGGAGGCGGGGATGGAGCGAGGTGGGAAGAGGCGAGGTGAGGAGGAAACAGTAATTATCTCCTCTCCGAGCTGTGAATCACGGCCCGTGTTGAGGTCTCTCCCAGGGAAATTAGAGATGCTTCTGCCTTTATTCGGAGCCAGAGTTACCTGATGGCGCCAGGATAATAAAACAAAAGCACTCAGAACACCTGTCTTATATGTGCCAAGGCTTACGTTGGGTTTTAAAAATCAAAGCACAATCCTCGGTGTGCTCAAAACTTTGCTCTCAAAACTCTTTTAAAGAAGCCCCATAGATTAACAGTAAATGCCACGATTGAACCTAAACATTGTGGCCAAACTCACTGAAAAGGCTATTCATGAAAAAAAAAAAAACTCTTTTTTTTTTCCTAATCAAATTTATGAAAGGTTTTAAATCCATTTGAACCAACAATTATGAATTTGAAGCTTCTGTATCGATTTTACTGAATGTTAGAGCTGTTTTCCACACAGCTGTGCTGGATCATATGACTCAACGGTCATATGAGTTCTAGTTCAAATGTATTTGTGAAGCACAGTTCAGGAACAAGACAGTTCAGTCATTAAAGCATAGCTACACTATCAAATATGTTGATCAATGTTCCATTTACTACTAATCAAAAACAACGAATATGAGGAGCTCCTCAAGGATTCCTTCCTGGGTCACTTTTATTTAGCATGTATATTATCTCCAAAGCTCAGACAATGCAGTACTAAAACATTTCAGGATGCTGATGATGCTAAACTTTATATCTAAAAACAGTCAATTACATTCAGACAATAAGTCCACAACATGAACAAGTGAAGAATTTCCTAAAACCTATGAAGGAAAGACATTTTGTTTTCTTTCACACAATTACACAAGTAAACGCTCAACCAGACTTTATTGGTTACATGTCGTGCAAAAGAAAACCTGGCTGCTGTGGGGAAAATAAACATACTGCCTTTTTAAAAACGTCAGATTTTCCAGCCACAAACAGAAAAACAGAATTGCCCACCAGTAACAGAGATTCAGCAGCTTGTGACGTAGAGCAGCTACCGTTTTAATATGAAGCAGAAACCACATCCCGCCCCGGGAGGCCGATGGACTGCATCACAAATATTGTTTGTGTGTTTAAGCTGCTGCAAACTTCTCTCAAAAACAAGCCGTGAATCTCATCAATATAAAGAAACTGTTTACGTTTTTTTTTCACTCAGTCCAAGAAAACAATAATCAATTCAACCCGCCAGGGGGGAAACAGACCAGATTTGGGGAAAAAATAACATAAAATAAATAAATGAGCGAATCAGAGAAACACTAACAGACAAAGACGAGAGGACAGCCAAGGAGAGACAGAGTGACACATGAAGCCCGAGAGACGGCGTGATGGAGTAATATGGCATACAGCAGAGATGGAGTGTGAAACAGATGCTGCTCAGTGGAGAGTGAGAGGCCAATGGAGCTTGTAGAACGCTTAGAAAGGGCAGAGGCTGAATCGATTCACACACAAACACACACGCACACATTAATCTCTGCTACATGTGGCGGCGTGCGCGGCTGTGCGAAGTGGGAGGAAAGGGTGAGAGTGAGAGTGAAGGATGGAGGGGAAGGGGGAGAGAGAGCGCGGCAGGGAAGGAATAGAGGAGAAGAGAGAAAAGGAGAAAAGAGTAAAAGCCCAGTGGGGGTTTTACAGACACACACACACCACTAGCCATTCAGGTAAACTTACACATTCACCCACAAAGTGATGGAGATGGAGCTGCCAGACTGTAATACAGCTAGACCTCTATTTCAACCAGCATCATGACTGAATGTCTGCACCCCTCCCAGCTGATCTCCCCCCATCTTCCTTCTCCTAAAAGCTTTTTTGCTGTCGTCCACCGCATCCCACCTTCCACCTCATCCTCCTTAAGCAACCTTCCCCCCCTCACACCAGTACCCAAACCTACCCTCCTTCTTTCTGCCGTTTCCTGTCCCTCCTGATCCTCCGCCTCCTGCCTTACTTTATCACAGCTTCTCTACACATGAGGAGATGCTCTGGACCCTCGGAGCAGAAAATGGAGCCTAGTGGAGGGAGACTCCAGGAGATAAAGGAGAAAATCACACTGCTAAATGTGTGGCAAACACACACACATTTACACACGCAGGCATGAACCTCCCAGCTAACCGTAGAAACTGTTACACATCAACAGGGAACGTTTAATATCTCTGGATTTAGCTAAATATTAACTTAACCGATGGATTTAGCCTGAATGGGCTAAATTTATCATTAATCTCAATGATATTTGAATTTAAAACAGTTAAATGAAAATATTGAACTCTACATATCCATGTATCTAGATCAATTCTGAACATTTCATGTTTTCATTGCTGGGCAAAATAAGTCATAAAAATTATCCATAAGCACTGAATACTTATGTAAGTTTTTTGTTTTGTTTTGTTGTTTTATTCACTTTAGTTTGCTTCAGTTATTGTCTTGACGTTTTTTGGAATATCCAACTTCTTCACATCTTTTCACTTTGATGTATTATATTTGTGTAAACCCGTCTTCCACTAGCTGCATTATTTCACTTTGCACTGGAGAATCAAGTTGACTTTCTTCACAAATATGCATATATATTGTCATAAATGTTATCAGTTAAAAGACAAAGAGAAACTTTTAGCTTTTCATTGCCCTCTTTTGGAGTATTTCTGAGTAAGGGGAAAAGTGATTAAAAAAAGCAGGAAGCAATTACAATCCAGTTTTTAATATCCATTATGATTATAATTACGATAAGCTGTCGACCTGAAAATATTGTTTTGCAACTTAGAATTTGCAGCTCTTTATCTTTCAAACTTAATGTTAAGAAGTAAAAATAAGGCATTCCAAAGTAAAATGCCTCCAGATGAAACAGATGCAGACTTTGCCGAAATAAACAAGTGATGCTTCACAGTCTAACAAAGGGACGAGCTGGGGGACAAACAGAGTTTTATCCAAAGAGGAGGATTATGGAAATCAGGATGTGATCTCTGATGCGGTAATCCTTGCAGCAGCGAGCAATCTCATAAAAAAGTGTTAGTGAGATTAACCAGCAGATTAGACACGTAGCAACGCGCATATTTAACTGATTAAAATTCTTGAAAATCCAAACTCTTCTGAGGACCTGCACTATTTAGGATCTGTGCTTCCTGTTAGCGCTCACTGGGAGTATAATTGTGGGAGGCATTCTCTGTTTTAAAGCTAAAATCTTTTTAAAGAAAATATTCAGGATTAGTACGACCCGGAGAGAAGCTTTCATTCGTCTTTGTGTCTTCTTGTTCTTTTTCGCAGACTATTGTCAAGCATGAATGTTAGTCATAAAACTGAGATGGTATGGAGAGCAGGAAGTGATGCCATGCATAAGTAGCTGTTGGCTCTGATCACCCAATCAATGGTTTATAACTATTGATTGGGTGGATCAATACACCACGAGCTTTCAGTCCCTGGGGAAGTGCTCTGGGAGCTGTGTGAGTTTGAAAGGACCTCGCCAATGTTTGGATCAATTCTACTAAAACTGGTGGAGAAGGGAATCAGTGTTGTGAGCCATCGTTCTCACGGAGCGACAGCTTCAAAAACAGCTGTAGGCCGACCGGGACGCTGGTGCTTTTCACCATCAGGTCGTCTGCAGAAGAGCCGAGTTTCAGAGTTGAACCTGATGATCCGATTCATCTTTTGAGCACATTCAACAACTGGAAGCTTCGTCGACGCTTTGACTTGTGTGTCTATATTTCTGTTTTCTACTAGACTTCAATTTTCCAAGCAGACTGACACGCACATGACCATGCATCTCCTGCTGTCTTGTCTTTTTCTTCAGGTTGTGACCAGATCAGTGCCGTTTATGACGCTGGCTCTGCCTCATGTTGAGGCAACTATCGAAATATGACAGTTATTTAAGACTCACTTGCTGACCCATATATATAACTAGTTATACAACTTATTTGTAGTCAGTGCAGAGCAAAATGGTGAATGGATTGAACTTATGAAGCGCTTTTTCCAGTCATTTTGACCACGCAAAGCGTCACATTCACCCACTGACACACAGATCAGGAGGCAGTGAAGGGTCGAGTGCCTTGCCCAGGGGCATGTTGACGTGAGAAGAGGAAGCTGAACACGAACCTTCAACCTTCCAATCACAAGCGACTCCTCTCTTATGAATATTGACAGGAATGGCTGTCCTTCGACGAAACGAGAGGCTGATGTCGAGCTCTTTCCCGCTGGAGTCTGACTGTCAGAACCGCAGAAGTTTGCCTCTCAGGGAACGTGGAGGGGGAACGCGAGGCAGAGCTGCTCCCTCGATTAATCGAGACTCGTTCAGGATGTAGCTCTTAATTAAGACGCCGCGTCTCCTCCAGCGGGGAGCATCGTTTCAGCAGCTGGGGACAGAGTTGTGCTGATAGCTGCTGGCGTGCATCAGTTGTTGTTTTTTTCTTCTCTTTTTCAATTACCCCAGCTGACAGTCAGTTTCAGGTGAAGATGCATATTGAAGACGGAAAAGCCTCACAACACGCACCTTTATCTCTGTCCTGTTGAATAACTCTCTGATGCTTTCCATATTCCATGCGAGGGATTATTACAGCTTACCCACAATCCCCAGCAGCTGATTATCCCGTGTGTTGACAGGAAAGAGTTGCGCTATCGGCTCTGTGCAGCAGCGAGCTGCAGGCTATTTGTGTCTGCAAAAAAATAAAAAATAAAATGAAAAAAATAAGTAAATAAAATACACACCAAGTTTTGGGTGTATGCGTTTGTAAACTATGTGTAAGACAGAAATGACAAATCTTTTATGTTCCTGACAAAAAAGAAGTGATTTATTTATCCAACCTGTGTGTGTGTGTTTGTGTGTGAGAGGGTGTGAGGATGCAGGGAGCAGATGTGTGTGCAGCACTGCTCAACCAGGCAGGTGTTTTGTGGTTGATACCTGCAGCTCCAGCAGTGTTGATCACCTCAGCATGATACCTCACCTTGGGAGGAAGACAGCTCTAAGCTCATTAGCACGCTCACTTGCTTACTCACACACACACACACCCACACACACACACACTAACACACACTAGCACATACCCAGTGAGCAACCCGAGTAAGATTGTGTCAAAAAAAAAAAAAGTAGAAGAAAGGTGGGGAAAAAAAAGTAATAGGCTCAGGGGAAATAGAGAAGTGGAAGGAGGCGACGATTTCTGAGGAGAGAAAATCGGTTTACCACTAAACACAATGAGGGACTTGTGGAAAACACAGAGAAAGGTGTGTGTGTGTGTGAGAGAGAGAGAGAGAGAGAGAGAGAGAGGGAAGCAAGGGACCACCGGGGATTAAAAGAAAAAGGAAATAAGATTACATACAAAGGCTTTGGAGGAAGGAAGAGAAAGAGGAGGAGGAAAACCTCAATGAGGCAGAGAAGGCAAAGAGAAAGGGAAAAGATGGAGGCAACTGCTTGAAAGGAGCATAACTGAGTGTAATGGTTTTAAACGCCTGACTTTATTCGCTCTGCCAACAACTGCACACTTGTTATCCTCTGCTCAGATTTGAGTGAATCCAGTTAGATTTAGGTGAGTCACAGCTTTTCCTCTTACAGATCTTCGCTTTTAGAGAATGGATGAACCTGGTCAGAGTCATGCAGCCATAGAGAAGTTGCAGACATGCCACTAAATATTCAAATATTAAAACATAATCAAGGTTATTAACACTATGCAATATGCAGCCTTGTCTTTGGAAACTGATGTTCGATGTCCAGATCCACAAGAAAGTTGAGCTACTTAATAACAAATACCCAACCTCATTATTTATGGACACTTTTACAGAAGCGGTTTGAACGACAGAAGCATGTTGGAGGTGAGCACAGCTCAAATATACGAGTAAAGAAGCTCTCACAGATATAGAAACGAATTTAGACATACTTACACCCATACTGTACGCATAAGCTGAGCAGTAGGCAGAGAGCACCTTTTTTGTGTGGCGTTGAGATAAATAGGATTAGGGATTTGGGAGATTTAGGGGGAATAATCCGTCTGCGTATCGGAGAGAGGCAGCAGCCGTGATGATCAAAAGAGAACGCTGAGATTCAGAGCTCAGAAATCTCTGGATGGACTGAGAACTCGGAGTGACATTTCTTCCATACCCCCCCCTCCAAGGATCAGTTTCCATTTTGTCAATGCAACTGTTGTAATTGTCACATAATCACCTCATTCTGTACAACAGTGCGTGTGCGTGCGTTTGAGGCTGTGTGTGTACGAGCGCCAGGGATAGACAGAATTATACATTCACAGTAATTAATCTGATTTACAGTTTACATCAGGGGAAAGACACAGAACTGGTCTGTTTGTTGTTGGAGTTAGTATTAAGCAGGGGATTGGATCCACTTATTTAACACACAGTTGATTTGAACAGCTGCTCTGTTTTGAAGCTCACTGCACAATATCGCCATAAAAATAAAATCCTGTGTGAAATCACGACTCCACACAACGCTACGTCTCTCCCCTCCTGATTGGCTCAGCAGACTGCCCAAACTTTTCATTTTCACCAGCACGACCTGACGCAACCGGTCAAAGAAGAAAACAAGCACGTACCGTTTTAGACTCCAGCTTCACACAATCGCTACACGCTAAAGCTTGTGGTTGAAATAAATAAAAGGGATAAGAAACAGCATTAGTTGAAGGAGGGAAGTGACAAAATCAACTTTTCTGAACTGATGACGCAATGTTCTTTACTCATCAAAAAATATCATTTCGGTGTTGCTTTGATTCTTTCACGCATGCTAGAGGAATTATTTTATCTCTGCAGCGTTTGCACGCTCACTTTCATAAAGCTCCACCATACCACTCAGCTCCTCCAGACTAGCGGCAGCATGAATTAGTAAACGTCCACTTCTGCTGAGCTTATCATACAAACTACCCATCAGTTAAACACTCATAAGAACGGTTGTAAATGACATAATGGAGGATTGTAATGACATCTACTAACAAATTTTAGAGCACTTAATAGTTGACCCTGCTAGTGTTTTCTTCTTGTTTTTCCATTTAAGTTTCAGAACCATTTCTAATTTACAAACACTGATCACCTCTGATGTAGTAATTTATGCAAAATGATCCCTGAGCAAACATTAGCTATATAAACTGAGCATACATTCAGTGGGCAGACATCTTTATTAAAATCCTTTGATAAATTTTAGGTTTGGATTGACTTAAATGGAAGCTCTGTGGAGAAGTGGGCCAGGTTGTGTTTTTTGTGGCTCTGCAGAAGGCTTCTGTCAGCGATTTGCAAGGCGTTTTTGATGCCGAGTGGAGGCTTAGAAACATTCGTTCTCTTTATAACCAGAAGAGCTTTGTCCACCTCCTCACCACAAAGTCAAGCTTTCATCCAAAGCAGATTGGACTCCACCAGAGTTTCACTGTGAAACATCCCGTTTGAGGTTTCTATTAACAGGATATGGAGCATGTAATTCTGTGAAGCTTCTCTAAAGGCCTAAAGACAGAACTAAATGTCTAAATTCTGTTCTTGCATATTGTTTTTGACGCATATTCTGGGCAGAACTTTTTGTGGTGATGTACAGTAGTTGAAGCGATCTATAAAGATTTCCTCGGAGTTCTGTACTCTAGCTGTTAGAAAGTACGAAATGTTCTAGCCAGAGCAAATCTCTGTTTCTGCATGGTGTTTATTGGCTTTAAGACCGAGATCTGGAAAAGCTTAGGTTAGTTTCTCCCAGTTGGGAATCAGTCTTGGTTTCCTGTTCAGCAACAAAACCTTGATGCTCCTCGATAAGATGTTTTTTTCTCTGCATCCTCTTGCAGCTTTTGCTCAGCTTGCAAGAGGATGCAGCTTTTGCTCAGAGTTTAGTGTTCACAGAGGGGGACGACGATTATAGCTGTGAGGTAATATAACTACTATGATCATCATTTGAAAATAAAGGAATGTAAAATGTTTTATATGGATGTTCAGTTCTAAAATGATCCCGTTTGCAATTCTGGATGCCTAGATTAGACCAAAATGTGCGTCTATAACGGCCCCTGTGTGTTTGACCAAATCAGAAAGTAAAACAGTCAATACACAACATTTAAAAAAAAAACTCACATTTATTGAGACGAATCGATCTTTTGGCTACTTTAAGACCATTTAGAATTATTCCTGATTAAATGTAAAACATGTACAAAAACAATTAGTCATTTCTACAGCATGTCTAGTAGGAAAGAAAAAAAGATATTTACACTCTTACAGGCCAAAGAAAACAGAGACAAGGTAATGAGTTTTATAAAAAATGACAAATTCCTCCTGAACCTGAAGTATGACTTCAATAATTTAATCTTCTACTGTTAGAATATGCTTCGCAAAGACGAAACCCCCCCGGTATGATAGTATTTCATCTCAACATGTAAGAACATGTGACACTATCTGACAGACATTGCATCATTTGTTTACTATTTATGGGCTTAAAACCAAAAATACCAGCTAACTCAGGAAGATTAACCCAGATGACAGAATAATCATAGTTGGTTCCAGTTTACAAAGCGTAAACTATTCAAACAATAAGACATTGAGTGTTTTGCAGTGAAAGGCTTGGTGGGAATGAACTTCTAACAGAACAAGTCTGTGGACTTTAAAGCTCAAATAGAGTAAGTTCTGGGAAAAAAAAGGTAAATCACAGTAAGACTGCTCGACACCTTTTCACTGATCAACAGCTTTAACCTTTAGTGAATACCCTGGAGAAAACAGTGAGTATGAAGAGAGAAAATGTAAGGTAGAAATCAGATGCTAAAAGGGCAAATTATGAAAAGGGCATTAATGGAATTGGAGGATTAAATCAAATCCCTTAAACTCTTACTTCAGATTTTCACCAATTGTTCTTTCAAAACAGGATTAGAGAAGAAATATCCCCCCATTTATAATCCCCATTAGGTCCCTTTGTAACACTGAAAATTCTTCAGACAATGGGCACCTTTTTCATTTTCTATGTCTGAAACTTGTGTGAATTATGTCATTGAGGCTCGTTTGTTAAATAAATCAAAAAACATCCCATTTGAGTTTTAACAAAAAAAAGTACAGTGCATGGATGGACCGCTACTGCTACAGTGCAGTTAGTAAAAAAAATGAGCTATTGTTAAGACATCTTAGATGGTAGGTGTGTCAGGGATGCAATCCGAGGTCAAAAGTCATCAATGTCCATGGTGTAAGCTCAACAGACTGATCTCTGAAGTAAAACACATTATAGCTTATATTGTACACACTGTAAAACGTCCATCTGTTGGTTTTCCTCCCCCTGTTCCGCTCATTTCTCTTTTCTGCATCTCCCGCTGGTTGTGACAGTGAGTTTAGTGTTCACCAGCAGACCGGGGTCCGGTCTGACAGAGTTCCCCTTTGGTCACCGACCAGCAGCTGGTCCACCTCAGAAAGCAGAACCTACCAACAGCGATACGGTTCCTCGTCCTCAACCAGCAACATACCGCTCCACAAAGGTTCCCAGTGGTTAGAGAGGCATGTTCACAGGCACAATAAATATCTGGAGATCAAATATCTGAGTCTTTTCAGTAGATGGAAAAGAAAAATGTGCACGTCCCTTTTCATGAGTGGAGGTGAACATTATCAGAATTCTGCAAATGTTTGTGGGTTTTGTTACATTTTCAGTAGATGACTTCGTAAACAGTGGCCTTCTTGTCTCCTGATCCAGTAACGATGTACTTGTCGTCCACAGATATGTCACAGCTTAGCACCGAGGAGGATTCTTTAGACTGAGAAAGAAAACAAGCAGAGAAAAGCAAGAAGTAAGAAACAAAATGTTCTAGTGAAACCAAAAGACTTGATGAATCATGCCTGGTGCTCCCTCTCCAATGTAATAGAGTAATTATCACAACATCCTTTAAAAAACTGCAATAACTGATGGCAAACAACTTTAATAGGAAGGTTGCATTTCTGGTATGTAGTCTGGACTAATGGGTTTGTTGTGGTTGCATGTTCAATGCACTTTGTAATCTATATTTTTGTTAGTAAGTGACATATAAACCAGTTTCTCATATTGACAGAGTTTGAATGTTGGGAAGGAAACAAAAAGGCTTTCCACTCTGATTATAACAGATGTGAAATTTGTTACATCTGCAGTAGTTATGATTCGTATAAAAGTCACAATTCAGGACCTTGTAGTGGAAATGCACATAAACTGACAAATATTCAGAAGGATCAGTATTCTAGCACATAAAGTCAAAGCACACTGAAGCAGCTGGTTAAACGTGGACAATATGCTGATATTTTGGAAATATTGAAATGGAATCATGTTCAAAGTAGAAATAGAGTAACGAGATGTCAAAGTTGGATGCCAAATTGAAGGTTACAGTTTTACATAATTAATCAGAAAATGTTTTAACTCCTTCAACCAACCTGGAAAATACTGGCTCCATAAGGTGTTCTCCATGCATTCAGCAGGTTGTCCTTCCCTGTACTCACAAACCATTTTCCTGTGTGAAACACAAAAACATTGTCAACCACATGCCGTTACCAGCAATATGGGAACCCAAGATAAATAAAGATTCCTGAATGTGTGACAGTTTCCTACCACAGTAGGCGAACTGCAGGGACAGAACGCAGCTCTCATGTAGGTGAAGCTGGTATTTGTCAGGCTTGGTGACATGAAGGACCTCCACGTTGCTGCTCTCCATTCCAACAGCGAGCCATTCTCCCGTCGGACAGTAGCCAAGAGAAAAGATCTGGACAGAAAAGGCAGAAACAGCATTAGCTTTGAGTTCATAACTAGGTGGGAAAATGTAGCTTTGTTTCACTCGGGATTTACTAACTGTTACTGGATACGTCATATTCTAATAATGTTCTGATCTGAGTGTTCACCTGAGAAGTAAAGTCGTGTTGCTGCAGTTGCCGTCCCTCCCTGAGATCCCAGGAGCGAACAGTATTATCCAGACCTCCTGTCCACAGCTTGGTGCCATCGTTGGAGATGTCGATGCAGCTGGCTCCGTCTGTGTGACCCTGAAACTGCCTGCAGAATACACATACAAGGTCATGGTTAAACAAAGAACCAAGACACAACAGCACTCCAGAAGGAATTCAAAAAGATCCGTTGATTTCTGAGGCGTTTAAAGTTATGACAGAAAACTTGCCACATTGCCAGTTCTTGTTGCAGAACGCTTCAAATCAACGCATCTCGTCTCTTACCTAACAAGTGTTTGGTTGTGTAAATCCCAGACTGCAATGTTGCCGTCACTGCAGCAGGAGAAGCACACTTTGGAGTCGGGGCTGATGGCCAGAGCGTAGCATGCAGGTGCTGATGATGTCAGTTCTGCTTTAATCCTGGGTGTGGGCGTGGCCAAATCCCAGATGGACAGCGTGCTCGCCTCACCGCCCACGATGAGTGTTCGACCGTCAGGGAGGAGACGGCAGGAGCGGATGTAGTTGTCTCGGTTCTGATAATGTAGGATAAAAGGAAACACATGTTGTACACATAAAATCTTACACAGAAATGAAAATAAATAAATGCAATTTTAAAGCAAATGAATAGCTAAGGCAAAAGCTGCCGCTTTGTTTTCAATCGCAAGCTTTGATTTCTCAATAATTGGGAAAGTAGTTTATGAGTGAGATTCTTGGAACCAAAACTGCAGTAAAACAAATATTAGTCCTCAGGTGTCTGAACATCCCATGTTTTCAGGGATTTAATTCCAGAGCTGAGGACCATAGGCCCTAAACTCCTCAACTTGTTATCTGAAAACCTGAGGGGGCTACATGGTAAACTACTGAGAGGTAACTTAGAAATGTTTTTCTTAAATCCCTTTCAGACCAACAAGGAAACTTTAAAGTCTTTCATGTCAAACAGGAAGCCAGTGCAGTGATTTAAGAACTTGTGTAGGATGATTTTTCTGATTTTGGTTGTGGAAGGTCTGTTCCATCAATTCATTGATATTTTGGACTCATTGATTCTTGTAGGCTGTGGTAACATACAGGAATAAGGCTGTTTTATAAGCATACACTTAATGAGTCACATCATAGTACTTCATAATTAAAGATAGATTTTGAATTGAAGAGGCCCAATAATGGATCCTTGAGGAACTCCACAATTGATTTTTCACCCAAATGACACAATGTAGTTGCTTTCTTCCTACCATCCTATAAAAATAAAAATAAATTCAAGACAACTTCAAACTTTACTCACCAAGCAATCAAGTTGTGAGACGGGGCTTTTATTTCCTGGGTGACTGATGTCCCAGACCTTGACGCATCCCTTTCCTCCTGTGTAAACATGGCGGGTGGGGTTACTGATGGTGACGGCGCACACCACCTCGCCGTGGTTCAGCGTGTTGATCTGACGGGCGTGACGAGGGATTCCTGGTCCCACCAAAGCATCTGGGGGAAAAGGAACTGGCTGCATCTGTCCGTCTGCTGCAACGTGAAAGGAGTATGCACTGAATGCACAGAGGAGGAGAGAAAATTAATTGCAGAAAATTTTGGGAGCAAAATATAGCAAAATAGACAACATGAAAGGAATATACTATATGATGACAAAACATGGCTTTTTGGGAGTTATACTTCCCCCTCTTCAGCCGAGGCAGCAAAATCACACTTACGGCTTTCCACCAGGAATTCCTGTAAGACTCGGGGGCATTCCAGGAACTCGCATGTGAGGGTGAGGATCAAATCCAACCTTGAAAAGAGGAGACACATTTTAGAAGGACAGTTCACATATATGTCCCATGGGTAGACGCCAAAAAGACAGGTCAATATTAACCTACAGAGAACAACACAAACCCTCATGATCACAAGACAAACATGATTCTACTGCTCCTCCCCACATTGATCCAACACACACAAACTCAACTCAAGTGTTGCCCAGACACAGCTGTATCTCCTAAATCTATTTAAACTGTGTAATGAACACTGAGCAAATACACCCAGAAGTGATGAGCTGATTGCTCACAAAGACCAGTGGAATGATGCACAGCATTTGTCAACTTTTCACACAGCTTGGAAAATAAAATGATCAGGCAATCAGTGAAGCTGATAGTATTTCTTCCCCTTCTTGTTGGAATAACGCTCAACCTCAAAGTAAATTTGTTCAAGTAAAACTACAAACGCAACACAGAAAGAAAAACAAAAAAGTGAACTCCCTAAATACATAATAAATAGAAATCGATGGCATCCATGTTTGATTAAGGCGTGACAAGTGAATTTGGCATTTTATCTGAAAGTGCAAATGTTTGATCTACTGTCAAAACCAACACTAGACAAACCAACATCGACTGAGCTACTCAGATGTTGGAGTCACAAACCTTCTGGGTACTTAAAACATCAAGAATACTTCCTCAAAGTTGCAATTCATAACAAATATTAAGATAGTAAATTAAAAATGAACTTAGACCCAACTGCAGGCCCAGTTGTGATTTTACAGTAACTCAAAGGAAAAAATAAGCAACACCTACAGAACCCAATGAAGTATTAGTACTCAAGTCCCTATTAATCTGAACCCTACTAATACCCACACTGGGGAGACATAAAATTAACTAATATTGTTTTTTTCTTTGCTTTTGAGAATATTTCATTCTAATTCCACTCATGCATATTTTTAGCATTTTCAGGGCAGGTTTCCACATTTTTCCAGCCCTACATTTGGAGATTAAAACTATATAAATTAACTAAAAAGACCATTTTAATTCTCCATTATATGATGTAATTTATTACTTTTATTAACGTATTGTGATAGTACTTTAGGAGGGACAGTAAAACACAAAACTATGTTTTGAAATATCCGTCTCACACACCTTCCTGATACGAGAACAAAACACATTTACAAGAATTTCAAGCACCCATGTGAATCGTGGAATATGCAAGTTGCTGGTCATATTTACAAAGATCCTAAGTAAGTATAACTTAAATTTTTTAAGTTATTCTAAAGTTGGAAATTTAATTTAGTACGGTTTGTCTTCTTATTTTTAATATTGATGAAGAAAAAATATATATTATTTTGTTAGCATGTTCCATAAATTGCTTAATTTTCTACTCACCATCGGTGAACGACCGTACGCCGCTACAGCGGCTGCAGCAGCCGCACTCATCTGAGGTGACATGTTGTGCAGGCCTGCAGCATAAGCAGCAGCGCTAGCTGCACCCGCTAACTCTCCATTCATTCCTGCTGCGTGGGGCAGCATCCCAAAGGCACCCGGATATGGGCCTGGTACCGCCAGAGGAGTCCGCAAACCTGCAGCTGGAGAAATGCAACAAAGACAGTGAGGTCTGCCCTCTTGTTTAAAAAAAAATTCTTGATGAAATCTTTTTTTCATCAAGACACACTTTTTTGGTCCAGGATGCAAAGAGAAATCAGGAGAAAAAAAAACCTTGAACTTCCAGAAACAAATTTAGCTAAAAGTTCCAGCATCACCTGGGCATTTAGAGAGTACATGTATGGCATAAAACTTCTATTACGATCAGCAGGACGTTTTACAGAAATTAAAGACATATATTCAATCCATTTGAGAATCAAAGGGATTCTTTAATTCAAAATTCTCAAATTCTGATTCTCAAATTCAAAATCAGAATTCTGAATTCAAATTCAGAATGAGAAGAAAATGACCATGTTTTTATTCTCTTTGCGCAGGATAAGGACATTTGAATCGATTCAACTTTGATCAAAACATTTGTTTGTGCATGACCTACTTGGTGGATGGGGTATCTCCATCGATGGTGGTTTCGATAGGCTTGGTCGGACCCCAGGAGTGGAGCTCGGACCAGGTGTAGAGTCGCCTCTGGGTGTGGGAGTGCTAGACTTTAAACCAGGGGTACCAGCCTTATCCCGCTGCCAAAAGGAAACAAATCAAAGTATATAAAGACAATATATTCAGTCATTTACTGTGTTTTTCTGCAATGCAGATAGACAACTGTACCATTGCCATCTCTTTGGACTTGAGAGAAGAGGAGCTCGCCGATGAAGCGGTCGAGGCTGGACTACAAGGATCTTTTTTGAGAAGACGTGCCTTATCCAAGCCGTTTTCTCTGGGGGAAGGGAGAGGCGTGCCGCGAGGAGAAGCTGCATCCTAATGGAAAAACAAACAGTGAAGTACATGAGAATAAAGCTGCTCCACAAGACTGATGTAAAGATTTTCCTGTTTATCAGAAAACTAAGCAAAGAGTCAACATTAATTTTGAGAGTAACGTAACCCTCCAAGATACCACAAGCATAACAAAGTGTGTAATTTGACAAAGTAATTTCTCCTCAGAATAAATGGATTTTATTTTGAAAAAGACATCACACCACTTAATAAAAGAGTGGCAAGATGAAAGTCATGAAATGAAAGCAAGAAGACGCCCAGTTTGAACAAATCCCAATAAAATACAGTAAAGTTTCAAGTTGTAATATGACAAAAGGTGAAAAAAGTCAAGGAGTATAAATTGTTTTACCCAACAAAACATAAAAATACACTGACCTCATTGGACACATCCACGACCAAGTTGTCATCACTTTTCTCTCCATCGCTATCCTAATAAAGTTCATCATATAATCAATCATCAAAGCCTTACTTTAAAAAAAAATACAGAAAATCAGAAGAACTTCTCACATAATGGCTAGAATCCTTATCCTCCACTTTGCGTTTCTTGGTGTCATTAGGAAAGTCAGGACCGTTGCGGCGCTTATCCGAGTTTCTCAAACTTTCCGGAAGCAGAGAGTTGCTCTGTAGGTAGAGGACAGGAAGAGCAGAAAATAATAGAAATAAAGAGATTGAAGAGAAAGTTAGAAGAAAGCCCTTTCGAGTGGAAGACAAGCTTAAACTGCACAGTTTAGGTTTTGCTTTGGCGTGTGTGCATTCTGCATGAACCTGCTAAATAGCTGGATACATCAGTCGCTAATTAAAAGTGCTTCCCAGCTCTGTGTAGAGCAGGTTAGAAAAACTGACTGTTGCCCAGGAGTAGGTTAACGTTTCGCAAAATCATGAATTAAGCAGCGCTGACGCACTTTAACAGCAACCTCTTTTTTCACTTGACCAAAGCCAGTCAGAGCCAAATACAAACACATGCTTCTGAAGCTGATGATTACATTAAGTGGCTCTCAAAATCTATCAGTACTCCTTCTCCTGCCTCTGACAAGCTGCACTGGGTGCAGCATGTGCATGTGTGCGTGCACTGTGTAATTGACTGTGAAAGCCTGTGTGTAGAATCAAGCGTGTAACAGGCTGTCAGTGTGTATTAGTTGCATAATATTCTAGAGTCCCAAGACCAAACGCACACACAAAGACAGAGCAGTCTCCCCCTCTGGCCTCCTGACCAACGGATCCTATTGTTAATGGATTAAAGCTTCATGTTGAGTCCATTATAGTCTCAGTCTGTCAATGAAATGTGCATCCAACAAACACAAGCGCATGCACACATCCAGCAAGGGAGCGAGCAGCACTTTGAGGGGGGGAAAGGGTAAATGAAGGAGGATCAGGAGGGGAGGTGGTGGCAAAGAAAAAAAAAATGGGAAAAGGGAGAGATGAGATTAGAAGAAAAAAGATTGGAGGGTGTGGAGGAAAAGAAAGGTTGATGAGGAAGAGAGTGAGAGGGGGTTGCATACTGCCAAAGTCCTCCTCCTCCTCCTCCAGCTGCCCCTCCCTCTTCTCCTCATCCCTTTTATTGAAAGGTTTTAGTGAGCCGAGCCCAGATGCACTGACCCGCAAAACACAAGCGATTCCCCCTCCGCCATGGTTTTTTCCCCCCGTTTGCTTTTAGCATGGTGTCTCTCACTCACACACAAGCTTAGTGTCATATGACTGCTGCTCCCTCGCTCCTACCCTTTCCCAAACCCTCCCCTCTCAGCGGTGCTGATATTAAACACAATGAGGGTCTTTAAGCGCAGGATCAGGGGATGGAAGAGGAGGGGTAGGGAAGGGGTAATCTGCTCACTGAGGTGTTAAATAGGCACAATAATGCAGACTAAGAGAAAAAAATGTGTGTGTTGTACGTGCGTGTGCCTATTTTAGTGTGTGCGAGTGTGCTAAAAAGCTCATTTGGAGTAGAAAAGAAAATCTAACAGTTCACACCAGTTCCGAGGCAAAACTAAACAAGCAAGCCAAACCTCTACCAAAACACATTAAAAAACAACAATAAAAACAGACTAATGCAGGATGAAAATCACGAGTGTGAAACAAACAAGGTACTTCGACTCATAGTGGAATCTGTAAGGTGAAACGGGTAAAAAAACAAAACAAAAACCTAATACTGGACAGACATATAAAAGGATAGATGGACAGATGAACAGAAAGATAGACAGATAAAAACCTGAAAATACAAAGATGTCTTGTACATTTTTGCCATAATTATTTGTAAAATAATTTACTTCAAAATGTAATCCCAGGCTTGTCCTCAATGCATAGAAAATCTTTTCAATATCTTGAAAATTATACATTTATATTGCATTTTGTGAAGTGATGTAATCAGAATGTATCGTCCCACTTGAAAGCACCTCCAAAACAAACTTCCCCATGTAGTGTAAAACCTATTTACTTACAGCCGATTGTTTAAACTTGTTTCTAGATGACGCAAAGTGACGTTTACTGAACCAGATATCAACCCTGCTGAGAAACGCTAATCTTTCTCATACAACATCTCCAATTCCCCCAAACCAAACTCTCCCTTAAAGACAAACAAAAGCAGAAAGCATGCTGCTGGAACAGAAAGCACTGGAGCAGAAACTGGAAGAACTTACTGTGCCAGGTTCTCGCTCTGTTGCCATTGAAAAAAGCAAGCACGTGGTTGAGGTCACAGGGTCGGGTGTTCACCGGAGCGGAAAACAAAAGAGATTACATTGAGTGCATCTTTCAAGATAGCAATTTAAATTTCAGCAACATTCAGACAAAACCTTGTTGGTCGTGATTATCTGGTTCAAACATTTTTAGTGGAAACATAACCAACTTCTCAACTGATTTCATATCATCTGGCTTTTCGGTGGTAGAAAAGTCTTCTTACCTCTGAGGTGATCAGGTCCTGCAGCGTGAGAGTCCGGCCCACCAAGGTGAGGCTTCTTCTCACTTCCTTCCTTTCCTGCCAGATGGGGAGGAATAGCACCAAGTGCTCCTGACAGCGCCAGGAGACTTGCTGAACCGCCTAGCTGAGAGGGATGCAGGCCGGCGGGATGAGGAGTGAGGGGAACCGGAGCGCCGCCATGGTTATGGGATAGATGCTGCTGCTGAAGGCCAAGCCAAGCACAAGAGAGAAAAGGAATAGATGATTAACTGGGAGATGAGACAGGACACCGTTCAGCTGCAAGGCAAAGCGGGAGATTAGGGTTTGAAGGTGGGGGAATTCTGCAATTAATTAATTAAGTAATCCATACTTTTTCAGATACTAATTGTAGATCATTTTTTTATTTAACCTTTATTTTACCAGGATAAAAAAAAACACTGAGGTTAAAAACCCATTTTTCAATGGAGTCCTGGCCAGTTGGCAGTAACAAATATAACACAAAAACACAGTTAAAAGATGTCAAACAATATAAAAAACAGGTACATGTCATAATGCTGACGATTAAATGAGCAAAAAAGCTCCCTTATCGTTGCCTGAAATACAACTCATCAGCTGCCAAAAAAATCTGAAAACAATTGACACCTACAACTCAAACGCCTCAATAAATAAAACATAGACGTCTAATGTGTTCACATGCAAAAAAATAAAAAATAAATAAATAAATAAATAAAATCAACAGTACTTTGTAACCTTATCAATCAACACTGTGGCCCAATTAAAGTCTTCAACAGATGGAATGGGATCCTTGGTGCCTGGGGTTTACATCAGCTCAACAAGCTGCTGC
This sequence comes from Poeciliopsis prolifica, assembly GCF_027474105.1. Lineage (NCBI taxonomy): Eukaryota > Metazoa > Chordata > Actinopteri > Cyprinodontiformes > Poeciliidae > Poeciliopsis > Poeciliopsis prolifica. The sequence goes on from NW_026562389.1 coordinate 386,535, forward strand.
TTTCTTCAAGAGGGTGAACGCATCATCGCCCCCTATATAATGCCTCACACACACACACCATCACACACACACCACACACTCACTCCTCTTTCTGAGGTCAAACACTGAACAATACTGACAGCTGGGATCACAGCCCAAAGCCTGAGGATGTGGATGAGGAAAGGAGGGGGAGGGAGGCCAGGAGGAAAAGGAGGAATGACGAAGGAGGAGAGGGAGGAGAGTCCCAGCTGCTGCTTGCACTGTCAGATCTGGTGAAGGAGCGAGGCGGCTGAGAGGAGAGGAGAGAAGGAGACAAGAGGGTCAAAAACAGAAAGGGAGGGCAAGTTTGGCTGGCAGCCCTGCTCTCTTTCACACCAAATCAGGCGCTCGTCTGAGCGTGAAATGTCTTTGTGTTCCCAAACATCATTATTGCCTCCTCAGACAGCAGCCGCGGGAATCTGAGCTCACTGATTCGCCGCTAGGAGGAGGAGGAAGATGGGGAGGAGAGGTGTGGGGGCACAGGAGGCAACTCAGCAGGGGTGGGAGGAGTGCTGAAGGTCAAACCGACTTTTATCTCACCTAATTGATTAACGCACCCCACCCTCTGAGCTTCCACCTTCTCTCTTCCTCTCTATCCGTCCTTCGCTGTCCACCACCACCCCACAATGAGTGAAAGTAAAACTACTGAACGTTCTCTTGGCCACATGGCCTGTCTGATGCTCAATTTCCAGAGCTGGCTTGCATGCGCCTCCCCCACTCCACAAAAAAAAAAAAAAAAAAAAAAAAAAAAGGTGAAAAACATGTCACACATGATCATGCAAACACGTATAACACCATCTAAATAAACAAGGTAGGCACAAACACCTTCACTCAACCATCCTACTGCTGCCTGTTGTTTTCTGAGAACAGAAATGTGTGCTCTGCTACACTTCACCCCCCCCCCCCCCCACACACACACACACACCCACACACAAGCAGATTCGCAAACATTCACACACAGATGCACAAAAAGCACCCCTGATGGGAGTAAATGGAGGGGAAGTATTGGTGCAGGGAAGGGAAGTCCAGTTTGTCGTGGGATGTCAGTGCGAGTGGGAGTGTACAAATATATTTGGGGTGTGTGTGTGAGTGGAGGCAGGGGCAGCATGCTTCATTACACTCATTTAACTCACAAACAAGGTGAATGATAGACCGGCGTGGGAGACGAGGAGGTTGGAGGGGGGGGTTGGGTGTAAGGACAACGTTGTGACCCCCCCTGCCTTCACCTCATTTACAAACACTAAAATCCTGCAATTAAGCCTCAAAAAGCAACTGCCAAATCCACCTCTCACCCCATCACACAAAAAACAGAAGCCCCCCATCAGTCCACGCCAGCTAACAAGCCCTCCCCACATTTAACCAAACCCAGTGGGATCAAACCCTCTGATCCCCCCTGCTCACTCTTTGCAAAAACAAAAGCTACATACACCCCCCTTCTTTCCCACAATTCCCTAAACTCAGACTTCTAATCCTCCCCCGCCAGCCCTGTGGCTACAAAGGTTCCGATTTTTTAAAATTCCTACTTAAAGATCATCTCATTCTCCAAGTGGGCGGAAACTTTGTTTCATTCTGGAGCTGAGCGTTCTCCATCAATCATCTTCATCAATGTCCTTTATACTTCTCCGTCTACAAAATATTAAATACATCTAATTTATTACAAAAAAAATATTTCACTACTTGTGAGAGAGTACCTTCAGCGAGACTCAGTGACTTAAGTGAGTGTATCTGCTGATACAGAGTCTGGGTGCAAACCAAACCTTTTTCGATACATCTGCACATTGCTGATCACATAGACTGAAGTTTAGAAAAGTAATGAAGTTTCATGGTAGATGTGCGATATAATACAGAAGGTTTCTTCTACACAAATTGACCAACATTCAAATTGGCAGAAAATATAGTTGCAGCTCCTTTGTACAGAATAGAGCATATTAAAAAACAATGCTTTTTAATAACTCTACAGGAATGCACTATAATACAACAAACATGGCATTGCTAGAATATTGTTGAATATTGCAACAACAATACTTTCCACACAATTGTTTCCTTTCTATTGCAGCAACGCTGCTACTGTTCTCCATGAGCTCTGTGATCATTAAGATCTAAATCAGGTGTTGGTATAAAGAACAATGAAAGTTCACTAATTAGGTCACATGTATCATTGGCGGAGGTTTAATGAATGGCTCTTGAAATAATGTGATTGTGTTTGGATAACATGCAGTAAATTAACACCAACTGTCCACCATCTTATAATAGCTTGTGCGGCCGCCCTTTGGGAACCCAATAAATTAAATGGTATCAGAGTGAGATACAAGGTAGAAACATTTTGAAAGCACTGTAATAAAACAACAACAACAACAAAACACAACATTGCTGTTCGTCCCTGCTGTGAAATAATTTCAGGCCAGATTCAATGACTGAGCTGGTCTGACCTGATAACAGTGTTTGCTTTTAGCTATATTTGATTTCTTTAAACGTTGCTCCATTGTGAATCACAAAACAAAAGGGTGCTTTGTAATTGTATTTTTTTAAGCTTGTAGACAAAATTAACTTAGTGTAAGATACACGGTTCAGAACTTAAGAGTTACTTCACTGTTTTTTAATCAGCGAGAAACAAATATAGCTACAGGAGTTATAAAAATACATACACAGGTGTATTCCATAAGCATGGAAATTTATGTGATAAATCAACATCAGATTCATCCATCAGGCTTTTTCTGCCAACACCAAACTTTTAAATTTTCTTTAAAGGTTTGGCCAGCAAAGTCTAATTTTGATCAACTCAATTTTTTAGGTCGAAAGGCAAAAACAAAAATGAGCAATGTTCTACAAGTAACTAAATATAGGTAATAGTTTTTAAAATACTCATTTTTTTGCATCTACAAGGTTGTGGCTTATTTCTTATTTCATTTTTGTTAAACAAAACAACTTCATCAAAATTTATCAATGTGTTAAGTGATAAGCAAATTGTGTGTTATTCGGTTCAATCTGTTAGATCTACTGGTGAAGCTCTAACTTCAAGTGAAATCAGGTAAATAATACATCTAATCTCAGAGTGCAGTTACATTTAAATCAGAACTGCATTTGTATAATGGCTATTTAAAGGAATTTTTAACCAAATGAAGTTGCAAGGTTTATATACTCATGTATATAAACCTGTTACAACCACACTACACACAACACAAGCCACACAGACTATTAAAGCCACATAAAGGAAACAAAAGATAGACCCCTTTTCTCTCCCGAGGGTCTTTCTTTTATGTACTTTTACCACATCTTCAAAATAAAATGCATTTTTAAGAACATACAAACATGGAATTTGTGTAAGTGAAGAGAAATTAGAGGAATACACACTGTAGGTGGAAGACCTGGCAGTCCACGTACCCCGATGACTGCGTTAAGCTCTGCCATGGTCACCTGTTTGGCCCGCTCCACAGCTTGAACCACCTGCTGTTGATGCTGTAACACACGCAGACAGAACAATGCTTATGTCTGAGAGGCAGCTTGTATAACTAAAATAAAAAAGGTACATAAACGTCAAACAAAACACAGTCTGTTGAGGAAAGTCACACACATACTTACCTCCTGTGAGAGGAAGGGAATGACTTGTGCACAGATGGTGTTTAGTCTCTTGGCAATCTCAGTCTGATGATGGAGGAGGCACACGGAGATAAAAAGAGACTCGATTGTTAATAACATAATTGCATCCATTTAGAAATGACAGCTGTTCAGTTATACCAATAAACCAATACAAGTGCAAAACACACATACAGACTCACGCATTTTGAGAACAAATCCATGCACAGACAGAAAGCCTCATCTGAATATGAAGCGACACATATACAACTTTTATCTGCACTCAAATTCATTTCAGATATTGGTTCTTATTGTTCAGATCAGAGCAATAACTTTTTCTTCTAATTACAACTAGGGACGTCAAGTTTCTTTGTGAATGTATTCTTTGTGTCTTTCAGCTCAGTCTCTATCCTGTGTTCCCGTCCTTCTTTCCCATCAGCACTTCAACATAATCTAATCACCTCCTAACTTAGTTTTTCCTTCCCCCTGTATCCATGCCAACACATCCGCCTGCCCCTAACCCCCCCGGAGGTGGCTACAACTGGCTGAAACCAGATACCCCCCTCAGTAGCTCCAAATCAGATAAAGTGTCCCATTTTATACATCATCCAATCAAACAGATACAACAATGTCCAGCGTGAGGGGAGAATTGGAGGAGCCATCAAATATCAGCTGGAGTGGCTCAACAGAGAAAACGTCCCACCCAACATAAATAGAAGCTGAAGAAACTGGCACATGGAAATACATCACCCACAACTGCTCATATGCTTTGAACTTATTCACATTTTACCAAGCTTCAATCACCGTTGTATTTTCTATTTCACAGCAAACGTGTGGGAAAAGTGATCTCATCAGTTGAGCTCCTGAAAGTAAACTTTGAAATTCATTTAAATCCTAAAACTTAATGGAAATGTTGTTGAGACGTCAAAAAACTTCCACTAACCACAATACATCAACATGAATCGTAATTAAGATGTGGATTATTTCAATAAAAGTTGCTGAGACATTTGTCACTCCTTGAGCCACAAGTATTTATTGGTTTAAAGAGTGGATTTCTTTAAAAATGAGGAAGCAATTTCCCTTTAAGCTTAAATATACTTGCTCTAATTGGAAAGCTCCAACACACACATACTTGGCAACTCACCAAACTACAAACCCTGCCACAGTTCAGCCAATTATGTGCTAGAATGAGCTTAAGCAGGAACCAGTGCATTCTCAATGAATCACAAACCAAATTAGTCCTTAACCTATATAACTATACGCAAGTAGTACGAAAAGATAACAGCTGGCAAGATTTATAATAATACAACCCAGAAGAACGTAAATAAGGTCAAAGTAAACAGAGACTAAGCTAGCAAAGAAAGTTAACTCATTATTTGGTCTACATAACATTGTTTCAGCTTCAACATCCCTATGACCACAGTTACATAACACTCAATGTCAACGAGGATAATCTAACGCTGGAGTTTAGAGTACAACTTGAAACGAAGGCTGAATTAAAAGAGAAATCTGAAAACTCAGACAATGAATGGAAAATTCATTAACAAAAATAAGTTCAAAAACCCATGAAGTCAGGCTGTCATGACTGTAAAGTCGGAGATAACAGACAATATATCTTCCTCTACATTTCAATGCCAAAATTAAACAATTAGCAACTAGTTTTGTTATGTAATAGAGAATTACCTGAGAGGAATTCCGCAGCAGAAGCAGAAGATCATTATTTCAATTAAAAAACTACATGTTGTTTGCTCCTTCCAATCAACTGAATGGTTGAACTCAACTTCACATTGCATCATTAATACACCTCAGGACAGTAACAAACCTTTCACGTTTTACATATTGCTCTGGTGACTGCTGCGACTTGTTAGACACACGTGTTTGGTTCCTTAATCCCAACTTTAAGCTCTGAAAGCACAAAAGTCTTATGACCTCACCAAAATGATTTTTATAATGTGACAGTAGAATTTATTCATCAGTGTGAGGTTTATGATCTGAAATCGGCTGTTGCTTCATTACATAATTTTTATTCTGGACAATGGAGATTAGGAACGTTTATACAGATGCAATAAAATGTATCTCAAATACCTGAGTACACACATTCTAATTTTGACAAACTCTTTTTAAAGATGAAAGCTACTATTTAACTCATCCTGTAAACTGATCTATCATTGGGTTACATACTCCAACAAATATAGCATTTACTGTCAAAACAGCACAAACCGAAGTCAGTGTGGAACTGCTTTTGACATGAGATCAGTAAGCATATGTATTTGAAATATAATCAATAGTGTGTTTATGTGCGATGAAACAACAGTAGATCAAAGGTGATTCTATTTGTGTTACAGACAGTATGCAACTTTGTACCTTATGTGCCTACTGCAGAGTATGTGTTATGCTGCAGGTAGAAAGCTGACTTTTGCCTGTTCTGGGTTGTGTAACAAATAGTACACTATAGTAAGCAACTCTGTAAATCACCTGCAACTAAAAAGAATAATCTGTAGAATGATCCGTGTTACATCGTTTATGTCCAAAATGTCAACTTTCTGCAATGTTTTAATCAGAAAATGTCATCTAGAGGGATGAAAACCAGTCTAAATCTACACCCATGTCCAAACTCATCACTTTGTGTATCCCTTTTCTCACAGTAAACTGTAAGACTTTCTAAGGCAAAAACACACTTTGGTCATTGAAACGGTCTCACCTTCATTCTACAAAGACTCAATGTCAAGCGAGCCAACAATGCTTAACGAGCTTTAAATACAGATCTATTTCAGGCAGACTACATGTGTTCATCCATTTACAGAATCTTGTCGTAAGCCTATAATTAGCTTTGTAGAAAAGGTTAAGTGATTAGGCCGGTAGAATAGCTTGAGCAAAGCTACTATCAGGTTATCCCAGCTAATCTAACCCACTAAACAAAATCACAATTAATCAAAGTTACAACAGACATCTGTGTCTTTACCTTTTAAAAATTGTTTCAAAAATTAACATAGCCAGTCTACTGATATTGATCACTAAGTATATGTCACCCTGTAGAATTCGTTTCTTTTGCTTCTTGACACACTTTAAAGTTTCATATTAACCAAAAATGTCATTTGAGGCAAAAACTGTATAGAAAATACACCAAGTAGTTTTCAAATTATAAACTCATTTAATAAGAGATTGACATCATCATTTCCAGAAAACAATAGATTTCTTAAATAGAACCTGTCTGACAACATGAGGCAGACTAAAAGACATCAAAAAGTAACATCTTGAATGTTTGAGTCATGTTGCAACTCTTGTAAAACTAAATACCATTTTAGAATTAGATACTCATTTCTACAATTGAACCTAGTGATAGTAGTGTGAAGGTGTGAGGATGCTTTGCTGGATCTGGAGGACCGGCAATCATGAAAACTACCTTCAGTTTTTGAGCAAGCAAAATCATAGCCATTGGAAAAGGCTGAATAGGGTGATGAAGAAGGTGGAAAGAAGGAATCAAAAAATTAAGAATATAGACAATCCCGTACATCCTTTTCATTAGACTACTAGACAACAACAGTGTCTTTAATCCTATCATCTACAACAGCTCTGTGAAGATTTTATTTTTGAATTGAATTGAATATGCCCGTCTGAACCATGGAGGAGCTTCGCAGCCTGAACTCCATGGACGCACACAGTCAGTGTTTCAATGGCTTTTTAAAAGACGTGCAAACTCTTCATGTGAATAACAAGGTTCTGATGACTGGCAGTGTCAGTACATGTACATGTAGTGACAGACAAGTAGGCTACATGTCCGTCTTAGCTAAGCTAACTTTGCTAGTTCAATACCAGGTACTACAGTAAATGTCAATGATATTTACTTTAGTATTACACAAAGATGTATAAAGTACTCAAAAATTGTAATGAATGTATTGTTTACAAGTTAGACAGGAATGAAGAGAGAGCTAGTTCTTGTTATTGGGTGTTATTGGTTATTATTTTTACAATTCCATAGCAACTTCTTACCAAGATGGTTGTCAGTTACAGAGTATGGGCAAGTGTGACGTCACATGAGGACTATGTCTAAAATTTAAAAGAAACAGGACCATGATTTAAAGCATACCACCAGCAAAACCACATCTAATGTAAAATACTGAATGCTCCAACACTATACGTACTAAAGTCATGCTGGAAATTAAATTTGTTTGATTTGAAAACTCTGAAGTATGACGAAACAGCAAAAACAAAAGTCATCTGTAATACTTTTTTTTACAGCGATGTGTTTTTTGGAAAGCTTAATTTTAACAAAACATGACAGCCTTCTAATTGACACAGGGGGTTAAACTAAGTTGAGGACAGATAAAAGTTTTGATTCCCACATGCACACAGAACGAGTTCAAAAAGAACAGACTTTCCATTACGCGTATAATTGGAGCATTACTACCAAACAACCCCCATCCCCCTGTACATCCCCAGCAGGAGGTGGGTTGTTAGTCTGTATCCCCGTACCACCCGCCCACAGAAGCCTGTTGCTCTGACAACTGCAGCCCCAAGCTAATGACCTCCCCTGGAGTTTTAGTGTGTGTGCGTATGTGTGTGTGTATGTGTGTGCGCGTTTGTGTTTACGTGTTTGAACAATAGGAAGAGATGCATCTCCCTCACAAAGAGTGAACGCCAGCTTCACGTGTATATAAAATGAAAGAGGAACAGAGTGAATAGAGACAGGGTGAAAAATGGCGATGGATGGCGGGGGTCTGGGTGAAAGAAGAAAGAGATCCCATACCAGTTATTTGAGAGTAAGGAAGTGATACGAAAAAGGAAGAAAACTGGAGTTTAAAAAAAAGGCAACAGAGGAGATGGAGAATGTAAGAGAAACAAAAAACATTAAAGAGAAAGAATGTGAAAAAGAAGGAAAAAATGTCCTTTTTTCAGTGAAGTAGCCAAGCCAATCCACCTCCAATTTCCTCTGGTCTGACTGGTCGATAGCTGTGGTAATTACTGGCAAACGCTCTCAGCTCTGCAACACTCCTGGGGGAAATGTTGGTTTGTGTGTGTAAAAGGTGAGAGGGTTCCATCGTCAACCACATTTCTTATAAGTTGGAAATGTGCGGATGTTTGTGTGAAATCTTCCGTAAACATGTCTGCATTCATGATTAAATTAATTTTCTAAACCACATTAAATTATTCTCATTTGAATTCATTATACAAAGTTTAGAGACAAGAGTCCCCTCCAGCAAGAACCAGTATGTATATTAAACATTCTTTACTACATTGCATTCGAGGTTTGCATTGACTGTAAGCTCCCAGCTCATCAAAAGAAAATAAAGAAAATATCATAAAGAAATAAATAAAAATAGAGGAGCAAGCAACACTGTATCTTCTCGGTTGGCCTCACGTTGATCGATTCCTCTGCCCTCCCCAGCCCAGCCCATCTAATGTAATAAAGCAGGCCGCTCCCCTAGACAGCACCAATCAATCTACAGAGCCATTCATTCTGCCTCCGGGCTCAGCCGGCCTGCCCTAACTGGGGAAATGGAGACAGAGCCCCATCGATCACCAATAAACACACATCCACACATGGGCAGCGATACAGTGTAGCACACATAAACACCAACCATTAACACACAAACACATTTGCACGCAGACACACACAAGGACACATCAATAGGCGCACACACTAAATACATCAAAACCCCGCCACGCGGAAGTGGAAGAGAGAATGTAGGGAAGAAGACACAAGAAGATATAGTGAGCAGACAGATAGGCAGCCATACCTGCTTATGCATTTCAATGTTGAGGCCGTATGACATCTCATAGTACTGAGGACAGAGAGTCAGAGGTTTAGCGTCAACTGTCACAATAAAACATTAAAGCATAAGCCCAACTTTACATATGAATGTTCAGCACTCCAGCATCTTATCACTTAAACGTATCAAGTCTGTTTTTTATTTACGTTGTTTCCCATAAAACAACCAAAAAGTTTGATTTAACGACTGAAATGTGTCTGTATGCACACTAGAAGAACTGCCAGAGCTCAACTGAGACAGCAGTCATCCCCAAACATAACTTGTTTGAAATGTTGTGCTGAGTAACATCCAAATGAGTAAACTAAACATTCCCATGAATCATCAAAATATTCTATTTGGATATGAGTAACAAGTAAACAAAGAAACCTTAAGGACAAAGTTCAGTGTCTTTATGAAAAAAGAAGACTGAAATTTACCCTCGAAGGTAAGGGCTTGGTGACTGCTGTGTTTTGGAGCGTCTCTCGGGCAGTTCCATCTGTTTGTTTGAAATCTTTTATGCTGTGTGAACTAAACTAAGCACTAGTTATTTTAAATATGAGCTGCCTGGTTGTTCAGTCCCTAAATCAGCACCCAAAGCCTGTGTTATTCCTGGCAATGCTCATCGAGGTGTGACTTTGAGTGATGATTTCACACAGATAAAGAGGATTTTGTTTTCTGTACAAAATTAGAAGTGCAGAATTCTAAACTTGTCTATTATAGATTATTGATTGCATGGGTAAGCAATGTCAGACTTACAGAGATAAAAGCATTTCTTTCATTATGAGATACTCTTAGAAATAAATGAGTCAGAAGGCTAAACTTTTTATCTAACAATGACTAATAAATGCAGGAGATTGGTTAACTGAACACACACGTGGAAACACCTGTGTCAAATAAGGATCTACAGCATTCATTGGTATTGTCCTGCTGGACAAAAAATAAACAGATAAACAATGTGAACAATAAAGTTGTATTTATTGTTCACATTGTTTTTTGTCGTTATACTGAGATGTGTGTACATTTTCTATAGAGTTGATTTTTACTGTTGTGTTTTTAGGACCATTGCAATGTTTATTATTTTTAAGCTGGTGTTATATACTAACAATTTACAGGCATGCTTCAGTAAGGACAAGACAAGCATTTGCACATAATTAAAACAAGAGGTACTTGAGGTTGCTGTGGCTTTTATACAAGCCTTCTTCATTTAGGTAATAAAGTATCCACATTAGTCATTTCCCTTTCTTTGAAAAGATTAAAGTTCACTTTTACATCTGGGTCGGGAACAACATGATCTACCCCAAGGACACTTATGCAGCCCTGCTGGAGTTTGTCATGTGGAACATTGCAGGGGCAATAAATTGAAAGCTGGGATCTCACCATGACATAGTGTCTCTGCATCTCTGTTTTTTCACTGGCCAGCTTCTCACACTCCAGCTTAAGACTGTAGAAAAAAAAAAAAAGAGTGAGTCATGAGTTGTACATCCACACATCTTGTCAAAAACAACCATCTCTACTTGAGCCTCCATTTAGTCACCAAAGCAAACATGTATTTCTGCTGTCAAATGTTGAAAATCAAAGTGTTGGATGTGGGAGGTTTGCCTCAACTTTGCTTTATCAAGATGTGAAGTTAAAAACACAATGCGGTACGCTGCAAACCCACACCAAAAACACAAACAAATGCCTGTGCACACTCAACCGCCACAAGGGAAGCACACAAGCAGCCCTGGCCTATAGTGCACAACTATTACAACTACACACACACACAAGGAAAAAAATCAGGGGTGATTTATGAAACTCTGAGCCCACACGCCACCCTTTGGCTCTCACCCATCACTAAGGCTTAGACCTACCGCAGTCTAAGAACCAACACTGATGCCTGCTGCAAATGTGTGTGCTTTCATGTTCATATATGTGAACCTAATCCAGGTTTATGGGTTAGGCTGAAACCAGAATTGCTGTTTTCTTTGTGGTAAGGGGGAAATGACTGTGGGTAGGGTGAGCTTCATAGTTAAAAAGTAAAGGACAATGTGGAGGGATTTCTCTGTAAAGACAGCTGAACTCTGTGATTGTCTACTTTAGAGGCTTGGTATAAAACCTTCATTTTGGATGAAGCTTATAGTCAGATTGCCTTAAGGTTTCCAGAACTATCACTGCTGCTTTGTTACTGTAGGATTAGACGGTGGGAACATACTAATCCCGTTCTTCACTTTTCCATTTTCTCCTAGAACAATCTTTTTATGTACTTTTTGAAATAATTGCTGCAATTACCTGGATTGTCTCTGGATTTTTTTTTTCTACCAGCTTTCTGTCCTCAAAATACCCATTTGGTCACAGCAAATATCTACTGACACCATGTCTGGTTCTGCTGAACATTTTTTACAACTAGCACTAGTCTTTCCTTTCTACCATTGCACGCTCAGGATGAAGGATTCTTACAAATTCAGTGACTCAATGTGGCTTGCTGGATCTGGCATTATGTGAGCAATTGGATTTGTCTGTATTGGATTATAATTCTGATCATTCTGTATGTAGTTGAATCTGCCTATAAAGTCAGATTAGCATGGACATCAACCTGCTTGTCTGGTAAAATGCCTTCAGAATGCAGCAGCAGTTGTGAATTGGCACAATAAACGTAACCTGAATTGAACTGTAATAGTTACTATAGAAAAGATACCTGTGATATTGTGCTTGGAGGAACTGGAACTCTTCCTTTATCCGGTCCAGTGACTCTGGAATGGTGAACTTGAAGGGCTGGCCTGGAGCCTGATGTGGTGTCTACCACAAACACAAACACAATCATCAACAACATCATTGAGGCCCGTCACAGGTAAAAAGCCAATGCCTTAAGAATCTTATAGGAGCAATATTTACATTCAGGAATTTAAGAGAAGAAAGGACCAGGTCTAATAATTTGCAACATGTTCATCCATCCATCCGTTTTCTAACACCCTTGTCCCGAGTCAGGTCAGGAGGGGTGCTGATGCCCATTTCCAGTTAATGTTCTGGGCGAGAGATGGGGGTACACCCTGGACAGGTCGCCAGTCTGTCGCAGGGCAACACAGAGACAGACAAGACAAACAACCATACACACACACACACACACTCAACACTCAAGCCTAGAGAGGATTTAGAGAGACCAATTAACCCGACAGTCATGTTTTTGGACTGTGGGAGGAAGCCGGAGTACCCAGAGAGAACGCAGAACATACAAACTCCATGCAGAAAATGGCGTTGAACCCAGGACCTCCTTGCTTCAAGGCAACAGTGCTATCAACTGCGCCACTGTGCATTGATACATTTACATTTATATGTTTTCTTTGGAGTTTTCTTTGGTGTCTCTTTTTAAATGTTTGTCACTCACTCCTGTTACCATCCATAAACAATACCAGGATCACCTGTTCAGCAAAAAAAAAAAAAGTTTTTTCTAAGTGTATTGATCATAATGGACTAAGTGTTTAGATACTAAAGCAAGCGTTTTCTAACACAGCTCCAGATATATAATGGTCCGCAGCCCACATCTGGCTAGATGTTCCTAGCCAGGTGCCTTCAATAGAAAACACTGCATGAATGTGTGTTGCTTTTGCAAGCAGATCCAGATGCCTTACATTGCTGTTTTAGAAAAGGAAAAAGAAAAGAAAAGAAAATATATATATTTTTAAAGCCAAATATGTTCTTAGCAATACATTGAGAAGACATTAATCCTATTAAGAGTCTCGCTGCCAGTAGATGCCCACACCTGGCATGGGCACTAAAAGATCATATCGTAAGGTCAGCAAGAACAACTTGATTGCCCTACTGTGAAGTATTTATTTTAAAATGTCAAAGTGTTTTTTATTGTGGAGAATCGACTGCTGCTATCGAAATGTCCGCTTGAATAGGACGATGAGAATAAACATACAAATACAACTTTGATTTTCTCTCTTTAAATATTTTTTTCTAAACTTAATTCTTTAGACTATTACAGTGTTTCAGTAAGAATTCCGATAATTATTAAAATCTATAATTTCAATAAAACTGCATTGACTCCAAACTCTATTCCTTCACCACACCATTCCCAGAACTCTTTGTGAGGTTTAGCATCTCGGCCACTAAAAACATCATGTGTAAATAATCAAGTCTATCCAACAATGTCTATCAAATATCTTAACAAATACTGCATCCAAGCCACACGATTGCACGATTTCACAAATTGATACTGTTTGCAATGTGATATTTCATGTAGCTCTTGTTTTCAGCTTGACATGTTGCAGTATTTTCCCCACATCCAGTTATGATGACTGATTCATAGAAACAATTTCTCATCCAGTGATCATCAACTGGAATCATTGACACTCATGTGGCCCGTTGGGAAAATTAACCGTCCACCCATCCATTATCACAAAGTAGCTAATACAAGGTAGTTATTAGTTACAAAGCTACTTGAAAATGAATTTGATCAAAAACTTAAGTTTTACCATCACAACACCCTTAAATCAACTCACAAAATAATGTAGTGAGAAAATGTGTGTGAATTGTTTTTGTAGTGCTGAATGATTTGTGTTAAAGCTTTAAATACAACTGATTGTTTAATTTTCAGTGACTTCACTAGACTCGTTTAATGATGCCCTTCTATAACGTCACTTTTATCGCAACTGAAATATAAAGAGAAAACATGATGACTGGAAGTTTATCGGTGTTACTCCAAGGGGCCTTCCATTTGATGATTCCTTACGATCCTTTCTCCTGGCGCCCCTGTTAGAAGGCGCACATTTAAAATGTACCACAACTTTTAGGTTATATTGGCCGTCAAGCCACTCTGCTCGTATAAACAAATACGGGATGGTATTCGCACAAGAAAGGCGAACGATGAGCTGCAAGAGGAGGCGAAAACAGTCGTTTACCGCCAGGTGAAGAAGCATTGCTGGAGGGGAAGTAACTTACCGGGTGTCGCCCCTGGGGAAACATCTTCTCTCTCCGGGGGAAGGAGCTTCAATCCCCGCCAAGGAGGAATCAAAGAACAGGGGTGTGTTTATAAAGCTACGGATCAAGGAAACAAATCCATCCGCCTTGTTTACGATGGCCAACAATCGTTTGTGTCTCAGAGACACCGGCCCCCCCTTTCCCACCCCTGCTTGCTGATCTGAATTAATTTACAGACCGTTTCCTCGCTGTCTCTCGGTCCTTGTCTCGTGGTGCGCTCCGGCGGCCGCAAATCAACCGTGTAAGCACGGCGAACGTGTCATTAGATAAAAGGGTACAAACCAGGTGAGAAAGAAAGGAGAAACCCCGAATCCACCTCGGGCACTCCGGCGTCTGTCTTCGGGTTTATTCGGAGTATTCCAGGTACAAAGAGCCCACCAACTCAACCGAATCGAAAGAACAACAAGCCACAGAGCCGCAAACTGTCGGTTCTCAGCGAGAGCATCAGAAACATATCCACACAAGTTAATTGCTGTGAAGAGTTCCCACTTGACTCGCCGCGGTCGCTACTTGGCGGTTAAACAGTCAAAACAACTGGAATATGTATTTCCTCAACGGGTTCCCGTGGAAAATAGAGTCCGTTTGGATTTTACGGAAAAAGAAGGAGATATATCGTTAGTTTTGATAGCGAAAATCCCCACAGCGGCGCGAATGCTCCTATATCAAAGCAGCGCTTTACCTCAATGGCAACTTTCTCACGCGGTTTCACGCTCCCAGACTAACCGAAACTACAGCCCCGCCCACAAGAGGACTCCAGACCAATCAGAGCTGCCGCTCCACGTGGGGATAAGGACCTGGTTTCAGAATTAACCAATAGCCGCGAAGCAAATCTCCTCGGGTCCGTTGACCTCGCGGAGCTACGCCAATGATGGCCAATCGGAGCCCTAATGGAAGCTGCCACTTCTGGAAGCGGCGGGGCGGGTGTGGAGGCGAGTATCTGCTGTCAATCAAAGTAACGTGGGGGCTCAGCAGGAGGAGAGGGAACATATACATGCACGTAAACACGCACAGGCAAATCAACCCAGACACAAACAAAAACCACAAATATTATTCTTTAGTGGTTGTAAACCTTACCAACAGTATTATGGCAATTCATAAAAGTCCTCCCTTTCTCGCCTCTTTATCTGGTAGCTATGTCTGGGGACAGTAAAAACCACCCTACTGATTTGGGGTCAGAATTAACGTTTGCTCAACCCATGTAAATAACCAGAAAGTTCAGCAGCAAAGAGATGAATTATTGCCCAAGGGTATCCTGCCTGCGAACTTTAACGACCAGTGTAACAGAATTGACCAAAAGACACACTAATAGATGAGTAATACTAAAACTATAAAGCCATTGCCATAAATTTTGCAGCCATCATTTGAAAACTGCATTATGTATTTATTCAGGTGAATTTCTCATCCAAGTAAGACAGAAAAGATAAAGAGAAGATAACTGTCATAGGGAATATAGCCTTTCCTATGATGTACGGTAAGGGAGCAGAGTATCTTTTGTAACATTGCACTGGTTTTAGATTATTTCCTACATTGTCTACATGGGATTTTAACTCAATTTACAGTCAATTTTCACTCCGATTCCATGGACTCTTTTGTAGAATAAAGAAAAAAATCTAGTTATGCTGCTCATCTGTCACAAGTTCATGCAAGTTGTTGTCAGCTGCAGAAACTGATCACTTTGCATCAGATTTTTAAAAATAAATGAAAAGACTGGGTTCATTGAGAAGTTGACTTCATTAACTCTAAAATGCATCTTGGTATAAATGCAAATATCATCCCCAGAACACAAACAAAGGCATAGACAAGCTGCATAGACACACATAAACGGAACATAACCAAAATGTCAGAGCTGCTCACAGAAAAAGTAAGATAAAATGGATGGAAAAACTTTTTGGATTTTTGCTATCAAGTTTTATCCATTTAATTTTAAAGTCAAAAAGATGCAAATACTGGATACCGGTGTTTATCCTGGAAACCAGGATAAATAACTAAGTTGTGAAAGAGACCATAACATTTTTTTCATGTTTTTTTTTTATTTATTTATTTTTTTATCTCAGTTCTATCTGATCCTATGATTTCTCCTTTTTTAACTTCTGGTATAATTTTCTCTTCTCTCATGTCAAACAAATACAAAGCAGATGTATTATCTATGGGCTGGAGCACAGAAAACCCTTAACATCTTCCTTACGCAAACAAATTTAAAAGACGGATTCACAGTTGTCCAAATTTATTTCATCTGAGTTTCAATCACACATGAGGCGATCACAGCTGCATTCAAATTTCTTTTTATCGTAGATGATCTGGCAAATCCAACGAGTTTCATAAATACATGTCTGACGAACAACAGACGTGATAAAGTGGCTGGGAAGTAGCTGGTTGGAACTGGATCCTGCAGACGAAGAGTTTTCTCTGCTCCACTTATCCCATCTAAGCACCCCTCACTTCACAAGGAAAACCCCCCCTGAGCCACGTACTGACCTCTGATTGGCTTAAAGAGCTCAACCCCTGACCCTGTAACCTCTGACACCTGCAACGGCTGATCCAGTCCATATGAGAGACTCCTGACTGTGACTAACCGATAGCTTTTTTCCAGACCTCACAGTCGTGCATAAACTTGCAGGTGCTTTTGAGTGGGTTGCGTTTTGTGCGTTTAATGTGAAGCTATGCATTGATTTGCATATACATGTGTGAGATGATCCCGTTTTATCATAGATAAATTGTTACCCTGCCACATACCTGCGTTCATAACACAGGTAAATTCGTAGCTCCATGAACTTTGAATTTTAGACACTCCACAACATGAACTTTGGTGGATTAAAATTTCTACATATGTTTAGAAAGACTTGGTGAACTTTTTGCACCTTAATGTGACACGTGCATGCAGCATTGAACCGTAAAATAAGCCATTAAAAACAAATTTACAGCATTCATTCCTCTTAGGTAAACATGCTATCATTTATAGAGAGTCTGACTAACAGTTTGATAAATGTAAGATGTTTTATTGGGAATTCCTTGATATTATTTATTGTAAGGTTTGCTTAAAGCTTGCAAAGGATCAAAATCATTTCATTGCAGAAAGGTATCAGTCAGGAGGAGACACCACAAGTGTCCCATCATGGCACAGCAAACACTGTCACTAATGGCTGGAGATGATATTGAGAGTCAGTAACATTGCTAATAGTTAACACTTCCCCATAACTCATAAAAAGCAAGACTGAAACAAATGATGGAGGCTGCCAATAGCCTGACAATTACAAAGGTGTGGCTGCATCGACATCAGGTTACTAATGGTTGTGTTTCTGATGCGACAGCAGCATCTCGTATTCACCAAACAGCTCAATCGAAAAGATTCAAAGACTGAAACATTTTCAGGGTTGGCTAAAATCCCTCCAAAAAGTTTCAGTGTGATTAACCAAACCTAAACTTTTGGCCACATTTCCTAAAGGCAACATGGTGGTGGAAGCATCATGCTCGGGGCCTGCCGTCCTTCAGGAGGAACTAGTTTTTATCAAGGTGAGTGAAATAATGGATAGCATCAGCGTGGAGCATTCTGTGGCCACATTTGTGTCCTTCAGGGGTTGAGATCTCAAAGTTAGTGATCTTACACTGTGTGCCATGAACGTTTTGAAATCCTCAAAGTTTTTTTTGCATTTTCAAACTTGGTGAACACACTTAGCCATACCTTCTGTGTTTCGCTCCAGTAATCAGACGGTGAGGCAGGCCACATGAGCTCACTGGCCTCCTGATTTCCCTAACAAATGTCGATCCCCTTATTCACTTCGCCATCCCCCACTCCGCCTCACCCCCCTCTCCCAGTCATTTGTTTAGAGTGGCCAGTCACACAATTAGCCTCTGCCACGGATGGGGGGTACAAGAACCTGCCATACGAGCCTCATTTGGTTTGCAAATGTCCAATTTCTTTCTGATTTTAGAGGCTAAAACAAATGGCTGTGCTTTGTTTTTAGAGGGAAAGGGGGAGACGAGGGGGAGGCGAGGGGAGAGAAGAGGCTGTTTTAGCTGTGACCTGGTCATCTCGTCTGTAGAGGAGAGAAGAGGCTCTTCTAGATAATGGCTGAACAAGCAGCTTTGTGTGGGATGGCAAATAGAGTGATCCCACTCTTGTTCTACTTAACACAAGAAGAGCTTTCCTGCTGCTATGTATGTGTGTGTTTGATCCTGTATGTAAACGAGCATTTCGTTGGGTTGTGTGCTATTTGAATGTGTGTGTATGCACATTTGCTTAGTTTGTTTTGTATCTCTCTCTGTGTGTGTGTGTGTGTGTGTGTGTGTGTGTGTGTGTGTGTGTGTGTGTGTGTGTGTGTGTGTGTGTGTGTGTGTGTGTGTGTGTGTGTGTGTGTGTGTGTGTGTGTGTGTGTGTGTGTGTCAGGAGATGGTGTTAAAGAGTGCAGTCATGATCCGGAGGTGGTGTGTGTGTCAACAGACGATGATTTGCGTGAGGGTTTTTGGCAAACTTGTCCCCTGGAGCTCTTTTGTTGTTTTTTGAATGTTCTGTTTTTAATGGAGAGCCGAGGACATCCTTTGAATACCACTGACCCGGCTTCGGTGCCACTCTCTCTGTATTTCACCTGAGAGAGGATAGAATAACTTTTGCATGTTTGGGAGGAAGACCACCTTTAAATCTGGAAGAAGGACCAAAAGGTTTTTTTTTTAGAAAATAGAAGGCAGAAGAAAAAAGAGATCAGTTCCCATTTCAGTATTTGTTCAGATCAATATAAAAATGAAAACCACACAAGGTATGTTTGTCATCTGTGGAACCAAAGAAGATGCATGACGCAAATAGAAATGTGCTTACTTTGTTTGCTCTCTTTAACAAACTTTACTGGAAACCTTTACTGGAATAAGCTCATAAATTATTTGTTTAGTCCTTTTTGTATGCTCAGGTATGTTCAGATATCCACTGTGAAGCACATTGTATTTACCTTTAAACTGAAGGTGTGGATGTGCACACATGGCATGTGATGTAGCAACTTGTGCAATGTGTAGTTTTCACAGGAGTGATGACAAAACTCAAAGCCACAAGTGTTCATAGTATTCAAACCAGTTGAATATCAGTTTCTATTAATTAAGTACGCATTATATGTGGGGTAAAAGACACCAATTTAATATTGAAATTGGTGATGCAACGTGTTGCATCTAGAAGCTTCAATGTATTTTATTAGGGTTATGTATAATGTATTGGCAATGAAATAGCAACAGGCCTGTCACAATAATAAATTTTTCTGGACAATTAATTGTCCCATGACTTATTGTGATAAACAGTAATATTGTTGTTTTGAGACCATTTTCAAGTAATATAGAAATGATACATAAAGAAAACAAAGGAAACGACACTTAAAGTTAATTTTGAAGTCTATAAACAAAATTATCTTTAAAAAAAAAGGTCTAGTTGAGACCAGAGCACCAGACTGAAGACTTTTATCACCCAGTTTCTGGTAAAAAAGAGAGAGGAAAGAGGAAAACAATAAATTAAGCAAATTAAAATCGCTGAGTTTCTTTTCATTTATCATGCGATTCATTGATTTATTGTTTGATTTGACAGGCCTAAGCACAAAGAGCATAATTGTAGCAATGAAACCAAAATTATTCCCAAAGCTTTTTTAGTTTTAAATCCGTCCGTCCGTCCGTCCATCCATCCATCCATCCATCCATCCATCCATCCATCCATCCATCCATCCATCCATCCATCCATCCCATCCATCCATCCATCCATCCATCCATCCATCCATCCATCCATCCATCCATCCATCCATCCATCCATCCATCCATCCATCCATCCATCCATTTTTTCTCCTTTCTCTCTCTTATTCTCATATCAAGCTCCTAACAAGTGAATTTTAACAAAGCTATGAATTCCCCCAACATGTGGAAACTTGCATTTTGTGCAACTTTAAGAATCTCTGATCACACCTTCAAAAACTTTTCTGTCATATTTAAATCACTTCTGTTTCTTCTATGTTTTCAGTGCCACGTGTACAGGTTTTATCTGCAGACTGCTTTGTCACTGGAATATGTGGCTGCAAGCTGTTAAAGCTGTGGTGTCCAAGGTGAAAGTGCTCATGACCCAGAAAGAATTGGTTAATAAAAATGCTGTGAGGTATATATTGTTTTTTTACTCGCTCAAAAATAAACTAAAGCATGCAACATTTTTAATGAAAAAGCCTGGCTTTTGTAGAAAAGGTTTTGTAAATCACTGTAGATCTGGAAAGTACATAAAAAGGTTTCTGTACTTGTTTAAAGAAGCACATTCTGTATCTTATTCTTGGGCCCACGGTTTTCTATTTTGGTGGAGAAAATTTATTGTGGATTCGCATCAAGAACTGTTTAGGGTTTTTTCTGTTTTCAAAAACTTTTGCTGTAAGTTCAGCAATTTGTCTGCTTTTGAAAAAAAAATGTTGCTAGATATTTTTGGTCTTTGCCATGGAAAACCGCATCATAAAACAGTAAAATAAAAGATGTTTTGCTGCATCAGATGCGCTGACAGACCAAATTCATTCAATTGTTGCCAACGTCTCAAAATCCACCCTGGAATCACTTTGTCACCTGTTATAAGGCCAAATTTGAATGGTGAAGAAATGAATCGCTGATGACAGTATTAGCATGAACCAAGAAATAGGCTTGGTTAATGCGGTTTAAGATTTCATCAACCCTCTGTTCAATACTTTCTGAAACTCAGAAGTTTAATAACACTTTGAAATTTGAGCAACTGATTGATTTGAAATATTCCTCAGATTGTGCCTATTTTCTGAACAGAAAACAGAAAAAAAAATGACTGAATTTGATGATATAACTTTTGACTTTTAGGACTTTTATTTCCAGTTTCTGAGAATCCTCCCTCTGTAGCTCAAGGGTGTCCCAGATTGAAGAGATGTGAAACAGGTTTTTGGCAATATGAAGCTGCGGTGTGGTGTCCACCCCCAGTGTGCTGAGATCCTGTATAATTTACGACTCTGCGTTAAACAGCCCAGCACCAGGCAGCCTATCGTGTAAACAGATCGGGACTTTTACAGGCCTCTTGCCGGCTGTTTAAACAGACTAAAGGAAAAGGGGAGAAGGGGGGGGAAATTAAAAACCTAAATGGAAAACATCTGAGGCAGAGTGTGCAGATGTGTGCGTGTGCATGTGTGCGTGTGCATGTGTGTGTGTGTGTGGGAGGCAATGTGGCACATATGCACACATAAGCAACCTGCAAACATATAAAGAGATATGCAGATTGAGACAGTAATGCGTGCACACAGACACACAGCAAACCAACACTGCCGCAAAACCTCCAACACGATTCGGTCCAGCTGTGAGAAGAGTCGAATCACAGGCAGAAAGAGGAGCGAAGCTGTGTTTCTATGTGAGCAGATCAAACCCAGATGGGCTTCAGTCTATCAGGCAGACCAGTTTCTCCTGTTTTATCTGGCTTTACTTCCCAGTGTATTGCTGCAGCATCTATCAGGATCTTTAATCCTCTGCTATGGCTTTTTTTTTTTTTTCTTTCCAGTTGTAATTTATTAGTGAAATGAGATATGAACAACAGGGGGAGACACAAACGTTACAACAAAAGCAATGAGCCGGTTCAAACCCAGTGTGCGACGTGTACCTTGGCTTCAAGCCACCAGGACGTCCGTCTGCGTCTCTGATCACAAAAATAACAAACTTAACAGAAGTAGATAGAGTCTGGGGAAAACAAAGAGTCGACGACTGTGTGGAAGTTTCTTTGAAATGTTTCTGAGGTTTCTTTGACCTGACCTGTGTAGCAGCAGCCGGAGCAGTGATCCACGTCAGACGGTTTCGCAAAATTGTCCGTGGTCCAGATCAGCATGCTCACAAGTTCAAAGAGTTTTATGGGGGCCCATGCGGAAAAAGTGTGGCTTATGGTTTACAGCACAATGGATACAACATAAATAATCACAGGTCGTTACGGCAAGAAATCATGTCGCCTCACAACAACTGCCGCAGGTCACATCTGTGAACATCGCTTGACAAATCACTTGAAATATTGCTGAAGGAAGAGGGAAGAGGGAGGCTTATTGAAACAAAAAGCTTGTAATTATGTGGGTCATGACAACTGACTAATACTGAACGGAATGCTCCCAATTTATATTGATGATTTAATGATGCTCGTAAAGATAAAACCTGCAGGATTTTAGAACTGAAAGTCATTATGACATTGGACACATTTAGTGAACCACGGTGGCCTTTCAGGGAGGCGGAAGAAAGGTGACCCTTTTGTCAAACACCTGTTTGAGTTCACAGCAGTTTTTCAATCCCAGAGATTTTTTTTATGCTTGAATGAAAAATGTTTTTCGGACAGTAATGATTAATTCAATTTGCTAAATGCCAGAAAAATCAGAGAAAGAGAGAGAGAGAGATAAGTTTATGTTAATCAACCCCAGAACAAAAGCAAAAGACCTTGTGAAGATGCCGGTTGAAGCTGGTTGATAAATATTCAAGAAATATGTAGGAACTTCTCAATTTGAAGAAAGTGGAAACAATAAAAACATAACTTATAACCATAAAGCTGGCAAAGACCTTACGGGTTGGAAAAAATCACACAAATCTGCACATCAACTATTGTCTCCTATGCTCATGTTGAAAGCCTTCACCTGTTGCTCTCCTGTGTACAAGATGATACGAAACTCTATTTTGTGTCTTGGAAGCTTTGAAGGGTTTTGCACATCTATGTTCACTTAATGAGATTCCATATGATTTTACAGCAGCTACAAATGTTCAAAGTCTAAAGAAGACAGTCGAACTTTACACCAGCAGGGTGTTTTTCGATCAGTCTTTTTGATTCATGTGTTTTGATCTGTCTATTCTCTTTGAACTCCTCTGCCTCAGTTTTTTTTTCACTCCTCACTTTAACATGGATAAAACAGAGAGCAGAATTGTAGACTCTACAAAAACTCTTTTTATGTCGAGCGCAGCAAGGGAGATGAAGGCGATCTACTTCAGGAATCTCTGACTTTGCAGACAATATCAGCAGTTTAAATGCATTCTCTTTGTTGCCGAGCGCCTGCACTGGCCTGTCCATGCACTTGTGCATCATGTTTTATTCATGACCTCTGTGTCTGTCGCACGCAGAATTTGTTTATTTTGCTTGCCAGGCTACACTCGAGGGTGTCAGGAAGGAGGTGACAAGGCAGCATTCATGGTCAGAGCGTGTGCGTTTTTATTTTATTGGAGAAGCGCTAACAGTCGCTAATCGCTCTGTGTGAGCTTTTCTCGGATCTTTTGTTTAAAAAAAAAAAGGGGGTGGGGGGTGGGGGAACAAACATCCATCTCTGGATGCACCAACACCCAGTTTGCTTAACAGCCATGCAAACAGGCTTGGGGAAAGCACCCACCACGAGTGATGATAAAGGCTTGTTATGGTCATGAGAATGCAAATAGCAATCTGTGTATATGTGCAGCATAGCGCCGAATGTGTGTGTGAACCAAGGTGTGTCATGACGCATCTTTCTATGGGATAGTATGTCGTTAAAAATGTTCCTGTTTCAATAATTTGCACACTGTTTGTATGACAATGGTCTCTATGTGTGAATAAATGCAAATATGTGTGCTGTGCATGTGTGTGTGTGTGTGTGTGTGTGTGTGTCCGATCACCACGTGCACGCTCTCCTTGACTGTTGAGCTAATCCAGGAGACAGGCTTAGACACTGAAACTCCTACGACCCTTTAAGCAAGCACTAATACTGTTAAACCACAACTGAGCTCTTACACACACCGAGAGAGCAGATAAAGATAGAAGACATGTTTGAGCTCTCCAACTCACACAAACAAACACACACACACAAGCACAGCATTAAAAAACCCGCACACCCTTACTTGATCTGCATTTAGTAAAATGTGCCACTCCAGTTTAGAAGAAGTGATGTCTGACATGTTTAGGTTGAAGATGTCTGCATCAAAGTCAGGTTTTAGACCCCATGACAGTGGGTCTGTTTATGTGTCCATGAGCAAAACAGGAAATCCAGGCAGGTTACATAAGAGCAGGCATAGGACAGTTGCTGGAATTAATAGGCTGAGGTTTTCAAAAGTTTGTTTCAAAAATGCTAAAATGTTCTGTTAAATCCTTCTTAAGCTCATTTTAATGAGAATATACAGAAACTTACTCAGGGTTTCGTATGGAGGAGAGATTAGCTGCACACTGCCAGTCAGAAGAAAGAAAGCTCCTAGACGTCACTTTGGTCAGAAGAATGACTGTTTGGAAGCTTTTCCAGGCATAAGATACACACAGTAATGATGTGGAAACTCAACGAGCATCACCCTTCACTCTTGCTCATCTAGAGCTCAATTTTAAGCCAGTAAGTCGGTGGTGCCCAGGTCCAGTCCTGCAGAGTTGCTGTCTTGCAACTTTGGTTACTTTCATGCAGGTCAATGCAGCCCAAATCCACTTTTCTCCTCATATGCAACCTATCAGCCCAATTCCAGTTTTTTCACCTCCAAAAATATCCAATATGCGCCACTTCTATAAATGGTATAAATTCAGACACGTGTCTGCAGATGCATGTTAGAGACTGCAGACATTTCCAAAGCATCTGCAGTCTCACAATTCTGCACCAGCAGAAGCCAATCGTGATCAATCTGAATGTAAACAGATTTCATTCACAAAGAAATCTGATTGAGGTTGCATTTAATTAGCAGCATGGACAACTTCTTAAAAAAACAAACAAAAAAAAAACATTGGATTTTTTTGTTCTGAGATTTTGATGCTCAGAACTGAGCATCAAAATCTGGTCTGTGTGTTTGCAGCCTTGTGATGAACTCTGGGAAGTGAGTGGCATCATTGGTTCTTCAGACATGGAACGTGTAAATAAAGCCAAAATAATTATTTAAAAAAATTAAGCATTTTTTAAAATTTATTTATTTATTTTATTTATTTATCTGTGTATTTTATTTATTTATTTATTTTTGTTATTTTGGATTTGTAACATTTGAGGAGTTTTACGCTTATTTAATAAAGTTTTAGTGCTGTAAAACAATTACCGTTTTGGTCTCAGTTTTACTGTTATAAGAATATGATGATGGTCCATGCAATCTTGATTTTGATTTGCTTGCGAATAAAATTGTAAATTTAGGTGCCACACATTACATGAACAAGTAAATGTCTCCCCAGAGAAAATGCCAGAAGAAACAAACTTATCCTCTTCTCTGCTAAAATGCCAATTTAAAGCAGCATGTCTTTTCTTTAATATCAGCTAAGCCCCTGCAGTGGACTCATGCTAAGTCAAAACCAGAATCCTCTCATCCACAGCATAATCTCCGGCCAGTGAGATTCTGATAATTAAAATGAATCCCATGATATTCCAGCATGTGCATTTTTCATTTCGATCTTTAAAAAAAAACGCACAATTGAAATGTTGAAGAGTTGCAAAGTGTGATGGGAAAAATGTGGAAGACACCGATGAGAAGATGAAGTGATAGAAATTGAGGAATGGTTTCTGGAGGCCAGAGTGACGGGAGACTAAGAAGATTTACTGTAACTGAGTTATGATGTTAAAGAGGCTTATGCTGCCTCTGTTTTTGTCAGCTGCACACACACACACATACACACACACCAATACAAAAACATAAGAAACATGATCTGTCATCATCTGACTATACCTTTGTTTAGATTATCAAGCCTTTGTGTGTATGTGTGAGTTCCTCTCATTGCCAAAACAACACAAAATTAAGTCCAGAGGACAATTTTGAGTTCAGTCTGATTCGCACTGATCCTATTAAGGCAAATCCAGGCGGTAACACACACACAAACACACACTCTTTTTGACTTAAACATCTATGTAGTTCACATTTGTCCCAACCAAGCCAAGCCACTAAGCCAGAACGGCCCGTATAAGATGTTCACTGTAAAATAAGATTAGACTGAAAATGCTTCAGCTGAAACTATGTAGCATATTTTCAGAGTCATATGTTACTCTGAAAATGAATCAGTCATGTAACATATAGTCCACCATATTTTAAAACAAAGTGTCACAGTCGGTTTAGTTGTTTTTTGCTATATAGACTGACCCTATGCTTTTAATTCACATTCTTTTCTTTTAAGGTTTATTTGTGTCCTTCAAACCTGCAGACCACCATTTTTTTTAACAATAATGTTAAAGATGTGGAAAAGTACATTATATAAGTACATGATCTAATTGCTTTTGTTTTAAACAGAAAAACAACATATTTAATGTTATTGTTCATTTTTAGTGTTGAATGCTCCTCATCTCAAAGTCCTGAATGCGAAGCAGATTTTATCCTGGAAAATAATTACACATGTTAAAGTCACTTCAGTGTGCAAACAATTAGCAGACAATTCCTAAGTTAAAAAAGACTTTTTTTTTCCCCTCTGATGCGGCATCTTTGAGATTATCCAATGTCACAGTGGATGAGCTCTGACTCAGAGACTCTTCAGCTTATTGGCTCAATAACAAGTCACCATGTTGACCAGAGCTCCACTCCTGATTGGCTGGCTCCCCATATAGATCTGTTTCACGTAGAAACGTTTCTCTCCGTTTTCAGTTTGAAACACCTGGTCAGCTCATGGAGCTATGGCACTGTGAACTTTGGTATGTGAACTTTTCAATTGGAAATTAGAATAGTTTTTATAATATAACATTTAAATGTAACGTTTAAGCTTGCAGCAGGTTTTTATTAACGATGTAACGGTTCAAACAATGTGATCGTTATCACCCAAAGATGTCTGCAATGAGTCAGAAAACAGTCTTAAAAGCTAACTCCTACGGACACAAAGTTGTTTATTTGAAACCTGTATCATTGGTGAATGTCATCAAAAGTGATTAATGTCAGAGGAAGTGTGGATGGAATTTTGTTTTCTGCATTTAATGTAAGTTCACATTGTTGAAATATAATTGCAATGTTTTCGGAAAACCTGAAGCCATTTTGTGAGGATGAGGATTAAACAATTGTGGGCTACCACAGTTGTTGCAGCAGCATCAGAATTTCTGTAAATAAGCACAACAAAATGACCACATTTGAAGGAGCATTGCCAAAAAATGCAGTGTTTTAGAATTAGCACGCTGTGGTTTTGTTTTGAAGAGCAGAGGTGACACATAAACAGATGAGAACTGACTGAGCCTAACTGTCATAAAAACTGACTTAAAAAAACAGGAGAAAAACACACGAAAACATCACATCTAATAAGTGAAGATGAGAAAGAACAAAAAACATTTTTACTGAAAACATGAAGCATCCTTAATTCCCTAATATGCGCTTGACCTTTTGTGAACCTCCCTCACCGCTTTACAGCTTCACAGATCAATGCTTAATCTATTAAGAGGAGATTAGCATTACGGCAATTTGTAATGGCTATCCCTGTGTCAGCGGGGGATCCCAGGTGTAAGCAAGGCTGCTGCTAATGCCAGTATTGGCTATAGACCAACTACGACCAGAAATGAAAGCCGTCATTAAAACCAAAGTAGCTCTAAGGTCAGGTCTTGGAGTTCGTATTACAAAAGCAATGTGAGACGACTGAAACCGACTGGACTGTGAGCATCACATGCAGGTTGGAGGTCAACTGCTTTTTCAGTATGTTTCTATGAAACTTTGTTTCAGACTGATGACACTCACTCGTCCAAACACACTCATGCGTTTTAGTTCTCCGAGAACAGGATATTGAGATGTCGAGCTGTGCGACTTAAAAGCAGGAATCACATCTTTTTTGAATTAGCACTCTTTAATGTGGATGATTTGGAGATGGAAGCGGATGAGAAGAAACGAGGGGAACGCTAGGAAAGAAAAGGAGACTTCAGCTGCTTCATGGTTTTAAATGGAAAACAACAGGCCACTTTTTTTTAACTTGGTAACTAACAGCACATTTATAGCATGCAAACGTTTTGGGGTCAGAAATTTCATTTCTAATGACTTTACGCATACCATTTTCATTGTTGGAGTAGTTTTGTAAGCCAATTGTGAAGGTGTTGTTCTGAGCCTTTAGCTTTTTTATTTTGTCATACAAAGTTATTTTATTTTTGAGCACAACAAAAATAAAATTGTTGGTTAAAGTTGGTTAAAGTTTATGGTCAGTTTAGGGTGTGCTATTTTACAACACTAAAGCTCCATGCCAGAAAAAAAAAAGAATAAAAGTTGATATATTTAACATATTTATCTGGTAGATTTGAAACTATTGGATACTTCTGACAATATTTTGTTTGACCACGGGGTTCAATTAAAATCCAAACAATTAACACTCCAATATTTGAGAGACTCGTTTGTAAATTTAAAGTGACAGTACTATTACAGTTATCATTATTTGCTCTGTAAATCTGCTGTAATTAGCAAATAACCAATACTCCTTCTGGCTAAGTGATATGGAGAAGTGGCCTATAGGAGTGTTTTGGCTTCATTTGATGCTATGGGGCTTTTCCACCATAAACATGGTCCATAATATCAGCTTAATGGCTGTGACATTCAGCAATAACATTTGTGGCTTCCTCGGGATACAGTCTAACCTTTTCAGTTCCATCATCAGGTAAAAATGATGATTTGTTCAGCAGTAAATTAAATGCAAAACTAATGACATTCCCATCAGCTGACAAATGTGAGTAAGTTGCCACACTGGTGACTGAAGGGAAAGCTTAGGCTAAAGGTCATCTGGATGTGCAACGTCCTAATAGATAATTTCAACACCTTAACATAGCATCACATGTCTGCACAAAATATATATTCAAATTAGTTGGATTCCTGCAAAGTACAACAATTTCTTTTTTTCTGTTTTTATTCATATTTGTGCTTCAAAGATGAACAGTTTGAACGACTGGTATTTTCAAAACCCTTGAACTGTTTGCGGCAACACCAGCTATGTTTCAAAGTATTCTGGCAACAAAAACATGAAAACAGTGTTTTCATGTTTTTGACCACTGTGATTTTTCAAAATTAGCCGATTATTCTGCCAGGACCTGCAGAACTAAATTATTATGTGCTAGAACTACCAAGAATGGTCAACATTGACTGAGCATGGCCCAGTTGCAGCAGTTAGCCCCACCAAGCTAGCACATAAATATGATCTAAGCTGCAGTAAGTACAACAAGTGAATGGTTCTTTATAATGAATGCAGCCAGTCGGATGCAAAAGTCACAGATGAATTCCTCTGCTTTCTATATCAAATTCATAGATTGCTTGATGTACATTATTTTGGATTGATATGTTGGTTGTATCACTGCTGCTAATGTTAACAATAACAGAACCAATATCAAGAAAACATAGGATTTACAAGCAGTGAGCAAAGAAATTCATTAAAAGTAAAATCTCAGAAAGGGATTCATACTAGAAAAAAAACTTGTTCAAATAAATTGAAAATTGTCTGTCGCTCTCATTTAAACCAGAGAGAATAAGTTGGACTTCAAGTCATGTCAGGCACTGATGTATGTGTTGCTTCTAATGTGCCCCATTTTTGCTCCTTTTGTGTGGATGCTGGGTTAAAGTGTGTGAAAATCTGTGCATCAGGACATAGGATATTTGTTTTTCCATCTTAAAGGAACAACTCACTGTCCGACAGTAAAACCATAAGGCTTTGAGTGGTCAGATAACTATTGGTCTTAATCAGAAAGGTTACAAGAATTTGTCATGTCATGTTAAGTCAGGTGTCTGCATTGTGTAACATGGGATTTATAGCATGGAGCACTGTTAAATATTATTAAGTGATCACTGAGATATCTATGACATATATAACATAAGAGGGAATCTTTTATATGTTCAAATAAACATTTTGAAGGATGGTAGTCTGCTTGTAGAGTCAAATGGTTTTGTTTCCCTATAACACAAAGCAATTTGTTGATTGGCTTTGTTTTATTGGAAAACAAAACCAATAATATCAAGACATGCAATAGAGTTTGAAAACAATTACTATCTCTGTCACTGTTTCCTTTTGCTTTACTATTCATTCAATGCACTGTGGCTTGAGGATTGTTCAAATCATATTATTTCTCAAATATAGAAATAATATGATGCTTCTTCCAGCAGCAATTTCCCCTCAATCTGAACCTTCTGTCGTATTCTTATCTGTTTGAGTGGAATCTGCTGATGAATTCAACTCAAACTATGAAAATGCTGCAGGGTCCAGGCTGGATACTGAGTCACCTGTTCAGCACTGTGTTTAGTAAAGCCAACCAGGCCACTTAAAACCTTATTTTTTGTATTTTTTCTGATTGTTTACCGTTATTCTTCTTGTGTTGTATTAGTATATTTGAGTGTGTGACATGAAGCAACAAAGACAGGGTTTTTTGTGTGCCAATATGCAACCAGATTGCATCTTACCATCTGCATTGGACGCAGCATAAGCAGAGAGATATAGACTTGCTGAAATTTGAACGTTTAAATACTTAAAACTCTTCTCTTGAACGCATTAAACTGAATTTGTTATGGACTGAAAATGCATTAAACCAAATTTTTCATGTACTGTAAAATTCCGTGAAGCATGAGGTTACCAAGGCCAAATTTGTAAAACTGTCACACTGCATAGTGGTTGGCTGAAGCAGTCAGCTCAGGCTTACAATAACGCGAGTCATTGAGTGTGACCAAACTTTACTGGATACAGCAATTTGTCAGATTAGATGTGCTAAGGAGTGCAGGAATTCCTCTCAAGACCAGAAAATTCAGGAGCTGTGCAAGTTCATATTTATCAAAAACAAGCTTAAAGTTCACATCAATAAAAACAGTATTTCTTTTCATTAGTAGTTTTCCCTCATAGACCTGCAAGAGCTGTCTTGGTTAATCCAGAGAGGTTGCTGATGATTCCATTTATTCATTTTTGCCTCTTCAGTGTTTATGATTTAGTTTCCATGGTCAAAGAAGAATAGAAATCATCCAATGCATGCGATACTATCTTTTAAGTTGTAATAAATACAATCATTATTCTGGCGGCAAACAGCTGTTCAGTGTTATGTCAGAGCTCTCTGAGGTATCGTCCCCAGATTCAATTTACAACTTTGCTTGTTATTATATAGAGCAAAGACAGTGGGACATGTATCAGAGGCCCATGTGGTTTCATTTTGCACGTGTGCTGTGCATAACACAGCTTTATGCAGAAACTGTAGTGACAAATAGCCCCAATGTCACCATTTCATGGTAACTAAACAGCAGAAAAGAAGAAATAATGTGACTTGTATTATAAAGTTCCTCTCAAACTTATTTACAGAGTGAACGAGTTACTGCAGTGTTCAATGATATTCTAATTTGAAGAATATCACTTAATGCAATTTGACTTGCGATGGTCCAAGTGCAGCAAACCAAACAAGCATTTCTCATAAGGATGAGGAAGAGATTCAAGCAGCCTCAAATAAAACGGCGGATTGTTGCAACTTCTTTGTGTGATTGTAAATTTATGTGTGAAACAAAACGGATGAAAAAAATTGCTGATGTGGTTAGTTAAAAGCAGATTTTCCATGTTGGGAACAAAGAAGAACAGTGGCAGGGAGACTGGCATTAAAGTTTGCTAATGCATTAAAGAAACCAATAAAATCCACGGGGGCTGCAGTCCAACGCTCTGGGCTAGCGTAACAATGTGCTAATGGCTCCTTGTTTTTAATTTTTTTCACACTTTCATGGACTCATATGAACAAAGCTCCTACACACAAGATTGGAAAGAAAGCTTCAAGACTTTTGAGTTGAATAATAAAATAAATAAATAACCGTACCTCTTTACATTATGTGTTATTATGACCCTGCTGTGAAGGAGAAAGAAAATGGCACATGGTTTTCTATTTTTTTCCAAGCTGAAATCTGTTTCTTAACTTTCACTGCAATTAAAGCTGACAATCTTTTAGGGAATGTCTCTACTAGCTCTGGACATCTACAGGGCTTCGTGAAGCTTAGTGAGACTGGATGTTGACGTTTAAGTTTCAAGTCTTGCCATCTTGAACATCAGATTGATGTTCATTTTTAGTTCTTTGCCACACAGCGCTTTTAATTTTTCTTTAATGGATTGAACAGTGCTTTAATTTCTCCAAGTCGTTATCCCTGACCTTTGTGCTGGGTTAATCTTCATGGTACTCTTGGTTCACCAGTGTTTCCAAACAAACATATGGAAACATAACAGAATATCTGAATTTATAAAGGATTACAGCCTGAATTAGGGATATCAGACTAAACGGTGATGACTAGTTACACTCCACACTATTCAGATTTCTACTGGTTAAATCTGTGTTCAAAACCACAGTACACTTTCCTTCCACTTCGGAGTTTGTGTTGGCTTACCAACATAAAATCCTAATAAATACATTGAAGTTTGTGATCGTACTGCAACTAAACCTAGAAAAGTTCAGGAAGTATATAAACTTTTGCAAGACACCATAAATGGGTGTTTTTTTTCTTTCTGGGTAGTGCTAATAAAGATCGGTTTCATGTGGTGAAGGAGTCCATGTGTATCCTGTAAAGAAGCTGCAAATGAAAAATGTTTAAACTCAGATCCAATCACTGGTACAAAAATAACAATATCTACTTTCTTTAAGTATGTTCAGATGTGTCTGTCGGTGTGTGTGTGCGCGTGTGTGGGTGAGCGTGCGTGCTTGTGTGTTTGTTTCCTGATTGTGGGTGGGCGCATTAGCCTACAACCTTTCATAGCATATGGGTCAGTGGTTTAGGAAAGAAAAAAATGTTCCAAATCACATCCATACACAGACACACTCATGCAAACCACAACACACACCACCACACAATCGTAACAAACCACATACACAAAAACACACGCAAGAGGTAGAAAAACACATCATGAAAGTGTGACACACATCATAATAAACTTTTTTCCCATAAACCAAACACCCCAAGGAGGTGAGAGTCTGCGATCATGTGAATGTTTGTGTGTGTTGCACGAGTCTTTCCTCATTGAAGTTTTATGACGAAACATGAAGCCTGTACCTAATTCGGACCATATGACGACACCAGCGTTTGATCTCCGTGAGCTCTCTGAGACTCAGACGGACTCACGGTGTGTGTGGTCACACATTCACTTCCCACGTGTGATGGGTTAACGGTCACCCACGCACAGGACGGGGCGGAAAACAAGGGGCCACTGCAAAGTGAAGACGCATGTCGAAGCAAAGGCACTGCCAGTCTAAGAACAGTCCGCCTGCAGCATTGTTGAGAAAATAAAAACACAGATTGAGTCAAAGTAAAACTCTTTGGCATATTCAAATGGCCAAGCTGTACTTCATCTCATCCATTTTAACTTACTGAAACAGAGAATCAACTGCCGAAAGTCAAAGAAAAGCAAAAATGTGGCAACATGTATGTTCTCTCAAAAACAACACAAAAGTAATTTTATGTTTTATAACACCTGTGTAACAGGTCTTCAAGAATTTGTGTAGTAAACTCTCTTCATCTTGACAAAGGGCACAAACAGGCCAAAACCATGATGCTGCCATCACTCAGCTTAAGGGTCAATGTTGCGTTCTTTTAGTTTTTTTTTAAGAGTTGCGCTATCTTGTTTTGTGCCGAATATACCTTTTAGGAGTTATTGATGGAAATTCAACTTTGATTCAACAGACCATTACACATTTTTCTCAAATGCATTTAGGTGCTGTGAAGAAATGGAAGCACAGCTGTGCTTTACAAACACAGCTGTGCTTCCATTTCTTCACAGCACCCCACAGTCTAGTCATAGTCAGCATTTGCCAGAAAACCTTGCAGCTCCTCTGCTATTGCAGTCCTAGTTGCAGCATCCTTCACCAGTTTTTTCTAGTCTTTCCAATGGTTTTGAAGGGACCATATCTTCCCCAATTGAGGAAGACTGTCTTTGCTGTGTTCCAAGATGCATCCAATGCCTTGAGAGTTATTTTGCCCTCAAAAAAGGTACATGTTTGAAATCTTTTGGATGCCGCTCCCTGAACCGTAGTGCTTAACCCTTTTATGTCTCGCGTACCTTTTATGTACGCGTGACATAAAAGGTTCTTCCAAAATCCCTGGAAACCTTGTTTTAAATACTCAAAAACAGAGCATTTTCAAATAAAATCTAGTAGCAAACTTCTCCAGTGTCCCTAAAACATCAGTCATATGTTTTGACAACAATAAATCAATTTGGGTTGTCAAACATTAATGGAGTTTTAACAATAGTTCAACTATGCTTTCAAAATTACTTGTTCAAAGAATAGATGCAAAAACATTTCTAGCTTAAAACTAAAAAGATCAATTTTATTTTGATGCGTTGAACACAGACGCTGACGCAAACAGTGCAGCCTGCCAACTTTCTCTCAGAGCTGTCTGTACTTTAACTTCTTCTTTTCACTTATCCTTAGTACATGCATCTTCAGTCTTTTTCTCTCTCTTACGGGCTTCTTGCCGTGCTCCGTGTTGCAGTCATTCTTTTCCTTCCTGTCCGTCTCCTGAGACATTGCTCAGTCCCAGTCTCTCTTTCACCCCTGCTTGGTTCTCATGGTGCTTCTCTTGTGCTGATAGCCATTTCTCGAGGGAAATCTCCCACAGGAGCAACACAAAGCTGCACACCTCCCACGGCTCTGTCTCCGTTTCCTATCACACGCATCCAGGATTTACTGTATAATGAAAGGACATGCCAAAGAGCCATGCAAACAAGCAGTGATGTTAATACGACACACACTTTAGTGTACGTGCTTAATAGAAAGACAAAAAAAGAGAGCAGGCGTAGCTCTCAATTTGTATTTATTTGAAAGTGATTCTTTTCAGGGCTGTAATGATGCTCTCATGTCCCACCGGGACAAATAAGTGTACTCATACAGGCACACACTGCATTCAGGCGTACACAGACAAACCAATTTATATACACAAACCTTTATGAATAGTTCTCACATGAGAAGTGTCCGTGGTGAGCCCTTACTTCCACATCCCGCCCCACCAATAAGAGTGCAGGAAATTATCTGAGATTCTGGGCCAGGCTAAAATGGGGTTAAGGTCCAAACAAAGCACATCTCCCCATTCCTAACGGAAATACATGTGCTGCCAACTCCCCCGCTGACAGCACATGTGTCATAGCATAGACTAGCCTTCAGGGAAGAACAGACAGGTATAGTTTTGTCTGGTTCTTCTGCACCCCCTTTCTATTACCACTCTGGACAATTGCCCTTACTTATATAGCCCTTACTTATATAGCCCTTCAGGCTATACAAGTAAGCCTGAAGGACTGCTTATGTAGCCTTACTTAGTCAGCAGCTAAGTTGTTGTGAGAGTGCTTTTGAAATAAAATGATGGTACAGTACGGCGTAAAAAAGCTATCTAAATCAACATAGCCCTATATGAAAAAGTAATTACCTTCTTGTTAAATTATGAAGAAAGTGCATTCATTTTACAAGCCACTTTCAAGCCGAGTTACTGCCAGGCCATGGAATCATTTAAATGGTGCATGTTTTATGATACAAAAATGGATCTAAAGGATTTCAAAAAGCAACTTGCTGTTGCTGGCAAAAATACAAATATGCATTTTAAAGGTTCATTGTTTTTTTTTTCTTTAACTCAATTGGTCTTTTCATTTGATGAATCCAAACATTTTTGGAAAACAGTTTTTTTCATATTTCCTCGTTTAATCTTTGACTGACATCAAGATCTGTTTAATGAACCGTTATGTGTACGTGTGACATAAAAGGTTCTTTTTCAGGACACAGTACACCTGTCTTGGTACTTGACTCAAACATTTTGCTAGGAAAATGGGTAAACAATGATGGAGGATGGATGCTAATTTTCCTCACTCTTATTCTATGTCACTGAGTAGAACGTTAAAAGTGGTAAATTCCTTTGAAAAGTGAATCACTGCATATATAGATTTTTTTTTTTTTTATAAATTCCAGTTTGGAAAATTTTCCAAACTTACCAACTGAATGAGGTGTCCTAATTTTGTCACAAGACTCTGTATCTTGATTCAAGATTATCATGCCATGAGAATCCTATGCATCAAGTGACTCAAATCAATTTATCAATTAAGCACCACTTAATACAAGTGTCCAAAACTATTGTAAAGACATGTATCCACCATATTTTTCACCAGAGTTGTAAGTATGTTGTGCAGAGTCAAGTTTGAACATGTGCAGTTTGTGTGTCTAGCCATGGGCTGATGAGGGGAGGCATGTGGTGGCCATTTAGAAGGATTAGAGCTGTCAGAGACATCAAGCGGGACTAATTATTCTGTTAGCACACTACACTGTAGGGATCCAAAGTGTGTGCGTCTGTGTTGTTGCGTTGGGCATTTGTGTGTGTTAGCATAAGAGAGGGCTTGCCGGGGAAAAGACTTGGGGCGAATAAAGCTGGAAAAGAAAGATTTTAGAGGAATGGATGACAGATGGAAATGAAGTGAGCCAGAAAGAGAGGGGGAACTAAGAGCTGCTGTTTTCATCTGGGAAGAATATGCTCTCTATATTAAAGATGAATTGATAGGAACGGAGGTAAAGGGAGGTGGGGAGGTATAAAGCCCTGAAGGCATAAAATAAAATAAGACAAATAAGAACGGAGGAGGATGTACGGAAGAAAAGGTTGAGAAGGACGTGAGGGATGAGAGAGACGGAGCGAAAAGAGGTGACCTACCTCATGCCTTCATGGATAACTGCATTTGTATCCCAACATCCCAACATGCACCGCTCTGCCACTCGGGGCGAAATTGGCCTGCAGCGCCCAATCAGCCGTGGCCTTTTACCACTTTGCCGTGGGGCAGAGTGTGCTCGAGTGAGTACGTGTGCGTGTTTGTGTTTGCACTTGTGTGAGTTCAAGCGTGATCGCGAAACACACATCTGTTTGTACGTGCGTTCGTGGACATGTACCCCCCTCAGCGCGCTGCCTCCCTGATTTATCTCCAAACCGACAGCTCACTCGTCTCCTCTCGCGCCCGGTCCCGTTTTCCATCTCTTCCCTTCTCTGTCTCTCTCATGTTCGCCAGCAATCCATCCATCTTCTAAACACCTCCCATCTCTCAGACCAACCTTCTCTGGCTCCCATTTTTATCTCTCCATTTACATCAATTCATCCCTCCATCTGCATCCACTTCCCACACGGAGGACAATTTCCTGAATACCAGCAGGGTGGAAAGATTTCAGATTTAATCCATCATTCATTTATGTGGATTCAAAGGAAGGAGTGGGGAGTTCAAAGGTGGCGAGGGAACAAGGGGAAGCAGAAAATGTGGGCACCATTTTAGGATGAATAGGTGGGCGGACGGAAAACACAATCCAGTGGACAGAGGAGACCACTGCTGTTTCATATTTTTAGAAACCACACATTCATTTATTCCCAACATTTTTCATCAGACAGTAGAATCTAAAGCTGGTCCACAATCTGCAAGTGCCTGCATCATGTTACAGTAAAGCAAACAGCCCGCCTCAGAGGGAGGACATCTGGATGGTCAGTGAGCTGTCACTTAAAAGATTCCCACCACAAGACCATTGTCAACTCCCTCTGACCAGTTATATATTTATATATATATATAGATAGATATATAGAATCAGTTACAAAGGTTTGGATATTCAGACATGGATGATGTTCAAAAATATGTCCCTTTTCACTATTTAACATGAAAAAACTATTTTTTAATGGCAGTTTGTGTGGCAAAAAAAACATGTGGAAGTAAAATGACACATTGCTTTCCAAAGTAAATATGAAAGGTCTATATTTGTCTTCAGTCCCATAGAGTCAATTATTTTACAGAACCGTATACCTACCACTGGAACGACAGCCTTGTTTCTTTGTGATTGACAGTTTTTCTTTGCAAAATAGCTTTCAATATTTCTTGGATAAACATCTGGTATGTTTAGACCATTCTAACAAGTACATGTAATTTAAATTATTCCTTTTTAGCTCTGAATGACTTACCATAAATGACTTTTTTTCAGTAATGTTGTTGGGGACATTGGCTGAGGTTCTAACCTTTTGTTTCTGTTTTTTTGTTTGTTTTTTCTTTGTTTTGTTTTTGCTTTCGTCTCTCTAACTTGCAGATTACTGGAGCGACTTATATTTACTGCAAGTGACACCAAATCAAAACCCTGCAAGAATACCACAAACTGCATATGTTGACGTCAAATAAATGGTGTTCCTCAAGTTGTAAACACGCTCTGTGGACAGTCACAATTAGACCAAAGAAGAAGACATAGGAAACATGGGAAAATGTCTTGTTAAACGTGAAATAATCCGCCAACATTTTTATCAATATTAAGGAATTATTGCTTTAAAACAAGCTTCTATATTTTGCTAAAAAAATACACATAAGTTAGTTTTCTCTTATTTCAAATGTAGTAAGATATTTGTACTAGAAACCTCACCAAACTTACTTGGGAAGATTTTATGTTTTTGCAGTGTACAAAAGAATAAACCAGAATAAAACCTATCCCTCTTTCTTTGTGACCGATTACAACATAAATCCATCCATCCAGTAAATGTTCACAGATAAATGTTGACAGCCCTGAGGTAAAGGCTCGGTGGGGGAACTAACACTTTTTTCTGTTCAAGAGCACATAGCAAAGCATCCAAGCACATTCTGCAAAAAAGGTTTTATAAATTAAATCCTTTGAACTTTTTCTGGAGTTGTATAGTAATTTTACTATCTTTAGGGGACTTCTTTCCTACTTTTCTTCCTTTAAACAGAAACTACTCTGTTGATGTTTCTGCCATATCCAGATATCTCTATTTTTGTATCTTACACTGAAGTCAGCCAATACAAACCCTTTAGTCTTTAGTCCTAGTTCTTACTGCTCTCTGGTGGTCGATATAGAAAATACTCCATTGCTGTCCATTCAGTTCATATTTCCATTTTATTACACCCAGTATTTTATTAGTATCTAAATTTATACAATGTGACAAAATGAAATATTTTTCTTTTTTAGAATTGGAAGTTCAAGTTCTGATTGCAGTTTTTTTCCAACATCTGATGATTCGAAACTAATCTGAAATAATACCAAAAAA
Organism: Poeciliopsis prolifica; assembly: GCF_027474105.1. Classification (NCBI taxonomy): domain Eukaryota; kingdom Metazoa; phylum Chordata; class Actinopteri; order Cyprinodontiformes; family Poeciliidae; genus Poeciliopsis; species Poeciliopsis prolifica. The sequence goes on from NW_026562389.1 coordinate 425,690, forward strand.
AAAGAGCACAGTATAGTTAATTAAGACAGAAGAAATGTATGGAGCAATAAATTTGGTAATGCTAGTGATGAATGAAGTACCATTGATATGCATATGAAGGAGATGACAAGTATTCATTTTTGGTCCCTTCTATCTCTCATTGAAAGATATCTATGATGAAAAGAACCAAGAAAAGTGATCTGAACGAGGGAGTGGTGAGAAACAGAAACAAAGAGAAAAATTATAAACAATTAAAATCAAATTATGGGGGCACTGCATCAATATTAGCTGCTGAAGCTAATAATAAATCATCACTGTGCGCCTTGACAGTGGGTAATCGGCACATCTGTAATTGGTACAAATTGGTAATCAGTGGGGCATTTAAATTTCAATGTGTGTGCGAGTGTGTGTGTGTGTGTGTGTGTGTGTGTGTGTGTGTGAACGTGCTTAAAAAGCTTCTAGTCTTCTCATTAATGTGGAGAGGATCAAATAAAGGATAAACACATGCCTCCTTTTCTTCCGAAGCAAACATTGCAGCATCTGATTTGAACTCTGTAATTAGCGGCTCATTATCCACAGAGGGGAAATAATCTGTGAAATTAGCATCTGTGGTGGAGCAGGTTTAATAAAACTGTCATGTTCCGCCACATCGGATGTGCAAGACATATTTAATATTCTCTTCTAACATGTAATATCAGAATTTAAAGTTTACCTAAAGCTATAAAATGAAATTAATCTTCTCGTTTTGGTCAGCCACATGTAATTTTTACATATAGGTCACGCCAGGTTCATGCTGTGCATTCGTGCCCCCTTCACCCTGAAGCCCATAAATAAATTCCGGTTAACAGGGTGCCCTCCTAATTGATAAGAGACACTGAGAGAAAAGGAGAGGGGGAGATTATTTTATCTTTTTTATGTTTATTTTTAAATAGCTCTAATGAGAGCAAAGTTGATGAACTGATATACACAGAACAAGACTTTTTTTGTCAGCAAAGGTTTAAAAATCAGTCTCTGCCCAACTTTCTTGCTTTAATCAGCGACATTTCAGACAAAAAGATTGATGTAGGCCAAAATCAAAATCGAACTGCTTCTCAAACCTGTGGCTCGCTTGACGCATGCGCAACGCGCCATTGGGGGAAATGATACGAGAATTGGAAGTGGGAGTTAACAACAATAACAACAACAACAAAAATCCTGAGATTTCATCCTGCCCTTTCTTTTCTTCACGGGATGTTGAGATCAAATGTTCTCCAGCTGAAGTTTGCCCTCGTGTTTTTGTGAAGAAGTTTGGGAGAGATGCCAGAGTGTGCACAAGGTTGGTGCAGTTTCACCGCTGGGAGGGCAACGTGGGACAGAGGCAGTTTTCACCTGCAAGCCGCCGCTCCGGGAGATTCAGGTACTTTCATCAGTTTGCTTGTTTTCATGAAATAAAACATTATGTCTGGAATGTGCGCGACAGTTGCATCAGAGGATTTACCGGCTGACTTTTCTAACAAGTAGTTACTTTTTGAAGGTAGGTTCCCCGGAGTTGAACTGGTTTATAAATAAAATGTCTGCTACTGCTTAGCTACTCTGCTACCAACATTCAGATGTGCTAGCTGATGTTTTCGTAGCAGGTAGTTGCGCTCTTAAGCTGGACGTTTTAATGCGGGGCTACTTCCTGATGTGCCTTTCAAAATAAAATCAAGTTGACGTGACCAACGTCAATTAGCCACAGCTGAGTCAATGATACAAGTTTTTAACAAGCAAATGTTAAAACAGAAATTATTTGAATATTTACCTAAATAATTTACAATAGTAGTTACTTTAATATTATAATAGTAGTTGTGTTTATTTTGTTGTGTGGAGTTTCTAATAAACAAAGAGAAGTAAATTGTTCCATTTTGAAATTATCTATGGATTTCCCTCATCATGTGGCACCCTGGGTAGAAAGTCATATCACAATAACTAAAACGCCTCTTCAGTCATTTTTCTTTTTCCAGAAAACAACCTCCTGTAAAGGCTTTCCTAGCGATTCCTCTTTTATTTTGAAGGGGACGCATCCAGACTTCCGCTGCGGATCTGTTGCGCGCAGCAGCTTTGTCCTCCTCCCTCGAACAAACGCCAGCCAGACTGGCGCCGCTAGTAAGCAAATGAGCGAGACAGCCGAAACTTTTTTGTTTACCGAAGGCATATTAGGTTTTTTCAAACATCGCCCTCACCTGCAGATTTCCCCGTCGTCCTCATGTATTTGACGGTGAGCCAGCGTTATCCTAGTTTATCTTATAAATGGAAATGAAAGAGTTGCAGAGAAGCGCTCGTGCCTCCTGCACGCCGCTCAGACTCGACACAAACCTGTGATTTATTTAAAGAATCGCTGCTCTTTTTCTATGTTCTGTATGAGCGACTGATGTGTTGAAGTGATGACATTAGTGTTGAGTCAAAATAGGACCTGTGACCCTGGTTAACCTGCTTTGTAGCTGAAATTAGACGCTTTACATTTATTTATCTTTTTCCTACGGAAGCATGGAAAGTATGGAATTTTACCACAAGTGTGGAAAAGCGTTTGTGTTTTCAGACTTTAAGCATTCCTAAAGATAAAAAAAGTGGATTTCTAAATATAATTTTTTCTTTAAGAAATGAGTAGTTTTATTTTAGACTGATTACATTAAAGAATCAGTGACGTCATTTATGGGGGAAAAAATCTTTTGTTGTACAAATTAGCCATAATAAAGTTTGAGCTGAACTTTTACATTTGTTCAAAGAAAACAATGCAAACTATGAAAACATGTATGGTACACTACAGCCTAATAACAACTGCTCTGAAATGACTGTGTATATATATATATAGTTTCAAATCTCCTTCTCATAGATTCTGCCACATATCTCCTCGGAGCGTGAGAGATCTGAAGTCACACAACTTCCAAAAAATGCTTTGGCGTTATAACAAACTTTATTTACAAAGGAAAGGTTTACTACTCAAATGTCACCATTTCTCACTCTGTACCAGGTTGTAGCATAAGCCAATGTGCATCCTCAGTCTCTCATTAATTGCATTATTTTTCTGCCCTGCCTGCGAAATGTTCAGAAGACGATGTGAAGCCCTCGACGCGCGGCCCAGTTGTTTTTCTCAGGAAGTGCGGCAGAACCTCCGGCTAAGATGTCCATCGCCAGCACACCCACCAGCAACGATGCGTGCCTGAGCATCGTGCACAGCCTGATGTGTCACCGGCAGGGCGGCGAGAGTGAGACATTTGCCAAACGAGCCATCGAGAGCCTGGTGAAGAAGCTGAAGGAGAAGAAAGACGAGCTGGACTCCCTCATCACGGCCATCACCACAAACGGCGCCCACCCGAGCAAGTGTGTGACCATCCAGAGGACTCTGGATGGTCGACTGCAGGTAGACCCAAACTGCCCGAGTAACAGCTAACGTACTCCAGCTGTGCAGGGCATTGGACATAGTTGGTTCCTACTTCAGTTTAGTGAACAAAACGAGGTTGTCAGCCATTATCTAATGCCAAGCTTCTCTGATGGTCTTCAGGTTGCGGGGCGTAAAGGGTTCCCTCATGTGATCTACGCTCGGCTTTGGCGATGGCCGGACCTGCACAAGAATGAGCTGAAGCACGTGAAATACTGCCAGTTTGCCTTTGATCTGAAGTGTGACAGCGTGTGTGTCAATCCCTATCACTATGAACGAGTGGTGTCCCCTGGCATAGGTGAGCCACGGTAGCATTTAGATTTAGTTTCATTTAATTAAACAAAGCATAAGTGAAAGTGCCCAAATTTTTTTTTACTATTTTCTCTACTGTTTGTTCCATGACAGCATCAATAAATATTAGTAAATATGAAACTATGAGTGTGATTAAATGCAGTTACTGTGAACATTTCAATCACACTTTTTTTAGCAAGTGGTGTCCTGAAGAAGCCTGTTTCAAATGGTTTCAAAATCAGAATCATTGTGGTGCTTTGAATGCTGGGTTAGGGTTTCCCAAAAGGAAGTAATACATACTTTTTTATCATAACTTTTATCATTACCAAACTACCGCAAAATATTGCGATGAAATTGTAGGTCCTACCTCTGACCTCAATCAAAACGTCATCTCTTTGCAGGCTAAATTTAAACTAGTGCTCCCAGCTACTGTTCTTAAAAAACATGAAGGAGATCTGTGTTTGGAGTGTTTTTAAAGGAGGAAACCCACTTTGTTGTGATCATTTCAATCCAGTTTGGCTTCCTGCCTCCAGTCAATCCTTCAGATTCGTTTTCATTTCAGCAGCTCATATTCCGTTCTGTCGCTCCAGACCTCTCAGGACTCACACTAACCGGCTCCGGACCCAGCTCCTCGCTGATCGTGAAAGACGAGTACGACTTTGATGCGCCCCCGACTCTCCCGACTGTCGATGGCGGACACTCTCTCCAGACCATCCAGCACCCCCCGTCCGGCAGCCGCCCGCCGCAGGCGGAGCCGTATCCGACCCCGGGCCTGCTTCCGCCCGTCGAGGTGCCCTCGTCGGTCTCCGCGCAGTCCTTCCCTGCCATCCCTGCAGGATCAGGCAGTAAGGCGGTTGCGAATCATTCCCCTTGGTCTGCTTGGAAATGTAGATTCTTCTTACCTTTCCATCTGTATTTCCTCCTCCAGGTGCTGGTTCCAACTGGTCCAGGAACAGTGGCTTCCCCCCTAGCATACCTCACCACACCAACGGTCATCTGCAGCACCACCCCCCAATGCCACATCCAACTCACTACTGTAACTTTAAGCTAAAGCTTTGCCTTCGTCAGTCAATTTGTCTCATAATTTTTCTTTACTTTGAAAAACTGCGATGTGTTTTTCCTTTCAGGGCCAGTACACAACGAGCTCGCCTTTCAGCCTCCGATATCCAATCATCCAGGTATAAATAAATCCTGTCAGTGTAAAACAATGTTATTTTTTTTGTTTTCGAGTGTGTTTTGATGAGCTGACTGTTCTGTCCTGCCCTTCAGCGCCTGACTACTGGTGCTCCATTGCTTATTTCGAGATGGACGTCCAAGTCGGGGAGACATTTAAAGTGCCGTCTTCTTGCCCCGTTGTGACGGTGGACGGCTACGTGGACCCCTCCGGAGGGGACCGGTTCTGTTTGGGCCAGCTCAGTAACGTCCATCGTACTGAGGCTATTGAGAGAGCGAGGTGAGACTCTAGGTGATTTCAGAACTTTCCAGGTTTTTGCCGGCACTAAAAGACAAAGTACTATTATGGCAAAAATATTTATTTTGTGTTTTACATCTTTTAATGTATTTATAATGTTGTCTAAAAAAGACCTGGGTGGTTAAATAAAAAATCTGCAGATTGTGCCAGTTAGTTTTTTCATCCGATTAATCTATTACTAAATCATCTCTGTCTGCAGCCCCAGCAGGAAGCATCTTAAACTGTTTATTTTGTTTCCTTTACGCCTCGTTTTCCCTCTTTTTCTTTTCCCTCAGGCTTCACATCGGCAAAGGCGTCCAGCTGGAGTGTAAAGGAGAGGGAGACGTGTGGGTGCGATGCCTCAGTGACCACGCAGTATTTGTTCAGAGTTACTACCTGGACCGAGAGGCGGGCCGAGCCCCAGGAGACGCCGTGCACAAGATCTACCCCAGTGCGTACATCAAGGTGAGACATCCTCTGCCGCCACGCCGAACCTTTTGAGTCTACAACACAAGTACTCAGACCGCCACCCGTCCCCTCCAGGTGTTCGACCTCCGTCAGTGCCACAGACAGATGCAGCAGCAGGCCGCCACGGCTCAGGCGGCGGCGGCTGCTCAGGCGGCTGCTGTGGCGGGGAACATACCTGGTCCTGGATCGGTCGGAGGAATCGCTCCAGCTATCAGTAAGAGACATTTAAGCTTTTTCCACGACAAAATGTTTTACCATGTGGGCCAAAATGGTCAAGTTGAAACCAACCAAGAGCCAAAGAATTTAGATTTTTTTTCATTTTTGTTTATGAAAGTTAATTTAAAAATTTTTTTTTAAGTAAGTGTTTGACTTTTACTGACATTTTTATAAACAACAAAGTATTTAATAAAACAAAGAAGTTTGATTTCTTTAGAAAAAGGGAAAAAAAATCAGTGTAGATCTGAAACAAAACATCCTTAATGTCCATGTTCTTTATCTGGTTTTTAGTGTCTTATTCTCAGTAACAAGATCAGGACGTGCGTCACTCGTTCTTTAAAAATCTTGCTTCATTCAGACAAGTTTACTAAATGGATGTAACCAAGTCTGCTCTGTTCACTGCTCAACGTCACTGGATGTTTGTGGTTCTGTTTATACTGAATGTTTATCAATGTCACAATGAACATGACACTGAAATGATAAGAGGAGTACTTTTTATTGTTCTTTCCATCTTTTGAAGAATTTTTTGTATCTTTTCCGAGATGATTTTTTTTTTAACTGCCCCAGCCTCAAAGCTCAAATTCACAGTCTGAGAAATTGCAAATAAAATATAACATGAGTATTTATGGTCATTATACAGAAATGTCAGGTGACTGACTGAGTGTTCAGGAAGCCTACTGTGAACAAAACCTCAAAGAAAATGAAATGAATTAAATGTTGTCTTTTGTTTGGTCTTAGGATTTTGCAGTATCTGTTCTTTGCTGTGCCGGTTTGTTGATATTCCAACGAACTGTGTGATTAGTGCATCACTGAATCTGGATTTAATCTCTCAGCAGGAGTTTCTTATCCTGACTGTGATGGTGTTAAAAAATGACCAGAGGTTGGAACGGAGAGGAAAACCTGTAGCAATCAGTGCTATTGCTCTGTTCATACCTACAAACCCACTATCAGTATTTTCTAATATTTGACACCCATGTTGCTGGTACTGAATTTCACGACCATCACAACAGAAATAAATTTGTATCTAATGAAACTATACAGGACATGTTTTCTTTTCTGAGTTGAATTCCTGAAATCAATACAAATTTTTGCTGATATTGTGAATTACTGTGAGGTTGCTGTGAATGGACCGAACATGCTTTCTTAAGTGCAGCGCTCTCACGATTGAGCGTAACAAACGGCACTCGCTACAGAGCTGTGGCTGTGAATCTGAGCCGAGCCGCCGCTCACGCTGCCCTCCTCTCCTCTCAGGTCTCTCTGCCGCCGCCGGCATTGGGGTCGATGACCTCCGACGGCTCTGCATTCTCAGGATGAGTTTTGTTAAAGGCTGGGGGCCCGACTACCCCCGGCAGAGCATCAAGGAGACCCCGTGCTGGATCGAAATCCACCTGCACCGGGCCCTGCAGCTCCTGGACGAGGTCCTTCACACCATGCCCATCGCTGACCCCCAGCCTCTGGACTGAGACCCTCCAGCTGCAGGTCCTCGCCCGAACACACACGGCCAGCGACTCGCCTTCCTCAGTGAACTCCGGACGGTAAAAAAGTAATGATAAATAGACAAATGTTTTCAGGCGTGCTCGAGGCGTCGCGTTGCACTAAGGCTCCAGCTGTTGCTCACAGCAACAAGAGCCAAAGCCATCTATTAAAACTCGTTTAATGCATGGCTTTAACTGTAGGACTTTGTAGAAACTATACACCAACACGCACATAAAGGACACCAGCTACTGACGACCTCCGACCTCACTGAACCGTCGAGGAGCTGCGTGCGTTTTTCCGAGGATGGCTTCAAACCCGCAGCTGCAGAGGCGAAGGTCACGCCGATCACTTCCTGGCAGCCAGAAGCGGCCGGGACAGGATGTGGGAGATCAACACAACAATCAGAGAGAGCCGCTCTTATCTGATGCAGAGTTTCAGCCACTGGAGTCGAGACGCGTCTGAACACGTCCAGGTCAGCTGTTGTCAAAGGGTTTGTTTTTTTTGTTTGTATTTTTTTTTGTTTTTGTTTTTCATAAGATAAACTTCAGTTCTTTGCTGGGAAGACAAGTCTCTGTTTCCATCGTCTCTGTTGAACAAGATAAGTGACAAAGAGCTGAACTCCTGCTCTGTGTGCACAAAATCAGTGGCTTGCAAAAGTATTCATACTTGGTTGTTGATTTATTTATTTTTCTTAGAATTTTTGTTAGATTACGATCACATTTTTAATTTCAACCCAGGTGTTTTGTGTCCTAGAGGAAAGCAATGTTTTCTGCATTGTTTTTAATATTCACAGGTAATGATTGTGTATTATGATGAGATACTATGACTAGGCCATTTAAAAACAGGAATATGCTTTGACTCCCATCAGCTTTGCAGTCACTGCTGAATACGGGCGTTCCCACAGCATGATGATGCCACCGCCATGCCTCACGGTGGCGATGGAGGTTTTCCACCTCGCTGCCTGTAGGCTGTTGACGCAGTTTGGTCTCAGTTTCATCTGAACGAAGCAACTTCTGTTACAAACATGGCTTGTGGCAAAACTGCGAAAAGGCTTTTTCTTCTTGCCGCTCTTCCTTACAGACCAGATTTGTGAAGAGATCTGCAGATCATCCAAAGAGTTTCTCTGATTGTTGCTCTCCTTGCAGTGCCTTGTCTGGGTTTCCAGGTGTCATTTTTCCATTCTTTAGAAAATGGATTGAGCTCTGTTGGATGGGAATTCGTTTGCTTATAGCTTCATCTCTGAGCTGTTTAATGTGCTCTGAATGGATTTCATTGAACCGCGATGGAGTAAAAGCGGCCGAATGCAAATGCTTTGAGTCCACTGACTTCTGTTATTTATTCCCACAGTCATTGTGTGCTGTATTACATGTGATCACCATTAATTTTATTGCAGTTTGCGGTTGCAGCAGGAAAAAATGTGGTGTAAATACTTTGGCAAGGCCGTAATTTTCCAGCTGGCAGCCTGTGTCACTCCTGAGTCAAATTCCCTCAAAAGAACTCCTGACCACATGTAAACGCCGTACTTGACAGCCTGCCGACTCTTAGTCACGGACACAATTATTTTTAAGAAGCTTCTGTTTTATTCCACCGCAGAGATTGGGTTATTTACCTTCTCAGCGGGAGAGAAACTCTTCTGTTCAATGCGGGAGTGACGCAATCAAGCAGAGAAGAGACTGATGTTGATCTCAGTACAAAGATTGAGGTTTATCTGTGTTTCTTTGGTGACCACAAGTGACAATTTCTGAGGAAAGAAAACAGTCTGTTGTAAAGATTAAACAGAGGAAAGTCCAGGAAGTCCTGATTTGAATCTGTTTCCAGTCATATCTGACACAAGGGTTGGAGTCCTGACAGCTGCACTCCTCCTTCAGACTTTATCCAGGTTTACTGTGTGAAGCTTGACAGAAAAACAATTAGAGGATTTATAGCCTGTGCTCAGCCTTTGTTACATATTTTGTTGTTGTTGTTTTTTTTCCTACTTTTTCTGGTTTATTTGTTCATTTGTAGCACTTTACCTTTGACTAAAGGAGCGAATAGGTCAGTTGAGAACAAGTTAAAGATTACAAACCGAACATTGGATTCAGATTTAACACTTAAACTTTCAACCCTTCACCTTTCATCATTTGAACTTTTTATTTTTTTTTCCTATTGTCCTCATAAACCTATGTAGACATCTTTGGTTTTCAAATGCTTGCAGACTTTTGTATGAAACACTTTTTCCCATTTAAGTTATCGAAGTTGCTGCAGATCAGTGATGTTGCACTCAGCAGGAGCGGCACATAAAGTCACATCCAGACCATGTTTGGCTTCTTTTTACTTTAAATTAAACATTAAAGCAGACACACCTTTAATCTGTGCTGTTTAACATCCAAATTTTGCACAGGCTTTGTGGTCTAGTAGTTTAAAAGACAAGCAAGATGTTACTTCTCTTCGAAGGAAGATAAATTATTGAATTTAAAAGCCTTTTGGCCAATTTTAGGCTTTTTTGTCTGAAGTTAATTGTCAAAATATTCGTTTATTTTCATTTATCAAGGGCCAAAAATTGCTGCAATTTAATGAATATTTGATCATTTAGATCATGTTTAAAAATCTACATCAAAATGTCATTTAGTAAATGCATAATTAAATGTGGAAATATTTATGCATTTATAGTTTCACACAGTATATAATTGTAGCAAACGATAAATTACAGTTTTAAATGATTTCTGTAATTGATTACAATTTGCTCAAATTTCATAGTTTATGTAAATGATCAGTGGCACTTTTGGTCCTGAACGTTTTCCGTAATTCGCCGTGTTCTTCTGACCAGCAGCGTTTTGCTCGCGGTGATTCCAGTCGTGTCGTCCAGTCAGCCCGTCACTGTCCAGTCCTGAGTGGGTTTTTTTTTTCTGGTGGAAGTGCAGGAAGCGGCGTGTTTTCTGCCGAGAGTTCATGCTGAATCGAATCTAAAAGTGTGCTTTTAAAAGGTGAAAAATATATATTTTTTTTCGTTTTGTTTTTTTACATGATTTGCAGTTAGTGTAGCAGCCGAAAGACGGCTTGGGTGAGTTAAGTGTTGACTACTATTTCAGATCTAATTGTACCTGCTTTTCTCATGTGAGAGATTAAATGTGGACTGCTTTTCTCCATATGGTGTCCTGTTCTTTTTGTCATCGAGCCAGTGCTCCAAAACTAATTCTTCGTCACAATGCGGGTTTTATATTAAAGCTCCAGCTGCAGTGACACCCATTAAATGTAATGCATCATTCTGTATTTCATAACAGCCCACTGAGTGAACATTATGGTGTTTATGTTCCTTAGACAATTATATGAAAAGTGAGGGTGGAGGGGGGGAGTGCTTTGCTATGACAACCATGAGAGAGTGGGAGAAATGTCACTAAAAGTCCAGACACACACTCCTGTGAGAAACGTTGAACTGAAATCCCCCTGAATGTGTGTTCGGTCAGAAAAAGATCCTGTCATCACATTATTACTGCAGATTTATGGGGAAAAAAACATCCCATCATTCTTGATGAGCTCTTAGCAGAATACATGTAGACTTGTTACAGTAACTAAGGTTGGAGTCTCTGCTACAACAAGCCCAGACATTTAACCAAATGCTCCCATTTTGTTCTTGATTCATAGAACAAAACCTTCATATTCTGGGCAGAAAAGTGGCAGAAGACTTCCTGGAGCTCTGCACGTCAATTCTTACGAAGTAAGGGAGAGATTTTTCTCTCATCGCGAGCGAGTTTCTGAGAGTCTCCACCTTGAATTGAATTGTTCACATGTTGTGTTGTTGCAGTAATGCACAACTTTGAAGTTGCATTTTAACAATTAAAGAGGAACGTTCATCTGCTTCAGTACTTCAATCCAAAAGGCAGACTTCAGTCATTTACAGTTATACGTTTGAAACCTTTGTTTTTAATTTGGATGACCGTGGCGCCACAAGGAAACTAAACTTTTCACTTCCTCCAGAGTATATAGTTTATCATATAATCAATGACAAATTTGTAATTTTAAAGATCTTTTCTTTTTTTCCAGAATCAGAGTGACAGCTTTATTGGTCAAGGTTATGTGCAGTTAAAAAGAAACCATGAAAAATCAGAAATTGTCTTTTAAGAGTATCTTAGAACAAGGCGTGGAGAAATGTCTCATGGTCCAGAATTTCTTCCTTCCATTTTCTAAACTTATTGCGCTAATAAAATGAAGGCAGCAATAACTAAATAAAAGATGGTCAACTATAACTACACATTTTTGTTACATTAGCTGTAAGCCACCATCAGTATGATCAGAAATAAAAGCTTGAAATATAAAACAATGTAATGGCAAACATACTGTTATATAACGGTAAATAAAAACTGAATGTCAAAACACTCACTTTTGCAATGAAAGTGTTTTCTGATTGAGATTCACATTCACTGTAGTGTCTGCCAATGTGTTCAAGACAAATTATGTAGAATAAAATGTGAATTCTCATTTTGAAAAGGACATTTTGTTAACATCATGGGTCCAACATGCTGGAAGCAGGGAGTCAGACCTCTTCTATGAACTAACAGCATTTTACTCCCATTTTAGTAACACTTACTGAGACTTTTTCTTTTTAATCGATGTCAGAAGATGAGGCGCTCACTGAGGTGACTAACAGTTTAAACAAGTGGTCAGGCTCAGGCTCTTCACTGGCTGTAGCTGCATTTCAAACATTCAGGTCTCTAATCTGAGGTTTTTACGCTTTTTTCTACGGCTTTTTTTAAAAGAAATTCTTATTTTCTCTTTTGTTATTAGTTTCTTCTTTTTGCTGTAAATTCAAGACATTCAGATGTAATATTTAGGAATGTGCAAAAAAAAAACAAGGTACAACTAGATAGACCTAGATATGAGGACTGAAATAAATTGATAAAAAGGTAAATGGAATAAGATGGAAGGAAAAATTGACATATGGTTACTTGGATGGATGAAAGCTCAGATCGGCAAACATGGCCAGAAAAACTGATGGAAAAACAGGTGGAGGTAAAAATGGAAAGGTGACGAAAGGGACACGAGGAAAAGACTGACCAACAGGAAGGATGGATGAGCAGATTGAAAAAGACGAGCACTGATAAATGGACAGAAGGACAACAGGACAGCAGGCTGATGAATCGGTGGATCATTGGATGTTCAGACTGATGAAGTTTATAGAGCCAGAAACTTGTGTGGACCGACCAAATTACAACCTGCTTCATCAGAAACAAAACGGATGTTTCTGAATCGTACTGATGAAACCAAAGCACTCCAACTGGAGCGCAGAGAGAGAATAAAGTCTGGAAACAACTTTATGGACAGTTTTATTCGAGGTCGACCTCGATGAAGTCAGAGACCCGACTCTCAACATCCCTGCACTTCATGAGGGAGGTAATCTTACGTTTAATCCAGGTTTAATCCTCTGCTGGGATTTTCAGTTACCCGGAACACAACATGACTATAAGAAGAAAAAAATAATAAAAACAGGAATCTGAAGTGGCTTAAAATGAAACCGTCTTTATTACGTAACTTTAATATCAGAAAAATAAAACTCTTAAAATTCTCTTTACAGCAAATATATAATATCAGTGCTTTGGCCGCAATAACTTAAAAGGCCATTATAAAATATAGTCTGCTTTAAACTCCTGACTTAATTTGAAGAATTTATATGCCTTAAGACTCCTCCTACACATATACATAACAAAAGTGTAGTAAAATTAGCAAATACTTTGAACCGTTGGTACAGCTTTGAACAATATGCATTAGAGATAGATAATCGAAGATACATCTTAATAGTATACCGTTCTTAATTTTGGTGGTGTACAGACATGACAGGCAGCTTGAATCCTTGGCCTTTTTACAGTTGCAGTGAAGATCCACAATGGCGGTAAATGATGAAGACATGCTCTTGATGCACATTCCACTTTCAACTAAGTTTAACGGCAGCTATCAATACTATTAATCATCATCAATACTGTAAACTACTAACTAGACTACAAGCAGATAGCACTGAGACGCTCTCCTCTGCAACATCATCTGGATTTCCAGCTCTTCATTCGCTTAAAATCACTCGGAAAAGTAAAAATAGAAACAAATTTAAAATATTATTGTAAACATTTTGATATAGATATATTTATGTATATACGAAATGTAACAAAATAAAAATAAGTTCTGTATATTTCTCAGTCATTAACAGTAATTTTTATATAATACATACACAAAAAGGAAAAAAGAAACAAGAAAAAGGAAACGTCAATAGGTTCGTGTTGATAATCCGAGGGCCGGTCGTGTATTGCATTCCCTCAGGCGGAAAGAGAAAATAATAAAAAGATCGATCCTTTGAAGAGGTGAGAGAATTTAAATAACTGGGACGGATAAAAGAGAAGACGTATGCAGGTGAGGTGGGATTTTTTTTTTTTTCCTTTTTCTTTCTTTTTGCACTTTTGGGTCTTGTTTGGTTCCGTTTCCAAAAAAAAGTTCACTGAACCCGGAGGAGAGGATACAGAGGAGTTTAGGATGAAACGACGCGATGGGTCTGAAATACTGATCACAGCTGGAATGCTGGCGGGACTTGCAGTCCAACGTCCACAAAAACAAAAGCAAGCAACAGGATTGACCTTATGTAGTGAAGTCGTTCCAGCTGCTCCTTCTCCTCCTTCCTCCTCCTCCCCGCCTTCAAAATGTCTGAACCGATTCAGTCATACAGGAACCTATAGACACCGGTGTTTAAAGCTAATACTTGAGATGATTTCCACATGTATGTACCGTTCTGAGAAACGAGAAATAAATCCATGCATGGAAGAAGTGAGATGAGGTGTTTGTCCTAACTGCTCAATAGTGTGTCAAGTGTGTGCTTTGTAGTGCACAAAATCCTAAGAAACAAAAACAACTAGAAAATCTTGATGTTCAGAGAGGTAAATGAAGATTAGCCCCGATTGAAATCCAACAGAAAACACTCTTGAGTGTTAGTAAGTCCTAAAAGCTTTCACATTTTGTCACATTAAACCCTGACTGGTCTGACACCTTCTCAGGGAAAAACCAACAAAGTCATACAGAATTGTAAAGAGAAAGGAATTTGCATTCGGCCCCCTTCAAGCAGATACCCCGAAATAAAAACTAGTGTGATCAACAGTCACCAGAAGGCAATTAATCAGCAAATCTCAACAACGCTGTTCTGTGAAGGCTCCAGGTGTTTGATGGAAACCAGGGAACACGGCAGGCAGACTTTAAGAAAAAGTAAAAACCCTGAAAACAGAAGCTCAGTTGGAGACAGACCAGACAGGAAGCAGCAAGGAGGTGGAACAAGGTGAGTCCGTCAAACCAGAGCAAGATTAAAATTGTTGGCCCACATACGACAGGTGGAAAAAAAACCTCGAGGCAACCAGGAACCAAGATAATGGCAGCATCATGATGTGGTTATGCTTTTTCTTCAATGGGGACATAGAATTTGATGTGAAATACATGAAGCTAAAAAACAGGAACAGAAAACCTGTTAGCAGCTGCTGAATATTGAAACTGCAGCTCAGGTTCACCTTCCAGCAGGACAATAACATGAAAATGGAATGGTTGGGATTATTTTATAAAATATTTCTTCATGTGTTAGAAAGGCACAGAGTCCAACTGGGAATCTGGAGTAATGGTTGATAATTGAATGAACTTCATTTTTGTTGCAAATTTCAATCACTTTTCAGTTGCAAAATCTTCGAAGTGTTGACTCTAGAGGGCTGAATGCAAATACCACGCTTTGTATAAACTATGATCTTCACGATCGTATGCTACTTTATGTCGGTCTTCTACAAATACAAAATTTCAGTCAACTAAATTTAAATTTGTGGGTGTTATGTGACAAAATGGGAGAAGTTTTTACAAACACTTTTGTAACTGCGACTGTATCTGAGCTCTGTGCTTACACTGTCTTTATAGAGTTGTATCTGACCCGGTTCTTCTGGACTGGTTCAAATACTGAGATGATTTTTTTTTGCATAGGCCGAGCAGATGAGGCGCAAAAAGAAAAAGCAGTGGATGGCCTTCATCTCCGTTTCACATCTCAGTGGAATAAAGCGGACAGGTGCGGGATGGAGCGGTCCACGTAAAAGTCGACATTCAAGTTAAAGAGAAGATTCTCGAGATGGCTTTAAAAATAAGAAATAAAAACTTGTACAACAAAAGCAGCCAGTTTCTACTTCACTGGGATTTGTTCAAGATTACAGCTGGAAACATCTGCCAGTTTTGATCCCAAGTGATACTTTTTAAGAATGACGAGGCTCATCTACATTTAAAAAAAAAAAACGACGACACCAGAGAGGAGGAATGTTACAAAAGACGTCCCTAGCCTTCTAGGTGAAAACCAGCGCATGGTTTGCCCGTGTGAACATGTAAACAAAAACTATGACAAGAGGAAAGAAAAAGTATAAAAACAATCAACTCTACCTTTGTTTCATAGAGATACTGTCAGCTTGTGGGGTTTTTTGTTTTGAGCGGGAGATTGGGATTTTATTTTGGAGATAGTGTTGTGATGGTAATTATAAGCTTTCCAAATAAAAAAAAGGCCACAAGTTTGTTTGAAAACAGAGCAACACCGTGTCAGCTGAAACCACTCGTCTCCTTCCTTTACGCTCGGGAATTAGGCACGAGTTTACCGTAAACTGGTTGGATTGGAACGGGAAAGCCAAGCGACGATGCTGAAGAAGCACAACATCCTCGTGGTCTAAGGAACAAATATACGATTGCTTATGGAGTGTGAAAACTTTCCAGTTATAGGTTTAATCCACTTAGTTTTCAAAACCCTCCTTTGGAGTGTTTTCATACATATGAAAAAACTATTGATTTACAATTTGGACGTAAACCGTACCCTTTTAAAGGAGCCGGAAACGTGAGAAACGTGCCTTGACGGCTCCCTTCTTGCTGCACTCACTAAGTTAATTACACTGCCAGCTGATATGAAGTCTTACTGCCTGCTTCTTGTTCTTTCAAAGTTTCGTCTGGGATAAAATGTCTGAAATGGCAAAAATAAAAAAATAAAGCGTTGGCCCTAAAGGCAAACATTTTCCTAATATACTTTGAAGTAAAAAAATAAAATAGGAAGAGGAAAAAAAAATTAGGATGAGAAAGGGAAAAAAAAAGTTCCAACCCTCCCAATGCTACATAGAGGGCTTCTAACCCTCCCGTTATTCAATCAAGAAGACTTCACAATAGCAGGCACAAGAACGGGCTCAGCACCCTAAACCCATGCCCTAAACACACACCCTTCCTATCCCACTTCACCGACTCTCTGCACCTTTGTCAAATTAACACCAGCCTGGAGAAAGCTGGAGCGAGGAATTACCTAGATGCTGATTTGGGGTCTTGTTTTTAAAGTCCCACACATTAAGCTATGAGCCAGAAGTGTCAGGGGGAGGATGACCCCTGAATCAGCCATCAAGGGGAAAAAAATAGATTCAAACGAATCACATATTGCGCAGCTGAATGGCCTGCGTGGCCGGGGACAGGCACACAGGGCACACGGCCTCTGGGCCCTGGCAGATTTGTGTGGCACAATCGAGACAGAACAGGTTATGGCCGCAGGGAACCAAGGCAGCGATCACCTGGTTCTCCATGCACTGGATGCATATCTCCTGCACCCTCCCGGATGAGCCGAGCGCAGGCCGGTAGGCGAAGGAGGAGTCGGGGGGCGAAGTGGAGGTGGTGCTTTCGCTGGAGGAGGAGAAGGCAGAGCTGTAGGAGGGGATCCTGTGGGCATCCAGGGTCCCGGCCGACCCGAAAGGCCTTCGGTGAACACGCTGGGCCTGAGGGTGCTCCAAGGCCTCGGTCCCAGAAAAGGTTGGGGAGAGGCGTGGGGTGCCAGGCTGGCTGGTCTGCAGAGATGAACAGAAGCAGTCTGTAGACAATCACAGCTGTGAATCTAATAGAGCTGAAACGATTAATCTAATTAATCGATTATTGAAATAATCAACTAATTTAGTAATCAACTGCAAACTGGAGAATGCAAACTTCAGTTAGTATTAAAAAAAATAAAATAAAAAATCATTATATGTTCAAAACCAAAACTTCCCAAGTTGCAGTTTTAGCTTTAGCTGGGTAAATTAAGTTACATATAATTTATTCCTATTCAATTAATCGGTTAATGCAGTTGTTCCCAAAGTGTGGGGCGCAGGAAGCAGTATGGATGAATAAAAAAAAAAACATTTACACTAAAGTGTCTCACTGTTATTATGGCTGGTAGTGTGTTTTGTTGCAACCTGAAGTATGAAATAAACTTCAGTGGAGGTTGAAAACAAAATATGAGTATAGTTTTATGTCTGGTTGAATGATGTGTGTGCCTTGATGATTTTTTTTTTGGGGGGGGGAGATTTTATTGTAATCCATAGTAAGAGGTATTTAAAGTAAAAGGTACATTAATCAAATGATGAAGCATACAACAAAGGAATACTATGTTGCATTTTTGGCAGTAAAATGTTTATTTGGCTGTTTAAAAAAAGGAATTGAATTATCTGTTTATTTGTATTGTTGTTTTATGCATTTCTATAAATGTACACAAAAGACTTACGGGATTAAATGAAAAGTCAGCAGAATGTGCCAAATTTTGTATCCAACTAATTGTCTGAATAATCAGTAGAACAACTGATAAGTAAAATAAACGTTATTGGCATCCCTGGAATCTAACTCGGGTTGAAGACCGGCTCGACGTCTGCAGAATAATTTACCTGGGACTGCAGGGAATCGAAGGCCTGAAGTGACGGCTGGTCCACAAAGGGGCTCCAGATGTGCGGTGGTGCAGCGGACTGCGAGGTATGGGCAGTGGAAATGGTTAAGGGCTCGAACCCTGAGGAGGACCCTCCGCCTCCCAGACTGAAGAGCTCTTCAGACCCCACACTGAGAAGCCCGTCGCCGAACCAGAAACTTGTGCTGCTGCTGCTTGTACTGTTGTTGTTGTTGTTGTTGTTGTTGGCGTTGGCGTTGAAGGGGAAGGTTGGGCTGAAGTCGGCCATCCGGTTCCCGTTCCCGCCGCCGTAGAAAGAATCAGCGGAGCTGGAGCCGCTGCCCAGAGAGCTGGAGCTGTCGTTGCGGTAGGTGGAAGACATCCTGACGGTGCTGCTGATATTGCTATTGACCCGCTGAGAACCACTGATGCTAACCGGCAACAGGCTTCCACTGCTTGGCGACGACGCGCCTGCGTGAAGCCACCCGACCTCCCCCACACCAACGGGGTTCAGGGAGGTCTCAAAGCTGACGTCGGTCCCGTTGAATTGGAAATCGCTGTTATCCACGCCAGGAGCCTCGACGCCCCCACAGCTGCCGGTGCGCAGGGCGATGTGCGCCTCGATTTCCTCCCTCGCCCGGTCCACGTTCTCTGGCATTCCCGTGACCTCGAACACCGGCTCTTTGTCCCGACTTGGAGTCACGATGTAGGTATGCGTCTGCTGCTGAATGCGCTTGATGGTCGCTCCTGGAGGACAGATTAACATGAAAATTGATGGTATAAGTTGGACTCCATGAAGCCACCTCCAACTCAAAAGCACAAGGGAAAAAAACTCAATATTCTTAAGAGTCTTTGGGGTTAGAAATGTCTAATTCAGTTACCACCACTAGCTAGAACCATTTCCAAGACAGGATGGATCGGTACCATCACGGTTACACCAAGTTCTCACTCTACCACGTTATAGCAGGAAACATTTTTCCAATTCATCATTTTGGTGAAGCTGTGCAAACTGTTCCCTGAGAAGGCTCAAAAGATTCAGTGGGTCGCTATGGCCTCACACATACTTTGAGTGGCCATTTGAGCATCTGTTCCCTTTTCCTCATCGGTCTGCTTATTCCCTTCCAACATCTACTGCAGAGGGGAAATAAAATTTTTCTAACTAGATTTTAATTTTAATTAGGTTTTTCAAGCCGGGGGAAGAAAGTTTGGTTTATCCATTTGCTACCGAATGAAAATGGGTAAACCAAAATTAAGATTTTTTTTTATGTTACAAGTAATTAAACTTTATTTATGTTGTACCTTTTACAGGTCAGAATCTACCATGGGTGCTCCACAGATGATATAACATAATACATGTTGCATAAGAGAAAGTAAAACAAATTAAAAGCCAAAAGTGATTGAAAACTAAAAGGGTAAAATTAATGTTCCAAATAATTTTTCTAAATTACCGAAAGAACACAATCTGCCGAGTAGGACAAAAAGTGTAAAGCATTAATGATGTGCAGATGTCTGGACGAAAAACAGAGCCATCATAAAATGCAGCTGGAGAAGCTGGGAAAACCACAAGCAAAGTAACACCAAAATTCAGCAAAAAAGCCCTCTACATTCAGTAATTACTCTCCTTCAGATGGCAGTGATGATTACAACAACCCCTGGCTTTAAAGAAATCCAGCTGTGAAATAATTACTGCTTTTAACTGTAAGCTGCTCTGATGACTCACCTAGCTGAAGTGCAAAACACTAAAATCCAGTCTGAGGACAGAAGGCTTTGAAAAGGGCAACACTAAATAAAGGCAAATGAACAGATGTCTTGAAATATAGCCAGAGCACTTCTGTGTATTCCCCACGTTAGGAAAAAAATAAGCAACTTTTGGACTTTTTACTGTTCTTATCTCGTATATTTAGCTTACCGAGAATAGTTTAAAGCAGTTTCCCAATCCTGGTCCTCAAGGCAAACTACCCTGCATGTTTTAGAGGTTTCTCTCCTTTAATACTCCTGATTCAGCTGACTAAAGTTCAGAAAACACCTGTTATTCTGCCATCAATTTAAATCAGCTGGGCTGAAGTAAGAAAACACCTAGAACATGCAGAGCAGTGTGCCTTGAGGGCCAAGGTTGGGAAACGCTGGTTTAGAGATTAATTTCAGACATATAAACTCAAGAGATATTGAGGATAAGGATGTTCAGGGGAGTGAAAGACAACTGAAGTAATCAAAGAACTTCAAAGGCAGGATAGCTATGAGCTTGCAGGTCACTGAGTTTTCTAATACTTGGAAACTGGCTCCATAAACTGATATTCTCATGCTGTTTCCTAGCACATTTTTATAGGGTTATTTTCAAGAAGAAAGGAAAATGAGATAAGCATTTATTTGAAAAAAAAACTTGCTTGTTTTTCAATACTTAAGCAAAAAAAGTAGCAGAACAGATGCAATTGGTTATACTTTGATTCTTTCTACAAGATGATTTCAAGTAAATGGAGCACAGAAACATTTATGGGATCAGCTCACCTTTGGGGCCCACAACCAGACCAACTACGCGATATGGAACGCGCACCTGATGGAGCAAAAAAAAATAAAAAAATTAAAAAAAAGAAAGAAAGAAAACACAGAAACATTACCACCTTTTTAATGTAACCAGCTTTTAAAAAGACAGTAGACGAGAACAACGGCATCAATAGGTGAATCCAAGCTGACCTGAATGGTTGTCTGCCCAGGTAGAGCAGGGGCCCCTAAGCCAGTCACAGTAGACAGAGGGCCTGTCTTGTTCCGGGAGGCTCGGATCAGGGAAAAGTGCTCGGCTGCAGACAGGATCTCTCTCTTAGCCATGGCTACATCTTCTTTGCGCCCTGTCACAACGAAGACGGGTTGCTCTCCCCTCACTGGCGTCTTTATGTAGGTGTTTGTTTTGGCTCGAAGTGCCTTGATCTTACAGCCTGGAGGAACATCACAAGGTCACACAAAAAAAAGCTCTGATGCAGCTTGTAAATTTATATTGAGATGAAGATCTACGGACCATGACTAAAACAGAGAGTTTTAGTCAATTCTTGCATGCTGTTGTGTTAATTCTGGGATTTTTTTCCTATATATTTTACAGCTTAGATTTTATATTAACCATCAAAACTTGCAGTGTTAGTTTCTGTTTGACATTTTCTAGTCAACAAAACCAGTCAATGGTCGCAAACAAACTGATGCCTGTTCATGTTTCTTATCTAAAAGACAAAAAGATAGAAAATTTTGCTTTTAAAGGGGCTAAAAAAGGAACTGAACATAAATTGTTGTTCTTGTGTCAGTTGAAGGAAGGAAGGGAAGACAAAAAGAGGGAAACAAAGAAAGCAAAATAGGAAAGAACCAAAATGTTAGGAAACAATACAGGAAAGGCAAGGAGAGAAAGAAGGACAAAAAAGGAATGTAAAAGAAGACATGCTGAAGGAAAAAACTGAGGACAAAAAATGGGAAAGGGTGAGAGGAATAAGAAAAGACAGACAGGAAAGAAGTAAATTAAACAGAAATAAGGAAAGAACAAAGCAAGGAAATAAAAGAAACAGCAACAAAAAAAGGAATAAGGTCTCTTAATATAAACATTTTACAACCCTCTATTTTAGGGCCAAAAGGTTTCTGAATGATAAATTTCCTCTGGCTGAGTTTTGTTTTAGTGGTGTCCAGTCTCCTTTCCAGTCATTATTTCCACATCCAAGTAGCTGGGCTTATGAATTAAATATTCCTTTTAGCAGTGGTTGAGAGTCCAACATTATTACCAGAGCCATTTCCTGTTGTTGTCAACACCAAGCACCCTCCCCCACCTGATCTAAAACACTACATAACACTCACACGACCAGTTTGATCTGCATGGAGATTATGTGAAGCCCAACATAAAGGAAAATTACATTGCTTAAACACATATCTTGATCTTGTGTTGCTATTATGAGACGCAAAACCTCAATAACGAGCAAAGAGCACGCTAAATCTTCAACAGCTGATGTGGCACAGCAATGGTGACCAGCTCTGTTCTTTCTTTTCTGCTCCGAGACAAAGCGAAGCCGGGTAGAAGCACGACAATAATCAGCCGCGGATGCTCTCGCAGTTCAAAAAGCCCATAAAAATACTCAGAATATTAAGTCATTCAAAAGAACTGGAGGTTGGAGACAGTTGGTTTACGGACAAAGTTGATATGTAAACTTTTTTTAAAAAAAATGTTGGGTCAGGGTGGTGTTGACCCAGTTAGCAGGGAAAGCTACTTTAGCTTGAGCTAACGCCAACCGCAGGAGCCAAACAACATTGAAGTCAGCGTGTGATTTGAGGCTTCCCATTTGGCACTCGGTTAAAGGGTAATTTCCACTGAATTCAAGAAATTACCCTTTCCACATTAGCTTCAAGGTTAGAAATAATTAAATTCTGACATGGATAATATATTTTATAGTAAAACATATGCAAATCCTTACATTTAGATGTCTTTGGTGTCTCTGACAATGACACAGGTCTAACTTAAAACAGGCATTTTACAGGATGGGTTTTGACCTGACAATAAACAAACAGCTTGTGAATTTTAAGTTCCATCTTAAAAATATATATATTTAAGGTTTCGGTGTTTTAGTCTTTGCACTTCCCTGTCTTGAGTCTTGAAAAAAAATGTTTCACGACCAAAAAGATTTTGTGCCTCCAACTCTGCATATTTGAAACTGCAACATTTTAATACAGCAGACCAAAAAGCTAAGATGTTGTTTTGAGTTTTTAAACTTCGTGGTTACCAAATGGCAAATCCCGCGTAAAACTAAAATTAGCTTTAGCTCAAGTTCAACTATTCTACAGATTTTGCAATTTGACCCAGACAGGACCAACAATGAAGTATCAGTCGTTAAATGCAGCGAAATATCGCTTTATTTAAGAAGCGTGTCGGCGGCTTCGAACCGGATGCTAACTTCAAAAGCGTTGTACCTAAAGGTGCTGAACAATTCATCAGTTAACTTCTTTTAAAACTTTATACATTTTATTTCACGTAAAACCTTTCCCCCCTCTCTTGACAAAGTTTTGAAGAGATACCATGAGGAGTTTATTGTTGGCTCATGAACAAACCAATCGACGGGAAAACCCTTACCCTGCCTCCCCACAATCTCAGCGACATGCTCGGAGCTCGGCACAGCCACACATTCGGTCGTGTTGACGCTCTTTCTCCGGGTCAAAAGCGAATGCTCGGCCTCGAAGCCCGACTCCCCGTACACACCGGGTGGGAGCATCACCATGCTGGCCGCCGGGGTTAGCGCGCTGCCGCCGCCAACGCCGCTATCATCTCGCTCCTCTCCGTTGTACAACAATACCGTCTCGACATGCGGCGGCTCCATCGCGGTGCCGCTCTGCCCCGATGGGAGGTGCTGATTACGGTGGGCCTTTGCTAGCAACGCGCCTGAAGAAGTGGCCGCTATCCCTTCGAGCTCTTCGTCCTCTGCCGTTTTGTTCGCTTCATCCCCCGAGGGCGGCCGATGCAGCGGGAGAGGCTTCAAGTCAAGGACCGTACCGAGGATGCTGAAATGGGATACTGTAGAGAGCTGATGGTGAAAGGAAACACTCTCCTCCGGTTGTTCAGGAGCCTGGCTCTGGCTGCCGTGGTGCTCGTCGAGGCCCATACCGGCGAAAGCGTGCACGAGCGGTGGTGGGACCTCGGACTCTCCCTCATCGGCCTCCAACAAAGACGTGCTACTTGGCATCATGCAAAATCGACTTAATATTGCTGTTAAATTGAAGAGAATACAAGAAACGAGTGAAACCTGTTTTTGGTGAATAAAAAAATAATCATAAAATAAAAAAGCGACCAGCGCCTGTTAGTTGAAATGTGGGGGCTTTGTTTTGTCTTTTCAGTTCTCCATGCAGCCCTCCCTTCACTGTAATCTCGTACTAGATATCGCGAGACTTGGTTTTAGGGTCAAAATTGTCAATGCTGACTGCGAGACTAATTTAGCATGAATCATGCAGGGTTGTTGGGTTGTGTTGAGGTTATATCATTGTATCGCTTTTAATTCATTTGTAGCTTACAATATTGTAATATGTATTTAAGTCGTTTTTATTGCACAACGACGTGTTAATGTTAATCATTTTCTCTAAAATGCACCATTATTATTCTGTTTATAAATATCTGTTTCCACTTTTCTGTCTTCAAACCTCAAGTACTTTCTCATATTCTCAACCTCAATCTTCCACATCTTTGGAGGAAGACTGCTGACACATGTTAATTATGTACTCAAAAATCCACCCTATCTTTCTGTCTGAACATAGGGACCCATGGGAGAGCCGGATGGGTTGATGAAAGAAAAACAAATGATAATAAATAAAAATCATAATTGGGTAAAAGTGTATTAGATGCAAAAGTATGCATAACTTACTTTTGGTAATTATTATTTTTAGATTTTTACATACTTATGCACTAAAATGCCAGAAGAGAAACAAAATTTGCAACCTCAATGATTATTAGAGAGGGGGGCATGGTCAGAATACTTCAGGTTTTCTCTTTCAGTATTTAGCCATGAAGGCTTTCAGTATTTAGCCATGAAGGCTAAATACAAATGCTGGCAACTGGAACCAGATGATTTACATCTGGTTTTATTATTATAGTTTTATTATAAACCAGAACAAATATTGATACAATTTGTAATTAATTAGAAAATAATATTTTAATGATGAAAAACTATAAAAACAACAAATTTGCTATAGATTTTTATTAGCACTTCACAAAAATTGTTCACAGCCTATTAAATGTGTTTTTGCTGGAGTAGAATAGAATTTGAAGTGGGTAAATTCAGGTGCACCAGCAGCAAGTTAAAGGTATATTAAAGAATCGCAATTTAAACTAAGGTAAATCTATAATCTGAACAATAACAATAAGAGACTGTACAGTAAGGACACCATGAAAAAAAGATATGTGGCCAACTTATATATTTATTCAATCTCATGCTTTATTTATAACAGGTGTAAATGGTAAATAATCGTCTCCTATTAGTATATCATTTAATTGAAGGAACACAGTATTAACAAACTGTACATTTAGTTTGTGTGCACACAACTAAATCTGAAGTCTTCTGAGTATCTTAAAAATAACTGAAACTTTTTTAAAAACAACTGAAGGAAATGGTGTAACAACTGTCAACTCATCAAGAGCCACGTTGGAATATGTTGAGAAAGAAGATGCGTTCCGCTCGCCTGTCGGAAGACGTGGCCCACATGACATCAATGACACGGCCCTTTTAACATTTTTGGCCAATGAGAGCGACAGAGAGGCGGGTGTTTCATCGATGACAGCCAATCTCCTCTCACGTTTGTAATACGTCTTCGTAGCTTCAGTTACATCCGGGTGAAGACTTTAGGTGAGTCGGTAATTCAGACTGAGACCAAATACTGAATTAAAAACATGCCGTTGTTAAGTTTGTCTTGACTTGGTATACATTTATATGTATAAAACTTCGAGTTAGTCAACAATATAAAGTCCGTAAAAATTAGAAGTTGCTTTGTGCTTCTAAATTACGTAGCTCAGAAAGGTGGCTAGTTAGCTTTAAGCTAAGCGCTTACCTCTTATATCAACGTCCGGGTCTGTTTTAATCACCGTTAAAGTCCTGTTTCTCCCACCGTTTTTACAGGTTTCGACATTATGTTTATATTTGGTTGTTTCTTTGGTGTTTAGGTTATAGCGATTGGCTGTCGGTGTCCAGGATGTTCAGGTCGCTTCGGTTGCTGCTGCAGGTGCTATGGGCCCAGCTGCTCTGCGGGTGGGTAATGGGCTCCGAGCTAACCTTCGAGCTGCCTGACAACGCCAAACAGTGTTTCTACGAGGACATCATCACCGGCACCAAGTGCACCCTGGAGTTTCAGGTATTCATAATTATGATAGCGTTTGTCATGTAACAGGTGTAATTGAGTTCACCTGTAACGTTTTTATTGGTATTTAATAATAGTATTGTTAACTAAATTCAAAGAAAATTTCCAATACTGTGTGGTTTTCTTGTCTCTTCTAGGAGTAAAAACACAGCTAAACAGATGAGCTCTGAGCCTGTGTGCAATACATGGGACATAGTTTGTGGCAGTTTCGGCCCCTTTAATAGCTTTATCCAGGAGGGAGATTAGTTTAAATACAGAAGGACATGACAAAGTATTTCACTGATAAAGAATAGATGAAGTTGTTGGCAGCTACAACTAAGCCAATGGCCCCTTCCTGGAATGTGATGAAGCTAAGCATGGTTAATTGGTTATTTCGCATTTTTACTTGATTGTAGTGTAACAATGCACATTTATAAACATGGAAACACAATACAAATGTGCTAAATCTTCTAAAGGTAAAAAACAAAAACTATACCTACCAAGAAACACAAATTTAAACTCGAGCTGGCAAGAAAAAAATGAGACAAACACATTCTAAATTTTTTTAAATAAATTATGAGATCATACATTTCTCAACTGGAAAAGGTAGTGGATCTCTCAGGGCTAGTAGTGGAACACTTTAAGAATCTTATTGTGTGGTTTATGAATGATGATCGGAGGAAGTGGGAGATTAATAGATTGGGGCCTGGTCCTCAATCAGATGGCCAACAGTTTGATCTGTCATGTTTTTTTTCTAAAAAAAAAAAAAGAAGAAGAAGCAACAGCAGAGCCAAAAACCAAAGGTCTGAGTTCACGAGTTTGTCTGTTTAAACCCTTACCTATAGGCATGAGACAAGATCAAGAACATTTGATTCCAGATTCAGACGGTTGAACTTTACTTTCTTAACAGGATTACTAAGCTCTGCCTTGAAGTTAGGGCAAGGACTTCCGTCTCAGAATAGTTTCAGAATTGACAGGCTCTGGATTGACAAAGTATTGCCTTTAATCATTGTGATAGATTATATTCTGTCACAGAATTGCTTTCGGACTTGATGAAGTCAGTATATGATGTATCACTTATGCTTAATATGTAAAAATACATTAAAGTTTCTATAAATCTAACAGATTTGTTTTGGACTGTCATTAGCGAGTCGTTGGTGTTAATCTATCGAACACAATACCTAATCAAATCACTATTCTGCACGAGGATGTTTTTGTTTAAAAAAAAAAAAAAATTCTTCTTCTCTTTGTTCTCGCAGGTTGTAACTGGTGGTCACTATGACGTAGACTGCCGCCTAGAGGACCCAGACGGCACTACACTTTACAAGGAGATGAAAAAGCAATATGACAGTTTTACCTTTACAGCTGCCAAGAATGGCACTTTCAAGTTCTGCTTCAGCAACGAGTTCTCCACTTTCACACACAAGACCGTTTACTTTGATTTCCAAGTCGGTGATGATCCTCCTCTCTTCCCCAATGAGAACAGAGTCACTGCTCTCACTCAGGTAAGTTTTAGGTGTGTTGATGTGTGGCAGAGATTGTAACTATGTGGATAACACTGACAAATAATAACACTTCAATACATTGACAATTCAAAACCACCATGTTGACATTAAAGTTAGTCTGGTAGAAGCCTGCTTAGAAGAGTAGACTTATCACAAGAATGATGACAACAGTCATAATGATTTTATCCTTATTATATTTTGAATTCATTGTTTTAAATTTTTTGTGTGCTTAGCTTTTTCACTTTATGCTTTCTACATCTTATTGATCACTCATGTTCAGCATTGTTTCAGCTGTGGCTGGTGTTAAAGTGTTTTATAAATGAAATTAATGTTTATAATATCCATATGACCACATAATACATTATTAAAATGAAATAAACATATTAAAGTAACAGCTAAGTTCTTCTTCAGCAGTGAACTTGAACCATTATTTGGGTTGGATTTCCTAAATTATTTCCGTCCAAATATTCCTACAATGTGTTTTTGTTGTCAGAGGTGCAAGCCCCCAAAAGCAGTTATGCCAGAGTTTAAGTTCTTCCCTGTTTCATTTTCAGCTTATCTTGAAAATTGAAAAACTTTTCTGTCCCAACTAAAGGTCCTAAATCAATTTGCCTTCAATTCATTTACTTGTACCAGATGGAATCAGCCTGCGTGTCTATCCATGAGGCACTGAAGTCCGTCATAGACTACCAGACGCACTTCCGCCTCCGAGAGGCACAGGGGCGCAGTCGGGCGGAGGACCTGAACACCCGGGTTGCCTTCTGGTCTATCGGAGAGGCCATTATCCTGCTTGTGGTCAGCATCAGCCAGGTGGTCCTGCTCAGAAGTTTCTTCTCGGACAAGAAGACCACCATGACACGAGTTGGATCGTAACAGAGTTTGGGCTGCAGGACCTGGTTCATCACTTTTTGTTAATATCTGAGCAGGCGTGCATAGCATAGAGTGAATAACAACGGCAGTGCTGATGTGAAGGTTTGCTCATATCAAACATTCTGATATTTCCTTCCTGATCAGCACTGTGGTTCTTAAAAACTTCATGCAAGTAACTCTTGTGGCAAAAATTGTGTTGAGGGGTTAAGTAAGACAGGAGGGGCAAGACGATGTGGTTATTAAAAACAGGTCAAGATGGCCTGTGGTTAAAACAGACCTTGAGTTATGTTCTTGTTTTATTTGTGTTTTTGTAGTGTCAGTCTTTTACCCTTCCCCATTTGCTGCATTTTTCAAAATGCAGTTTGTAGAAAACAAAATGTACTCAGTCTTGGGATTTATGGATATTTCTCCAATCTTCATCTCTGGAATCACACTTGATGCAAAGGTAGCTCTCCACAAAGATTTTATTTGACCAAATAAATCTATTTATTAATAAATAAATCTGTTTACTGATAGAATAAATAGATTCATTTATTCCATTAGGTGAGCTAAAGAAAATTGTTTTGGTTATTGTCAGCTTTTCATTTTAAATAAGTCATTTGAGAGGATGATGCCAGAGAAAGACCATCATTCATACTAATTTAACACTCCTGCACAAAACTTTGGTTTGTACATTCATCACACTTAAGTAACCAAATACCTATGAAAGAATTAATTAGTAAAGCAGTTTAATTTCAATTAACTCCATGCAATATCAGCTAATTAATGCCTTGATTTATCACCAAGATTAAATCAAGGAGTTGTACTGTTTTATTTGAGTTGTGCATTTTCTGTCTGAAGGTGGTGAAGCCATCAATTTTAACTTCACAACCTTCTCCAATTTGTGTTTAGTGGTTTATGTAGTCCTGCCTTTTTCTGTTTTAAAGTGTAATGGCATATTTATCCCGTAGCCTTGTGTTCTTTTTAGTTTTATGCAACACTGTTGTAAATTTGTTTTAAAAGTTTTTGGGTTTTTTCCAACAAATACTTTCTTTATTATTGGGTTAAAATTGTAATTTGAATCAGTCTTGTTCTGGCTAATTGGATTGTTTACAAAATAAACAATAAGCACCCATATTTCTAGTTTCATTTTGATTTTGACTCCAGAGTAAACCTGATGCACTTGATTAAATTGGTTTGGTTTTCTGAGATTTATTTTTTGTTTATTCACACATACCATTGAAACACAACTTTACTATGGATTATCAATGGTTTGTTGCAGAGTCATAATATCAAATCAATAAATAATCTTACTTTTATATTTTAAAGCATTTAAATTTATTGATAATTTACTGATCTGCTTTACCAGTATTTTTAATTCCTTATTTTCTATTTGTGTTAATTGGATCGAACAGATAATTTGAAAACACCTGAATGGTTTACTAAAATATCTTAGATATGCAGTTGCGTTTTGGTTTTTGCATCTTTTCTAGTCACCTTGTTTTAAATACTGATCTGTGGTGGAATGTTGGTATTTCTCAAAACCTTATGCACTGGTAGTGATAGGTCACTAAATCTGTAGTCATTTTTGGATGTTAAGTTACTGGGATGTTTGAATAAATTTCTGTTCAATATTTCTGTTTATTTGATCTTTTTTCTTCTTTCTTTTTTTATCACTTTGTGAAGAAAGGCACATTAAATTCAGAGCCGTACCTCCTGGTAATCTTTCTTTCAGCCTGTAGGGGGCGGTATTACCAAAGCCAATGGAAAAGATGGAAACATTTATACCAGGGGGTGCCCAAAGTCGGTCCATGAGGGCCGTCATCCTGCATGTTTTAGTTCTCTCCCTGATTTAACATCTGGATCCAATGATGACTCAAAAGGCCTAAGAAGAACACTGACACACTGAAAAGGTTGTTATTACCACCAGGGAGAGAGCTGAAACCTGCAGGATGCCGGCCCTCAAGGACCGACTTTGGGTACCACTTATTTATACTTTAAATTGAAACTACCTTGCCCTTTCGGAAAAAATGAATGATCAACTATGGCAACAATTACGTTTAAACACGCAAAAAATATTGACTGCTATAAAATCTGCTATAAAATATTGTCCTTACCAATTCACATTACAGCTTATATCTTAAAAATGACTGTTTTTGTGCCCCTATGGTTCCAATAAAATGTAAGCAGTAAAGAATACTGTGTCCCACACAGTATATATTTGTACAACATAACTATGTCCACCATTTGCAAATTACTCATATTGCTTCATTGTGCACACATACATTTCGGTCTTATTTGTGCTTTTATAACAGACAAATGATGTTCATTTGCTTTCTCTTGTTTAAATCACATTATGTTTCATTATACTCTATTTTCCTATTTTTATTTCTGCTACTAC
This sequence comes from Poeciliopsis prolifica, assembly GCF_027474105.1. Classification (NCBI taxonomy): domain Eukaryota; kingdom Metazoa; phylum Chordata; class Actinopteri; order Cyprinodontiformes; family Poeciliidae; genus Poeciliopsis; species Poeciliopsis prolifica. The sequence goes on from NW_026562389.1 coordinate 456,230, forward strand.
CTACAAGAAGTTATCTCATTGCATTGCGATGTTTATTAAATCGTATTGCACTAAGATATAACAAACTTTTCTTAATATCAACTATATTTTTTTAATATAGGTAAACTTCAGTCATTACATCGGTTACAGACAAATTCATAATTATGAAGTGGAAAGAAGGCAAATAGATTTTTTATCTTTCTTTGCAAAGTATGGTCCTCATGAGTATTCAGCTTAATACATCCACCACTTGTTGCAGTGGCAACAGCAAATCATTTGACACATGTCTACTAATTTTACACATCTATACTTTTTGCCTCTCCTTTATTCTCACACAGATAGGAAAGATTTCCATATAAAAATGAATTGTCAAGCCTTTTCACTAATTCTCCGTTGGATTTAGGCCTGGCCTTGACTGGGTCATTCTAAAATATAAATATGCTTGGATCTGCATCGTTCCATTGTTGCTCTTGCTGGATGTTTCGGATCGCTGTAGAGCCTCCACTGCAGTATGAAGTTCTGGAGTCTTTACAACTTTTCTTCCATGTTTGCTTAATAGGCAGCTCAATATGTTTCTGAGCAATGTCCCTGCAGAAGAACAGTATTCCCACAACATGGTATTTGCATGTTTCATCATGGTGTGTTCAAGAAAATGTGCGATGTAGGTTTTCCATTTTACAATGTGCTTTGCATGTTGGCCAAAAGTAAAATTTTTGGTTTTACCTGTAATGATAAAAATCCAGCATTTTCCTCACACGTCACAATTCTGCGTTTTTTGGGTTGAACTAGAAAATCCGAGTATTGTAGCATCCCCTATTTATTTATTTATTTATTTATTTTTTTAAATTCAGTCAGCGTGAATACTTTTGCAAGACGATATTAATAAATTTGATTTCCTTTAATTTTGCAGAAGAAATTGTTATTTGGATTCCGGATTTTTTAAAAACAATTTTAATCAGATTTTTTGGTAATCTGATTTTAAAATTTAACCTGACAATTCACATATTTTTACTTCCTCCAAGCTCATGTTTTAGTAAGCCTCATATTTACCGAAGTTTGATCAGTACACTTTTAGTCTTGCTCAGTATTTTTTCCAACTTTAGTTTCCTGCGATTGACTACGTAACAAGCTGTCCGATCTGTGATTGGACAGTGGCCCGTCAGTCATTCCCCTTTAAGGAGCGAAAAGACTGCGTTGAGCTTGTGATTTGATAGAAACTGAGTCGTGATCATCCGGTCTGCTCGTGGGCGGTTAGGCTCCTCTCTAATATACCTTTTACCTCTTTGGGAAATATTCCACCGAGTCAGGTCGCTGAGTGGTTTCACCGGAAGAGTATGACCCCCCGTTTCTCGGGGGTAGAATCAGTTTTCTTTTGATTTTTGCTTTCTTTGACGCGTGTGAGAGGAAACACTCCGCTCTGACACTGGGGGGTATCCCCAGCTCTTTCGGTCGTTTTTCCAGGCTAGGCTAACAGCCGCGGCAGTAGCACGGGATTACGGGCGGCGGTGAATTTCTTCTCTTCGGCTCTAAGAAGAAGGAGGATATAGAAACCGTGAAATGCCGTGGAACAATGACGAGCGAAGGGAACAGAGCTGACGAAGGAGAGGAAGATACACCAGCGGGAGGGAGACGCTCAGACGAGCAGTAAAGCGGTGAAAAGTAGAGCAGTATTCGAGCTTTATCGATCAAGGAAGTTTATTAGCTAACTCGCTAGCTCGCCGTTAAATGTACCGCCTGCTCATCAAGGGTCGTTTGAAACGACTCGGTTATTAATAGACGTAAAGTTTCACATAACCGACTGTACTAATGCCAAAGTGCTAAGGCTGATCTGTAAACAGCCTCGTACCTCTCTGGGCTCTTAACAACAAAAACGGAAGCTAACTAGCTTAGCATTAGCTTGAAATTGGAAGGTTGTAAACAAAGGGTTCCCAGCTCCAAGTGACCCTTGCCTCTTTTGTTTTACCGACATCATTACCCTTTGACCCCAACCGTGAAGCTCGCCGTCAGACATGGATTTAAAGACGGCGGTGTATAACGCGGCCAGGGACGGGAAACTCCGTTTGCTTCAGAAACTGTTGGAGAACAAAGATGGACATGAAGTCACCAAGCTGATGGGCGAGAAGACGAACGGAGCCACCCCGTTGCTGATGGCCGCCCGGTACGGCCACCTGGACCTGGTGGAGTACCTGCTGGAATGCTGCTGCGCTCCGGTCGAGGTCGGGGGCTCGGTGAACTTTGATGGGGAGACAATAGAGGGGGCGCCCCCTCTCTGGGCTGCCTCTGCGGCGGGTCACCTGAAGGTGGTCCAGTCCCTGCTGGGGCACGGAGCTTCTGTCAACAGCACGACCCTCACCAACTCTACGCCCCTGAGGGCAGCCTGCTTTGACGGGCACCTGGACATCGTCAGATACCTTGTGGAGCACAAAGCTGACCTGGAGGTGGCCAACAGACACGGACACACGTGTCTAATGATTTCCTGTTACAAGGGCCATAAAGAGATAGCGCAGTACCTGCTGGAGAAAGGTGCGGATGTCAACAGGAAAAGTGTAAAAGGTAAGTTCAAAAGTGCCCAGACTACATTGTCTCAGCCCAGTTAAGGGTTTAGGGAGGTATAATGGAATATGCGGTTGACCAAAATCGACTAAAGCCTAATTAAAATGTGTGTTTTTTTTGTTTTTTCAAGAAAAACATTAACTACTAATAAAACTAGAATATTTGATTTCTGTCCAGATTTGGTCTTTTCCCATCAGAATTTGACAAGTTAATTTTTTTTTTAAACTTTCATACACTTGTCACATTCTTAGCTTAACTACATGTGCTGTCTGTCCCTAGCAAATCAAGACTTTAGAATCATGGGTAAAATCAGACAAAATATGTTCAGCTTCTAGAAGCCTAGCCAGTTGCATCAAGTCATTTACTCTGTGGTAATCCCTCTTCTTCCTCAGTAAGCAAGGGGTGACTAGGAACAGGGGCACCGCCAGGAATCTCGGGCCCCCTGACAAAAAATTTAATTGGGGCCCCCCTACGCAGCTGCTGCTACAATTTCTTGAGTCTGTCTGACCCATCAAACGCATCACAATTTTAAAGGCTTCCAACTTCCTTGATTTCTTTACTGATACTGATAACGAGCACAATATTTAATGCTCATGAATTTTACTGCTCATGAACAGTCCGCATACAGTATGCAAGTAGGTTGCTTACATTTTTTTCAATTAGTTTTAGATTACTGAATTGTCTCCCCATGAGCAACAGTCAAAAACAATATGCAAAAAAATCCAGACTTCTCAAAAAATGTAGTTGCATTTTATTCAAGCTGCAGCTGCAGTACATGACTTTAATAAAAATGTTTTCTCCGTATTTGTTAAAGATGTCACCATGTCGTGACAATTTGTTATGAGATAGATAATCTGTGAAAACAATCAATCTCCTTCACCTCCTTCCTGAAATAGTATTACAGGCCAAAATAATGCAACGTTCCAACTAAAACAACCAATCAGAACCAGGAGGAGGGTCTTAGTGCTGTCAATCATCTTCATTCACTCGCTTCTAAATGTGCTGATGGTGGAGAAACAACATATCATTACAGGAAAAATGTTTATCTGCCATCACTGGTAGTTATGCTAACTAGATTAAGCATTTACAACAGGCTATGCTAGCCGCAGCATAGCACCGAGCGAGGGGGAGGAAGGATGAGCAGTTACATGAGATTTTGATTGACACAATCTCCTGCAGCCAATCAGTGCCAGGGGAAACGAATGCACTCCTGGATTTGCTGCTTTGCAGACGTCAGCCAATAAGGGTCTCGTGTAGTATTTCTCCTAGAAACTTCAACTTCCCAGGCTTTATTCTGTTTTCAATATTTTAGATGTGCTCTATGAAGACAAACAAAAAACAGTCTTCTAATGGGTTTTCAGTGAATACTGATCACCAAATTTCAAGTCTATAAACCCATCAACCCAATCAATGGCATATACTTGGAATGCACCGTTTTTGTGTTTTTTGATAATCTACATAATCATATACCTTCATGGTTAAAGGGAGATCATCTTTTAATTCATTTTCTGCTGGATTGAAACTGTTGATTCCGATCAAAAAACCAGCAGCACATCTGTTCCCTTTGTGTTGTGATTTTAGAGGTCAGGCCTCAGAGAAAACAAGATATCAGTATTGGCCACTAAACCTAGCCAGATTAGTGCATCAAAATGAACCAGAACCACCACACAGCTTCTAAAACAATGTCACGCGACACAAAAATGGAGATGCATTTGCATATTTCTGGCCTAAATGACTCAGCGTACAACACGAACTTCTGGTTTCACAATGGAAACCTACGTAAACTCTGTCTCTGTCTGGGTGTGTCTGAATGATCAAACTTTGTTGTATTTTTTTTTGTTGTTACTTAGAGTTCCAGAAACACTGGAAGATCACAGGTCATTTACTCATACATCATGTCAATAGTATATGATTACAAATTATAGTATTACATGAACCTCAGTCCTTTGGTATAGAACGTAATGCAACATATGGTGTTTGCACCAAATAACTGGTGCATGTGGTTCAGCGAAGGCTTGGCATGGGAGTTGTGTTCTCAAAATCTGTCTCCATCGTGCTCTCATCATGTAAAACCTGCAGAACAGTGCCAAACCTGCAAGCAGGCACATGTATTAGGTTGGCATGTATTAGTGCCCACCTCCTACACATCATTGATTAAAAAATAAAATTAAAAGAAATCAACATTTCTCATACAGCTTACCTGATTAAATTGCGGTGTATGGATGATGCAACATTAATTTCTGTTCAGTGAGTTTGAACAGGAGCTGTGTTCTCATTTACCAATACAGCTGTGATCATTGGTATATTTTTAACCCCTTACATTTATAATGAGTGACTTCTTTCTGAAAAAAAAAAAAAAGATTGGCTCAGTGATAGTTAATGCAAGTAAGCTAGAAAAAAGTGGTTGAGTCAAATAATAGAAATCACCTAATAATAAACAAACCTCTAGTCTGCTGTCATCAAATTAGTGCTTTTTCTTCCTTTAGTTTCTCAATAACTTGTTAGTGTGGAGGCTTAGCTTCTGCTTTAAAATATTCCGTAGTCAGCCTTTGTTTTCAAATTCTGAAAGTTTCATATCTTCACTATTTATACTTTTTTAGATGCAATGGAAAGCATCTGCATGATTAGGGCCAAAAAAAGGAACAAAAAATATTACAGTATTCTTTATGCAATATTCTTAATACACAAAGCATGTTAAAACAGTTTCTGCAGTCGAGCTATGAAACTCAATCCCACATGTTGGACATTCTAACCTCCTATAGATCGGTCATGTTAAACTGTTGTCAACGTTTTTGTGAAAAATTTATTTTGATCCAGTGGGACCCTCAGTTGTAGTTTTTCCATCATAAACCACTAAATTGAACTTGTATGTTTTTGTTTGCTTCAAAATTGAATAATAGCTGGAGAAAAAGATGCAGGTGGCTCTTACTATATTTAAATTGTTGCCTCTTTTTTTTTAATGAAAGTAAAACATGTGCATCTACTGCAGAAATCGTAGTGGGTTTAATTGAGGAAAAATTCATTTTTGATCTGGTTAAAAGCTTCCTCAAAGATCAGCCCTTTAAGACTGAGATATTTTAGACAGCATCGGTGGAACTAATCAAGGATTTTTTTTATGTAGTTACAGTTTAGAAACTATAAAGAGACATGTGTTTTGTAGCACTCTCAAGACATGGTCTCTGTCACAAGACATTTTTTCTTCTATCTGGGGGGGAAAAACCGACAGAAAAAGGTGAAATTGTATTAAAAATGAAATTGTGTGTGAGCAGCTCTGCTCCATTGCTTTAGGTTTATTTACCTTTTTTATGCTTGACTCATTTGTAGGTCAGTGGGTGGGCGAACAGCAACATGTTGCTCTGGTAATGTTTAAGAGAAATGGTCAGGCTAAAAATGTTCAAAAAATACATTAAGATGTTTTGAAAACTAAAGTCTGTAAGTCTAGTGTTGTAGAAGTATTCACACCCCTTTCTGTCTTTGCCTTTTGTTTTAATAATGTGTTTTCATACACATCAGAGTATTGTATGATTAAATGCAAACGCAAAATTGAGGAAGGGGCAAAAAAACCTCTCCTCTTCCTTCTGAGGAAAATAATCTCCACAACCCGATTCTTCCACAAATGTGTTCCATAATAGACGTGCTGTTTAGTTTTCCCTTTTTTTTAAAAGGCGATATACAATATTAGTTTAGCTTATTTTTGGCATTTAAGCCAGATGGTGTCGTCTGAGCAGATGTATGTTTGCGGTTTCTCTCTCATAGCTTGTGGGGAACTGCAAACGGGACATCCCAGCTATTTTCTTGCCACTCCCCCATTAAGGCCCGATCTGTGGAGAACACAACCAGAGATTGTCCTGTCAGCTGCTGCTGTGGTTTTCTGCATGGATGTCTTGGCTGCTTCTCTAATTGATGGTCTCCTTTTTTAGCCTATCGCTTTGCCAAGTTTGCAGTTGTGCCATGTTTTGTTTTGGGAACAGATTGAACATCTTGCAGACAACTCAAAGCCTGGGTTATAGATTTTTCTTTTACCGAAACCTACTTAGAACTTCTGCATAGCATTCTCTGCTTTTGACCTTTGTCTTCATGATGCTGTGTGCTCACCAATGTTCTCTAATAAGCCGGTGAGGCCTTCAGAAACCAGCTGGATACATGACGTCACACACAGGTGGACTCTGTTTACTAAGTTGGGGACTTTTGAAAGTCGCAGTTTTGCTCTGGGTTTTATTAGACCTGCTCAGTGCATCCAATCACAGTTGTCATCAATAGCTTCCTCTAGCATCGCAGTTGCAAGGGACAGCTTAGCTGCAATATGAGACAGGATTTAACATTGTCGTGTCATTTGTTGAAGATCTGCAAACCAAACATTTAACCAGTCAAATAGACACCAGTAACCAGTGGAGGGGACATTGTGTAATAATAGTCATTGTTTACAGTGTTGCAAAATTATTGCAATTAAATGTTTAGCTTTAATTGTGCAGTTCTACATCTCAATTGGATGCATTAGTAAACTTTCGTTTATATGAAGTCTTATCTCGTGTTTCATAGCCTCATTTTTTTTCTTGTGTATTATCACCATTTTCAGTCGGTGTGTCATAAAATCCAAAAGAAACGGATAGTTTTCGGTTCTTACAAGGCAAACTGAGAAAACATCTGAGATAAATACTTTTAGACGCCACGGTGCAAGGCAGCAGAGTTGTAAACAAAATAAAGTTCACAGATCAAGTCAGAGTTTATTTATATAGCACATTTACAACAACCTCGGCTGACCAAAGTGTCTCACAATAATTATAAAATCATAGGTAGATAAATCATAAAATTAAGTTAAAAAAATAATAAAATTGGCAGAAAATAATACGAATAAAAACCAAGGCAAGACATACTTCAATTCTGTTGCTGCAATTTTACAAAAAGTTGAATCTGTTGAGTATAATGTTTTTTTTTATTTATTTTTTTATTATTTTTCCTTTTGAGACTAAGGACATTTTTCAACGTTATTGAGCTCCTAATGAAAAGATGTTTATTAATTGTGCCTGAGATGAATTCCTAGTTGCCTGTACAGATGCAACATAATTTTTTAAAAATGTTTTGACCGGATATAAATCAGTCTACAGCCTGACTTTAAGACCTGCGTCGTCTCTGATCTCAGGTAACACGGCGCTGCATGACTGCGCAGAGTCCGGCAGCCTGGAGATCATGCGGATGTTGCTGCAGTATGGCGCAACCATGGAGCGGGACGGCTACGGCATGACTCCGCTCCTCTCTGCCAGCGTCACTGGCCACACTAACATCGTAGACTACCTGACGACGCACCAGCAGGTCAGCCGTGCGAGGCGTTTTGTCAGCATGAGAACGTGAGAGTTTGTGTTTTGAATCACTTACTGGAAAAGCCGTGTTGTTTCCTCCCGCAGACGAGTCACACGGAGCGGATTGATGCCCTGGAGCTTTTGGGAGCAACGTTTGTCGACAAGAAGAGAGATCTGTTGGGAGCGTTAAAGTATTGGAAGAGAGCCATGGACCTGAGATACACAGACAGTAACAACATTGTCCACAAACCGGAACCCAAGCAGCTTATCATGGCTTACGACTACGCTAAAGAGGTGAGGATGATTTTTGCTGTCTGTGATTGTTGGGTTTTAAAGAAGTGGAGACTGAGTAAAAGAGACTGCTTGAAACTTTTCTTTGATTAGGAATTGTTTCTCATTTTATTTAAACAATGAAATAAAATCTTTGGTGCTTTCACGATGGTGATATTCCCAAATATATTCAAGTGTTTGAAATCTTCCTTTCAGGTCACAAATGGGGAGGAGCTGGACGGGTTGATCTCCGACCCTGACGAGATGCGGATGCAGGCGCTGCTCATCCGGGAGAGAATCCTGGGCCCCCAGCATCCAGACACGTCCTACTACATCCGTTACCGGGGCGCCGTCTACGCCGACTCGGGAAACTTTGAGCGCTGCATCAACCTGTGGAAGTACGCCCTGGAAATGCAACAGAACAACCTGGACCCGCTGAGCCCCATGACGACCTCCAGCCTGCTGTCATTCGCCGAACTCTTCTCCTTCATGCTGCAGGACAGGGCCAAGGGGCTCCTGGGGACGTCCGTGTCCTTTGAGGACCTGATGGGAATCTTGACGAAGAGCGTGTTGGAGATAGAGCGAGCGGTCAAACAGATCGGGTCGATGCCGCCTGACCCCGCTCAGCTCAGCAAGGCCTTGTCGATTATCCTGCACCTCATTTGTCTCCTGGAGAAGGTGCCGTGTACTGCAGAGCAGGACCATTTCAAGAAGGAAACCATCTATAGGTATGTGGCAGAATGAGAAAAATCATTTTGAAGTGCTATTCTCCAACCTAATTTTGTAAAATGACTAATTTTTTGCTTATGAAATGGGATCAGTGTAACTTTGTTCTCATCAAAGGTCTTTGAACTTTTCTGTCATTCACACCCAAAAACCATGATTCAGTCTCAACATCCTGATTGCCTTCATAAGATCAATGACTCATTGGTGTTTGAGTGTTTTTGACTCAGCGCTTCAAAACTTTTACCCTCTTAGGTTCCTGAAGCTCCAGCCCTGTGGGAAGAACGGCTTCACCCCTTTACACCTGGCAGTGGACCGCAACACCACCTGCGTGGGCCGCTACCCTGTGTGCAAGTTTCCCTCCCTGACGGTGGCGTCCATCCTCCTCGAGTGCGGGGCGGATGTGAACAGCCGGGACGAAGACGACAACAGGTTCGCTTTTTATCAAAAACACTTTGACCTAAACGGTTCCTCTGATTTTATATAGAAATAAATGAATAAAAGGCTTGATGCATTACCTTACAAAAGTATAAATAATGCATGTTACTGGAGCTTTACAGTATGTGATATAGACTATTAGTAAGGACTGCACATTTGTGAACTGGATGGGAAATTTTTCAAGCCTGAAAAATTTAGCATACATTTCTATGTTTCATCTCTTTAATTGTTTCAAGTTTTATTGAGAAAACATCAGAATCTGCAAGAGGCCTATGGGATCGTTGGGAGCTGCTGAAGCGGTTGAATCTGTTGGCAGGTTTTGCTCTCCAACAATGTGATCATCATATAACAGTGGCCTACAGAAGTCCTTTGTTGAAAGAAACCATTAAAAAGTTCAGTTTCTAATTTGCCACACGTTTTGAAATATCCAAAACTCTCCGAGTGGGGGAGTTGCAGGGGACTGTCCCACGACTCCCCGACTCAGTTCCTCCAGACTAGTGGCAGCAGCGATTGGCATACACCTGGTGGAACTGAGAGGCTGCTGAGATTATCACAGGAACTACTTCTCAGTCCAAAACCCCTCAGAATGTTGCTGAAGGCTTAATGGAAAAACATTGTGATGATGTGCTGAAAGAGCCACAGGGTCAATTCCAGGTGTTAAACTGCAAAGGCACGAAATGTACAACATTTTTATAACTGACAATAACATAGTTACGTAATAGTTCTGTAATTGGTAGCATGTATCTTGAAAGTACATATTTATGAGTCAGGATGTTTGAGTTAAAGTCTGGAACAACTTTTTGATAATTTTGAAAACTGAAGTTCAGATTCTCCATTCAAACGATTTATATTGAGCTATTTTGCAAATGCAACAGGCAAAAACGTCAGTGTCAAGATGTACGAAGCTGGTGGAGAAATTCTAAAGCAGACTTGTATGGATTGGCAGATTATACCATTTGCATTTTATTTGTGAACAAAATGTTGTGAACCACATTCTTTCCCTGAGTAACTTCAGCTGTCTGCTGTGGTTTGTGGTCCTCTTTTCAAATGCCCTGAAATTTGAGCTTGTAGACCCTGTCGGGAATAAATTTGTGCCACAACCTAACAATCTTACTCATTTTTTTTCCTGCAGCCCTCTCCACATAGCCGCATCCAACGGTCACCCCGACATCATGAACCTGCTGATTTCCTGCGGGAATCACTTCGACAGCACCAACGCCTTCCAGCAGACGGCCTGCGACCTCCTGGACGAGAAGGAGCTGGCCCGGAACGTCATCCAGCCAATCAACCACACCACGCTGCAGTGCCTCGCTGCCAGGGCCATCATCAAGCACAGCCTCCACTACCGGGGGAACATTCCCGAGAAGCTGGAAGCCTTCGTCTTGCTCCACAGATAATGACTGCACAGTAACGGAGTTGCGAGGGACAGAACGCGGAGTGGGAGCCGACCGTACACGTCCAAGAGCTTTACACACGCTTAACCCACAGGGTGTTCAAAAAAAAAAAATAAACGAAACAGACTGTTATCTGGGTTTGGTTTGCTAGAAGAAACTCACACTAACTACCCAACTTAACCAGGATGGATTGAATTCGCCGAAAGAGCCGCAGCGCTGACCACCATCTGTCGGTGGGGATGTATTAGAATCACGGTGCAACATGGATTATAACCGGTTGTTTCTCTTAATGAACTGAACAGAGGGATTTAAATATTTTTGCTTGAGGAATTTTTTTTTTTTTCATATTCCACAATGCTATTTATTGAATGAAACTTGAGAGATTTTTCTCCATGCTGGCACCCATCCAGTCTCGACATCACCTGCTTCTCTCCTCTCCAGTTTTCAGCCTGCTACTACTGTTCTTATTTAGGTTTTTGCTTTTCCCCTCGCTGTTGCCAACGGACCTCCACTCTTCCTCAGCCACCACCATCAGGTTTTTTTTTTTTTTTTTTTGTACTCTTAACACACAGAGGTTTTGTTCTTTTTCTTTTCTGCTGAGTGGAGTAGACCTTACAGTCATTTGTTTTCCCACTTTGATGTGTAACAAAGCTTTACAAAAGGGGGAGGGGGAACGTAGTGTGTGAACACCATAAGTGCTTTATTTTTCCTATGCACAGGCTGGGCTGTTGGAAAGAGACTGTTGTATTCTGTGCCGGCACTTGTCTGTGCAATATCTCATGAGGTTTTCTTTTGTTTTTCGTTGACTTTGTTGCTTCCTTTTGTAATCCGCCTTGTCGGGTGGAGGTGAAACCATAATGCTGACTCCGTGAGAAGAGTGAACAATTTTTTTTTTGAGCGACTGACGTGCGGGTGTGCATTTTCCATGAGTTGTTTGTTGTATGCGTAGTTTTTTTTTTCTCTCCATGAGTTACACAAACTGAGAGCAGGAGTTTAATGTAGTGGCGCTCATGAAGACTCCATATTGCACACGACGGCCACTGAGAAACCACAGAGGCCGAACTCTCCAGAGTGCCGGCTCGTACACAAAAGTGACCTCGACGTTCGCGCGTGGCTGACATTTGAACGGCACCGTTTCTTTTAGTTTTGTGATTTTTGTCCGACCCGATCGAGCGGCAGAGATTTCTGGGTAGCTCGCTATAACATTTGCCTCGCTGTGCATGTGCAGCCCGTCACCGCGGGAGGCCTCCCATGACGACTCCCACCAGACTTCAGACTGCAGCTGGTTTGTCTTGTACAAGCATTAGGACTGAAAAGCAAGGGAGAAAAAAAAAAGATGCCTCAATACACAGAATAGTAAAGCTTTGTGATCATCATGTTTGCACATTCAGCTCTAGACGTGTGGGTTGAAAGGAAGGAGGGAGGGGAAAAAAGGGCTTTTCATAATTTGTAGGATTTCATATTGCAGTTCCAAACCAGACAGAAGATGTACTAGGGCACCCAGGGCAACTCGATTTGATCGGCACTTTACTACAGCGGAGATTAAGATTTGATATGGCATTAATCAAGTTCATATCTTAATTATCAGTTTGACAATAAAACCATGTTGCACTTGTGGTCTTGACCAAATCTCTTTCTTTCAAAGTGTTTGTGAGTTTTATACTGGTTTTCTGTTTCAAATATTTTAACCTTAATTTATTGGCATTAATAGAACCAAGTGGAATTGAAAATGTTGTATATTCATAAAAAGCCTGGGCAGAAAACAAACATGCATTCATTGGGTGTCTCTGGTTGGCTTGGTTCATATTTCTGCTGCATTTGCTTTAAAAAAAATTAGTTCTTCCTGAACAAAGACGGCAAGTGTTCCCTCCGAAGGGACGATTTGAAACAGTTTGTTCTTTTAAGCCAGAAAAGATTGTGATTTGCACAAAGCTCAATTTGCTTTGTGAAAACAAGGAATCCCATGAAGACAAAAATAGAGAGCACACAAGGAACTATCTGTAAATTTAAGCGCGTGTTTGTAACGCAAAAGTGAAGCGAACTTACAGTTAAGTAAAGTTCCCAGGTTGGTCTGAATGCAACCCAGCCGATTGCTTGTTTGATAAAACTTGTTTAATTTGAGTTCAATATTTAATTAGATTTATAAAATTTTATTGAATTGCCTTTAACAATAAAATGATTCACAATGCAGACTAGTCAATAAAGTTATCCTGCAGTAGAACTGAGATTTTTTAATTTTTTTGTGGGTTTCATCTTGCGGATGTCTCGCTGATTGGTCAACACAGATCCAAGTGGCTTAAAATCAGGAAGCTGCTGATCTGATGATACGAATACATCCACATTTATATGGCCAAATTTTGTGACATTTTTAATAAATGTATTAAATTATGGGTTAGCAATGCTATAAGAGCTGCACAATTATTCAACAATGTGTTAGCAGAGATGGGCTTTGTTTCTAAATCTAGATGTGACTCCATGCATTCAGCTTCAGACTGACAAACTTCGATTCCTTCTGTTGACATTTTTTAAAAAAATATGTAGTAGTTGGCTGAAATGCTAACAGCTTGTCCTTGTTTTACTTTTTTCAGATTTCAGTAGTACACCAGTTAACAGTGGACAGACAAAGGTTAGAAAACTTCTGCTTTATTAGCAGTAGAAGCATTAGCATTTTTAATGACTAGTTTCAGCTTTCCCCAACACTGACTACTACTGCTTTTCATTGATCAGTTCTATTTGGGATCAATTTGGGACATATCTGGGCCCTTCTTTTGGTCTCAAGTACATTTACAAACAAAATCTTAGTCGCAAATACAAAATCTTTCATAGAAGCTGGTCGGCTGACTTTACTGTGATCCCTGAAACTGTTTTCATGCAGTGTAGTAAAAATTTACAAAATAATTTTCCAACAACCACATGAAACGGCTTCACAAGCAAAAAGTGAACCAGCTGAGAACCATTCCAGAAAAACGATTTTCAAAGGCCACCTTGGTATGTGGCGTTTGAAGCTCTGTCCTCCTGCTTCCTCCACACAGACAGCAGTAACCGATGCCAGAATGTCACACCTAACCCGAGCGCTCAGAAATGACTCACTACCAGGATCTCTAACAAAGCAGAGCGGGGATTTCTTAATGAGTCACAAACAATGTGGTTTAGCCATGTCTGCCAGTGTGTGTGTGTGCAGCTGACTTCTAAGGCAGAACAAAGCTGGTTTGGGGAGATGTTTCCGATGCTGCCCATCTTTTGCTTCCTTTAATCTGGATTCCCACTTTTTTGACGTCTCGTCTGAAAGTGGATCACTTTGGTTGGCCTAAAGAAATCAGGCGGCTGGAGGTAAAAGTCTTGGCTGCGTTTTAAAGTCCATGTCGTTTACTGGCACAGTTGCTCAGGGAAGTGTCAGTAAACTGTTTTATTACACATCACACCCTGCTTGACCTGCACAAGGATTACCCAGCAGGTCAACAACATATGATACAAAAGATCTTCCTATTATCTTTTGGAGCAGAGAGAGAAACCCTCCTGCTCTTCATCTTCATCCTTCAGAAGCTGCACTGCTAGTTGAGTAAAAGCTGCAGCTGACCTACATCTCCCTTGCCAGGAATGCACTGTAAATATCCCTCTTTGAAGGTAATTGTGAAGTATGCTTCGTGCATGTTGGCTGGATTGAACAAGTCAAGCCTTGTCGCAGCAACATGCAAGTGTACGTGCAGTCCTGCCCCACTTTCCATATACATGGGGATTTATAGCGGTGTCAGCACTGCGTCCCTCAAGATGGTGGCAAAACCGGAGGAGGGAACAGAGAGGGGTTTGGGGGGCTGCTGAGGAAGAGGGGAGTGCAGCTGAAATGAGCAAGACTGTGCACACATAAAAGCCAGATTTTCTTGAAAATCACTTGTCAGCTCCGGCAGAGAGTGGGTGTAGTGAGTCACCGGGTTGCCCATGAAGTCCCAGGAATGGAGGAGCAGATGGGAAGCTTCCGTCCTGAAAAGGTAGTGAGGGGGTTACAGCGGAAAACACTCAGCCTGTTCTTCTCTGCGGGGCGCGCATTCAGTCAGGCTTGTTTTAAATTGTACAATATTGCTATATGAGCATAATCACTGACATTCAAAGTGAGCAACATCTACAATGACTTTAAGCATTTAATATTATGGCAAGAAAGCAAAACCAAAAGGATATCTACAGGAGAATTTAAAGTTGTTCTCAACACCTTAACTACATGAGTAAAATCCTGTTACTGACTAAATTTGACTCATTGTAAGATGAGTTATTGTAAAGAATTCATGAAATGTTACAGAAGGAAAAGGATACCAGCCTTTTAAAAAACAAGAATCTGTGTGCAGTTGCCTGGTCAAACATTCAGTCCATTTACATGTATACTGTCAAACTCTCAAATAGTTTGACAGTAAATCTAATTAGTGAAAGAGATCCCTCCTTTGCTTACTGAATTTCCCAGAAAACATTAGTGAACAAACAGCATAACAAAGAAACCATTACAAAAAACAAGGATTATGCCAAACAGGTTATATAGATTTTTAAAGCATAATTAAGGTAATAAACAATTTTTTTGCATGTCGAATAGAGCTGTGGTCAAACCATCATCAAATTGTTATGGCAAGCTGAGTGAGGAAAACATTCCTTTTAGAAGCATTGCAATTCATAAACCTGGTATTCATAGAAAGGTAACATGAAGAAAGTCACAAGAATAAGAGAAGGGTCTCTGGTTAGATGTGATCCACATGAGAATCTTTGACCAACATGAGGCAGAAAACACCCCAAACATGGCCTCCGTATGACGAAACATGGTAGCTGCAACATCAGGCTTTGGGACTGTTCTGGTCAAATGGGAAGATGGATGGAAGTAGAAGGGGGAGAAAACCTGACAGAAGCTGCAGAAGAGTTAAAACTAAGGCACTGGTTCAGGAGCTCTGAAAATACAGCCAGAGCTAAAATAATTGTCAGTGTGCTAACATGGCCTAGTCAAAGCACAGTACTAAATCCAGTACAGAATCTTTAAATACTTAAGTGATCACAGACAGTCTCCAGCCAATCTGATTGACCTGGAACTAGTTTTAGAAGAATGAGCAACAGATTCTGTCTCTAGGTGACCACAACTTATCCAAGGAAACCCCAAAGATCTGCAACTTAGTTTGCTCCAAAATGGATTGTAAGATCTGAATACCAATTTCTTTCAAATGTGAATTTACAAATCAGGTATCTTTTTTATTCCTCTTTACAATTCTGCACTACACTGTTCTTGTGCATTACATAAAAGCTCATTAAACTACATTCAAGTTTGTGGCAGTTGAAAGGATTTTAATACATTTGCAAAGTTCTCTCTGTTTTGGGATTCTTTTTATAAATAAACACTTTCATCTTGATCTGATATTAAAAAAAAATATTTTTCATTTGTGATTAAAGATTTTAATGCAAAACATCTCAAGCAGTTTTTAGTATATGATGCATAGAGAACACTAAAGACACATTTTTAAAATCTATTCATTCAGTTGTACAAAATGCTGCCTTGCTATTAAAGGTTTCAGCAGTAAAATTAATAATTAGATCATTTCTAAGTGTTTGATTGTATTGAAATTAGCCACATTTGAACGAGAGTAAACAACTTCTGCATCTCGTGTTGTCAAAACAAAAAGTAAGTATGTCAGATCCGACTCTTACTCACTGTGTGAAAGACCTCGATTCACGGCTCCTTTTTAAGGCCTTTTGGCAGAACTATCAGCTCAGCCTACTTCTGTCCTGTCTATATTTAGGTCTGAGTAAAGCCCAGTTGGACAGCTGTCCTACATAAGGCATCTCTCTGTACCTGCAGGTGAACACGCCTCAGACACCTGACACACTTTTTGATTTCCCCGTGCCTCGCTGTGTCCTCACGTGTCTCTCAGTCGGCTTCAGTCAGTCAGTGAGCCAGTTTACGGAGCGGTAGAGGAACCAACGCAGCAGAAGCTGCTCTAATCCGACTAAATCTATTATGCTGTTTTCTTTTCTGCTGTTTTAACTTTGATTCTCGTGGATAAATTTATACCTTATGACTGATCTAACTTCTTTGTTTCCATGACTAACATCCAGAGCTGGATCTTGCATGGATGGCAACATGGAGGATCCTCTCCTTCTGTGTCCAAAAAATATGTATATGCTTCACTTCAAATTGTTTTGCTTTATGAAAAGAATAACATAACATTTTGACATTGAGCTCACCATATGACATCCAGACTCCAGAGGAAACAGAAATAGCTCTTTAATTAGACAACATTGTACCTTGGATCACTACTGTAATAAGCAGCTTACAGCAGACAGAAGGTTCCCTGAGCACAACAATAGGGAAGCCTGTTGGACTGGACATGCTGAACGGTTTCGGGGCACAGCTGACACATAACATTTAATATTTCTATTGGCAGAGTGCTATTGGATTTTCTTTGGCCATGAGATATTAATATTTTGAAAATGCATCTCTAAGAACTGCATATTCTCCTATACTTTCCATTTTATGTGAAAATCAACAAACACATCAGGAGCTTTAGCATTTAGGACTTGAGAGTGCAACATTTATTTATTTTTTTTTTGTGTGAATTTTGTGTGGACAGTGACTCAGTTGTTCTGCAGAAGTGTGATAAACCCTTTCACACAGTCCTTTCAGTTCTTTAATAAACCAAACTGTCCCCGGCAAGAAAACTCTTCCCAGTACCTACATCTATTGGCTCTAAAGTTACTTAAAGATTTTTCACATCCAGGTTACAATTAATGTGCTTTTTTTTAAAAGAAAAAGTACATTAATTGTGTAGGAGCCTTTTGTAATACAGTTTATATGCATATGAATATAGAGGACTATTCTGTTTTCTATGACTGAAATCAGGTCTTTTTATTTTGTTGACTGTAAAATGTTTATCTTTCGAGTGTAAAACACTGTCAGCTCACTGGAAAGTCAAAGAGTGGGACCAATACTCAAGGTTTAAACACTGAGCCCAGCAGGGGTGCTTCTCTGTTTGCATGCTTGTGTGTTGAAACATATTTCAGAGACAGATCGGTTCGATAAGCTGCTGACCAGCCCGTCTCTCTCTTGCTCTTTTAAACATTCGTCCATCGTCGCCGACCCTTTGACACAAAGCGCACCGACATGTCGAGAGTGCTGCACTTTGCATTCTCGTTTACTTTGATGCTCTGACAACCTAACACTTTGGACTTGATAGCAAAACAAAAAAGGTGGTGACAGTGTAAAATGGTCCGGAAAAAAAAAAAAGCCTGATTACATAAGACACCCTGCAGCGAAAACAGAAAATCTGGGTATTAGCACAGGGATCACTGGTCTGAACCTGACACTGGTCTGCACTGGACACACTCATCTCCTCCACGATCCGTCTATCTCTGTCTCACACCCACACACACGCAGTTTGGAGCAGGAGCCTGTGCTAACTGTGTGTTTGTGAGACAGTAAAAGATTATCGTGTGTGCAACGTGTGAGAGTGGTGTCTGCTCTCCCAGCACACTGGCAGCAGGACTTTCCACCTCCAGCCAGCTGTCAAAGCAACACTCATAAAAATAGAGGGAGAATTAGCTGCCATCGCAGTGACTGTAACAACAAATACACACAACCAGCACACATGGGAACAACACATGCAATCACATCCTCTTTTGACAGAGGCTTCGGCAGCAGCTGGAGCTAATTGCCATGCAGCGATGAGTCTTCGAAGATATTATTATGCCCTTGAGGAATCATTTTCAGAAGTAACTGGCATATAAACTGTGGCAGATAAACACACTCACTCCATGTTGAAGTTTCATCGGAAACCTTTTGCTTGTTCATATCAAAAATCACCACCTGGATATGGATCCTTGCTGTTCATGCTCGGCAGTGATTTGCTGGTTGAAGGAAATCGTCAAGACAAGAACAAATGTGGATTTTCGGAAATATTTACAGTCACGAAAAACAGGAAAAGTCAAGTCGTGGTAACCGAAGGACAACACTTAATTCCCCCTTTTTGTACTAGAACACAAATGCAAAGCAACTCTGTAAAATAAAACAACATATATTAAAAATTTCTATGAATATTACTTGTATTTTCAAGATATTACTATCCCCCTTAAAACATAATACAGGACAAACATTTATTTGATTTGCATGAATGCAGCTAAAGTCATACAAAAGTTAAATAAAAAACAAACCCAAAAAAGAAATATATGAGGTTTAATTAATGAAGAAAATGATTTGTCTGCATTTATTTTGGACTGGAGGGAAAAAGAAAAACAAAAAAGGGGAAACACATCCAACAACAGTGACGCCATTAATCACCAAATCCATCCAGACAAATGTACAGATTCTTCAAAAGCCAAGATAAATGCATTAAAGATAGAACACTTAGTAAACAAACACAAAATATTTTACCAATACTTTGCGTGCAGCTTTGATTCTTTTCCCCAGGTGTTCACATAACCAGTCACACCTTGAGCCACGCATGTGACCAAAACCGCCGAATAGGTTGACGTGTTAGGAAGCGTTCTTCGAGTGACTCAAGTCACCCAACGCTGTCGCAGGACGGAGGCGTGTTCAGTGACTCGTCTGGCCTTAATGGGGCTTATTGGTTTGATCCTTCAACCAGCTCCACTTTCCAAGACGATCAGAGCCGGAGAAACGTTTTAGCTGAGGAATAAAATGAAAATAAACTTTCTCTTAGTTGAGCATTTAAGATGAGTGGATAAAGCTACACCAACAAATAATTGAACTGAGTCACACTTCTAGCATGTTTGTTCAACACGCTTTGGTAATTATCGCTCGTCCAAACCAGTTTCAACCCAATGCTTCACCTGCTGAGCTCCTGGCACACATTTTCTAACTGCATGGTTAGCTAAATGAAGATGATAATGAAATGCAAAAGAGGGAGAGCTTCAGGGCATGAATGGGCTGTTTGGTTCACCCATTATTTGATCAAAAATAAAAGGAGCGTAAGCTCTTTGGTTATTTATGGTCTTGATAATAGCTCAAAATCAGGACACGACTTATAAAAGCCCTTCAGAATTGTTTTTGTTTCTCACAGTTTGAAAACATCGACGTGGGAGTTTGGTTTGATCATCTTCTGTCTTTTTCTTTTCTTTATCTCGAAACACTTGGTTCTATTCTCTTTCCAGTTGCAGCACAGCAAACTATTTTGTTTTATTTTGAAGCTATTCACTTTCATTCTTCAAGTGGAGCTTTGTTTGGCGACAGTTCCTCTCTGATTGGCCTAAATGTTCGGCCGTGCCCACATTTGTTGCCAAACCATCTGCCACAAAGCCGCGGTGACTCATCAGGGCAGCCTACGCTCCTTTTGAGGATCCATAATTTTCACAAGGTGCCTCCTGCTCTTTCTAATCGCCACTTACTGCACCTTCCCCAGTGTTTCTGTGTGGCTGCGCCGTGAATCAATCACAGGCCTGAGTATGGGGGCGCCATGTGCTGCAGATAAAAGAGCTGCCATTATCACAACCTCGGCTGTGAATGCACCGGGTTTTGCTGTTTGTTTTCTGTTCTTTTCTATTCTTGTAGGCACACACAATAATTGCATGTGTGAAAATGCACTGAGACGCACACGCAGACTCTTTCTCTCTCTCTCAGTGTCCTGCCACCTATCAGAAGTTGATAACTGACACAAAGAGTGACAACAGTGTTTGTTCTGGTGCAGGCAGGGACAGATCCAGTGTCCAGACAGTGAACTGGATGCTCCTGCCTCCTGGAGTCACATGATCACATGTTGCTCTGATACTGCTCTCCACCTCTACATCTGATGTCACATTATCACTTTATCCTTATTGTGTCCTTGTTTTTCAACAATGCAGTGCAAGAGTCATGATTTGAGAGCAATTAGTTGGTTTTGATAAATTTTTCTGAAGGTTTCAGTCAGATTTTTTTCCTTATTTTTAATTCAGTTGCCAACAATTTTACTTTTCTTATCTGTAAAACATGCACTAAAATAAAAAATTAAAAGTTGAATAGTTGTCAAAGCATCATGTAAAATAGAATAGTAGAAAAACAAGCATCCTGTATCAGATCTTTACTACATCCATTTTTCTGTATTCAAAGAACGGACTTCCAGATATTTGATGTGATGCAGATACAATTTTAACTTTACCTTTTCACCATTCCCTGTTTTATAGAGAGCGTGGGAGAAGAATTAACACCTGTTGACCTTTTTCACATTCTGTGATCCACTAACATCAACGTGTTTCGTTGGGATTTTATGACGTGTCAAACTAAAGTAGCGAATAACTGTGTAAGGTAGGGAAAATGATACCATGGAAGCGCATCGACCATATTTGTTTTTGCTCTTCTTATGTCAGGAATCATTGAGTTAAAACTTGAACAGAACTATTCTAACATATGAATACAAATTTGATGTAAACCATTACTATGTATTACACTTTTTGGGATCCTGCTGGAAATAGAAAATTCACAATTTACATGTTTTTTTTTGTTTTGTTTTTTTCTTACAGGAACATGAACGCATCATATTAGCTCTCTCCATCTTGAAGTGAACAAAGACTAGCTGCTCGCTCTCTGCCCCACAGCATGATGCTGCCACCGCCACGTTTCACAGTGTTGATGGTGTGTTCAGAGCAATGCACTGTTCCCCAAAAGAGGTTACACCAAAGTCTAGAGGAGGAATTCAATTGGTCTGATCTTGCAAAACGTGGGTGACATTCTGTTCACGTCTCACCAGCCCCATGGTGCTGACGTCACAGTCTCTGCCTCACACTCTGCCTTTTGCCGTCTCAACCAGAGCGTGTCTGAGAAGTTAACTCCAAGCCTTCATGGTAATTACGTCTGAAACTGAACTGAATTGCAGCTCTGACGTGCACTGCTTCGCATGTGCAGCAGGTTTCTTTGATCATCTCTGCTGTCTGCTGCTTCCTCACTAGGCGTAGAAAATCTGGGAGTTCAGGAGTGGCAAAGGGGAGGACAACAAAAAAAAGTATCTGCTTAGACAATTTACTCAAAACAGTTTGCACAACAGTTTGACCTTTGAATGATGTAATCAGACACTTCATTGTGAATAAAAGTCTTTTTAGAGTCCGTTCAATCTGTTTTTTTATGTAGTATCTTATCGGGGGAAAGAAAAGATACAGATCATAATCAAAAAAATAAGTTTAGTTCCTTGAATAAACCCTTGGTTTGACTTGATCCTCAGAAAGACCCCAGAGGGGAAGCGGCACCAGCAGCCTTGGACAGCCTTGGATTTTAAAATGCCCAGACTGCTCATTAAATCCACACACACACACACACACACACACCCACACACACACACACACACACACGTCCAGTGTGAGTCCTGAGTGGCACGTCTGCAACCAATTCCTCTAAGCTCAGCAGGTCATCGCTGTGGGTTTAACACTCGCCTCCTTTTCTGCCTGTGAAACACACTCAGAGGGAAACACCAACAGCAGCGCAAGTTTAGCTGCATTGTGAAACTACATGAACCTTCATTCACTTTCCTCCAGTTCAAGCCTAATCAACTCGCAGGAAACCCAGAGACGAGAGGAAGGCAGGCCAGCTGCTGCTCATTGTTCAACAGCTGCTCAGAACATTTTGTTGAAATGTGATTGGCTAAAACAGCCAGCGAGGATGATGATGATCACATGGCGCTGCTTTGCTGTCTGAGTTTGTCCTGTCAGACTTGAGGCACACAGAGAAAGGCTGATAAATAAGCTTAAACAGAAAGTACAAGACAAAGGAGCTGGAAAAATGTAAGAAATTTTCCTCTACTTGTGTGTGTACAATAGATTATCTCATCACATAGTCGTCCACCTTTCAATGCAGGTGAATATGTGTTAATTATTGAGCTCAGAGGTGTCAGACGGGAGATTTTCTTACCTTTGGACGCAGACTGGCTGGCTTTCATCCCATGTTGCTACTCATTATCCTCAGCTCAGTTAACAAGTCCATCCAGCTTCAAAAGCAAAGAACCATCTCATTACAGTGCAAAGGGTTAACTTTGTTTCTCTGCATCCTCTATCTGCGTGGGACAGTGGACGCAGGACTTCTGAGAACATGTTTGAAAATTAAACTATCTGCACTTAGTCGCCTCTTCAACTGCTAGTTCTCATGTGGTCAGCAGGTTTTGGAATAACTGCACATGAAGCCGCTGCTAATCCAATTTTGTGAATCGCATGACGGCAAATAATCATTTTCGGTTATGTGTCTGCTTGAGCAGCCTGTGTGTGTCCATTCAATAAATTAGAAAATGTGTTCAGATGAGGTTTATTTATCATATTGAGAGTTACTAGTTTACACTGAAGCTACATTCCTGTATTAAAAAGCAACTAAAATAAAGCCTTTCAAACCTTCATCTGTGTGTAAATGATTTATATAATGTGTTTCACTTAATGTTCCTGAAATAAATGGTCTTCAACAATATTCAAGTCTGTATTTTGTCCCCATGCTAGTATAAAGTGCAGCATATCAAATTTTATTTTGAGAGCATTTCTGTGCCCATTGGATATAAATAAAGTAGCAAAACAAAAACAAAGTTTGCACATGTTGTATGTGGAAACACATTGCGTCATTCCCATGAGATAAGGACTCATGTCATCGTCTTTTCATAGGAATCTGTTTGGTTGCGAGCATAACTTGCAGCGACTGGTACAAACAGGGAAATGTTCAAGGTGAGTCAGAGGAGTAAAGATCACATGGCTGGAAGTGTGATCAGCTTCCTGCTTTACTCCCCTGCTGCACAGTGAAACTTAGGACCACAAACAGTGGGTTCTAGAAGTTCTTGGAAGTTAAAATTCATCATCAAGATGGAAAAATCAGCTTAAGTTTCTCCTGAAGTTGGAATTTTGAGTTGAAATTTAAATAATTGAAATACTGCATCCTAATGACATCCAACAAAGGAAATGTTCATGCACGGATTGATGTCATCTGACCATTTCAACATTTTCTGAAGTTGATCATTGTGGTTTTTTTTAATGTATTTGACTACTAATTGAGGGGTTTGTCCTTTTTATCTTCATGCAAGACTATTTTTAATGTGAATCTAGAAGCTCTACTGCACACAACACGTCTGAAAGATTTCAAAGAAGAAGAATGACATTAACTATCCTTCTCTTTGTGAACGTGTGAGGGAAGAAAATGCATCTCTTTGACTGGGAGTTGGAGGGAGAAGGAAGACTTGCCTCAATACTCTTGTCAAATTTATATTTTAGGCCAAATGATTTGGCCCAAATCAATGTAGCTCAGTATGATAAGATGTCTTGGTGTGAGTAAGACCTAAAGTTGAACATGTTCTGTCTTAAGCTTATCGTTCGTATCTGGGGGATAATTCCTTATGTCAGACACAGAGTGTAATCAGGCCTCAGAAACAGAAGTATTAGATCCTGTCACTGCTGCAGTCAAAAAAATGTCCAAACTGCATGTTTTTCTACTCAATTTTGTCTGAGTCACCATCAGTAAGAGAGGCGTAAGACTGTCATAACACTTTAAAAGTCAAATTGGATTCAGTGCTTCCCAACTTTTATACATGGAAAAAGAGTAGCGCTTATGCTTCATTGTTCATACTGCCATCATATATATATATATATATCTGTCAGGCGATGTTGATCTGGGGGGGATCTGGCTATGTGGAAACGCATGGACACTGTGTGGTCATGGTGTTGAGTGAAAGGTCAGAGGAAAGCATCAATGAACTCAGAAGTCTTTCGACCAATCCACCAAAGCGTGATAAGTCGAACTTTAAGCCCTGCAAACTTAGAACAGTCTTGTATTTCATAAGGAAATAAATGCAAGGATGCATCCTGACTGCTCAGGTGTCTCGTCTGATCCCTGAAACGGGAGCCAAACCTCGTGTTGGCAACCTCGACACCAGTCTAAACTGCTTTCCATGCCCCCCTCTCAAATGTAAGCGATCATACAAATCTCAGCTGTGACTGGGTCACATGTACGTCTGCAAAATGGGAAACTGGGTGTCGTGCAGTGAAATTATGAGTAAAGACACCATTGAAAGCCGAGACATTAGTACGTCAGTCCATGACATACCACGCTCTAATGAACTATGGAATCCTAAGTGAGTTTTGCTCATATGTTCACGTCGCAGAGAGATTGAAGCTCGGCAGGAAAAGCAATTAACCTGATCACTTTCCCTGTTTTCCAAACCAAGCTTCTCAGTGTCCAAAACATTCAGTGATATGTGCACACGCTCGGCTTTAAATGCAAGAGTCCCCACCGGCGAGCCGTCCCCCTTAGTCTAACATGCTCAACATGTTGCGCAGGATGCGGTCAGATCATGTTGCGTTATAATACCATATATGATTACAACAGGTGTCACAGAGGGCTATGAATGTGTGTATGCGTGTGCATGGCCTCATTAACCTGTTAAGGAGCCTCAGGGCAAAATATTTGTTCTTAACCAGCTGACCCAGTCAATCTTCTGTGCTGAACTAAACTTTGCATGCTTGGGATTAAAGCAACTTGCTGGGTGGGAAGGCTTCAGATCACACGCTGTTCCTCCACAGTAATGATACACTTGAGTGGCTCACATATCTAATCAAATTAATCAATCATAACTAATCTAATCAACAAACTTCATTGTTGATAAATCAGCTTGTAGACGCTTTTGCACTTTGTATCTTTCTGATCCTTCAGAGCATCATGTGTGGGTTCACTCTTTTTATTGATGCCTCATCAAGACAGCTTTTAGGTTTGCCACCAAACCAGCAGTTCTCAAATGGACCAAAGGTCAGTTCTGATAAGAGAGAGCGACATATCTACATATCTTGATAGGTTCAAGACAATGATCAAGCATTAACTGGAAATGTTTTCAAAACAGGAAAAGAAAACTAATAAACATGTATCAAAGCATACTAATTATTTCTTTTTTTAGTGATATGATATATAAAATTTATTTACAGAACATAAAAATACACAAACGACAATTCTGTGATAATATTATAAAAAATCTTTTGATCGTTTTTTTCTACTTTTATTGTGCCACCTATGCTACATTTGTCAACTTTAAAAGTAAGATGCTGCAATAAGCAGACAAAAAATTTTAAGCATCTTTTGATTAATTTTCCTGCATTTTGATATTCTTAAATTTACACCGGCTTCCAGTTAGAGAACTTCAGTTGAGTGTAAATGAAGTCCAGCTTTTCTGGAGGATGTGTTTTGTTTTTTCTTCAGCTACAGCTATGCTTTGCAGCGAAGTAGCAGAGAGCAGCAACGGTGACATTACTGCAACTGTATATTTCCGAAAAGTTAATAAAAAAAAAATGTGAAAACTGGTTCAACAGTCTGAGAGGAACTTTGCACTGCAGGGATATGTCCCAACTACTTTCTGTGCTACATCTGACAACAGATCCTCCATATGACTGGGCTAAAAGGTAATATTTAAACAAAAAAGTATTTTCACTGCGAAAACCTTGTGAAAGTGTGAAAATTACTTTTCAACACATTGCGGGAAAATGGATTGAGATTGCATGGAAATTATACTTTTTGTCATAATCCCAAACTGTACGTTTGACACACGTAGAACTCATATGTAGATTTAGTGCTAGCATTATGATATGGAGTTACTGATTTTTTCAAGTTGGACGAGATCATAAACAATTCTAAGTTTCAGTTTTCACCCACATCCTTCAGCATCTCTCTGTTACGAGATGCAGAGGGATTTTGCCTGTGAAAATCACTTTGAGTCAAAGAATCCGTCAAAAATAACAAAACAATGATTTCAGGACTGGAAAAATAAATCTTTTGAACAGTGTGGCCAGAATCCCAAACTCAGGCGGACAAAAAATCTGTAGCATCACCTGAAGAGGACGAGACATAACTTCACAATCTGATAGACTTTGAAAGTTTTTACAAAGTAGAGCAGTCAAATAGAGTCGACATTTAGCATCCTGACAGTTCTCAAGGTTCAACATTTGAACTTGGCTAAATGCAACAGTCAGAATTCAGTTGAGGGATTATCAGTCAAGTGTGTGTGAGTTTTCACTCACTAAATATGTTTGTTGGGACGTCTATTTATTTGTAGATGTGAAACAAGCATGTTGATGGAAATGACTCCCATAGAAGCTGCTACAGATAAAGAGTTAAAAATGTAAACACATCCGACTGCTGTTGGTTTTAGAGGATAAAAACCCACATGCTTGCACACAAACATGGTGGCATAAATAACCATGTACCAGCTTGTGCTTCTGACATCCCTTCACGGAAAATCAACCTCTCAGTTTACAGGGATCGAGTCTCATAACATTTCCAACCGATCCATTAGCTGCTGAGAGGAGATCAAAGGTCATGTCTTCCATATAATCTCGCCTGTTTTCTTTCTTCACATTTAGCTGATGTCACCTTCCATTTCAGCCTTTTCAGGACACAGAGGTTGATCAGGTTGTCGCATATGAGCAACGCTTCAAAGCTTTTGAAAACGTAGGTTTTAAGACAAGTTGTGAGATGAGTTTCTTTACTTTAACAGAAGGTTCAGGTGGAGTCCTGATGTGAAAGACACACTGAAAGAAAGTATCAAAAATTTGGAACTTGTTCAACTAAAAGTATTTCACTTTTTGCTATAGAAACATCCTTTATCATCCCTTAGTACTAGGGATATTTTTGTTTTTGTGAGTGGAGGTTTTTCATGATACAAAATGCTGCTTTATTTTTAAAATTACAGACGCATGTTTAGGATTGTACTCCTGCAGGAAGATGAATTTCTACCCAAGTCCCAGATCTTTCTGCCCCATTAAATCTAACTAGCCTCTTTGTTCCCATTTTCTGCTTTTTTCTGGTTATTCATCTGTCCAAGCCAGTTGTGTGGAGTGTACCACAGATTCTTCCACCAGAGGTATTGACCCCTGCACCTCATCCAGTCTTAAAATGGCTGTCTTTGTTGCGCTCTTTGTGTTTTGGTTCTCATTTGAGTTTGGTTAGGTCTTTTTAGATTGACCTCTTTTTGTATTAGTTATTTTCCCTACAGTTCTCTTGGGTGTATTTTTCTGCGTTCATTATTCTTAACCTTTCCTTGTTTGAAAATAAATTTCTTCTATGTTTTCTCTGATAAGAAGTCTGCATATCTTCTCCTCCCATTGCACTCTGTTGAATGTATCTGGTCTCCAGGCCACAGTCGCATCACCTTGATCTCTTTCACTCGCTGCTGAATTCTTGCATTTTTCTGAAACGCCCATGGCCTGGCTCCTGCATGCTTTCTGCAACTTGTTTCATTAATTTTATGTGATTTTTTTATTTATTTTTGACGTTGAATATCGCAATGACAATATTCATTAATATTAACTAACATTATTTTCAGTATTCACTGTCTTTATCACCATCACACCGACTACTCTTCTGGAGCCTTTTCATCTTTAAAGAGTTTGAAGACTAACTGTAGCAGCTGTTGGCATGAAGTACAATTAAAGTCCTTCCGCATTACCAAGTATCTTATCGGTGCACAAAGATTTGTTGCATGGAACCTGAAATATTACATTGTATTGTATCCAAGAAGTAATTTGCAAATGCAGTTATTATTATGTTATTTTATTAAAAGTGCACATTGCACAAGCTCCTAAAATATATTGAAATGTGTAGCTTTAACATAATCACAAAAGATTGAGAATGTGAAGATTTTAGCACAGCTCGTATGTGACAAAAACCAGGCAGCCACCTGTCCATTTTATGTCAAGTGTTAACTAAATAAACTGACAGGTGAGCTGTGAGGTTCTGTAATAGCTGAACTTTTGCCACTGCACCAGAAGTCCAAAAATGGCATTCCTGCTCAGGAGAAATAATTATATTTTTATTCACAGTTGCTTTATTGTATTGTCATTTTGGCACACATACTCGTCTGATTCGGACTCTCCCTACTTTGTTTCCTCCTGTTTGCCTTGTTTGTTATAGCGACCAGCAGAAAGTCCATCAGATTGTGTCTTTCATCAAAATAAATGAGTCTCTTGGAGGAGGACGAGACAGGAAATTGTAACACTCTTCATTAAGGAGAGCAGTTACTATTTATGTGGTGACGACAACTCTGCCTCTGCACCCATGGGAGAGACCATCCCCAATATCTGCGCTCAATAATGGATACAGGTTGCTATTTATACAGCAGTCCCTCCACATGCTTCTATTTTCTCTCTCTGTCACTTTGCCAGCTCTCATAATAATTATAGCTGTTGGCCATTATGAAAAAGCTGTTACAGAAAAAGTCAAGGACTCTGCAGAATGCATAAGCTGCTATTGAAGAGACTGAGATGTGTAGGCGGCTCTAACCATGGAGCTGTGTCAAGATGCACTCTGAAGCTTCTGAGTTAGAGATAGAGAGTAATAAATTTTTTCCAAAGATAATCTGTCATACTGCAGCAAAAGAATTTAGTTTTTCTTTTTTTTTTTTAGGTCAGTACAAAAACCATCAGTAGAATGGCACTCTCTGGAAGCCTGTATGTTTTCAATATATTTTGAATATGTTTATATTTTTTAAAATAATTTTAAAAATCTGGTAAAACAACAAAAAAATTGTTTAAAATGCTTCTGTAAAATGCACTAGGCATGCTAATTCTGGTGAGGAATAAATAAAGCCACTAAGATGTCTAGAATCGCAAAATTTCTGAGCATTTTAAAAAATGTTTATCCTGTTCATACTCCAGACATTTAGTTTATTGCGCCCTTGACTCTTGTCGTAATATCCACAGAGTCTAAGGGTCTCAAAATACTTTAAAATCTGCCACTTCATTGTCTACAATTGGAGAAAATTTAAAGCATCCAACTCTGGTCATCCAAATAGGTTCACCCTGAAATGCTAAAATAATTCTGTAAAAAAAAAACACCTTAAAAATGTCATTGTGGGGCCTGCAGGAGGCTTTTGCTGTGGTTGAAATTAAAACATCAGAAAAGGACTTCATAACCTCTCATTGTATAGATTATAGATAGATTTGTCCTTAAGAAAAACATGTTCAAAGTGAAGTTTGTCAGAAACAACATGGACGAAAACAAGGACTTTTGAAGCAATGTTTTTTTTTTTTTTTTTTTTTTTTAGATAGGTCTAAAACTCAATTATGTGGACAACAAAGCAGAAGAGATGTTGAAGCAGAGCTGGACCCAATAACTTGAACATAGTCCAAGTAAATCCACCAGAGAGTGGCTGAAAACTCTGAAATGAACCTGCTCTGAGTCAAACCACAGTTTTTTTTATCATTCTGAGAGCAGTGGGGTTGACTTCATACGCAAGAAACGCCTAAAACATCCCACAAATGAAAGTGAAGAGTGATTCTTGTGTCAACACTGTCGACAACACAATATTGACCATTTCTGTGACGTTCAGAGCAGGAGGATGACGTTGGCGGCACACAGCGACCTCTGCTGGTGAAAACCAGAAACAACAGGCGCGAGCGACCTGACAACAGGTTTTTTTTTCAATAAAGTTTGTTTTGTTTACGCTCTCAATCAAACATGGCCGCCTTAGCAACCGCTCTATTCGACGACGAACTGTTCACGGTACATTTTAACGAGCTACATTTCTTATCTTCTTTAAAACACAGACACTGTTGGTTAGTAGACATTAGTAGACAAATTTGCTAAAGTGTCAGTGAGGAAAGATATGAATATGTACTGTAGTTGGTGAAAAAACGCATCTGCAGCCGTTCGTCATCATTTAAGTGAAGCATTTTGGGCAAACTGCGTGACGTTTAGGTTAGAAAAAATGGTTTACGTTCACTGTAATAGTCGTTTGTTTTTGTTTTAAAATGAATTTAGGATGAGGAAGCGCCTGGTGTTCCCGCGACCACTGCGACCTGCACGGTCAGAAAGCAGAGGAGGCTGAACAGGGAGGAGATTGGTGGCTTTCTCCGGGAGGCAGAGAAGAACAGGAGGCTGTGAGTGAAATGTGCTTCAACTTTTGTGATACAGTTAAGGATAAATCAAATCACATGAAGCTTAACAGACAAATAAAAGAGCCACCCAAAAACTGTTTATTTCATCCACCCAAAACTATTTAGTTAAATATTTTATATAAAAATTATACTGACTTAACTGGACTCAATATTTGATAGATGGACACATGCGACTTCGGCTAGGTCCATAATCTGAACTGCTGTCTGTAATTTGGGAGCCTGTGACGTAGTTTCATACCCTGTGATACAGAAACACATTTAACAAGGAGTTGAAACAAGAAAAAATCCCTTTCCCTGCCCTATAAATGTAACCACTGACTTTAAAATCAGCTGTTTGCTTTTTGCCGGACAGGATTGAAAAATTGGAGAAAGAGAGAGCCCTGACTGTTCTGTGCAGAAAGAATGCCTGGACAGATGTCATTGACGAACTTGAGGAATATGAAAAAATTCTGCAGAAAGAGAGGTTTTCTCAGAGTAAGTAATTTGTAGCTGATTGTCTTTTTTTGACATTAGGCAACTGTTTCACACTAGGATGTGCAGTCAATGTGAAATAGAATGGATTGCTCTTCTAAAGAAATAGATGTAACACTTCAGAAAATGACAATAAAAAAATATATGTGTAATGATAAATGTGTGCTCATGATTAGAAATACTTCTAATTCAAGCAGCACTAACAGAAGATGACTGCTTTCTGAACTAGCACCATCAGTCCTTCTTTTATGAGCTTTCATTCACAGCTCTCTTCAAATCCAACCATAACGTTAGATTTGAACGTCTTAGTTCATTTGATGTTGGAGTTTTAACCAAGCTGTTTTAGTCTAGCTTTAACCATTGGTCAAATATTGCCTGAAATTTGCTGTTTTTTTCTAACGCAGACCTTTTTGACAATTGCAGAAATTAAAATTCTTGCATCTTCTTAGTTTTTAAATCATACCTTATGTCATTTTGTGTTGAAGTTTTAAAATCCATACTGCATCCTCTATCAGCTCTTTCATCATGGCAAAGATTATGTGTGCAAGGGGTTTGAAGTAGAGTGATAAAACCGTTCATCAGTAATAGTTCTGAATCTGAAGCAGCAATTTGTGTAGACTTTGAATTTAAATGTTGACGTTCGTAAAGTATCTTCAATGTGCCTGAAACTTGCAGAAGCCCGGTAAAGAAACCAGACTGTTTCAACATGTTAGTGTACAGTTTTAACTGAAATATGATATTGTGGTTTTTCTTCAGAGACGATCCTTCAGAAGCAGCTACTGAAGATCAATAACGGTGTGAAGAAATTTCAGAAACACCTAACTGACGTCAAGCCGTCTCCTGAATGTAAGAGTTTTGTTTCTTGATGTTAAAGAACCTGCAGCTCGCTTGTTGTTGTCCATTACCTAGAAAAACTTATAGATATTGATTTTTTGTCATTATTAATATTAATATTTGAGCTATTTTCTGAGTTGATATGTGAAATAATATTGCAAGTTAAATAATAGAATCTCAGTGATGTGAAAATTAGAGTCTTTTGGGACAGTTGTTGACATTGTTTCTGCAATTTTGTTTGTATTTTCAGTGATTGAAAGACTTAAAGAAATAATGTTAGACGTGGAAATGTCAATAAATGCTCTAAAGGAGGAGCAGTGTTTACGGTAAAACAATTCGCTACACATTCATCTTCACACCTTTAGCCTCGAAAATGGGAAGAAAAAAAAGACATTACCTTTTATGAATGATGTTCTGTAACTGCATCCTTTACAATCTTTGGTAAATTAGTGAAAAAGCCACAACATTCACTCGGTATACACATTCGAAAAGTGTGCATCTTATGAGAAGCAAGTTTAAGTGCATCAAAGAATGTTCGGAAGTAGAGAAAATAGAAATAAAAAAGCATAATATATTGACTAAGATTATCTGTGGTGAAATGAAATTATTAAAAGGAATCAAACATAATGTTTCTTACTTTCTTTCAGCTTTGAGGAATATTCAAAGGAGGAACAGACGTGCAAGCAGGAAGTTGTTGCTTATGAGAGGAAGTTTGAAAACTGGAGTCTTCTTGTCAAGTCAAACCTTAAATTACCTGCAGCTTCTACTCTGAAGGTTTTCCGTTTACACCATTATGTTTTTTCTTTGTTGTTTAACACTCGCTTAAATAAGGAAAAGGGATGGCAGGCTATTTTTTCTTTTGTTTTCTTTAAGGCTAAACCCTTCAACAAAGATCTCCCTGCAGAGGTCAAAGCTTTGGAGGATTTCCTGCAGAAGACTGGAGGGTCTAATGGAGGCTGGGACCAATTTGATCACCAAGTGTTCTTAAAAGTAAGGAATACAAAGTTGGTCTGTTAATTACCTATTTATTATTTTTGACAATTTTAGTGGAGCAGCTTTTTTGTTCTAACAATGACAGGTCTGGGTGAAGCACGGCGGGCGCTCGTCATACAGGAAAGAGGCCAAACTCTACCTGCCGAGTAAAACAGAGGAGGAGATCCGGCAACACGAAGACTGGCATCAGGAGCTGCTTCACCTGCAAGACAAAAAGAGAGAGGTGGAGAAATGTGGAAAAGCGACATGTTAGAGTTTAGAGGAAGTAACAGCAGAAAAAAAATCCTGTTTATCTTCCAGGTCTATCATGCACAGTGCCTTGTGAAAGATGGAACCCTTTCACATTTGTTTTTCACAGATGAAAACTTGAAGAATGTTGAATGTTTTCATCTTCCGCCCCCCTGAGTTGTGTGCTGTGTTCCATGGGTTCTTAAGGTTGAAATGCATACAGGTGGACCTTGTCTGCTCATTTGGTGACTTGTGAATGCAGTTGTTTGCACTGGATTTTATTTAGGGGAACCACAGTGAAAGAAGCTTAATACACAAATGTACACCACACTTTTCAAAGCTTTATTTCTGAAAAAAATAATAATCAAAAGTCATATAAGCTCCTCCATGCATGTACTAGTTAATTACTACTTTTTTTGTAAGTAATTAATCTCAACAACCTTCTTTTTTTTTCAGGATTTGGTATGTGTCATGTGTAAATCTATTTTGTCCAGTTTTAACAGTTTTCTTCCATCCCATCCAGGCTATTCAACGCTGGAAAATCAGCAAAGATAAAGAACGTCAGAAGAGGATCCAAACTCAAGAGGAAATGGAGGAGGTACAAAGCAAAGGAAGGAAGGTCAAGAACTTGGCTGAGCAACAGCAGTGAGTATCAATAACTGAATAAATTCAGATCAGAAACATTTCACATTTGCCTCACACAAACTGTTTGTTAAGTCAAATCAATTATGTTTCAGGTCTGAGGAGGAGAAAATGGAGGTGGCACGGCGCCTGGAGGAATGGAAGAAAAAGAAAAAACAAAAAGAGGAAGAAGAAGAAGAACAGAAACTGGCTGAGGAGATTCACAGGAGAAAAAAAGAAAAGGTGCTTAGCGGTTCATATTTTGCCATAGACATTTTTTTTTCTAACTATAGCACTGCTTGTCAATCAAAATCACATAATCTGAGATTGCTTTACTGGGGCCCTCAGCAGATGCCTATTTTTGACAAAGTGATCTCTGTTGATCAGGAGGAGCGTCGCCGCCAGCTGGAATTAAAGATGGCCCTAGAGGATCAGCTGCGATTGAGGCGTGAGAAAGAGGAGGAAGAGGAGAAGAGAATAAGAGAGAAGGAACAGAGGGAAAGGGAGGAGAAGCAAAGAGAGGCAACAAAAGTCATCAAAAGCTTCAGTGAAAGGGTACCAAGTTCTAAAGTCTTAGAAATACATAAAAGCAAAAGATAAGGTGTAAGTTTGTACTCTCAAATTCAGAGTTTCTCATTAAATCACTTATAACAAAAAGCGTTCAGACAATAAACAGCAGGTTCCTTTGAGCTCAGCGAGAAGAAGGCATGATATCACCTTTGCTTTGCAAAATACATGGTTTGATTGCACCTTTGCAGGATCTTCACAAGGTGGAGGCAAAGCTTCATGAGAGGCAACTGAGGGAAAAGGAGGAAGAGGAAAGACAGAGAAGAATCATAACTAAACTAAAGGAAAAGGTGCAGTGACCAGCCTGAAATATTTCCACCTTGATTTCAAAGATTTCAGTCATTAGTCTCAGAGAAATAATTTGGTTTTGTTCTTCAGATGGATGGTCATGTGAACAGAGACCCCTCCAGGCTGATTCGCCCCACTAAAGGATGGGAGGAAAGGATGAAACACATGGGTCCTTGTCCTTCAGGACAAAGACCCATGCTCCAGATGTTTCACAGGTCTGGACCTGTAGGCTTGACTTTAAAGTTCTGATAAGTAACACCTAAGTAATTACATATTTTACTATTTTTTTTCCAGAGCCATCCCCTCTTGGAGACAAGGGCTGTGATGTCACCATGAACCGAGTCCGGCAATTTTCCACAGTTTCCGGAGCCTCTGTTTGACTTAAATCTTTTTTGTTGTTGTTGTTTTGGCACTTTTGTTGCAATGGTAAAGTATTTCCAAATAAAATATTTTTTTTCACTATAAAAAAATACTTTGCCTGTGTGAACTGAAGACAGTATAGTTACATTAAACAACCGTGTAAACAAAAATCTGAAATAAAACAGTCACAACAGGAGCAGTTCTTGATCACAGAGTAAAAAAGAATAAATAGCATCAAAGTGTTGAACGAGAGGCCACCTCCATGGAAGGTGAAGCTTGGTCACACAGCAGATTAACCCAGATAAAGAAGAAAGGCGTTTTTGTCTGTCTGAGGCAGACAAAAAAAAAGCTCTTTAATTTTCCCTTCACTCCCAGAAACAAATTATCACCGGGTTGATGTATGAGAGTCAATATCACAAACGCAATCCCCATAAACTCAACCCCCTGCTAGAGGCTTTTATTTTGAAAAGCAGACGCACCGGAAAAGATTCCCCATAGGTGCGGAAACAAAGATGGCGGAAGAAGAGAACCAGTTTGAAGAATTTGAGCAGATAGACTTTTTGAGAGACCGTCATGTCCGATTCTTCCAGAGGACCTTGCAGGTGTTACCTGAGCGGTACGCGTCGCTGGAAACAACCCGGTGAGTCCGACAGATGCATCATGGGAGCTCTGGTCACTGTGGTTTGATGGGGAACTGAACAGCAGAGGAGCTAGCTGTGATTCATTAGCTCTCAGTTCATTAAAAGAAAACTCATATTAGCCATTAATGAACCACTCAGGCGTTCTGGGTATGATAATGTGGCAGCTTATATGGATGATGTGATGTTTCCAGCTATTTCTGTGTTAAGGTCTATCATTCAGTTAACCCTCATTTTCAGCTTGGTTTTCATCTATATTGTGTTTTTAAATGAATCAGTGAGTACATTGTAAGATCTCCTGCCTTCATTTCAGGTTGTCTATTTTATTCTTTGCCCTGTCTGGTCTGGATGTGTTGGATGCCCTGGAGGTGGTGGACAGTAAAGTGATGATTGAGTGGATTTACTCACAACAAGTTCTACCCACCCAGGATAGTAAGTGTCACATCTATTTTTATGATATTTCATGAAAATGTTATTTTTCATTTAATTGCAATGTCTTGAGATGAAGTGAGTTGCAAAGTCGGATTATGAAAAGTACATTTCCGCCAGAAAACTAAATGTTTTAAAAATGTTTAAAGTTGAAAATATCACTCGGTAATTATGTGCTGTTGAAACATCGGAAAATGAACACCTGAAAAAGTTTAACACCTAAAAAGACTTGAGTACGGAAAGCTAAGCCTGGTGGGGGCATAATTAAAGCCTGGTGGCCCGCCAGGCTTACAATGCACTGGGGGAAACATTGTAAATGTATAGAGTGTATTAGTGTTTTTCGTCAGAGCTTAGTAACAGCATCAATAATGTTATTCCATGCTTTGCTAAAAATGCTTTTCAGAGTAAAGGAGGCTGGAATTGCTCAGACGCCTACAATTTTTTTTGGCGTTTCCTCAAAAATAATCGTTTGGATAGATTCAAATGTGTTTTTGAAAAAATCTGTTTTGTTTTTCATTAATCAGTGACGGCAGGAGAGAGCTGGGTAGTCTGATTAGGGCCTCTTTTGTGGTAATGTAGGAGCTGCACATAAACTAAAATCTCTTCATTTCTCTTGTTGACCCTCACTTTTAGTGGTGAGATGTTGACCTTGACTGGGAGAACTGGATCCTGGAAGCGTGATGTGTAAATGAGCTTCATCCTAAATATTTCCAGGTGCAATTTTTGATTACCAAGTATAAAAGAATGATTAAATATCATAGTGTTGTCATGACAGGCCAAGTAAGGAATTTCTGACATGTGGCTGCTTTGCTCCTTCATCTCAGTTTGGACTGCAGCCTCTGCTCCTCCACATTGATAGGAGTCAAATTACATGATTCTGGCACTCCATACTTTTGTGTCCAGAAAAACAGCACATTGAGAACTAGTTGGATCTAGTTTCCTTCTGACTCAAGAACCTGTTGGGTTTCTGACTTAAGAACCTGTTGGGTTTCCTCACTGTGAGCTGGAGAATGCCTCTGGGGAGTGGCATGTCTTCCCTTCAACACTCTTCACCACATCGGCCAAATATGGATTTCACGTTTTCTTTGGCTGATGGATTTTAATTTGAATCAGTTAAGGTTTTTGTTTCTTCATCTAAAAAGTAAGAGGAGAAAAGGCATTTCTGCTGATTATGTGATCAAGGAAGGAATTAGAAAACTAAGGAATTAAATTTCTGTAATTTAAAATTCCTCTCCAACTTTGATCCAATTCTTAGAGAAAGGAAAATAAAAAAGTGCATTCATTGTCAGCCTGTTAGTTGATATGTTTAATGTCCAAAAATAGTGCAGGTTTTTAGTAAGGGATAATTCTAATTTTTTTGTCAAATGTTGATTCTACTTTAAGTTATTGTAAGTTAATTTGTTTCACACTGAGGCAGTCGTCTTTGCATCCTCCGACTCATCAAACTTTAAAGTCTGCCATGTTTCTTTTCCCACTCTGCAGATTACAAGGCAGCTATTGGCCCTCAGTTGTCTGCAGATAACCCAGTGCTTCCTTACAGCTGTTCATCAAAGAAAAGTTTGACTCTCAGGCTTTTAATGACTTGTTTTGGGACTGATATGTTATTTATTTATATATTTTTGCCTCCAACAAGCCACTCCATACCATCTGTTGAGATCATTAATTATTGAAGACATCAATGGAGATGATGGAGGAATAGTCGTGCTTGATGGATTTCTGCTGCAGCCATATGTTGGGAGGCTGGCAGGCTTCTTCTCATTAGATTTGACAAAAAAACAAGTTTAGAGACAACTGTGATTTACTAATGATTCATTAGTATGATAATCCCCTATTTAGCAAACTATTAAGACTTTCAGAAAGCATTTTGCTTATTTGTGATGTTAGTCTCCTATAAAATGCTGGTATTTGGCAGAATTCATCAGTGTATTGATGCAGGGGATCCACATAAGGGTTTCTGTATAAGTTGGTGGAAGATAAAATATTTACTTTTCCTTCAGTACAGAGGTCGGATGCCATATTTTTACCTACATTAATATATTGGTCCATTCGTTGTTCAGTCATTGCATAAAAATGTTAAAGCTTCTGTCATATTGTGCGGTTTGTCATTTTAATGTGGCTTCCTGTTTCCGTGGTGGCCAGAAGGTGGCAGCAGAGCACTCCTCTTTGCCTATTGTATTGATGAGAACCTTTTCTGCAGGTCATAAAATGAACAGAAGGGATTTAAAATGTAAATCAGAAGACTAATTTAGTTTTTTTTTTCCCTTGTCTCTTGTGCTGAATATTTCCATCATTTCTTTCTGACCATTACAGAATCCAATCTGAACCGTGGAGGGTTTCGTGGATCAGCACATATTGGGATTCCTTACAGCACAAAGGTACAACCAGAATTTTTTTTGAAGTTTGAGTACTGTGGCTTTTGGTATTTTATTTTTTTTTTATCTCTCAGTAAATTTACTTTTTTCTATTATCAATATCAGTTTCTTGATCATTTATTGCTTCAGTAGAATGATGCAAATAGCAGACCATAGTGCAGCAGATGCTGTTTGTTGCTCAGTAGAAAATGTTGGACAAGGTGTCCAACAGTTGTGAGTGCCAGCCTTGGAAAGCACCAGTGGCCAAATCATGATGGCTATTATTAGAAATTAAAAAAAGAGAGAGATTAGCTTTTTTCTCTCCAAAATTAAACTAAACAGAGAAGAGTTTCCTCTTCTATGCTTATATTATCTCCAAAATATTCTGTCTGTGTCTGCAGCCATCAGCTGCATCTCTAATTTCCCTCTCGGTTGTTGTCCTCAGGGTCCAGGTGTGCTCCATCCGTATGACAGCGGCCATGTTGCCATGACCTACACTGGCCTGTGCTCACTGTTAATCCTTGGAGACAACCTGAGTCGGGTGAACAAAGAAGCTGTTCTGGCTGGTCTCAAAGTGCTGCAGCTTGAGGACGGCAGGTTGGCACACACTTTGGCTCACTTTTGCACCTAAATCCTTATTTAACGTGGCATTTTCACTCTGACTCAGAAGCACCCAAAGCCATTTGAACACAGATTTAACACGGTCTGACTAAAGCTTGCGTGTGGATGTTCTGTAATTCAAAAGCAACTAAATTTGAGACACAATCTCCTGTCCTCTAGTAGCTGGAGCAGCTGCATGCTTCAGTGTGCGGATGTTGACTTTTCTCCTAAATCTTTGCTGAGATCTTCTTCCCAGAAACTCACTGATTATGTTGAAGATCAGCTGGTGATAACATGTGCAAACATAGCAAGTAAGAATGTGTGTAGACTAAAGAAAATGAACCATTTCTGTTCCTCTGCTCTGACCTGAATTTTTACACCTCACTTCATGATGTTGTTCAAGTTCAAGCACAACGTTTTGTGTAACTTAGTGGCCTAATACACTGCTCTGCCATAAAAACTTTGTTCGAAAAACAAAACGAAGCAAAAGAAGTCCTGTGAGACGACTAAATGGAAATGATCATTTATACCCTCCAGTTCAACATTGTAATGAAGAGAGAAGCAATTAGCACCATTGCATTTAAATTAAAACTTCATTAACTTAAAATAAAAACATTGCTCTTAATGTTGCTGTAATGATCCCAAACGTCCAGTCCTGGCAGAGCGCGGCCGTTGTTGAGTTGGCGTTCTGGGATCGATCCCATCATCATTCCTCACAGCAGCTCTGTCCCAAAATGCCTGGCTGTGATTTTCCAGTCCAGAGGTTTTGTTTATAACCTCTATTATGGTAATCGAACTTCTCCAGGATCCCTGAGGTAGTCCCAGATATTTACCCCAGAAGCAGCCTATTGCATCCTTGTCCTTTCTCTCCTTCTCTATTTTTTCTTTTTCTTTTTTTCATAATTAATTCCTTATTAATATGGTGTTGTCTTAAAAACTGTACTATTATTCCAATCACTTGGGAT
Organism: Poeciliopsis prolifica; assembly: GCF_027474105.1. Lineage (NCBI taxonomy): Eukaryota > Metazoa > Chordata > Actinopteri > Cyprinodontiformes > Poeciliidae > Poeciliopsis > Poeciliopsis prolifica. Next base: position 496,071 of record NW_026562389.1, read on the forward strand.
AAGACCGTCTCATAATACTTGGGCGGTTAAAAAACACACAATCTCTAAATTAGAGCTATGTGGGCTGGGTCTCATTTTGTTTAATAGATTCAAGCAATACATTGTAGTTGGACACCTGTGGCTACTTGTTTCATATGTTTGTATTTTTGTTAGTTTCACACATGACTTATTGGTCCAAAATGCAGAAGTGTGCCCAGGAACATTTTACAGTGACTAAAATAGTTTGTCAGAACATCAATCTGAAAGCGTAAAACCAGAACCCAGACAGGTTTTTTTTTCTTTTTTAAGTGTAATTCTGCTTTTTTTTTTGTTTGTTTGTCTGTCTGGCTTTCAGTTTCTATGCCGTGCCAGAAGGAAGTGAGAATGACATCCGGTTTATCTACTGTGCAGCTAGTATCTGTTACATGCTGGATGACTGGTCAGGCATGGACATCCAGAAAGCCATCGAGTACATCCGGGGAAGTTTGGTGAGTGAGTGTTGACAGTTTAAATAAAGTGTGAAGCTTCTGATCCTCCTTCAGTGGGATAAAAACAACAAGATGATTCTGATGTGAACGCTCCCACAGTGGACAATAACCATTCTTTTCTGCAACATAAGAAGTGAAATTAAAATGAACATAGCCCTCGTACTGCTACGAGGTGTCAGTTTATTTACAGACAGTTCATTTATAATACTTAGAGAAGATAGAGAAATGTGTCATAGTCTTAATGCATCAGTTAAAAAGAATAAAAACTGTAATTTTCCCAGCTTTCTCCACTTTGTTTGAATTTCTGGGCGTCAGACACATCAAAGCGCAGTGTTTTCTCTTTCTCCTGAGCTGCACACCTGGGAAACTTCAGCGTGTATCAAGTTTAACATTTCGGAGTCTGTGTTGTTTTATGGGTGTGTTCGTGTCATGCTTATTCGTATCTATTCATGTCCTTTTGACATGACTAGATACACACCGAAAGTCAGGACATAAGTTGAGTTTGGTTTAGAGAACTCATTTAAATTGTGACCTTGAAGCTTATTTTGGTAATGTAGAAACTGCCTTACATGCAGAGATGAATCCATGCAGTAACCATTTTTGCTTTAGTCTCATCAGAGTAGGAACAGGCTGGGAATTATTTGTTCTTCCCAGCTGACAACCGCCTCTAGCTTAGCTTGTATGTTTTGTCTGAAACTGTCCAAAATAAAATCCCTCAGACTGTTTGTGCTTCTTTGGTTATTTTTATTTTTTTGTCCTGCTTTAGCAAAAAGCCTGTTTAAGTGGATAACAGTCATGGATTGAAAATGCAGTAACATTCCTAATTTAATAAAAGATAGCGAAAGGCATCCTAGATTACAAGTAGATTGTGTGAAATAAAAATTTCTAGAGATCTAAAAATGGGGCATCAGTTTCTCATGAATTTATTTCAAACAAAAATAAATGTGAGGATGAGGAAGTAGCTGTATGTGATGCATCTCGTGACACATGCAATGCGTGGGAATCTTTGCCAACCATATCTATTCCTTTGTTTTGCTTGGGGGTTTTTGTCCTGCTTATTTTTTGAGAAGTAAATTATGGAATGGAAAAATGTTCTGCATTAGCCTCAAGTGTTGAACTCTTCAGCTCTCTGTGATTAGATTTCTGATTTTAGTTAGAGATTCAACAGTTGGCTGGCGAGAAAAGAAAGTCTACCTTTTTTTTTTCCTTCTTTGAACTGAGGATCAAATACTGCAGCATCTGAATTAATTCGCCATCTGTTAATTAAATAGATCAAAACTTAGGCTGATCGTAATAGAAGTTCAGTAAACAGTCAACAATACTTCATCCACTTTGAAAGTCAAATAATTCATCAGTCAGATAAAGTTCAAGGTTTTTGAATCAAGTACAAAATTACTACTTTTCTCTAGGCATATATTATGGTTAAAATGTTAACCTAGTCAGAGTTGATCAAAATAGCTGTCAGCATGTTGGAGTTCAAAGAAACCAAAAATCGACATCTGACCTGTAGTGATTTTTAAAAAAATATTTTCCTCTGGTGTGGTAACATGTATGCTATGTTCCTCCTCTTCAGAATCTCTTATTTGTGTCCACATCAATTATTATTGATTAAAATATAATTTCTGCATTCATTTTCTCCATAGTCATATGACAATGCATTTGGCCAAGGAGCTGGGAGAGAGTCTCATGGTGAGTGCAAATTTGTTACATGTTATAAATGTAAACTCCTAATAAGATTAAATAAGTACAAGAAAGGACACACAGTGTTGCAAAAAAAAAAACATTCTGAATAAATTTGGTAATTTAAATAAATTTTTTATTTTATTTCGTTGGGTAATTTTTTCTACAAATTATTCAGAACATATTATAACCAATATGTTGGGGATTATAGTTGTAAAAGGCAAGAAAAAAACTGTTTATGAAGGATTAACTCTACAGAGCCGTTGCCATTGTTTTCTATCATTAGTCCCCCACTCCAATTAGACCTTTGTTTTTGTTTTTTTTCTTTTACAAAAGCTTTCAGGCGATGCAACAGAAGCAGTGCTTAGCAACATATCTGCATGACCTTGGTTGTACAGTGAAGATAAAATTCCTGCCAGCTATGATGTGCTCTCGAAACGCACATTTTTTAAAAAAAAATTGCAACTGCTCCAAGGAGTAAATTTTATTGGATCTAAGTGATTTTCTTCTCGCTTTGAATTCAAGTTCTGTGATTAAAGGCTCGGGTGAGACTGTGCTGAGCCTACCGACTCTCCAAACGGCTGATTACAAATCGGCAGAGATGCTTAGTCGAGGCCCATTACTGGTCTACCCTTGAGGTGTGTGTGATTGTTCAGTGCCAAGACCTCCCAGCATTGCTTTGAACGTTCACAGGCACATTTTTTGGGGATGTTATGTCTGTGCAGTTATGTAGGTGAAACATGAAATTATAGAACCTCATGGGTCTGGGCATGAGACTGGCATTTATGTATCCGATTTCAGTCCTTAGTGTATATTTAGGACTTTATTTTGTTGTTTTATCCAACTTTGCTGATCCCAACACTGGTATCCATGGATGATGTTTCTTCTTGCCTAAAGGAAACTATTTCAGAAAAACAAATGATCTGAAGCCACCAGATGTTCACCCCTCACTTTAAGCTTCGAGTAGAAACGATCCTTCAAGTGGATGTTCAATTTATTGCACAGACATGTCACCACATCTTTCTGCATTCTTATTAAATGTGTTTTTGTAACCTTCATGTAAAGGTGAGGTTAGGACCTCAGCATGAAATTAAAATATACAAAAAATACATAAATTTTACTTATGCTCTTCAGGAACAAGAATGCATAATGCAGCAAAAGCAGAAGAAGTAGGAACACTTATGTTGGGTTGAAGTAAAAATTATTTGTTTGACACGTCACTATTTGACCGACCATTAATCAGAACATCAGAAAAGTCTGAGAAATCATTAGAGATTTAAATATGTAAAGCTGCACTTTCAGTGTAATCTGTAGATATGCACAAGTTTGAAAAAAGTGATCAGGAGTCGCTTGTTAAAAAACTGCTGATTTCCAAGAGCAAAGTGACTGAAATGTGACATCAACTTTGGTACATCCTGGAAAAAGTTACGTTTTCAAGTAAAGCAAGTTTTACTTCCCCTTGGAGTCAGAGCTTTATAGCCTGATTAGCTAATCATCAAGCCACTACTCCACAATGACAAGAAGTACAATATGTTTGACAGTTGAAAGTGGGGCATTAAAACCTACTAGCCCTGTACCTGTGAAGGCAGCATCAGGTTGTGACAACAGTAAACAACAAACTTTGACACTGGGTGCATCAACAGCACAATAAATCCCACGCACGCATCTAAATTGGCCTCTGAAGAAGAGATAAGAAATGCAAATATTAACTACCTAAGAAGTTTCCATCCCAAAAGCAATATCCCAAGCTTTTATGGAAATTAATAGAGAATGAGTCAAAGCCGGTTGTGTTCCAGGAAATAAATTGATTTAAATGAGTTTTGCCTTGAGGTTGATTGCAAATTTCCAGCCTGAATGATACCATAAGCTTGTTGATGACAAGTGGAAAAAAAATGGTGGTTATATGTATTAGGGGTTTTGTGTAGAGTTCATTTAGATGAAAGAAACTAATCCCTAAATTTGAGTTTGCTGCTCCGAACTCCTTAAAGTTGCATTTGTATAATTATTGTAATGATTAAAGACTGAGACACTAATACCCATAGAGCGCCACAGCCTGCAGCTTTATGTGATAACTCGGTGACCCGTGTGCCAGGTGGTTGGACGTACTGTGCCATAGCCTCGCTGTGCCTGATGGGCCGGCTGGACGAGGCTCTGAGTCCGCGCGAGCTGAACAGGATCCGGCGCTGGTGCATCATGAGGCAGCAGAGCGGCTTCCACGGACGTCCCAACAAACCTGTGGACACGTGCTACTCCTTCTGGGTGGGAGCTACACTGGAGGTAGCAAACACTAAAACGTCTTCCTTCTTTGTCACATAATAAATCAATGCCTGCTGTGTCTTACAGTCTACATTTACAGAAACAAGTTTGAGGTTGAAGCAACCTTACGCTCCAAAGTTTAAGGTTGCTTTGGAGATTTGTTGAAATTAAGACCTTCTGCTGTCATCAGTCTATAAATCCATGAATGTTTGATGTCCTTTTGGAGATAACCTTTTAATTTACTAATGGATTCAAAACTACATCTATGAAAGATGTCTGAGAAAAATATTAAAGATTCTGGAAATCGGTATCAGTCAAGAAAATCCTGATTGGTAGATCTGTAGTTCTTAAAATATTTTCTAATTTGATGGTTCTTGTCATTTTCTCCAGCTCCTGGATGTGTTCCAGTTCACACACTTTGAAAAAAACAGGAGCTTCATTCTGTCCACACAGGACCGTTTGGTCGGCGGCTTCGCCAAGTGGCCTGACAGCCATCCAGGTAAATGATTCCACTTGACTTCTACCCTCTACAGGAGAAACACCATGCTGTAGTTTTTTTTTTTTTTTTGTGGTTCTTACATCCATAAACCAGAAATGCCTGGTGTTTTTATAGTGCAGTAACAACCACAGGAGCAAAGCAGGCACTGAATGGCATGTTTAATGACTGTGTAGCGCTTCCTATTCATTCTCTTGAAGCTTCAAAGATCTCTCATTAGGGACAAAAACATTGTGGATCTAAGCAGTTTCAGCTCGTTTATGTTCCTCTCTTTGAGCAGAACAGTTTGCGCCTCATCTTCCACAGGTGCAGTGAAACAGGGTGGAGCTGTGGTGGCCACTTTTACTTCACATCAATGGGAAAAGAATCTCCTGAAACCCTAAACTTCAGCAGTCGTGTTCTTGCCTGCCCTCATGCTGGGTAATTGATGAGGCGATTGTTTATAGGTTGCCTGAGGAAACGGCAGACGGAGCTCCTCGTGTTACCGCAAACAGACAGGAGGACAGTGTTCAGGAGAGACAGACGGGACGTAAGCTAGTGAATGTAAATGGATGAAAGAGTTTTATGGAAGAAGGAAACAATAGTGAACTAATGTTTCCATGACAGTGGGAACAACTGGTTCAGGGCAACTGGGTTGGTTACTTGGATATGGGACAATGGATGCAGACGTGCATCAAAATGATTCTAGATTAGTTTTTTTCTGTGTGTTTTGTTGCTTGGCGATTCTTTATTCTATGTTAAAATGTGGAACAAGAGACTAGAAAGCCAAAGATAGAAAACGGTTTTATTTAAACCTCTTAAATTGCAAATGGAGAGACTGGTGTAGATTCACAGTCATCCAAGACGCCACAGAAAGCAGCCAGACTTCTGCTCTTGTTTCTTGATTCGCCTCACATCCATAGTTTCTGTAACGTCTTGAAGACAAGCAGTGTGGAACAAAGAAAATTCACGTAATATCTCAGTGTCTAGGATTTACTCCTAACTCCATTAAACAAAAGCGAAATTAATTTACCAAGATCTACTTTTGTTTGTTTTGCTGTTCCAAAATGTATTTTCCTCATTGAATGTTTTTGTTTTCTAAGTTACTGACAAGAAACTGTGACAAGGTCTCGTAAGGATTGGCAGATTTGAGAAAATGTATTATTTGCAATGTACTAAGATAAAAAAACAAACCCATTAAAGCCAAGTGTAGAAGCTGGAGCGTTTTAACAACAAAGTAGATTTTTGAACAAGATGGTACCTGTCTGATGTGTCGCTGTATCTGAAGGAAAATTACAGCGAGTCAGAGGTAAGATGGCAGATAAATGTTCTGCTTTGCTCTTGTATGGCCGGCTGCAGAGACGCAACAGAGTAGAGGAGCATTAAAAAAGACTAAACATCCTTTTACTGACGCAACTCATCAATAGCCACCATTTTTTGAAAACTTGGTGTTTATATGGTTGTGATGACTACAATTTAAAAGCTTATTTGGCTGCCAGAAAGTCAGATTAATGAGAGCCAGACACTTCCAAGCCAGGACTTCATCACATACGTGTTGAAATTGCCCTTTTGCTGTTAAGTCTGTAACCTCAAGTTTTAGGCTGCAAGTTTGTAAGTATGTGTGAAGTGGAGGGTGGCACAAGCCGCCCTTCATTCTATCCAAGCACTCTGCAGCCACTTGATTGTTTCACATTACTTGCTTCTCCTGTGTCAGTCGTTTATTGCAGGATGTGGCTGGCTCTCTGGATCTCTGTGCAGTAACTCTACAAAGCATCTCGATATTAAACACGGATTGAAAGTCGCTGTAATATTAAGGCCTTTTGAAATCACATTCTCACTGGTATAACTCTGAGTCCGAGTCCTGATGGGTGAAGCTGATGGTTCTGTGATTGAGTCTAATGTCCAATCATTTGTCGTTTCATTATAATTCAATTACTGCTCCACTTACTGGCCTGTGGAGCTTTTATTCTCGTCCCGAGGGAGAGAGAGAGAGAGAGAGACGCTCCTACGGGCAAAGCAGCGTGGACCATTCACATGTCCTTAAACGTGCATTACACAAACCTTGGGACAGCTGGAGGGTCCAATGAGTTTATAGATTGACTCAATCAGTAAACATCCACTCTAAGTACTAGCTCTGTCACATTCAGGTGCTGTTATCAGCACTGACCTGCTTTCTCCCTTTTGTCCGTGATTTCGCCTCTCCAGACCCTCTTCATGCCTACTTGGGGCTGTGTGGCCTGTCTCTGATCGGAGAGCCTGACCTACGGAAGGTCCACCCAGCTCTTAACATCACCCAGAGAGCCTTTCAGCACCTCCAGCAGCTGCAGCAGTCGTGGAGGGACAACGCCGGCAGCTGCGTCGGACAGCAGTGAAAGCGGGACGATTTACTGCGTTCACTCCGGAGCGGACGCCGTCTGTCAGTCACCGGTCGAAGGCGGCAGGACTTCTGCCGCATCTCAGACATGTTTGGCTGCTCAAGAAGTTTGAATTGTTTGGAATTGCGAGGATCTAAACACTTGGGGACCTCATTTAAAGTCCATCTAAAGCAACTTATTTGTTGAGCAATATACGCCACACCTCTTTGCTGCCTTTTAAAAAGAAAAGAAAACAAAAAGCAAGTAGTTGTTAATAAAGCTATGCGGTGCGGTTTGTGAAAATACAATATAATAATGTGCCAGAAAGTGTAATTCACTGGAGACTTGAACAAACGTCAGATGCCTCCATCTTTATTTTATGGCCTTTTTTTTTTCTTTTTTTTTTAATTATGACACTTTTCTTCAGAGATGTATTGCTTTACTTCCTTTTCTCTGCTTTGCTAACTTGCCTGGCACTTCAGTCCGAACGTAGCTGCTGGATGTTTTTAACCTCTCACGATGCATCAGGTTTTAATGGGTCGTGACCTCTGCTCCCCAGCTTGAAATCTGATACCATCCCTAAAGCTTTGCTCCCTAAAGCTTCTCGCTGCAACGTTCTCCAGTTTCACCTCTGCAAGCTTTAATTTTCAGAGCTCAAGAGATCGAAATAAAAATAAAAATGGAACTGCTTGGGTGACATTTGAAATGGGGCTAAATGTTCCTCGGTTGTTGATTAGTTACGAATTTTAAGAAGATTTTGGAATTGGTTTCACTTGAAGCCTTTTTATAGGGATTTTATCTGACAGGCCACACCCTGCGTGGCTCGTAATTATGCAATGGAAGGAAAATTGTACAATGTTTTCAATATTTTTTTCAGAAATCTAAAGTACAGAGCATTTCTCTGTTTGTTTAATTCCTCTACATATCTGCTTTATATGTGATGAAGGGCACTTTCAAACATTGGATTCTCCATTGGATGTAATTCTGGACTTTGACTGGGCCATTTTAACAGATCAAAACGCTGTGTTCTAACACATTTCTTTGTACCTCTAGCCGTGTGCTTGGGGTTGTTTTCCTCCTCCTCTCCCCAAGTCTAAAGAGTTGCTGCCAATAAGAGGCTTTCATCAACCCTGACTACTTTTATCATTCCTAGTGAAAATGTTTAAAGTTGGTAAAACTGTGCTGGGGTTTAGGGTTGGGTTTCCATCACGTCGCCTTTTGCTTGTGAGGCTAAAAGTTTTGGTCTCATCCAACCAGAGCCTTTTCTTCCACATGTTTGCTTTGTGTCAAACTCCAAACATTGCTTCTTCTGTGAGGATCACACATGTGAGGAGGAAAAGCTTGTCCCGCCTGAGCAGTGGGCCCCCGCAGCTCCTCCAGAGTATATATATATATATAATTGTAATTTTGAAAACCGTGTAATTTTCCTTCCACTCCATTATTGTTTGGTTGTAATGCAAAAACTTGTAAAAACAAAACAAAAAAGGAATTAAGGCGCATGAATAATTTTGTCAAGCGCTGTAAATTTCCCCTCTCGAATTCAAAACAAATCTCCAGCAGTGTGTTACAGAGGCTCCTCATGACCTCATTCACCTGTGAGGTCACATCCAGCTGGAAATCTACGGAGAGATTAGACAATAGCCTCATAACCAGAGGAAACTGTTCTTTGAACTGTTCATTCGTAACTCCAGAAAGGATGCAGGATGAAATAAAGAACAATGGCCGTGACTGCACCTCCATGTGTCAGGAAGCAGAAACGGCTTCTGTTGATCGCCATGAAGACTTTCAGTTCACTCTGACTTCTTTGCAGGTGTTTGAGCTGAGGTCCAAAATGCCGTTCATGACCTGGCAAAGAGAGTCTTTCCACCTTTTGCCTTTACATCAGTCGTCTGTCTGGGAGCAGGAAAACACATTTCCAGCTTTCACACATCGCTACTTGAAGCAACACCCCTTTCTCTCTTTTTCTCTTATTATAATGAGGCCACAGTGTGAGGTGACACCTGCTCCCCGAGCTCACGCGTGATGAGACGCTTTGACTGCATGTCAGAGACGCAGCTGCCCGTCTGCTGCTTGTTTACCTGCAGCTCTTCTCTGTGCAGACGCGCCTGTGACTGCATTTAGAAGCCACACTGAGGCTGGCTCTGCTATCGGGGAAAAAAAAAAAAAAAGGGGAGAAGATGTGAGGAGAGCTGAATGAATAAATAACGTGAGCCATCTATTATTAAAAGTAAGCTGTCAGAGGCTGGATTCAGCTCTTTGAATCCAGACCAAATCCTCGGCTTTGGTGCGAAAACAATAGGATTCTTAACTAATGTGCTGTATTGTTTATTTTGCACTGATGTGAAACAATTTTTCTTTCTCAAATAATGTTACCATTTTTTTATTATATATACATAATACATAGAAACCGTTACCACAAAACGCTTTTAAAATGTTGCTGAAACGTGTGGAGTTTTTTCTATCACACTCTCTAACGTTGTGTTTTCTTTACCTATATGTTACAAGCCTGTTCTCTGGTTGAACATAAAGCGAACTGGAGCACTGTAAGTAATCAGTTTTCTTCTTGGTTTCCAACCAGAGTGATTCAGGTTGGCTTTTATTTGTCCGTGTACATAGATGAAGTCACATGATGAAGCCACTTTTCTCCAGCTTGCCTCCTTACTGTGCCTAATGGATTGTTTTCCGTCGCTGCTCTCTGAATGCTTGGCTTTCGTTTGCTTCTCTTATTGCCTAATTTAGATTTTGCGTGGATCCTTCTATGAAAAGTGACAGTGAATATCAAGTCAACCTACACAGGAAGAGGATCGTGTGACCTGGATATTTGTTTAGATTTCACAGGACCATACGTGTTGTTCACATGTGTGACGATCAGATATATAAGTAGGCTGCTTTCTGATTGGTATCGTCCAGGAATATGTTAGGATTTATTTTGTCATTGTCACTTTGCAGTGCTAATACATTGTTATTTCAGCTCATATTACACAGCAGACGAGACCCTCAGTTCCAGCAGCATGAAATACAGACAGCACTGCTTTGTGCTTCCAAAAGCTGTGAAGAAATTGTCCAAGAGATGCAGCCAAAACACCACATGCCGTTTTACGAAACACTGCTATACATATTGTAACGATAAATCATGTAACAAAACAAAATAATGGAGTTTATTTTTTCTATGCTTTATAGAAATGTTGGTGTAGATAGATGTAAATGTCTATGAAGATGCGACTTCTGCTGGGGATGTGACCAGAAGGTCTTTACATCAGAAGCTCCGGACCTGCAGGTGTTGGTGTGTGACGTGTTCTTGAAGTGCGGCTTTTCGAGTTTGGACTAATGCTGATTCTCGCTTGGCACAGAAATTGTATTTATGGTTAATAAAACGTGTACTAACTTTGACACTTGTGTGCATTTTGTGTTATCGAATGATGCTTTGGAAAAGTAAATCCCGCATGATGCGACCACAAACCTCAGAGTTTTATGGGGATATTGACCAAAAGAGATGGAAAGGTATAAATTGATTTCAAAATAATCCCCGCTTCATGATGCTGCCACTGCTGTGTTTCACTATAGGGGTGGTGTTCAAGGTGTAGTTTCATCTAACCGCAGCACCTTTCTTTTTTTCCTGTCTCTCTCCCAGAAAGAGGTCAAAATTATTGCCGTAGTTATCTTTTCCCATGTTTGCCTTTTGGCCTCATATTTTAATGTAGTAGCATTTGATGTAATCGTTTAGTTTTAGCTACAGTAGCCACTTGGAGCCATTTTGTGTTTTGTTTAAATCAATGCATTCGATCTACTTTTTAGAGAACCAAATATAGATCACAATAAATACAGTTGGCAAGTCAGGGAGGATTCCTAATAGAGCTTCCTCATATTTAAGAACATAATTATTTGAAATATTTATCCAGAAATGGAACTAAAAGACACATTTGCAAAACAGAGTTTTAAAGTTTAAAACATTTTTTTTGTTACTTTCTTAGATTAGCTTCTTTTTTTTTTTTTTTTTACAGTTTCAAAAACCAGAATTATGATGTTCATTGTTTCACAGCCCATCTTTCCAAATGACAAAATGTGGAAAAAATACTGTTCATTTTATAAAAAAAAGTGGCATGATCTTAACATAGTCGTATGAGCTGCTATTTCACTTTTGTCTCATTTTCACTGGTTGATAAAAACTGTTACAGAAATTTTGGTTGATAAAATTAACACTGGTCTTGACAACAGATTCTCCCACCTCCAGAATTGCCGTTGTGATCTCGGCCGCTTCTCCCAACTCCCATCCTGCGAGTTAGGAGGAGCTGAACGGGCGTGAATACTTTGGAAAAGCGTTGATTCCTCTTGTAGGATGCAACCGTTCAAAGCACAAAGATGTGCAACCGAATCTGCCTTTTTGTTTGCCGTGACAAAAAGCCCAGGAGCTCTTCACGTACCAGGCCAGGATGTGATCCTATTCAGGTCATCTGGAAGCAACACAGAGACAACAGGAGGGAAAAAAACGGCACTGATCATCTTGCTGATGCTCATTTTGGAAATGTATTTTGTAAAGTCAGCTCTGCTTTGTCCCAACATACACCAACACAAAAAAAGCGAGGATTTTCCCTCTAGTTACTAAAATAAAATGGCCAGAAGTCAAACAGATAAAAGAAATGCTTCGGAAACTTGGGGATCCACATGGGAGGAACATTTTAACTTTTCCAGCAGAAGACAAAAAAAAAAAAAAAAGTTAAATAAATGTTAATCTGAGCTTCTAACTGAAATCATGAAGAAGTTTTCCTCTGCAGTTCTGCTTTGCTTTTCTGCTCTAACCTCTCGGTGGATTTTGACAAGGTAAATGCTGCCCACTGAAATGTTGTTGGTTACATGCTTTGAATGTTTTTTCTTGTAATCAGGCAATTCATTTGAAAGTCAAATAATTTTTTAAAGTTAGAAAACGGGCATAAAATATTTAAAGAATCTGAAATGGTAAGCACCGTGCCACCTTTTTGAATAGCCAGTGTTCATTTTGAAATTGGATAAATAGCAAAACAAAGTAGAAACGCATCCGTTTTTCAACAGCCAGCACACAGATCTGCCTCCACAACAAAGCTAAAGCATTTCGGAAAGAGACGAAGCTCGGTGACCTTTAGGGAAAGGAAACCAAACTAAAACATGATGGGATAAACCTATTCTGTTGCTGAAAGTGGGATGTTTCATAAGTACAACTTGTAAGAAAAAGTATTATTAAATATCTTGTATACATCAAGAGCTTAGCCTCTAAATCTGATGATTTAGAGTAAACAGGACAAACCTCGACTTCTCTAGATTTTAAACTGGCTGTTTGAAGCCCGGTGACTCAACTATTTTTCTATTTTTAAACCTTGAGATGAAAGCTGGTTTGCATTTTTCCCGATCTGCTCCATTTGCCTCTCATTTTCCTTATTTACTAGGTCAGTGAGTAAGAGCTAATTAAAATCTGAAAGGGGGGGCGGAGGGGCTCTGCTGGATCTCACATGCTGAGCCTCATCCCACCTGGGAGCCGAACTGAACGGACTCCGACTCCAAAGCTGCCGCTGACACGGTAATGTGAGACTAAAGAGGCACTGAGACATAATCTAGAAACCACAATCTGCTGCAGAATGACTTAAATATGATCCAATTACAGCTTTAATCTACCTGATGTGGGTGAGTATATAATAATTATCTGAGGTAGTAATTTACCTCAAAGATATGCCAATCAACCCTAACCTCCTGACCCCAACAGGGACAAGGGTGTAAGAAGATGGATGAGTGGATGTATATGCCAATCAATGCAAAATATTAATTATTCAGTCGGGCAGGGAGTTCACTGGTTTATGGGGCAGTTAAGAGTCGTCTCCAGTATGTTAAAGCGCATCATGAACTGCCATAAAATCTGCAACGTAAATAATGTGTCACACACATTTAAACATGAGTAAAGACTTTTTTGTTAATTATTATTATTTTTAGCATGGAGCTCACCTCTGATTTGGACGTCTGGGTGAATAAACAACATGTTGGACAACAGGGCATTTATTTCTTTAATGTAATCTTGTGAAGTTACCTGTTGGTCACATTCCTGTCGCATATGGTGCTCTGATCAACTAACACATGAACATAGAAAGGATGGAAAATTGACCTCATCATTAAAACAAGGGAGGTTTTTCATCCCGATAGCTGTCAGCGGAGGAGACAGTAGCTCACATACTGATTGAGCCATGTGTGCTGTCACCAAAAATCCCAACTTTTGATTTTATTTTTCAGTGTTTACATTCTGTAACCAGATTAAAATCTCTTCACGTTGAGAAAAAAACGTCTGACTGTAACTGATGACCTAAAAACGTAATAAATTAAGTGTGTGCAACGTGTCCCAAGAGAGCACAGTTCCTGTTTTCTTTGGACTTTCCAGACTTTGGACGTTTTGTTGTGGAACTTTACACTCTAAAATGTACCAACAAAATTGTTTTAAACCCCAAATATTACATTAGACAGATCAGTTAGCCCTATCTTCTCCACAGACAGCCAACAGCATAAATCTGTTATTTACAAGCCATTAAATGTAGAGTTCAAACTTAGAGGGCTGAAACAAAATGCAGAAAAAAACCACTATCCTAGAGTAAAATGCAAACAGTACAAACCTTCTCACCAGGCTTTTTGTTTGGAGGGGATGAGGGTAAAGTTGTCGTCTGGCAATCTGTTTTGTCCTGGTGGACGCTGTAAAAGAAGCAATAAAAGAATTACCCCCAGTAAACCGTCCTTGTTCCTAGAAACTGTTCCTAGAGTCCAAATCCGTCTTTATTTCCTGTGGAACCGGAATGGAGGATATCTGAAACTCCAAAAACCAAACATAAATGATTTTTAATAGGAGGATATTTAGAGTTCAATGAATCCTTGCTCCTTTTGCTGAACAATGCACAATTACATACGGCCAGCAGCTCACAGCTTGGTTTCCCAGCAGAGGCCTCGAAGATAAATGGCTGAATGATGACTCGGCCCCTTTCACACCGAATGAGGAGCTGCTGACCAAGATTCACTCTGAGAAAATACACTGCTCTGAGAGAAATTAAAAGAACTAAAGCCTTTCTTGTTTGTTTGTCTTAAAGTAATTAGCGATAACTAATCACATACTTCAGCCTTGCAGGTTTTCAGTCATTGAGCAATGATTGCAGTTTCTGAGTTGTGCATGTCGTGATCCTCCTGCTGCATTTTGTCAGGGCGCTCTCTGGCGTCCCCCTCGCCATGCTCACCGGGGTGGAGGGAATTTGTCTGCGTGAAGCCATGAGGCCATCTGCTGATGCGGAGCAAGTGGCATTGCCAGAAAAATGGAAAATAACAAACCTAATCCTGGCTTCTCGCTGTCGCCCCACTTTCTGTGCTCTGGCCAACGTTGAGCTGCTCGGCTGAGCCGCGTCGAGATGCACCCCCTACCAAATCCGGCTGACAACAGTTTGCTTATTGTCTGGACATGTGACCACTCCTCTCATAGCAGCTGTCCATCAGTTTTGGTTTGTTTTTGATGTTTGTTCTGTGGGAACACAAAACCGTCTCCGGCTTTCAGCCATTTAGTTTTTGATTTCAGGCGAAGTCAGAGAAAATAGAGCTGGTCCTTCTTCATTATTCTTCACTTTCCTTGAAGCATCAACACAACTGGCAGCTAAGCAGACCCTCAGCATGACGCCACCACCACCGTGCTTGATAGTTGGCAAACTGTTCTCAGGTTAAAAAGCTTCATACAGATTCTTCCAAACACTTTTCTTGTCACCTCACCTGTAAATAACTCAATATTTGTGCCATCAGATTTGTCCATACGAATCTGATGGACAGCATTGAGAGTTTGATTGAGAACTGGCCTCTTTGCTCTTCATATGTATTCAGCTTTGCTCTGGTTTGCTGTTTCAGTCTCCCTCAGGCCATGATCCCTCTCAGCTGTCGTAACACTCAGTTACACTGACCAACTGTTCTAAGCTTTTCATTTTTCTCCAGCAAATTTAGATTCTGCATGTAGCCTCAGGTTGATCCTGCTTTTCACCAACTTGTGTTTGTGAGCGTACTCTGCTTCGCTGCTCTGGCTTGAGTAAGATTTCTGTAAACCACTGATAGGAACTTTACTGAAAGAGGAACAATCCTGTGTGAACCAAAACTGCAGCAGCCACAGGCACAACCCTGCAGCTTTTGAGAAAATGAAGCTGTTTTTTGTACGTAAGCTTTATTGTTTTAATGTCAGTTTCTATCTGGTGAACATAATGTATGTGTAGATCAAGAAGATACAATAAGCACTATTTATTAAAATACTTTACTTTGTTCTAACATCTTTATTACCTTTTTTTAAATTTTAGATTTAAAAATACCATTATTTGCACAAACCTTACATTTTTACTGATGACATCAGATGCTATGATTCAATATTAATCAGACAATTACTCAGTACTCATGTAGCCTTTTTGCAGAATACTTTTTTTTTTTTAACTTTGACTCCAGTGAAAATATGTTGAAGTAAATACTCATGTTTGGGTGCTTTACCTCATTTTCTGAATATAAAAATACAAACAGAGGTTCCCCTGTTTGAGCTCTTTAGGCATGGAGACGTCACCAGCCACGTCTGAACACTGAACGTGACGTCACCTACAGCCTTACACCTCTTTCCCAATATTCTGCTCTTTCCAAGAGTGGGGACCATTTATCTCGACTGGTGGATAAAACCAGAGTCGGCGGTGGTCGATGTTGGAAGGGGCGGGCGCAAAGGGCTCTGTGGGTCGAGACGTCGCCGCCGAGGGATGAAGAGGATGATGAAGGAGGAGGAGATGGTACAGTAGAGACGAGGGCGGGGTTTTTTTCCTCCTCCGTAGCAGCAGCAGCAGCAGCAGCCGGCGCATGTCCTGTAGACTCTCCCGACAAAACATGAGCTTGCACACAGAGAGAGGAAGGAGGTGATGAGAGGAGCTGCTCCAGCCAGATGATGCCATCTCACCTTCCCCTGTGCAGCCTGTCGATCCTCCTCTGAGACTCTGCAGCCCGTTTCTCTCCCCCTACATTATAGCTGCGCCTCACTGAGCGGCCTGCAGCTGCGAGCTTGCTCTGGATCCATCCCCATCTGCAGCCATGTCAGACTCCGAGGACATGACGGAGTTCGCCAGCATCGTGGAGCGGATCGAGCGGGGAGAGGTGAGACTCATCCCGATGATTTATGGCTCTTCTGACAGCAGCGGTCTGCCTGTCAGCGCCGGGGGCCCGAACTGCAGGCTGTCAGAGGCGGGAAGCCATGCTCACTCACACCCATCCATTTCTATTCTATTCTATTCTATTCTATTCTATTCTATTCTATTCTATTCTATTCTATTCTGTTCTGTTCTGTTCTATTCTATTCTATTCTATTCTGTTCTGTTCTATTCTATTCTATTCTATTCTATTCTATTCTATTCTGTTCTGTTCTGTTCTGTTCTGTTCTGTTCTGTTCTGTTCTGTTCTGTTCTGTTCTGTTCTGTTCTGTTCTATTCTATTCTATTCTATTCTATTCTATTCTGTTCTGTTCTGTTCTATTCTATTCTATTCTGTTCTGTTCTATTCTATTCTATTCTATTCTATTCTATTCTATTCTGTTCTATTTGCTTAAATTAGCTCTTATTATACACACTATATGCATCTGCCTTTCTGTTCTTTTTGAATATGCCGAATTAATTATTATAGCAACTCTGAATTTATAAGCATTTATATAGATTTATAAACTGTACCAGTTTGATCCGATGGAAGCCTTGGCTTTGAGCTGCATCTCTGTTGGGTGGGTTTGCAGTCTGACAGGTCATTGACTTCTGCCAGTATGTGGAAGCAGATACACGTTTCTGACAGAGGTGTTTGCTGGTGTCGGCGCAGAGCGAGCTGCAGCCTTTGCCCACCTCGGACTGACAGGTTGTGTGCCAATGTGTGTTTCCAGTCAGCTCCGAGCTTTATTCACGCGAGCAAAGAGCCGTGACAGAAAAGCAGAGCAGAACTGTGTGGAAGTGAATCACAGTTGACTTTAGTCAACAAGCAATAAACATGACATTTTCTCAAATGTAGTGAAAATACAACGGCATTTTTCACTACATTTGCTTGAAAAGCAAAATACTGACACGTGTTAAACGACACATTGTAGTGTTTGTTGGCATAAATAACTTTAGCAGAATATAATTAACCTTTGCTATTTTTTATACTTTTAAAAAATAACCAGCTGCAATTTAGATAATATGTCAAAAAAAACTTCAAACAAGGCATCAGAGAAGAATTGCCTTTACCAGACTTTTCAGAAACATGAGGACTGAGACAAACGGATAAAATATGAAAAATGGATTCTGGCGCAGCTCAGAATGTGACCAAACCGCACACTCCTCTCACACATTTACATTTGTGATGGTAGAGCAGAAAAGGCATTTTCTGGAATGCTCTCTGAGCAACCAGATGGGATACAAATATCACCTAATGGTCGCCATGAAGACTTGGTTTCCCCTACAACCTTCCCCAAAAAACTGAAGCCACTCTTTGCTGCAGCAGTTTGAGAAACGTTTCCCTTTTCTGAAGTATATCTTGTCAGGATGAAAACAGGATGAAATAGAACAATTTTAGGTCTTTTTCTTTGACAAGAATATCATATTATAAATGCTCTTTACATTTACAAGTTATCAAGTCACTTGCTCTGCCTTTTCCTTTAAAAGGACGTAACTCACCTATTCCAGAGATAACATTGATCTTTGCCTCAAAAAACATTTCTCCCTTTGGTTTGAGCAGCGATCCTTCCTGCAGACCCTCACGGTGTGAGGATGGGCAAAAAACGCTGGATTGCTCATAGTTTTTTGGGGTATTTTTTGCAACATTTTAGAGACTAATTTTTATTCTCTTAATGTCAGACATTCTACTGAGTAAAACTAGCGACCACTGGCCTGATTATTTCAACAGTTTCGAAGGAGATTGGAGTAATCAGGATGTCCCACTGTGAGACAAAACTGGAGCACAGGTAAAGGTAGAGCAGAGGGACTTTACTCAGCCAGCTGGCAGATCTCAATACAAAACCTCTTTTGTGAGGGAGAGAAAACAGATACTGTCTACAGTATTAAAGAATCACTGACCTACTAACACATTTCTGCTGGCTAAGGACAAAGGAAGTAATTCCACTAAGGCTATAGATACTTTCATTGCCCTTTGTGACTTCGTAACTAATCATGTTACACCGCGTCTAAAAGAGACTCAACATTTTTTAGCTTTTCTAAACTGTACTTTGAAAATGCTTAATGTAAAAGCAGCATAGTTAGATCTACATACAGCAGTTGGTTGATAAATTATTTACATGATCTGAAATAATGGCAGTGCAATCAGCGTGGTCCTCTGACCCACAACAAATGTTGAGAAAATTTGATCAGACTGTTTTGTTAAGTGCTAATATAGTTTGGATCTGATCAATAGAAACCCAGCTGGGTGAACAATTTCTTTTCAATCTAATTAAGTGACACTTGATGACACTTCTTCCTTCTATTCTTTCAGTGCTTTTCTTTTTTTATCTTTAGAAAAGATTCAGTTTTTTGGAGACCATCTCAATCATTTTATGACTGAGGCGGTTAAGTTCTCCTTATACAGCAGGGTTAACTCAGGTTATGTGAATTCAAAGCCCCACAGTTTAAATCAGGAGGTTGCCAGTCTCAGTTTCCCTTTGCCAGTAGATAATAGTTATTAGAATCACATCTAAATTATAAAATTTAGATGTGATCAAAATATAGAAATGAAAACAGGCACAAAACACACAACATCACTTGTGGGGTAGGAGTTGACTGGGAGTTGGTAGGGTTTCTGCAAAATGTACTTTTTTTGTTTTTTACCAAAAAAGACCAAAATTGCAAATGGGTGCAAAATGATTTGCTTACAGTTACAACATCTAAGTATGAATGGACAAAATGGTCCAAATGGTCCATGCACAATCTGAGTACAAATTTGCCAAAGGTCAATTGACCAAAGCCAGAAGAGGAATATAGTGGGCCATAGTTTCAATGTTATGGATAAATATAGATGAGTTTTATCAGCATAACAATGGAGGTTTATTCTGTGTGCTCTTAATAACTTATTGGCTGGAGGTGAGTAAAGAGCACGAGTCCAAACACTGAACCCTGTGAAACTCCACAATTCAGTCGTTTGCGCCAAAATACTGAATTTGTCATTTCCCACTTCTGTGTTGGTGTTCCTTACATAACAACAACAACAACAAACAGCATCCATGCTGATTAAGTTTCAGATTAGATGAGGCCTACAAACGGTGTGAGGAATTTTTGTGTGGAAGAAAAATTGATGTGGCTCTCTGAATAATAAAAAAAAAAAAGAGTGTAATTGAGTGGAAACTTGTATTGTGGAAATTCATCAAAGCAACAAAAAGTGCGTTTAATATGTTTTTTTTTTTGTGTGTGTGTGTTTTTTCTCTTCCTGAAGTCAGCAGTAGTCTATCTCAGTTCCCAGGTCCATCCCCTCCCTCCTCCCTCCTGCCTCTCTCATATCCTCCCCCCGGGCTGCACTCGCTGCTGCGGCGGAGGAGCTGCTGATTCACCCGGCGTGGCGTGGCGTGGCGTAGCGTGGCGTGGCGTAGGGCGCCGTCACTCCTTATATTCACGCCGCCGTGGCCGCTTGGCGTCTCCCTCCTCCAGTCGGGGAAAAGTTTGCTGCGGTTCGTCTTTGGACTAACTGATCGGACAAGGCGTTTTGTTTTTAAACCCTCAGACAAGAAAGAGAAACGATATAGAAAAGCAAAACTTTTATTTATTTATTTATTTTTGCCTCATCATGACTGCGGAGATGCGGCGAAGCAGCGGCGCGTTGTCGGTGAGAAAACAATCAGCCTGGTGCTGCGGCTGCAGGCTGCAGGCTGAGTCCTCCATTCATTTCTGTTTCGCCTTTATTGGGTTTTTCTTCCGCCTGCAGGCAGCTTTGTTTGTCTCTCTGTCATCAAACTTCCTTTCTCCTTCTCTGCATTGTTGCTTTGAGGCAGCTGGGTCTGAGCTGAATTAACGATCAGCGGCTGGTCGTCGGACGCCTGGAGTTTTGAAATGACTTTCTGATCCTCATTTCATGTTAAAACGTGAAATGAGGTGTTCGGGATTCTCTATATTTTTAGCCGGGGTTAATCCCTGTTATGTCATCTGGGTGATTTGGTGTAAAAAATAAAATAAAATAAAACAGGCTATGGATAGAATTTCTCCAAAGGCGATACAAGCAGGAAACTTTGCATAAATGTATTTTTTTAATGGGGTATCTGACAATGTTGGGGGTAGAGACAAAAAAAACAAAATTATAATGTCTTAGCAACGGTCTCCTGGAAACCATTTTATTATGACCAACTGTTGCACTCATTTTGTAGTTTTTAAACTATCAGCAGAGCCTCATTTATTGATGGAAATGCATCCAAAACATGTTTTCAGACTTTAAGTTTTGTTGGCTTCTGAATGAACCTGGTGATTACTGCTGTAATGCTATCAGAAACGTAGGAAAACATTGGAAATGGCTGTTCTGGTGGCTTCATTGGGGAGTTTCTTTGTGAGAAATTGAGGTCACTGAGACAATCATGCTGCTGAATACTCCTAAAATTTGCAGAACGTGTCTCGACCTTATTGTTTCATCGGTTTCTTCCATTCAAATTTCTTTTGTTCTCTGCTCTTGGTTGCACTCATTACCCTTAAATGATGAACTTTTCGCTTTGAAACCCCATGTATAAGTGTGTGTTTGGGATTTCAAATGATGTATTAATGAAAACTTAGACTGAGGTGTTTAATTGCCCCCCTACTTGCAGAATCCCCGTTTGTTGCAGTCACGATTGCAAGTTTTTAGTGGCATGTCTCTGCCAGAGTTGGAGCTCAAGATACTGAAATATTATTATTTGTGAAATAGTTGAAGATCAGATTTTCAAGTCTTTCCACAAATACCCAATTGGATTTGACTTTGGACTTTGACTAGACCACAAATGCTCAAGTCCAGCGCTTTTACTTGCCTCCTTTCTAGACTCAAACGACTCATCAGTATCTCTTTACCTCTGCGGAGGCCTGTGAGCATCATGTGAATCCTCACAGGTTTGTAGAAGCAAGAATGCATCTAAAAGGTGCAGGATAGGAGGCCTGGATTTCAGCTCTCATGGCCTTGACCATTGTAGCACATGAATATTCTCTGATCTAAACTATTAATCTGGACATGTGCTAATAGCTGTTGCATTGCTGGAAAGTGAGCCAGTTTGAAGCCTTTAGCAGCCTCTAGGGTTTTATCAATGCCCCTCAAATCTCACCATGTATGAACAGTAATCCCCAGGATGCAACGCTACAACCACCATGTTTCACATCTGTGCTGGTTTTCTGCCACGCTTTAGCCAAAATGTAAACATCTCTGTGTTTACCAGCCATCAAACACATTCTTTCATGTTTGTTTCCCCAACTTGGTTGGGCTTTCTTTATTTTCCAGCCAAATACATTTCAAGCTTCTGTATGTTGGCGACTTGTGTTCAAGATGGCATTCCCAGTGGGAGTGAGCCTGAAGTTTTAAGCATGTTTTATGGTGGAAACGCTGTTGCTAACTGAGTCCTCCGCTGCCAGGTCCCGATCAAGAACATCGAGCGGGAGCTGATCTGCCCCATCTGCAAGGAGCTCTTCACCCACCCGCTCATCCTGCCCTGCCAGCACAGCGTCTGCCACAAGTGCGTCAAAGAGCTGTTGATGCTGAACTATGAGGACTCGTTCGATGCTGGTTCTGAGAGCTCGGTGCCGGGCAGCCCGCGGTCCAGGGTGCCTTCCCCCTCCATGGAGAGGCTGGACAGGCTTGTCAGATCAGGTGAGTTCGGGCGGTAAGAAAAGCAAATTGATTAAATTCTCCTCTGGCTGGAATGAACGTTTTTATTCTTTGTATTGCAGGAATGGGATTTACAGTCGAGGTGATTAGTGTTGGGATCCAGGGTGTTTAGTTATTAATGGGAGCTGCTGTCGGGGAAACGGCTCTTCGACCTGATTAGCAGTTATTTGAGCTGATGGAAATTAATAACCAGACCTTGGGAAAAGATGGGTGTTGGGTCATGTTTAATGGCTTCCACTGACGTCACAATTACTTTTTCCACAGTAGCGTTAACTTCCTGTTATTCTGTTCCTCTTGCAATTTCCTTTTAACTTCAGCTTTTAACTCTGCTTTCAAATCACATGTAGTTCAAAGTCATATTTGCTTTATAATCCTTCTGGATGTATTTACTAATGAGGAGAAAAAGGCAGTGTGAGTATTTTGTGAACCGACATGCAAATTTTTAGCTGATGCAAATGACTGGTTCAGAGTGAAACGGCTTAGTTTGAGCAGCAGGAAGTAGGACAAGTATTGTGCATTTGTGTGTTTAAAGGTGGTGCAGACGCAGCTCTCCCTCCTGCTGTTGTCCCGCATAAACTGGAACAAACTTTAGAAAACGGTTAATTTCAGTCAGCACCTCTTCTAATCTCATTCTTATAGGCCCAAGGGACAGAAAAAGGAATCTGATGGGCTGCAGAGTTAAAGTGCAGAGACAAGATCTGTCTGCTTCCTGATCGTCTCTGTCAGCTGCTTTTAACATGCCTGCTGGGAAATGAATGCCTCTTAATCATTGATATTTTTTAAATTTATTTTGGGAATAAAAGAGTAGGTGTTATTTTCTGTCACCTCCAGTCCTACAGTTGTACAAAATGTATGTTTTTTTTTTAAGTTAAAATTAGGTTGCAGTGAGGTTGACATATATTAATTATTGAGAGTTGGGGATTAGAATGATGGGAATGAGGCCTTTTGAGATGAATGAATGTACTTTGATTTATTCACAGAGGGAAAGTCGCATCGAAATTCACATAAATCTTCCAAATAAAACTGGAACAAAGCACAAAGCTGTTCAGCAATTAAAAGTAGGATTAGGCTACATTAATGAAGGGTATATATATATATTTTTACTTTTTAAATAAAATTAAAGCTATAACCTTACTTTTAAGAAATTCATGACTGATGAAAATTGAAATCTTTCAGGAGTATTAGCAATTTTACCACTTAACTGTATAGTTTTTTTTTTTTTTTTTTGCTTCAAATGAAAGTCGATCAAATTCTCTGGAGAATTTTTCATTGTGGAACTTATTCCTTGTTTCTAGAAATTTACATAGAAATTACCTCTAAGTAGATTCAACAACTGTTTTTTTTTCTTTTTTTTTGTTTTTGTTTTTTGTTTGCTCGTCTCTGACCTGACGACACGATCAGAAACTCAAGAATGTGAATTCTTTTCGATCCGTGAAAGCACCATATTCAAATGCTGAAAGTTAAAGTAGCCACCTTTGGATCTACGACAAAGAGTCTAATCAGACTTGACAGATAAGAAACTGAACTAAAAATTCAGATTAGATGAATCTGTTATGCCTTACTTAAAAAAAAAATGCCCCTGATGACTGTTTCAGATTTGACATGCTGTAGTTATGAACTGGAGATGCCACGTTGCCATAATGTACCATGAGGAACTTGATCCAGAGCAGCAGAAATCCCTGGAGTACAGTGAGGTGAACAGCTTTCATTAAGTTATTCAGCCTCGGCTGAAAAAAGCTCTGTATGCTTTCAAACTCTCATTCAGAGCCTGCTTCAGCTGCCTGAAAGAGCTCATTCTTCACAGACAGGACCGCATCTGTTGATGCAGGAAATGATCAAATCCTTCTTTTAGTAAACAAATGACACAATTTGCTGGTGCAGAAACTAACTTTGCATTTAATATTTGTTCCTTTTTCTTAACTTGGGTTATTTCTGGGTCTTGTGGAATTCCCTTTGTGATTAGTGGTGAATTTGCTCACGTCTTAAACGCATCTAATCTGCAGATTAAGAGGCTCAGGTTCTGTGGGTTTGGGGTGGTTTTTTGCTAAACTTTAAGCACACCACTGCTTCAAACTCACAAATGGGGAAACTTCTTGTTGTTCTGCCCCCAGTCCTCGGAGATCAGATAACGTGTAGCCATAGTGATGCGACCTGCCTGTGAGGAATGAATGAGGGATTAGATGAACGGAGGGAAAAAGACTTAAGCCTATATTTGTCAGTAGGCAGCTTGGACAAGATGTACTGAGAAAGAAGATAATGGTCACAAAAACCTTTTCTTTTTGACTAGAATTTATTTTTTATGATAAAATGCATCTGTTAAGATAACTTGGTTTAAATATCTGGTAGATGTTTTATACAAGAAATAGAACCGGCCAAACTTGAAGGGTCAAAACTCTCGAGTGAACAAATCCAAAAAAGGAACTGGCATTTATTATTTACCAGTGACGAGCGTGATGAATTTAGCTCCATAACTGGTAAGTTTCAGATGTGAAATAACAATGGCTTTATCAGCTGTAGATAATTGGATTAAAAAAAGTTAATGGTTAGGCTTTTTGTTTGTTGGTTAATATCTAAAATCTCTGTTTTGAAGAACTTTCAGTTTCAAAGACCAAAGTTTAAAGGTCTAATATCAGGTTTGCTAAACAAAGACGATGTGAGGGTTTACCTTGGTCTTTCTGGTTGAAGGACAAGAGAAAGCTAAAAAAAAATTTTTTCTTTCTTTTTTTATTATTATTTTTCACAGGAACTGAGCCCCTTCATGCTGCTGAAAACATTTCTTCCAAGATGTTTTGAGACTCGCATTTATTCTGTAGAGAATTGTAATGTAGGAACAGCAAGACACAAGGTTATTTGTCACCGTCCCTGCAGACGGATACTTTCACATTAGGAGTGGCTTTCAGTTTCTACCCCTGAACGTTTACTTAATGACTCCTGAAACCGACTTTTGTAAATCAACACGATGCTCTTCATGTTAACTGGTCATTTGGCTCCAGAGTCTGGATTTCATAACGGAGCTACATAAAGGATTTTGTGACAGAAATTAAATTAGTTCCAAGGAATCTCTGCCCCTGCTTGTGACTAGAACTAGACAACTGGGGTGATTACAATAAACCTTGTAGTGCTTTAGTAGAATATATTGTACTGTCTAAATATTAGCCTCTCGGATAATATTGGTTCACATTGATTTAAGGTGGGTTGACTATGACAAAATATCAAATTCTGTTTTTTTTTTTTTATTTTTAAATGGGTTGTAGGTAAAAATGGTCTAAAGTAAAAGTTTTGTTTTCTTAGTAGACAGCTTTAGTTGATGGTGCACCAGTTATTTATCTATTTTTATTACTATCAGACTCTTCTGACCTGCTTTTTAACTTAAAACGTGTTTGTGGTGCCATTATTTTCATTTTAAGCCCTTAAGCTGAAAGATAACCAATTAGAATTAAGCATTGGTTAAATATACTTTTATTCACCACCTGTTTTTTATTTATTTATTTATTTATTCTTGCCTTTTCCTTAGTTTAAGTTTGCTTTTCCACTGTAATGCTTTTACCAGTTGGATTCACTCGTCACTTGCACATCATGTATCATTTCATTTTTTTCTTGTTGGTCTCATCTCACCTCTCTGTTCATTGCTTGCAGCCGCAGGGCGAAGGTCGTTTGGAAGTCGAGGTAGACGCAGGAGCCGTGTTTTCAGTAGCTATAGTAGTGAGTACAGTGTTGCCATAGAACCCCTCTAAGACCCTAGTTTGGTTGAACCTCCACCTCTACATTTCCAACTTTACCTCTTAACACAACCATACAAACTCCACTCTGTCAGATGGAAATATAAAGGAATATTCATCCAAGAAGATACCAGCTTGATAAGAGGGCTGTTTTATGCTGACATTAAAAATGTTTTAAAGCAGACAGGGGCCCTCTGCCAAAAAGAACACAAAGGACCAAAGTTGGTGCGGAGGTTTCCTGGGAGTTGATCTAAAACTGGAATGTGTGTTCATTGGCTCGACTTCATAAATCCTGCTGGCGAGTAGAACCGATTCAGAGAGAAGGATTAATGTCGTTCTCAATGCTAAAAGATAACGGCGTATGAAGTTGAAAGTATCTTCAAGCTGTCTGAATCTCAAGTACTTTTTGGACAGAAATGTGTTTGCCCTCAAGCTCTTTGTAATCCCAAACCTGACAATCATACAGCAAGTAAATAAAACAACAGCAAAAAATGTTTAGTCTACTGCTAATTATTTTGCACATTTGAGTTTTTAGATGGATCAAACTGATGACTAAGGAAACAGACTCAATATCTACTTCGTTGATGCTCAGATCTTGTTAGGAAATATGTATATATTTACCACTTAATACATCTTGGCTGATTAAACAAGACGCCCCAGAGCATAAATAAAAAAATAAAAATAACATTGAAAATGGGTAACAAAGATGATTTTGGATTTGAAGATAAAAACTGACTTCACAAAATTACTTGGTCAGAGTCCAGTGCCATATATTGCCAAGTGTTGACTCAGCCATCCATATTAATGACCTCAGAATTGCCAATCACTTCCATTCACACAGATCCATAAAATCAGGACCGAGGCAAGCAGACTGCCTCGACAAGCATTTGTGAAAAAATTGGTCACTTTAAAGTCTTTGCAGAAAATTGGTGGCATTTCATGTTACAACGCTGAAGTTTACCAAAGGCAAAAGCTATAAACCTCCAGGGATTGAGTCTTTTTTTCCTTCCATTTACATAAGTGATTATTATTGAATAAGAAACAATTCAATAAACTTTTGTTTTCTTGACTGGGGAGGAAAAAAATCCCTGAGTTTGGTGATTTTCAGACCTGCAGAGTTATTTTAAGCTCTTTCTTCAGCTCTAGAAAATAATTCATTAATGGATATTTTTGCTATTGGTGTATTCTCTCTGCAGTTCATCCACACAGTCTGTCCTGAGTCATCATGCACTCTAAAGACATCCATTTATTGATCAACTTTCCGGAATAGAAATGACCTTGGGGTTTATTAGTTGCTCTAAATAAGGCTTTCATCATCCAATGACATCTATTGCCATAATGTATCTGTAGGAAGGTTTTGATTCATATTTTGCCCATATTCAGAGTTTACTACCTTCTCGTAAGCCATCCCCACACAGTCATCATCTCACCTAGCATGCACATGGCTCCACAAATCAGTTTGCTGCTGCTCTGTCACAGCTTTTTACTTTTCTTCAGCTCCACCTTGTTCCTGCAGAAGTGCTGTTTGAAGTGGCCTCCTTGTGTGTTTGGCTTACCTGAGGAGTGTTTGATTTAATTTCCAGGTCCCAGGAAACGAAGTGGAAATACTGGCTTGCAAACTGAGATAAATCCAGCACTCCTCTCTTCCCCTGTTCCCCAAAAACGTGAAGCAATATTTTGATTTCTGTGTGTTTACTGCCTTACGTTTGCTGGCTTTCAGTGTGGTCATACTGCTCGCCTCTGTGATGTGATCTTGTGAACAGTTTGTGCTGCTGCCTTGTTGTGATGCTGCTGCAGCATTAGTAACAAGATGAGTATTGTGCAAATCTCTTGAAAGCTCTGCTGCTTCAAGAAATGTTTAATGTTGTATTGAACTGGACCTTTAATATCTGTTCATTTGCTTGACATTTATATCTGTAGCATTTTACAACTTGGTCTCAAGGTTATTAATTTATTTTTTTTCCAATGGGAAAACTCATCCAAATCATTGATTGCACTTAAAATTAGCATCACTTGCATTGTAGGTGTTGGATGACTTGGATATAGTTCTGATTAGGTTGCAGTCTTCATCTGATGAATCCTCACTAATGCGCCATTCTTCCCAGATGGTTTCCCCTTCTGTCCTTTTTTCCTCTGGATGACCTCTGCTCCCTGCATTGCCTGTGCTGGTGTTTTGCTCCATGTAGCCATGTTTCTGAGCAGTTGTCATTGTGGAACAAAAGCACGAAGGGAAACATACAGAGGCCCTATTTGTGAAGGCTGCTCTCAAAGGCATTTTGGCCTTTAGATCATAGCTTTTATGTCACCCCCAATAGTGTAATGACCCAGAATCTGGCACAGATGAGGTCTCGGATTCAACAAAGACCCCCATTTGACTCTCATGGAAACTATTCCCTTCTTGTAATTCATTATGTTGAGACTTGCATGTCCAAATAGAGCCTCTAACAAGACTGGAAACATAATTGCCTGAGGGTAGGAATCCAAATGGCATGAACTTTACCTAATGCACGGCTCTTTGCTGTCCTTCAGGTTCAATCTCATCTCCGGGCTGGCGCCGAGGGTCTGTGACTCCCCGGGTCACCGCCATCCCATGCCCTGGCTGCCAGCATGACATCGACCTGGGAGAGCGCGGCATCAGCATGTTGTTCCGTAACTTCACCCTGGAGAGCATCGTCGAGCGTTACAGGCAGGCTGCCCGCGCGGCCGTTGCAATCATGTGTAACGTCTGTAAACCTCCAAGCCAGCAGGAGGCAACGAAGAGCTGCATGGACTGCAAAGCTAGCTACTGCAACGAGTGCTTCAAATTACACCATCCCTGGGGCACCCCCAAAGCCCAGCATGAGTATGTTGGTCCCACCACAAATTTTAGGCCAAAGGTAAACGGCAACACTGCTTGACAGATGTGATTCTCTGAAGGCTGCACATCATTTTTTCTTAACATTTTTTTAGTGTTTGACTGCCTGGTCTTGGATCAGTTTTGGACAAACCTTGTGGTTTTAAAGCCTTTTTTCCTCCAACACTCTTTTAAGTGGTAATGTTAAGAACTGTTTTTAACTTGCAAAAATAATTAAAAAAAAAACTAGTATTGAGCTTTTTTTTTTTTTTTAAAGATTTAGAGAACATGAAAAATACCTTTTGGTGATTTATGTAGTCATTGTCTTTTAAAATTCAGTCTGACATTGGCATCCTGAAATGGTAACTTTGTGAAACATAGTTTAAATGTTGAAAACAGATAAATGCATTGAATGCTAGCGCTTATTGCTAACTGTTAACCTTGCCATTTGGTGCAGCAATTTGTAAATTTTACTGCCTCAGAGAAAATTTATCTGAGGCAAAAATGATTCCTAGACTTTTAGAGAAGCTCAATTTAATCAAGCTGCTCAACTTAAAAACGTTTGACCTCTAGGGGCGATCTTGGCATTTAAAAATGTGGTTTCATCTCTGTATATTTTAGGACTTTTTTAAAATTATTATTTTTCAGAACTTCCTACTACTTAAAGTTCAGCTCCTCTTCCTGTTTCCCTTCAGCTCATTTTTGATGTGTGTTGCTTTAACCTTGCATGCAGTTATCTGCTCTCCAGCCGACTGTTTCATACATTCTTCAGGTCTAATTTTAACTCCTTGTTTAAATGGATGATGTAACTCTATAGTATGCAGCTGTGTGCAGCACTTGTGCCCCGGACGACTTCCTCTGACAATAATAGTGTGATATGTTGAATTTCTCAGGTGCTCATGTGTCCAGAGCATGAGATGGAGAAGGTGAACATGTACTGTGAAGTCTGCAGACGGCCGGTGTGTCATTTGTGCAAACTGGGAGGGTCCCATGCCAACCACAAGGTCACTTCGATGAGCAGTGCTTACAAGATTCTCAAGGTACAGACAGTTTGCTTTCCTGGAAAAAAGATGAGTTGGAATAAACTTAAATTGTTTTTCTGCGTTGTATTTTGGAGTGCTACAAAAAAACTTTCTCCAGATAACAAAGTTTAGTCTGAGTGAGTCAGTGGTGATGTTGTCATGCGCTGAAAAACACTTTGGACTATTGATATTTTTACAGTAAAATTCTATAGGTTCAACATTGTTTATTACAGGGGAATGCATTTGATGCATATGGTCAAATTACAAAACTTGCAGAAGTATATTTAACTTGAGTTTGATTAAGTCTGGTATAGAAAATGTCATTTGGTTCTTGTATTTTATCATCCCATACAATGAATCAACAGGCCACTGGATCTCTTTCTTCTGTTGTAATATTAATGCTTGACCTGCACCTTCTGTGTGCACCAGACTGTCAACGATTCCTCTGTGGAAACTGAAACCCAAGTGGAGAAACATCAGATTTATACCCCAGCATAATTTATTGTTGTCCCTTTTATATTATTTTTCCTACATGTATGCTGTGGTTCCAAAACAATTCTCAAAATGAAACCTTGAACAGAATAATCTTGGTTTAAAATAGTTGTTTAAATCTCTGGTGCTATTCAAAGCATGTTCACTGCAACCATGTGTGCTTGTCTGTGTGGCTGCAAACAATGCATTCTTACATATTTAATGAGGCCATTTGACCCTGATCATTCTGCACACATTGTAACTTCAGAATAGATTGTGTATCGAATGATCTGAAACCTCTGTCAGTGAGTTGTTTTGGGTTTCTGCTGCTTTGAACACTAATGCGTTATGGCACACTCAGGAACTACTTACAGCTGCTGCTGTGAATTGTGGGATGGGAGGTAAATATTGATCTGATCCAAGACTGCACAGATGAGTGTTGGCACAAACAGCATTACACAAATGAGATTTTGAAATGGTTCCATGTTTAAAGCATTAGTAAAAATATACTGGAATGTATGTTGTCCTGTAAGTTGTTTGGAATGAAATGGTCTTTAAATGCTGCTGATCTTTTGTCTCCTTAGGAGAAACTAGCAAAGAGTATCCATTATCTCATCAGTAAAGAAGACCAGGTCAGGACTCAGATTACTGAGCTTGACCGGCTCATCAGTCAGACCGAGGTAAGGGAGAGAGGATGCCGACTCATGCTGCTGTCCCTCCTTCATTCTCTGCTCAGGGTTTTTTTTTCTAACATGCCCTGTCTTTTTATGTAATTAAAGAATACTATAACATAAAAGGTAGTATTTCCCCCCCAAAAAAGGAATTTCTTTGAAATTCATAAATATTGATTCAACCTACCAGTTGGAAATGGTTGGATACTCTTTGAATGAAGATGAAAATGAGGTATAAATGGGAATCTAAAGCTCTGAATTTAATTTCTTTAGACTACCTTTTATTTAAAATGCTCTACCTTTTTCTCTTTGAGGTAGGACTTTAGTATACATGCTCTTTATATGTCTGAGCACAACAAGAACCTTTTGGGATGCTCTTGAGTTTCAAAGCTGTTCTGTGTTGGAGACATCAATGCCGTAGTCTTCAGAATATTTGTTTACAAAAAGGGGTTGCATTTATCAACCTTTCCTTTATCTTTTACAGTTTTTAAATGTATTTTTTATTTCGAGGTTTGAATTTTTGTTTTTTTTTCTTTCTGAAGGAAAACGGACAGCTTGCAGAGCGTCAAGCCAACGAACATTTTGAACGTCTGTTTGAGACTCTTCAAGAAAGAAAATCAGAGATGCTGAAATCCATTGAACAGTCCCGTAACAGACGCATAGACCAACTGAAAGGCCAGGTGCAAAACATTACACCTTCCCCCATATACATTTGGCCAATTAAATGTTAGATTGCATGAAACCAATTGAAGCGTTTTAATGCGCTTAGAAACTCTGGGATTTTATTTGTGTTTGTAGAGTATGTATCTTTTTTTCATGCCTTGCTTCTTTAAAACGTTTGCAGGTGGAGGAGTACCAGGGTATGTTGGAGAACAGCGGCCTGGTTGGCTACGCCCAGGAGGTGCTGAAAGAGACTGATCAGTCCTGCTTTGTCCAGACTGCAAAGCAGCTACATGTCAGGTACACAGCAGAATATTATTGCCAACTGGATCGATTCAGAAACATGATCAATACTCTGGTTGTCAATTCTATGAAGGATCTTCTGCAAAGTGAAAGTGATATTACAGTTGTGTTTAAACAGAGCTTAATGTTACAGTGTAATGCTTAAAACAAGGGAATACATCTACAAAATTTACTAAAACAAAGCAACTTATTTATTTATATTTTTTTCATGTGATACTAACCAAGTGGAGAAGTATGTTTCTAACCTAAAATAAAAATAATGTGAGTGTTTGTAATGACGCAGAAAATTTACAAAAAACAGGTGCGTTAAATAATTTTTATTATTCGCTTACTTTACGGTGACATCACAGACAAACAAGGCAACGGATCAAACTCTGCAACTAATGTGTGGCAACGAGAGTAAATGGCTAATTCACCTTTTCTGTAAAATAGGGTTACATGTATTCTTAATTCTCAGTATAAAGACACTTGACTACCTGAGATCACACATCCTCACATTTCCTCTTGACCTTATCCTCAGAAACTCTCATACACTCACATTAATTACATCTCCTCACATAGACGCACAACTTTTAACAATATACTGATCACTTATTCATACGCTACATTTACTTTCTGACATATGGAAACGCATTACAACTGAAGTCATCTTTGGTTTTCTTTTGGTCAAGATTTAGTCATGTGGAAGAACATTTTGAAATTTGTTATGGCCTCCAAGTCCAGGGGAAAAACTTGCAGATCCAGTGCAATAAAAATGTTTTTAACTGGAATGTCGCAATGTATCAAATTACAATTATGATTCTGGCCAATCATCATTGTGGCCAGACGAATAAACTTTTATACCTGTTCCAGATACAGATTAAAATCGATGGACTGATAGGACCACTGTGATGATTTAAAATGCAAGAAAGTCTGGCTATTTATTTATTTTTTTGTTGGATGTCTTTACTTGTTCTCTTGTTGCTGTTCTTAGTTCGGTGGGTTTATTTTAGCGTTCAGCCTATTACAGTGGTTACGTATGTGACTGTGATGTGTTGGGAACACAGTCACGTGCACAGAAGGGCACTTAAGAAAAGCTTTTTGCTGCAGTGTCCCATCAGCACTGAGTGTTGCTGTATCTTCTGCACTAATCTGCCTAATTAATCTGCTTTAGCAGCTTTGGTTAATCTGGGAAAGTTTTCATTCAGGGGAATTACAGTGGCGAGTTTAGTTTTCTTGTTAAAGCTTTCATTTGGTTTACAGTTGGTCTATATCTGACTGCTTGGATGACCCCAGGCCAAAAAATGTGAATGATCATACCTCATGCAAGATGGTCTCTTCAGTAAATGTTTGTGTTGATTCATTTTAATGTTTGCGAATTATTTTCTTGACTTCTTGCTTGCTTGCTCTTCAGGATTCAAAAAGCCACTGAATCACTAAAGACCTTCCACCCCTCAGCTGACCCTTGCTTTGATGAGTTTGTACTGGACACGTCCAAAGAGGAAACTTTGCTGAAAGAGATGTGCTTCGGTGGAGGTATGGCCACTTTGTCGCATTTTCTATTCAGTCTTTGTCTGCTTGTGAAATGTTTCTGTCACCAAACTTAAATTAAAAATCTGCTTAGAATTTATGAAAATATATATCGATATAAAATTTTTTGTCAATGAACATGCAGCTCATTCTTCCACTGAAACGGCAACTTCAAAAAAGTCAATAAAATATAATGTAGTCTTTTTGTGTTAATTCCCTGTACTCGGCCTTTTGGTTTAATAGTGCTGTTGAAAACATGATGACCAGAACAAGTGGTTTAAAATCTCCTACATGTCACATGCTGCGCTCTGTGAATAGAGCTGGGCAAAGAGGTCAGAGGTTGTCTAGGGTAAGTAAGTTGGGCAACAGATACAATGATGGCAATACGATCTACCATGCTCTGTGCTGGCTGTGAAGAAAGAACATTAATGATGAATATCTTCATTACATGCATATATAGAATGGAAACCATTGACATATTCAAGATGCAATAATTATATATTATGTAAATGGAAAGCTGTATACAATTATCTGTTCAGATGAATGCATTTGAAATATTATTGTACTGGTTTCAGAGGCAGCTGAGGTTAAAACGACCCCCCGCTGACTCTTACGCCAATTGTACATCAGCAATACATTTCCAAAACCATCTAGAAAAGTCCAGAAAAGATTGGCAGCTTTTGTCCAAAGCTCATATTTTATATCTAATTTAGTGGCAGCTGTGTGTGAAGACTTGAAATTCAAGTCTTGACTGTATGTAGAAACTCTCTGCTTAGAGATGGACTAAGTCTAAATCAGCAGTGCTTTTTTTTAGCTGCCTTAATCTTTTCCTGTTTTTGTTTTCATGTATTTTATGTAAAAGTGTTGCCTGAATCAGTCCTAACAGTCTTTAAAGGAAAATTTAACAGATTTAATGGAGCAGATGGGTGGCAGCTGTATCGACGTTACTCTAATCTATTCAGCCTGCAGGCCTTTGCTGCAGTGACTCGCTCTCTTGTGTTCAGAGGGAAAAGATGCTGTGGAAGCTTTCTTGTGCTGCAGTAAATGAGTCCAGGTCTTGGTGGATGATGCGTCAGTAAACACAGGACTGCTGCATATGTGGAAGAGTGTGCCATGCTAGGTGTTTTTATGTCTACACCTTTTTGTTGGGTTTATACAATAGCAATGATTTTAATCAGTGATTTTTACACTTTTTTTAGTTTTTTTCCCCCTCTTCATGGATATTGTTTCCATGTCTTCTGGTTCTGTGTTTTATGATGATTAATCTACTAATAAGAGTCTGTAAAAGACTTGATTCTCACAAAATGTTTGGTCAAGATAATTTCACCAACAAACAAGTCTAATTCTGTAAAATCTGTATGCAATATTAGATTTGTCACAACTGATTACTCATCTGCAAAACAGACAATCCCTCTCGCCTGGTGTTTGGTTTTCAGAATTATACCAAGTTGTTATAAATAAATCCAAAATGAGGTTCTCCTCTTATGCAGCTTTAACTGATTTTTGCAGACAAAATGTGAAATCAAAGCACATAAAGATATAAATGGTGGATTTTTATTGGTGCTTTTATTGTATTGTGCTTTTCAAAAGCTAATTATTTAACTATTTGAAAATGCATAGTGCCTTTTGTAAAGGAGAGCAGGCTGTGAGATGTTTTCCAGACAGACTAGTTGAGTAAATCTGCATTGGTAGATCTTTTTTAAAAAGCAGCCACCAAGGATTTGAAAAGATGTTGATCAAAAACAGAAAATTTTGAATGAGTGAGGACATTGCTCTGTACACTTTTAGAAAGTTAGTGACCTATTAGGTTAGGGATGTGAAGCGTAATGTGCAGAGAGTTTTCCTAAAGTTTGTTTGATCTCTCACGCAGCAGTATGATGAATGTAAAGCTAAAAGACAGCTTTTATGGATTTTATAGCATTAAAGAGCTGTAAATGTTTTTAAAGCGACTGAGGTGGTTGCTGTTTCTCAGGCAATCTTCTTCCTGTAAATGGAGAAACACTTGAAATGTGTGGAGGGAAGGTCAGCTGGGAGTGAAGAGGAGAAGAAAACTGTCAGGTGCACGGGGTGTTTTCTACTTCCAGGCAGCGATTCTGCAAAAACCTTTTAAGCTCCATTAAGCAAAGTCGTCTTATCCTTTCTGCTAAGTGCGAAGTGACGATCCAACCCAGTATGTTTCTAAAATTAGCACAGTTTCATTCTTGTCAATGATGAAGGGCAATGCTTCACATTGCATGACAACTATTTCATCTCTGCTTTGTATGAGACAAATTTCAAGAATATATGTACACATCATGATCTTATTTATTTATCTTTTTACCATTTCATGTGTAGATTTAATTGACTCTTTCTCCTCCCCTCTCCACCAGTCCCAGACCCTCCTCTGATCGATTGGTCCCGCAGCAGAGTTTACAACGAGGCCTCAATCTGCTGGAGGCTCCCTGAGGACCATCTCCCAACAGATCACCATGTTCTAGAGTACCGCAAGTACGTTGCACTATAACCATCAGTCACACCACGCATTACAATTTGAAGAAATCTTAATTCCATCGTCTTGTCTTTCAGACTTGGGGGACAAAGCCGGTCTCCGTCTCCAGGGAATGGAGAGGACAATGGCGTCTGGAGGGCTACAGACAGGGTGTATGGGTCCAGTGCTCTGGTGCACGACCTGGAACCTGACAGTCAGTACGCCTTCAGAGTTCGAAGCTGCAGAAACTCCATGTTCAGCCCGTACAGCCCACAGGTCTCCTTCCACTCTCCACCTGCACCTGGCAAGTTTTTTTTTTTTGTGTTTTTTTTTCCCTGCATGTACGTTTATGTTTTTGAAATGGTTTCATCTTTATCAGAGAATTTATTTTATTTTTTCACAATTTTTTACTTAATATAGTTGAAGTACTGTATGTGTATGCATTCTCTTGATAAATTTGGATTCCAACCTGCTAGGGAGTTATTCTTTTTACTTGGGCATCTTTTACTACCACATTTTTCCTTCTACTCAACTGTCCACTAAAATTTGGTTTCATCACTCTGAATAGCAGCTTCTAACGCTTAAGAAGTGCTGAACAATTGTGATGTCGGCAGTTTTCTTGGTTTAATAACTCCATTTGTCTTGGAAGAGGTTTTTGTTAGCATCAACATTAACAAAAATAAACGCATGTAGTATCGGTAATTGGTCAATTTCACTCTCGTAATTGGAGAAATAAATTCATTTCTTTTTCAAACCACCTTTCCTGCTGCTTGCATCACAATGTGCTTGGCAGTATTGAAAACAAATTCAAAACATTGACAAAAAACATCTGATGAGACAAAATCTTGCAGTAGATGGCTTGAAAATCAACTCGAATTTATGTTTTATTCATGTTTTAATTTAAGTAGCACCTGTACTTCTAAAAAAAAAAAAAAACTATTACAGAGATTAAAAAATGCAAACTAAATAGAAACATTTTTTACTAAAATACCCCAAGCTCAGCCTCTTCAATAGATTGTTGTTGGTGTCAGACGCATTAAAGGGCAGACAGACTCCTGGAGCCACAATCCCCCTTTGTTGGCCTCATTTTGGCCCAAGCAGAAGCAGCTAAGCTCCTTCTCACTGTAGATTCTGGTAGCAACTAGGAGCATTGTGATCATTTACTTTCTCCTAAAAATATGACAGATTAGTTTTGTTTCTAAATATTTAATTGTGTTGGAGTGCCCATAGCGGGAGGCGATGAAGCAGAAGGGCTGTTTGTTGTCTTTATCTTTTATTGAAGTTGGTTATCATGGTGATTTTCTAATCATTTTGATGTAGCTAAAAGCAATGTCGGCCGTGTTTGTGTGGGAGGGAACAGTGTCGAGTCTGACGGCTTGGAAAAGCAAACTGCTGGCACCTTTTTCTTGGCATCGTTTGTACTTGGAAAGAAATTTATCCAAAATCTACTGAAATTCTCGGTCTGGATATAAACTGAACAGATTGGAGCGCTTCCATTAAGTCACCTCAAATATCTTCCCTCTGTTTTGGTCTGTGTATGTTGGGGTTCAGAATTGTATAAAAATGTGTAGATTTATTGTGGATCTTCTCAGACACAAAATCATCTCCCAACATATTTTTGCTGTAATTAAAATATGAAACTTTTTCTAATCACAGCATCATTTAAGTGCATAGGATAGCTTTTATTGTTTAGTCTTTTGAATAGTTCAAATATTTCAATGACTTGCAAACTGTCACCTTTTTTTCATTTTTTTTTTAAGTATTTTTAAAAAAGATCTGATACGTTATTCTTAAAGTGTGAAATGCAGATATGCCTGTTTGAAAAGGTGTGTAAAATATCTTACTGGATCTTTTCTTTCCCTCTCTTAATACATTAAAAATAAAGCATCTGTACCAGACTGCTGCTGACCCAGATTTATTCCTTATTTTACTGGGGATAAATAAAAGTTTAATATTTTCCTTCTAGCATTTACTGCTTAGTTGTTGGCTTGCGGCAGTCCTGCTATTTAAGCTAACCTCAGGACTGTGGCAGAGCTGCCATTTATCCCTCCGCTTCATTCATCTATTGTTGTTTTCATGCCCTAGTTGGTATAAGGACTTCCCAGATGAATGCAAATGGTTTGGTTTTGCCTAAAGAAGACTTCAGGTTGCGGTGGGATGGCTGAGTGAACATGTCGGCTCATGTGTCCTGGATTACTGTAATCATGGCCTTCAGCCCAAAAGCTATTTATAGACTTAATTTAATTGTAACCAGATGATGTATGTAAATCGAGCAAGAGATAAGAGATGGTGATTCTGTTGGTTGCATAAACCTTTTAGATATCTTAAAATGGTGTGATAGCGCCCTCTTGTGGTGGAGTCTACCACTTGCCTTTAAAAAGTCCAACTATTTAAATCCTCAAGATTTCTTCTAAAATTAACAGTTATATTTTGTTTATTCCTCCCACTACCCCTGCTAAATATCTCCTCTCTTTCTTTCCATGTGCAGTTTTTAACTTCCTGTTCAGTGACAAGTGTGGATTCAGTACTGAGCGCCTAATTTTGAACAATCGACGGGATGCTGTGGAGAGCGTGGCGGGTATGGCTTTCCTCCTTTCAGCAGAACGTGTACAAACTGGCAGCTACATCGGTCTGGACTACATCATTGGGGACACGGGCATCTCCCAGGGGAGGTACAGAAAAACTATGCATAAAACAAAATGCTTCATTTGCAACATCAGCATGTTCATTAAGGATTACTTAACTGCTATCGTATCTGTTCACAAAATTGTTGGGGAAGAAAGTGATTAAAGCCTTGTCTTCTCCAGACACTACTGGGCCTTTAAGGTGGAGCCTTACTCCTACATGATTAAAGTTGGTGTGGCTTCTGATACCAAGCTGGCTGAGTGGTTCCACAACCCAAGAGACACAAGCAGTCCAAGGTATGTGCTAAACAGACAAGATCCAGGTAACAAACACAAGAACTTCTACTAAAAGACTAAATCTGCTAACATAATCCTATTAATGCAAGAGAACTGGTGTGAACTCATAAAGAGCTTACTGGCAGACAGAGCCTACCTTTCACATCGGATGCACTCACGTTAAAGCAAAGAAAAACCTTATTTTGACTATTAAAATTTGTGGTAATTGTGATTGAAAATTTTGTGAATTGGAGAACTGGCTTAAGAAAAATAAAATCTGGAAATCATGTGTGAAGAAAAATTTTTCTCTCCTTTTTTTTTTTTTTTTTTGGACAGTTTACTGTCAGGAAGGAGTTGGCCTCTAAATATATTCAGCTGCAATTGGCGTCACCTTA
The DNA here is from genome assembly GCF_027474105.1 of Poeciliopsis prolifica. Lineage (NCBI taxonomy): Eukaryota > Metazoa > Chordata > Actinopteri > Cyprinodontiformes > Poeciliidae > Poeciliopsis > Poeciliopsis prolifica. The sequence continues at coordinate 535,073 of NW_026562389.1, forward strand.
AATGTTTTCATTTCCCAAATAATTTTTATAGTATAGATTATAATAACTTTGTGTCACAAGCTGAGATATTTCAGTCCATCATAATGAAATGCAATCCGAGGCTGTGTAAGGATCTGTTGGGTCAAAAGTTAAGACTCATTCCGTGTTCAGTGTGCAGTGTGACGCTTTCTGTCCAACGCATATTTTTAGCAAAACGCAGACTAGTCTTAGCAGCCATTTATTTAAGATGTACTTTAAATAAATGGTCCTCTGTTTTTAAAAGGCTCATTTGGGATATACTCAACTATATGAAAGAGAGGACCATCCTAAATCTTTTTTCCCCTTTCTCCAGGTATGACCATGACAGCGGACATGACAGTGGCAGTGAGGATGCATGCTACGAGCTCTCCCAGCCCTTCACACTTATCACCCTGGGCATGGGAAAACTCTTTATCCCCAAGGCCTCTTCTTCCTCCTCAGTTTCCAATGCAAATGCATCATCCGGCGACCCAGGTAACCGCGTGCTTCCCATGCCGCAACGCCTGGGAATATGCTTGGACTATGATGCACATCGGGTGTATTTTTACGACGCCGACACCATGAGGTGCCTTTTCGAGAGGCAGGTCGACTGTTCGGGAACGATGTTTCCAGCCTTTGGTCTCATGGGCAGTGGAAAGGTACAGCTGGAGGAGTTTATTGCTGAAAAACTGACCTTCTGAGAAAGAAAAGGAAGATGTTGATACATCAAGACTTTAATAAATTACCTTTTTCTTGGGTATTTTTCTGTGAAAACCTCGGAGGTACGTTGTCCTGTGAGGGTAAAATTCAACCATTTTTCTTAGCAATGGGCCAGTTATCAGCAGGGCTTCCCTCTCTCCCCACTCTGTGAATGAGATGACTGGTCCAGCACGTCCACATGCAGAGGTCTTCAAAGATTGATATGAAAGATCATCTTTGTAAACCAAAGTCTCTGTATCTGTGAATTGTAATTGACCTGCTTTTATTTACCAGCTGAAATCAGCTCTTACTGAAGCGGCTACAGAATAAGTAGTCACTTTAAACATTTTAACCTGAAACAACTTACACTGGAACACTGCTTTATTATTCTAGATCATTTCTTGTTTTTTAAGTGGTTGGTGGTTCTGTGTGAAGGTAGCAGCAAAGGCTTAGATTCTAGAGGATACGAGGGAAGGTTGCTGCTAGTTTTGAAGCTAGCACCTTTGTGCCTTTTTTCCTCCCCTCCCCCTTTTTTTAAAAATAAAACAATCACAGAATTACATGGTTGTTATATCTATCAGTTTACTCTAGTTTATCACTGAAAACACTATTACTGTCAATGTTGGCTGTTTTGCACATGAGTAAATTGATGCACATAATCTCGCTTTCATCACTGCTTAGTTATTTCTTTTGTCGTTATCGATAATTGCGAGCACAGTGGTAAACACATGGATGTCTTGCATTCACATACAACTTGTTGTTGTATTTAATTATGTGACTGTCACTTTTTTTATTGGCACAAAACACTAACTTTAACTTAAGTGTTGTCCAGTTACCAAAATCTGCTGTACTTTATAACTGCGATACCATGAACAGCCTGAAGTCTTTGGCTACGGTGCTTATTCAAGTGCAACACACAGCTTTGTCACCTCACAGCCTTTTAACAGTTTAAAGGAAGCATTTATTCAGGTTTGTCCAAAAAGTGCTATCACAAAATGGTACCTTAATTTTGGTGCACAGCCATTAGGTGTAGCATGTTAACCTCTTAACTGTCATGGAGTAGTTGCTGTTGAATTCTAGGGACACATTTGATGGACTAAAAAGTTTGTTTGGACAACACACTTCAGCTGGTTAACTTTTTTTTTTTTTTTTTTTTTTTTTTTTTTTATGTGCCTGCACATGGGTTGGTTTGTACATCCAAGTGTATATAGTGAGATTTCTGGATGGTTAGGGTAACTGGTTTGTGTGTGTTTTCTCAGGTTTTTAGCCCAGATTTGGGTCTGAAGCTACCTACCTCTGTCACTCTTCCCTGGAAAACCTTAACTGCTGTCCCTTTCCTGAAAGAAACTTCTTGAGTTGATTTATAGCTTCTTTTTTCTTCTTATGTTTCTAATAATTTTGTTTAGGTAAGACATTAAGCTGACATTTTTATTTAATGTGTACATACTAATCTGGAAATTGTTTTCAGTGGAATAAAGTAAATCATAAATGTTTGGGTGTTACTGTAAGGAGATGTTGACGTGTTCAGCTGCATTTTGTCAAGGGATTTTTTTTCTCTCCAATGGAACAAACTACTTCTCTTCCTGTTCAGTGTTCTTTAGACTTAATTTTTAGTGTATTTTTTTTTAATCAATAACTGATATCTCCAATTTCAAAGAGGAATATTCAGATAGTGGCGGTGTGCATATTTTGTCCTACGTGATTTACATCCGTTTTCACTTCAGTCCTCACAGACCTAAAATCATATCCAAATGTACACAATCTCCAAAATCTATGCATTTAATAATTGGCTGAAAGAGTTCAGTTTTAGTCATACACAGAATGTATTGATCACAGAACAAATGGCTGAATGTTCTTCTATATGCAAGATTAGTTAAGAGTTGCAGCACATATGTCATAATGCTTAACAATGTATTAGACCTTAAATAATAATGCATCCTGTATATTGCATTTGTCATAGATTTGATTCTTAATGATTGCACAGATTGGCTCCCTGTTTAAAAACAATGTTGCACTTTAGTGATCTGCAGCACATCTGCTCTGCAGGTGTGTTTAATACTAGTGTTGTGTGTGCAGTAGCATCAGAGGGGCTGTGAGACTGAAGAGTGGACGCCTGAGCCTTTAGTCACAATTTGCACTGTTTGTAGGCTGTTGTTGTAAATGGGCTTCTTAAAGAAGAACATTTTTTAAAATGCTTCTAATCGTGTTTTCTTCTGAGGTTGGATGTGGTGGTGAATTTCTGTGTGCATATATACTACGTAAACATAATTATGGAAAGGATGTTTTTTTCTTTTTCTGTGTAGGGGATAAAGTGAATAAAACATTTTAAATGAAATTTGCCTGCCAATCTGTTTTGTGTGGCTGTGGTTTTATTTAACATTTAATTATAGGGCCAAAGGGGTGAGTGAAGCATCTTTTAGCACATACAAATGGTGTTGGAAACCTCATTTTCTTCCTTTAGATTTTCAACATGACTCTCTGCAGAACACTCTGAGCATACAAATGCTGCCTTGTATTACTTATCTGGAGCATATCAACTCAATTTTTATTTTCATAAAATGTTGGAAGTGTTTTGATGTTTTATTCTGATGCACAATGTCGTCAAAAGGCTTGAGATTTTTGCCTCCGCACAGACTAAATGTCCCCTGGAAATGTTAGCACTACAGACATGTTAAAACTGCTTTAATCTTAATTGTCACATGTACATTGTTCCTGCTGAAAGGGAGCCGATATGGTGCTGGGTAGTTTGCTCCAACACATCGATTGGCATGGACCGGCGCATGCAAAAGTGAGCGCTGTCTGGGGAGCTCCAAAGATTACGGGTAGCAACGTTAAAGGTGAAGGCGAGAGTGTCCTCTTCAATCAGCTTAATGTTCCAGTGACGTTCATGAATATTAATATAACTCTTTTCTAGTCTGCAATCTCCCAGGATGTGGGTGCAAGAGAAAATGCATTTTAAAGATGATCAGATGAATGGGTAAAGGTACAGCACTCTCTGATTGCACCATCATTTTCAACTATAATGTGCTCCATAGAAGCTCGCACACTAAAATTAAAGCTACAGGACTGCCAGAATGCATGTTAGCAAGTCCCCTCATTTTTGGGGTAGTAGTGGGGACAAAACTGGAGTTATTTTTTTAGAATGACTGAGGATAAAACATGATACTGGTTTTCTCTTGAACAAGTACAGATCCTAATTCTATTAAATATAGAATAGCTTCAGAGGGGCTGTGAGACTGAATGCCTGAGCCCCTTCAGTGTCTCCTCACTGAAAAACATAGAGCTGAAAGGAGACATCACCTCACAAAACTCATACATGTTGGCTAAAGAGGAATGGACTAGAAATGTTGACAAATGCAAACATCTCTTTGTGAAGTACAGACATCTGTTTTTAGAAGTGATTATTGTAAAAAGTAAACTATCTTTTGTCCATGCAAGTTTTTTCAAAATGTAATTATATATCCATTTAATTTAAATAGTCAAGTCTGATTTGTGTTAAACATGGCGTAAGTGATGCTCACTAAAGTTTTGTGTCGTACTATTTCATATATAGTTATGCTTTTTCTTTTCATCCATTGAGGATAAATGGATATCTGATGCCATGTGTGAGAAGCAAATTCTCAGCTACCTGCTGCTCATTTTGACTTTATCAAATTCTGACAGGTAATAAAAATTATCTGAAGACTTTTCATATCAACGGGTTAATTCATCTCATTTGCGTGTGTTGTTTCAGATATTATGTCTTTGAATATCTACTTAGTTAAGATATTTGTGTGCTGAAATCACTCGATAACAAACAGTCCTTTTGAACAGATATTCTGCAGTACTGTGACCTGGTAGATGTTTCTCTTTATTTCTTTTAAAGTAATCTGCCAGCAGCAGCATGTTTCATTGAATTGCATTATGAAGTTAATTCGTAAAAAATAAGTTGCAAAATAAAAAATAGGCTTTGTCAGGATAGATGAGTTTTACTAGGATGTACTTTCTCTTGCAAACACCTCCATTGTATGTCTCCTTGTATTTTTATTGTCCTCCCTTCCTCCTTTGTTTACATATTTAAATTTCTCCTTCAGATATGTTAATTTATAATCTATACAGCAGAAGCAAAAACTCAGGGAAGGGAACCGACACGTAAAAATCTGTGAAAATACCTTATACAGTGTGATGTTTATCATTCAGCATGTTGATTATTATGCTGTGATATTTACTACTGCCTTCATTATTGTTGCTCTTAGAGGCCATTAACTCAAACACACACAATGCAAAATAAACTGTTTATTTTTTTTTCCGTCCACCTTTCATTTCCAAACTGTTTTTACAGTGACCCAGAAGAGCCAACAAAATGCTAAATCCACAAAAACAAACAAAAACAATGTTATAATGGAAGCTATGGCAAAACTGCTAGAATATAAAATAAAATAAATACACTATTGAATAGGACCTCACTCGCTGCTGGTTGGGGCCCCTAAGTCTCTGCTCTTATTTCTAACACTGTTCTCTTTGTTATTAATGCAGTATAACAATTCTGTTGTTCAATGTATACACGTCTCACATTATATCCAAGCTCTTTTTTTTTTTTTTTTGCTATTTGTCCTGATTCTACTGAAATATATCTTTTGTATTACAAATACAAAAAGAAATATTTGCATTTCTTTTGTGCAACGTGTAAATGTCAAATTTCAAGCATGTCAGATACAAGAGTTTCTAAGACAAAGACAACTTTATTCATCTGTGGGCATAATTTAATTAATCTATCACCTGCTGAAAATTCATGGAACCGACATCAAATTTCGAAAAGAAGAAAATTCAGGGAGCAGCAGCAGCAGGAGGAAGAGGAGGAAGAGGAGGGAGGAGTCATGGACGTCACTCTGCACAGGCTCGCTGTCAGTGCCTGCAACGCGGAAGAAGGAAAGCGACTCTCCGTCACTGAGGTGTAATTTCGGCGTCACCGCGTCGCAAGGTGCACCCTTTAGTGTCACTCCAATGCCGCTGTAAGACCCCTGACGTCTTCATGCTAGTGCTGCTTCATTTGAAACGCAAAGCGGACAAATATCCCCCCGGTTCTCCTCTGACGGGCCTCGTAAAGACTCGAGCAGGGCGCTGAAGGTAATGTACGTACGATGACGGCCGCTTGTTTGTCCACTACCTGCTGCTAGCTTGAATGACCGCCCGAGCCACCGGGGCTGCCACTGTATTTCCGGACTCTTATGACATTATTCATATCATTTAATTTCGATGCATCGTAAGGGGACACATGAGCGCATTGAGGCAGCGAGCTAGTGTGGGATTTAGGGTCGGCAGGCTTCAAAGCCTTGTTGACGTTGTTGGTTTGACAGTTGTGGCGTCCCGCAGGGCTCCTGCTGCTCCTGGTGCTGCTGCAGCTCCTGCTGCTCCTGGTGCTGCTGCTGCTTCTGCAGCTCCTGCTGCTTCTGCTTCTGCTGCTGCTTCTGCAGCTCCTGCTGGTTTGCTGCTCTTAAATCTCTGCAGCTTATCCATGAAGACTGTTCAACATGGTTGCTAGCTAAGGTTGGTTTCTGTATAGAATGTAAAGCAATCGGATACCTTGAATGGCCTTTTAGTCATTTATTACACTGTAAACACGTTAAGGCCCATCACTAAGATTAACAAGCTGTTAACATTATAGGCCAAGGTTTCACAGCTACTGTAACAGGACATTATTGTTTAAATAGTCAGACCTTTAAAGATGACAGAGTTTATTGTAAGAGCTCGCGATGCTTCTTGTGGTTTGTGGTTCAATAAAGAGGTTAAGCTGAAACATGTTTGTCAGTTCAGTTTCAGAACCTGTTTGAGCAAAGTTATTGTCATTATGTTTTTTTTTGTGCAAAAATTAATACAATGATGCATCAACTGCTGCTGTCAGATTTACATACTAGACTGGTAAACAGATTTTCCAGTATGAACGTTGCCTTTTTTTTTAGATACGTGACAGAAAAATCCTGACACAAATTTAGAGTTTGTTTCCCTCCCAAACACAAACGTTTTTCAGTCAATAAATGCTTATTTTTAGATGCACTTTGGACCCCATATTTTTCATGATAAAAGTTTACTTTTGCTAAGTTAAAGCACTTAAATGAGTTTTTGCTCGATAAAGTCTATACAGGATTGAATGGTTCTGGTCCTCGGCTGTCGGTGTCCCGGATCTTTTAGACATCTGTCTAATAATTAAAATTAGTCCATGATTTCCAGGTTCCACTCAGAACGTGGTGACCTTCAGAGGTAAATCAGCTAATTTTCAACATGCACACATCTAAAATCTCCAGGATAATAAACTCGAAGGCTGGAATTGCCTTCCTTCGAAAATCAGCCGAATCAGCCAGAATTGTAATTGGCAGATCAGGCGTCAAACGAAACAAACAACAAAAGTATTTAAAAATAAGCCTGATTGGTAAATTTTTACTTCTTGGGATTCATGAGCAAATTATTTGTTTTTATTTTTTGTCAAAATCACACTTTGTAGACATATTATGTAATGGAAAGTCTTGCATAAATTATTCTATTTCCATCATTCAGTGAATTGTGAGAAGAGCAGTGTGATGTAAGAGAAGACTGCAGAGTGTATGAACTACAGCATGTGGTTTCTGCTACCCATTAAGAACTTGTTTTATTGGAAACACCCAGTTATTCACACCCAGCACACACACAGACTCACACATCTAGGTATCCATAAAAACTGAGTGAAGCAAATGAATCTCTGTGCACTACCAAGAACATTGGATGAGAAAGCAAGTGGAGCTTATATATGAGACTGTTAAAGTGTTGTGATTAGAAAACGCGAACAGGACAGGAACGTTCAAATACTCCCATCTGAATACGCCTTATTTGTTTAGTACCAGTGACGTGCTCATTTTGGGTGTGGCAATGTGGAATTAAAAAAAAACAAACAAAAAACTTAGAAACCTGCTGATAAGTATTGTAAATTCTGCAAAAAACTATTATTAGTTTTTCTATTTAATTTCTTCTTCTGTGTTGAAGGAGGAAATTATGCAAATGATCAGCAGGTGAACTTGTGTTTACTGTCCAGTTCAGCAGAACTATCAGTAACTGGAAGAAGGAAAGAGGAACTGGTATGAAGCCCCGCTTCTCTAACTCAAATAATCGAACCTTTTGTGCTTTCGCCAAGCAGGGAGGAAGTTTGCTAACTAGTCAGTGCGAACCAAGGTTTCATTCAACTCTTATTTGAATTTGACCTGGGCACACTTCATGTTAAGCAGTTTACACATTTAAGCTGAAATGTTGATGTATTTTATAATGACTTAACTTTTCCACTCCCCTGACGGAGTGGGTTGGTTGGAGTTGGGGGCTGTTGAGCATAAACTGCTTCTTCTTAATGTCGTGCCTCAGCATCTCATTTTTAAACCATCAGAATTGGACGGGCTGATGTTTTTTGGAACATCATCAGTCAAGTGCACTTGACCTCAAGGTCACAAACTGGCCACTTTTTCCCTCAGAATTTTCTGAAAGAGAATAGAGGGTATGATACCATGAACTGCTGCATGTCATCCAGGCCATGAAGCAACCAAGCAATCTTTTCAATCTGATGTCTGTCAGCAACTTTGTCTCTCAGCTGTTGAAGAGTTTCTTTAAAGATCTTCTTTGAGATCTCATTTCCTCCTTAATGTTTTCAGACAGGCTTTATTTCAGTCAAATGATCCAGGGTGTGGCTAGTAAAACCTGAAGCAAAAACTATGGACTATCACTGTTCAGTAAAGACTTTTCACACAGGCTTGGATTAGTCTTGTCATAATTAAATCATTACAAAACAGTGCTTGCCTGTGAGTAAATATTTCGTCATACCAGTTTAGTGGTCACCCAGTATCATTCACCACTAATGGCACAATTTGAATAATCTTCAAGTTAGTGTCCTTTTTCCTCCATCTTTGATAAACTACATGTTAGATGTATTCTGGATATATTTTAGCTCTGGTATAACCGTCTAAAGGATTGTAAGCCTAGGGTCAAAGGTCAATGAGCTAGGGTCAAAGGTCAGTCATTTGATCAAATGCTTGTGGCAGGCATCCCTCTTTATGTGTTGGAGTCGATCCCAGCCGATCTGGGAAGACAGCTGGCTGAGGATGTGTGCATGGAGAGGGCCTGTTGTGTCTTCTCTACTTCCTCTGGCTATAGAACTGATCCATGTGCTTTAGCTACTTTATATGTGTGCATCCATCACATCAACTAACTCATGAAGCAATTATAATGAACTCCGCTCAATGCTGATGATGTAGGGAGTTATATGGACAGCTGTTTGCTGCTCTACTGCTTTCATTTTTTTTTTAAGTTAGTCAGAAAAAAAAAACAAAACAACAACCTTAGTTTGTTGGTGAATGTTGTGCCATAGCTGTTAGCTATAGTTATGGACCCATGCATTCGATGCGTTGTGTAAACATTTTAGAAAAATCAATCGGCGTCACATTTAGAACTTGACTGAATTTACTGTCCAGAAGGTGAGACTCTAATCAGCCACTTCACTGTAGGGTGTTAATGTAATCTTATTACACAGAGACCAAAAAGAAAACACTTCAGTTGCCTCGGACGTTAGAAGGTAGCTTCATCAGTGTTGGCAGGATTGCAGTGTGAATAATCCTCCTTTGTGTAAGAAAACATTTGAAAACACTGGAATTAATTGGCCATACTGAAGTTTGACACCATCTGTGTTTAAAATGTGCAAACAAGAAGACCTGCTGGCTGTAGTTACAGTTTGTACAAGCAGGTTTAATGAATAATGTTTAGTTCTGCTTTCTGGGAGAGATGTGAGAGATAATCGACTTTTCTACTTGTTTGCTCAGTTCAAAACCGCAGTTGATTTATATACCTCTTGTACCTGCAGAGAGGATCTGTGTCAGAATTGGCTCTTTTTGTTTTCATAAAGTACCATGCCGATGCTTAGCAAGCCGTGTGCTAAACTGCAGGTTGAAGAGGTATTCTGTCCAAAGATAGAAATATCTTTGGACAGTGGCTTCTTTGCGTCATTTACATATCAATTAGTATTCACAGAAATACACTTCCTGTCAGTTTATATGCCATAAAAGATAAATGTTTCAGTATTTTGAATTTTTTTTGCATAACCATGAAGCAACTGTGAGAAGAAGGCCTTATCCAGAATCAAAACATTCTTGTATTGAAAATAATTGAAGCTATATTCTAAATTCAGTGCTGAATATATGTTTACATAAACTCTAATCTGTCTCAGAAAGTTTAACCTCAACAACATGCTTTATGTATCATCAGTCCACCCACCAAACCACAGAACAGTTCTGGTCATAATTTAAGAGCCCAACTTTATGAGTGTCTGTAATTTCTGATGATGGATCCTAAACAGAAATTCAATTCCTCCCACCTCATATGCAAATAATGAGGCGGATTAGAGTTTTTATCACCTTGGGGCAGAAGGTTTATGTTTTTTTATGGATAGTTTTCTTTGACTTTATTGTTGATATAATGTCTGTGACACATTTTATGACAGATTGCAATTAAGTTATTGATTAAAAACATTGGACAATTACGTTTTCAAAAAATCTTCTTCCTCCTTTGGCAGTTTTAAAGATCTAGATTTAGCAGGTAGAGATGTTGTAGAAACCGTTTCCAACACTTTCAAAGAAACACGTTTAAGATAATTGTGGACTTGTACAATTCTGGTTAATTTCATGTAAAGGTGGCAGCTTAATCTGTTCAAACAATTAGGTCAAAGTAGAAACCGCATGGAAATGTCCAGCCATCAAATTAGATAGTGAAGAGACAGGTGCTAGGTCCCAGACATGAAAAACGTGCTAATCGACGATGAACACAAACATAGCTTTGAAGCTGCTAAAAGAACCTCGCTTTGAGTGCTGCACTGATATGGGCTGAAAAGGCACTCAGAGGAAGAAACCATTACTTCAAAAGCAACATAAAAGTAATTTCAGTCAATGAATACATTCAAATAGATAACATTGCTATGTTTAAATACTTAAAATATCATCACAAGACATCAGCTTTGAGGTTAAAGCTGCAAATAGATCTTCCAAATAGAAATTATCAGTACTAAAACTGCTGATAAATTGGTTACTGAGGCTTAAAAACAAGCAAATGGATGTTCTGGATTGGCTAGCAAAATAAAATTTGTGGACAGAGTGTAAAAGACGTGTGGGAGCAAGAATGATAATATTCCTCCCCTTATTTTGCCAGAAAATTATTGTCTGTTAAAGTGTCATATTTTTTTGCAGATGTCTCCCTTTTGTTAATTTTTTTTGTGATGCATGTGTGTTTCTCCAGAGTCCCTCACTGCCTCAGCTTCTCCATGGGTGAATCGGGCTCACGCCGTTCCACACTTGTTTCACGCCTGCCAATCTTCCGCCGCAGCGCTAGCAAGCGGCAGGAGTCCCTCCCCTCCTCGCCATCCTCGGGGGGAGTGGGAAACGGCGTTCACACCTCCTCACCCTCCAGCACCAACTCCAGCTCGGGCAGCACCGGCAAACGGCGGAGCCTGTTTCGCACGCCATCTCTCAGTTTCACGGCTAAGAGGAACAGCGATCCACGTGTTCAGCCCATCAACCTGAATCTCACGCCCCCCCTGTCGCAGACCACTGATGCAAACGGAAACAACCAACAGACGGTAACTTTGTCGGCGTCTGCAGGATTCGGCGAGGGTGGCAGGCGTTCCAAGTCGCGCCACTCATTTGGGTTTGGGAGCCACAAGCAAAAGAAAATCCCACGCTCACAGACTGAGGACTTTGACAAGGCCTCCTCATCCTCGTCGGCAGCCAATCGAAATGTGTTCATCAACTGCATCAGCAGCTCCGGAGCCAATGAAGGTGACGACTCGGGGTTCCTCGACGACTTCAGTGGGGCCAGTAATAACAAGAAACGCTCTTCGAGGCAGAAGAAGCAGCTACTGCCAAAATCATTCTCAGCCCATCACCGTTTCTCTCGCACGTCCGACCACCACAGGCCTCCAGAAGTCAATCTGGAACCTCCTAGCTCTGCCACCGTCCCTCCTGGGCCTGAGGGCCTCACTCCTGGGTCATGTCCTGGAGAACTAATGGGAGGAGGGGGTGAGAGCTCGCTTCAGTCCCCCATGATTTCAGAAGATCGAACCACAGCCATCACTCCCTCAGAGTTCATTCCCATAACAGAAGACTCTGTTTCGGAGGTGGACGCACTCCTGGCTCCCAGTCCAGGATCCGGTTTGAACTCAGGGCCTGTCTGTGTGTCAGAGTCGCCTGCTGATGCTGCTGCACCTGATCCCCCAATTGCACCTGAGAACCTCAGCGTGGCAGTCTCCACCTCTCAGGTACTTTTACTCAACAAGCGTTGAACTGAGTCAAATTTCCCTTGTTCAGCGATTCAGTACATTTCACACAATCATTGATTCAGCCTAGCTTATTGGTACTGATCCACAAACATGTAACGTTTAGAGACTGAATCCATTTGTAAACAAACAGATTTAGAAACATTGTAAAAACACACAATCATAAATGTGTGTTTGGAATCCTAGAACAACACCGCGGGGGGTTATGGCTCTCTCTGTTAAGTGTGCATGAGAAAAACCAAAGACTTGAGTTTTTCCTGCTTATTTTCAGAATTTTAATGTCTGCGATTATTCTTTGACGTTTCAAATCTGGCCAAAAAAATGGTATGAATCACCCTTTTTGTTGAAAGGTCTCAGGCTTGGAGAGAAAGAAAACTGAAGAGGCTCTCAGATACAATATGTTATTTCCCGTCATAATCTTCAAAAAGAAAATTCATTTATTGAGTAGGTTCGCACTCTTGTGTGCTCTAAAGTTCACTTTCTGCCCTTTGAGAAGAAAATACTGGATTCTGTATCTCTCTGGATATACTCACAAACTCTTTTCTTCTTTCAAAATGCCTCTTTAAATTTACATTTTATACATTAGAACTACAAACTCGAAAGCATTTTTTCATATAGAGCAACACAATGTGGGGGATAATGTAAAGTTGAAGGAAAACAACAAATCTTCTCTTACCAATAAAAAAATGAAAAATTAAAAATAATTAGTAAAACAGTGTTGTTGCAACATTGCTACAATCACACCTGAAACTCTTTTGATGTTTGTCTCTATTGGCTTTGAATGTCCAGCAACTACTGATGTTTTTGTCCATTCCTCATTTTAAATAATATTGAAATTAGTGACACTGTATCATGTCTGAACATGAAAACCTTCTTGCTACACTTTCATGATTTGAGATTCAGGTCTGGAATTCAATTTTTTATGAATAAGCAAACATACTCTAAATGTTATTGCATTTTGAGCAATACACATTTATTTTCTATTTTGAAAAGGAATTAGATTATTTGTTTATTTGCATCTTCTGATGCATGTCTAGTATAAAAAAGAGCTTAAATGGAAAATCTGCAGAATGTAAATTTTATTTTATTTTATTTGACTAATCATCAGAATAATCAATTAATTAATCAATTACTAAAGTAATTTTAAGTTGCAGCCCTTTGGAAAAACAATGTTTGTTTTTTATATTTATAACCTAAACTTACTGTAAGCTTCAAATCAAAATTCTGGACCAGAAGTTTTTCGGGAAAAGTTCTAGTTTTTTATTCTTCTGTAAGGTACCATAGTGTCAAGTCCCCTCCTAACTCTGAAAAACAGCAAATATTTACGAAGCAGAAGTTTTGCAGACTAAAGTGCTGTTTTCTTCACTATTCACTATTTAAACATAAAGTAACTTTACCTGTGGACATTCTCTAACACTTGCTTAATACTTGCCGTAGCAGGAACATCTGTCTATGTGAAACATCTGTCTATGTGAAGCATATTTTTACACATATTCAATAAAATATCCTCTTCTCAGGTTTTCTTCACCCCAGTCCAGTCCAGTGCTGAGAAACCCTTGCTCCCTGACACCAGCACAGCCAACAACACAGACTATGAAACGGCTGTCTCCCTGTCCGAGCCAGAGACAGCTGTACCCTGCCCACCTCTGCGGGAACAATCACTGGAAGAGAGGAAAGAGAGGGAAGAGGAAAGACAGGAGGCAATGAAAGACGGTTCAGTAGAGGAGACGAAGGAGTTGGTGCAAGAGAGAAAGGCAGGCTACCACACCGAGACCACAAGTGAGAGCGAGGTGTGTGGGGCGCGCAGCGAGGGCTGTCACTCAAACCCCGAGAAAACACATAGGAGGGCGAGACACACTCTCTCTCTTCAAGAAAGAGGAAGCTTCTGCGGCTGCCACGAACCCAGGTCCTCTCATTTGAGGAAACCACATGCAGGTACAAAACTCAGAACAACAGAGGGAATCACAGATTTCCATGCAGAGTCACTGACACGCAGTAGCACTGCCAGAATAATCACTTGGCTTAGAAAAGAGACACAGACTAGACTCATGTCTGGGAATCCATTCCACTGAATCTCACACCTGTCTGACATTCCTTTGTGACGAGGGTTGTTGAATCATTTCCAGGCAACTGCAGAGCTTTGTCTGATGGACAACATTTATGTGGCATTTAAGGTGAAGCAATGGTGATTCTGCTTCAGTCTTCTTCAGTTTTAATTATTCTAAATAATAAAAACAATCAGTTAAACCCTCAGAGAGGTCATTAAAGTTTTTACAAGCTTGTAGGTATTGCAGAGTAAACAATGGAGATTTAAAGTTGTGTTGAAGAATAAATAATTAACACTGGAACATGGAACAATAATTTAGAAGCTCTGTCTTCTGATTTTTCTATATTTTAAAGTTTTGAATAAGATGATTGGGGGAAAAAAAACGTTGCAGCTGCAAAACAGGTTTGACATTCTCAGTTTCTGCCTCAGGCTTTCCCACTGTTCGCTCTTACTGGATGAGAGATAAAAAAAAAAAAAATCTTATCTTCAGCTTATTGTTGCAGTTGCATAGCTCTACAGATTTACTTATTTTAAACCACAGGTTTATAAAAATCCTCACACTTGTATATTTAAGTCTTTGCTTTTTGCTGCAAAATATCCTGGTCAAATTTGGTGATGTTTGCTTTTTTTTTTTTTTTTTAATCAACCAGTTTTTAAACTATTCTCTGAAAATCAGAATTTTAATTTAGTATTTTTTAAAAACCCTATTTTATTCTTTTTTGCTTTTAAAAACCAAAAATAAAAATAATTTTATGAATGCCAGTTGTTATTAAATTAGAAAAATATTCCCTGATTTAGCTGTGAATGGAACTCCAAAGGAAAAAAGAATTAGTTTCTTTTAAACTTATTTAAAATGCAATAATAGAGACATTTGCATGCAAACATTCAAAATGCATTTCTTGTATTAGTAAGGATTTTCTCTTAATTTATTGAGATGTTAACATTATCTGTCCTGTGAAAGGCTTTAGAAACAGGCAAAAAGAAAAGGATATTGTTGACTGCATTAAGCCTGCACATCCACACGTCTTGTTGTGTGCTTGTGCTTCTGTGTTCAATAAACCTTTCAGGCCCCCATTTTTAGCTCCAAATCATCTTGTTTATCAGGCCCTTTTTACCAAATGTTTAACAAAAACAAAATAAAATAAAAAAATTGTCGACAAAAACTATATCGATGTCACAGTCCCATAATTAATTAAAATAAAACAAAAATAACTACATTGTTCCTTTACATAGTCATACCGGATGCCTGTCTCATTTTTTTTGATGAAAACAATTTAAAATGTAAATCTGCCAGGGTTATGAATAATTTTGGGTTTAACTGTTTTTCTTGCAGTTTTAGTTTTGCTGTTCTGAATGCTGAGACTGCACAATAAATGATGTTGTGGATTACAAAAGTTTCCCAAATGACAGAACAACCTGCCATTATCTACTATTGGATCCCTTAACTACAGAGATTTGTGGTATTGATTCAGTATTGCAGGCTTTTTGTTGTTGCTCCCCCATGTGCTGTAAATGTTTATTGTTATAAGAGTCTGAAACTATGGTAAAATGTTCAGGACTTCCTTTTGCTACGGATCTTATCCTATTTTATTGAGTGAGTTTACAACAAAGGAGCTCTTTAAAAACGAGCCCTTTATTACACTCTGCAGAAGCGCAGTATGTATGTGCAGGTGGGTGGAGTGAGAAAGCACAGAAAAAATAGTTGCCATGAAGTCCTGTTTTTTTAATAACCTGTTGCTCTGTAGCAGGTTATTGCCATAGAAGGATATGGTATTGTTTCTCTGTTTTGCTTCTAGTTTTTGATAAATCACTATCGAGCAATTATTGGCACCTTCCTCTTGTTTTTCTGAGATCTGGTGTTCATTCTTCAGTTTTATTGTTACAAAACAATCTCGCTGTGGGGAGTGTGGATAAATGTGATTATTGCAAAACAATAAAGACAGTCTGAGCAAAACCAATATCGCCGAACGACTTCATGAAGGAAGGATTAAACTTTGTTTAAAAAGCTGAGTAAGTAAAAGTGACTTTGTCATTTAGTTTTATGAAAGGAGTTTCATTCTCTGGAGGGATGGATCTTCCCACATTAGAAATTAATAAAAATAATATTGCATCTCAACAGTGTCATCTAATTTCTACATATCTCTCTTTGTGTTTTTTGTTTGCTGTTGTGGTCTTGCCATCCTTTGTGTAGCTTCTGTGTGCAGCGGTGCCAGCCCTTACCACGAGGTGATGCGGATGGAAAGGCGACTGCGCTCCTCATCTGAGGGGGCCGGTGGGCCTCGTGTCCATGGAAACTACAGAGATGCCCCAGGCATGGAGGGAAATGGTCTGCTCAAGCACAGAAACAACTCCTCGTCGTCTAAACTTGGAAGTTTGGTAAGCCTGAAGCTGTTTCTTTCTGTTTAGGTTGCACCATAAGTACAAACACTGACAAACTGTTTCACTGCCCTTAAATTGTAGGTCAGGCTCAGTTATTAATATATGATAGCACTATTTTTTTTAAAATTGTTAATGCAAAACAGCTTAAACCAAATGTAAAATTTTAATAATGCAAAAGGATTAATGAAAACTTTTGGTGTTGCAAGAAACAAAATGTATTATAAGTAAACATTTCTTAATTCTAGTAAGACCTAGCTTGTACATATTTCTATACAAGGTACCTTAATGTTCATAAAATCAAATAAGTGCCTTGCAGTTAAAAGAAAAAATACTGCATAAATAATATAGATTAAAAAAAATTAATGAATAAATTTTTGGATCAATAAATGTAAATATTTATCTGCTTTTCAGTGAAACTTCCGCATCTGTTCTTATACATCAGCAAGATGTGGATAAGTTGGCATGTTTAACTTAGTTTGTCATTACTTTTCAAAGTGGAAACTGTCAAAGGTTTAATTGTTGCATTTGGCTCTCCCATGTGCAGCTTGTGAACCCGGTTCTTCGCTGTTTTGGTGTGAGCTCAATGTGAACAACTGGCTGACCATAAATTATGGATATGAAATTTGCAGAAATTTGATCACAGACTGAATGTGATTAAACCTTTTGTTTTCAAAACTCAAAATTTTTCATGACTTTTTCTGGTGTCAATACTGATGATGGTAAATGTACTCTAAAGTGATGGTTTTAAAGTCTGCTCAGCCACTTTGGCCTGCTCTTCGATTTACTGCTCAAGGTGTTGTGTCACAGTCAATAAACAGATGGACACTTTAGTGATAATGAGGTCGCTTATGCATTGAAATGACCTTACAGCAATGTATGGTGCTGAGAAAAAAATAGGAACATACTATATTTTTCTTCACACGTGAGTGGCTTTGAGTTTGTGGTTTCACATGTGCCACATAGTGATCCAATCAAACCTGGTACAATTCAATAGACTCGTTATTGGACTGATGGCTGATATCTGCATTTTACTGTGTTATTTTGTGTTTTATAACAATGTGTTATTTTTAAGTGTATGTTTTAGGAAATGTGTACAAAACGTAATAATACCAAATTTGACTGAGTGTCACTCTTTTGTTCCTTTCACCCATTGTCTCTAAAATTGTTAGTACATTTGAAAGTCTTCCCTAAAAGTTTTTAGGGAAGATATACAAATGAACTCACAGGTATTTAATCTCCAAACAATTATTCTGCAACTTCAGCTGAGACACCATCTGCTTTTATCCAAATATACATTTCTTAAGGATTTTTCATAACAAAAATTTGCATGTGCTTCCAAATTTATTCTCGCAGCCACACAATGAGCTGCAGTCCTAAAGAGTTTCAAATGAGTGGTGGCAATTTTACTGTAATTATAGCCAGCTGCTAGAATACTCTGGTAAAATAATAATATATCCCCTCTAATACACTTGCTGATTTGAGTCAGTGCTTGCGGCCCTGACCATGAAAATATGAAAGGCGTCACTTGAATTTAGAGTACACTCGTCTTTCCTTTTTGCCTCTCTATCACACAAAAACAAAACATTTTGAAGGACAAAGAGGAAATGGTTGACATTTAACTAAAATCCAACAACATGACACCTTCATGGACCAGGCGCTTCTATTAATGCAACGTTAATTAACTAAATTGATTTTTAGACAGCAACCAGAAATGTTGTAAAAGTAAGCAAAAGGCTGTTCTTGACTTCATCCAATTTAAGGGAAATGTTAGAAGTTTAAATTGAGTGTGAATGTGTGAAGTACTTAGAAAAACTTCTCGAGTCATCTAACAGGCTTAAGCCTGGTGTTTTGTCTGCCTGCTCACATTGCAGCAGTCTTTGTTGGTGCAAGATTTAGCAACATCCATTTTTGTTTTTTGCCAATAGGTTTTAGCTGTGACTGGGCTGCTTTTCCCACAACATGCGCAGGAAAGCTCCATAGGAGGCAAACCAGTTTAAATCAATCCCATTTATTCTACCGGAGACTAAAAGCTTCCTCTGGGAGATTACACAGAGCAGGGATGTACGCTGCACATTACAGTGTATATTATAGACTGCTGCTGCCTCTCCACTTCCACTTTGCTAAATATTGTATAATCTCTTTCTCACCTCCCTGCTTATGAAGTGCCCTTCTGGGCCTGAGTAATGGAGGAAAGGTAGAATCCCAGCAGTGTATATTAAACTATATCCTATCTCCCTTTGCTTCGTAAAATTTTATTGGTCAGTTTTATGCGCTTGTAGCTAATGAAAACCTCAGGATTTAGACACATTTATCTTAACCTTGGCCGAGTGTTTTTCTAGTGTTATACAATGAAGGTATGCAAGCAATAACATGTAATGAAAACAATGCCCTCCACACTTATTAGCACTTTTACTTAAAATGTAAATAGCCTCAGAATAAACCGCTCTTTCTACTGAGGTAGCAAAATGTCACAGCGAGTCACTGAGGAAAGTACAAAATTTAATGTTTATTTAAAAAATTTAATACCAGCTTGTTCATAAGTCTCATTATATGGAAACATTAATTAGAAACATTAATGGGAAAGACAAGAGAGCATGTCGTTCATGTAAGGCAGTTAGGTGTCGAGTCGAACAGTGAATCATAAATACTGTAGCTATAAAAAAAAACTATTTTCCAACTTTGTAATTTTCTACATTCAAAGCAACAATTTAAAAGTTTAAAATAGCTTGTACAGGCTTTATTTTCATATTCCATATTCCCTTTTATGATGAAATCATCTTTTTGCTAGATTTGGTATTTGTGCTTTAATATTTGTGAGAGCTAGAGCTGCCCAATGTATCCAATATCAACAGTGACCTCAATATCGGCCTGTGCAACACTGCCGTTGCAAAGAACTGTTTGCATGTGGTAGGATAATGAACTGATATATAATACGTGTTATATATCAACGCTCTGCATTTCTATAATGTATTTGGTCACTTGAAAGGACTTTGGCAGCCTTTAAAACCTGTACCTCTGCTATATTTCTGGTTGTGGAGACGCTTAAGCTTATGGAGAGGATGGGACGTCATGCCAAGGCAAAGAAATGGTTCATCTTAATCAATATTGTCATTGCAATTTTTACCCAATAGTATGGATACAACTTATTTTCCTGCTACTATGTGGCTCTAGAGTAAACTAAGAAAGGAGTCAAGATTTGGGCTGCAATGATAAATGGCCAATTTATTTACTTCTGTGACGAGAAGCAGTGCCATTGATCTCATTCTGCCTGTTATTGATTTAAAAAAAAAATAATTTCAAAAGGTGTGAAACATTTATGTTCCCAGAATTTTCAGTGGTGGGTTCTCATAAGTCCATCAGTGACAGTGGAGATAATACTTTGACAGGCTGGTGGTGATTACACTCAGAACTCACTCACAAAGGAAGTATTACATGAAATATTCTCCTCTATCAGAGACAGCCAGAACAAACACTTTTGTTGGAAGCTCGAATGATGCACAGAATATGACAAAACAGCTCAACAACATTTCTTTTCTCCCTTCCTGTTTTTTTTAATGTGCATTTAAATAGTAGCATAATACCCTGCTTGCTAGACATTGTCCTAATTTAACATTCCTTTTATTTCCATGCTCTCCAGTTTGTTTAGAGTGCATAGAGGGAAATTATTATAAGTGACTCTTGAATTAATCATACAAAAGACAAGGATACTTTATCGTTGGAACAGAAAGTAGTAGCTACCGGCAGATGGTAGAAAAACAACATTGTAGCTAATATTTATCCCTATTACTTTGTCTAAATATCTCTAATAAAAAGCATGTGTTTATTAGAGATATTTATAATTATCAAAAATTGTTAAAGGGTTGTAACTTGCAAAATCTTGTCATGTTCAGTAAAAAAACACCAAAATTTTAGCACAAGTTTTCTACATGAAAACATGTTGCATACAAGAATGACAAAAACGTTTTTGAGCAGATTTTTTCATCCAGTGCGATCTTACCAGCTTGTCTAGTACAATTGACATTTAATGCTCAATAGTTGGAGTACTCTTCAGTCTCAAGTTGTTTGGCCAAACTCAAAAACTGTATTTTATTTTATATTTTTTTGTTGGGAATGCAACAGCAACACACAGGTAAAGTGCTCTCCTGATGCCAAAAGCCATTTTATAAAGTGGAAGAAAAAGGAGGAAAATAAAAGAAGTCCATAGAACATCACCGAACAGAATGTGACAATTTCTCTGTGCTAGGATTTTGTCAACAAATGTGATCTTTAAATCAAAGAAAAGATTCATAATAATTATAAATATAAATTAAAGTCACTTATTAACTTCTGAAGTAGCAGATAATATAATTGTACTGGTACTGCGGATGAAAAGCCAATGAGACCATGACTTCAAAGTCTATGATTACACAACTTCTCTGCAAAATGTTTAATCTGGCAGTGAACAGCTTTAGTGGAGGCATCTGAAGCAGAAAATCCCCAAAAATCAGTAAGAAAATGAGCTGACTCTGTGAATTTGAAGTGCACATGTTTGGGACTTTTCAGTTTGGTCAAACTTTGGTAGATGAAAGGAAAAGTGTCTTTATTGGTTTAGTTATAAGTCTTCAAAGCATGAGGGATATATGTTCACCATATATTGGAGAGGTTTTTTTCTGGGAAATGGGTTTCAGCTATCACTTCTTCTAGCAGAAGAAAGCTTTTATTTGAAACCAAAACGCAGTCATAACTTATTTCAGTACATTTTCTAGGGACTTTTCTTAGTGTCCAATATTTGTCATTTCTCTTTCCTTTTTTCAGTGCTTATTTATTTGGTTAGTTACATCATCTGTGGACAAAAATCAAACTTTAATGCCCCTATCAGCTTTTATAGGTTATGTATAGTCAAGTAAAAGCTAAATAGCAAACATGCTCACTAAAAACTCAAGAACTCCAAGGATAACTCAACAGCAGCGAATATTATACATTATACCTATTGTTGCTATGACTAATGCAACATGAAACAGTCTCAGTTTGCAGTATGCTGTTTATCCTGTGAAGGGAGAATGTGTATAAAATTATCATTTGTGAAGGAATTCAGATATATTTAGTTTGCTTTAGCCTTCTCTCTGGCAGCCACTTTTAATAGCTAACTCAGCACTTAGGACACTAATCCTTTAAGATTAAGGTTTGTTCTCAACAGAGCAAACCAACTATTTAACCGGCAACATTTCGTATTAGTTGCAGGTTGGCCTTGATTTTGCAATGAGTAATGACTCCATATTGATGCACTGACAAATGACAAATGCCAGATGATAAACTGCGAAATTGCGTGAGGGAACTTCTCTGTCATCTGGGTTTTATTCAACAAATGGATTTCCAATTTGACTGGACGTTCAATCCTCCGTGCCCTCAGGCAGACTGTAAACACAAGTGGCTGGGAAGTGCCTTCTCAGGCAGGTTGAAGCCATTTGTTAGTTGGTATATTTTTCCATTGCTGGAGGCTGTAATACCTGCCTGAAAAGCAAAATCGCTCTCACTTCATCTCAACGCTTCTGCCACCCAAAGCACTGAAAACATGTAATTTTCTTTGATTTAGGCTGAGTGCGAATGGAACGCAGTGTCTTTTAATGGAGCGAGAGAAACGAATTCTTCCTCTGATCTCTGTTTTGGGTGTCATTTTGCTTGGCAGTTAGGAGAAGGAACCATCTTTTAATGAGACCTGAATCTAATATTATCTCTATTAACTCAAGGATTATACTCAATCAAATCACAAATGTGAGGTAAAAACGTGACATTGCTGGCTTGTAGGATCATATTTCTCTGGAGAGAGAGGTGCATTAAAAAGGGCAATTTAGCTTCAAATGCAATCTGTGCTGTAGTATTAAACAGGCTCTTCATTTCTTTTCCAATACAGTTTTAGCTTTTTTGCTGTAAAATCTGAAATGAAGTCTCCTACTTTTTTTTCCTCTCCTATTTTCTGTAATGATCTTCCAATTGGGAAAAGCAGCAGTGTGATATTATATGTTCATCATACACAGCCTGTACTGAGTTCATATTGCTTCTGATAATAATTCTGCTGAGGTATGGCTGAATGGTCACGACTGTCCCTGGCTGCTGCTTTCAAGAGGTGGGAGATCAGTGTAGAGATTGGGCTGCATGTTGCTCATATTTATATACCACTGATCTGTGAATCGATTTTTCCGATCCAGGTACAGATATGTTTATAAATGTGGGTTATTGCACAACAAGAAGAGCAATGAAATGTTTTAATTGTCAAAATAATGATACAAATCTTTAATAAAATATGCATGATTCTACTGTGTATTTTATTATTGCGCAAGGGAAATTTAATAATGAAGGTGAAAGTCCAATGAGGGTAATTAAACCATAGAAAAGATGAAACTGCATCTTATTTTTCTTATTCATCATAGTTATTAGTTATTAATTTGGTTTAGGGGCATCTAAATCAACAGGCATTATGAGGTACTTAATTTGGTTTCAGAAATAATATTCAGATATATTTTGGATCATCGATTTCTTCTAAAGTTTTTTTGGGGGGGGCAAATGTCCTTTACATGACCATTAGGGGGCAGCATTGATCTTTGGAATGAATATAACAAAATTAACAATATCTTTCTACATTACTATAATGCTAAGATTATTACATTTCTTTATTAAAAATATTATATGTGTGTCATCAAGTGATGTAGCATTTAAATTTTGGATTTGACTTTGACATACCAGGATGGAGGCAATATCACAATGCAGCCTTTCCCTCAACAATCCTCAGGCTACTGATCATTTCTGAGGATTCAAGAAAATCACACTTAGATCTTTTTGAAGAGGCATAGGCTGGGTATTAGTTTGTAATCCAGGAAAGGCTATAGAAACATGTCTTTCTCAGTTATCTTTTTTAATTGATTCTGATTTAGTTCAAATCTGTTAAGGAAAATAGAATTACACAGATCAGAGTTTTAATTTAGTCATCAACCATGTTGTCAACATATTCATAATTTTTTTTCCGAAGAGCACGTTTTTAGAGCTTGCAAGCATGATAAAACCAAAACTGGGAGTCCATCTTTGGAAGTTACATGAGCGCGATGCTGTATCTCGTCATGGGAATTAAAAACTGCCGATTAGCAGAGTTTATCTAGTTTGCTCAGCAGCTAGTTTTTGCTCGTCGAGCAAATAGAAAGCTGACAGATGTTACACAAAACTACAGGCTCATTTGTCATATTCATTGCTTTCTCAAACAAAACAGTTATCATACCAAGATAATAGGACTCACAATATGTTTATGAGGTTCCTAAGCAATGAAGAAGGAATAAATATCTCAGTGGGTGAAGGCGAGGAGCGAAAAATCTAATATCATAATAAAATGAGCTGCATTGTTTGATAGTTTGATGTCATGCAATATTGTGAAAATTAGTTTTGTTTTTTGCCAGCCAAAAACAAAACTTGCACATTGCAGATTCTGCTGGAAAGATAAAAAGTATAAACTATTGGAAATGCAGAAGAACTAGTTTAGTTATTTAGTTCAAGAAAATAAAATGACGTCTGATGTATGTGATTTTCCTTTTGCTCAACAGGATGTGCTGAACAACCTGGGCTCCTCAGAACTGGATGAAGATGACCTCATGTTAGACCTGGACCTCTCAGACGATCAGCGACATCGACATGGTAATGTCTTCCCTGCTACCTTCATGTAGCTACATATTCTGTGAAAAGCAGCAAAACTCCCACAACAGAATTCAGAGATCAGTTTTCATTCTCTTGCTTTTATTTATATTTTCCACATTTTCTCATGTTTTATCTACCCAGATTTTCTTGGTCCATCTGCCTTGATTCACCTCCTGTTTGCACTTGTGTTTTCTCCATCACTATTTTTTTATTAGACTGTATCTATTCCATCACTTCAGAACATGACACCAGTATTTTTATTCCAACCAACATGCACCAACAACTTTGATCCAGCCAGCTCATTTGCAGCAATTTTTCTCCTTTGTTGTTTTGGCATTTCAGTCAGACCAATATGTTTTGTGGTTGAAAACTAACTGTTAGAGTTATTTATCCTGCCGTACCTCGATGTGGCAAGGACTGCCAAACTATAACTTCATATATAAAAAAATTATTATATTGAATAAGTGCAGTGAGTTGCTATGGCCATACCAGATCATAATGTGTGGAGTAACTTAAATATCTCATTCATCAGATGTGGGGAAGTTAAATGATTCCCTTTCTGAAAGCATTAGTGTTAATTACAGAAACACAACAGTAAATGGGCCATTTAGCAAGCTATTGTAAGCACAGTCATAACTGATTATGTAACTGATTATCACCTGCAAATGTTTGCTTCATGAAAACATTTTTCATTCTCTCCGTTGACTAAATTTAGGCTTGGGGTTACTCTCCCTTGTTTGTTTTTAAAGTTACCGAGAAGTTGCACAACTGATGTCTGTGTTGAAAACATTCTTCAGAGATGTTGGCTGATAAGAGTCCCCATTTCTGCAGGCTGTCAGTTGCACATCCATGATGCAAAACTTGTTCTGCCACGTCTTGCTCTTTTGGACTCATACCTCGTGACAAAGGAGCCCAGTGTTACCAGTTTCAGTTGATTGAGGCTTTTTGACATCTTCCTCCAGGAGGTAGCCATCAGAAGATGGATTCACTGTCGTCATAAAAGTACAGATATGAGTAGCATTAAGATCCCTGTGGTGTTTGTATGATGTTCGATAAGTGCTCAGTGTCCCAAAAAGGACCAAGAAAATCTAAACAAATATTTCCAGTCTTACTGTTTTATCAGTTTATTTTTTTAAATAAAAAATGTCTACTGTCACTTTTTTCTTAGATCGTGCATTGATATATTTTGTTATATTTTATCATTGTATTTTCTCACCTGTTTTTTTCTTTGTCCTTTATTTGCAATAAAATAAAATGAAGTAAAATAAAATATCTCAGTAAATAAAAATAAAAAAATTAAATAAATGCATGGTATGAAAAAAATTAGAACAAAAATAAATTATGAAATAAAAAAGGAAACTGATAAATGAATAAAAAGATTGGAAATTGAACTGAAAATTCAAAGTGGTAGTAAAAATGTTAAATTATTTGTTTTGAAAAATAAAAAAAATATATGACTTTATGTTACACTTTATAATCCAATAAGTTGGAAAAATTATTATATTTTGGATGAAATATACATGAATTGCTTTGTCAAGCCGTTTATGCATTCTTATGCTTTACCTATGTCAGGATCCGTCCTCCATTGTTTTCACCATCTTTAGATAATTTAATGATTTGTCTGACAGCCTGATTCACAAATGGTGTTTATACACAATTGGACACAGTTGCACCTTATGAAGTGGCAGGTGAGCGCATGTCACAATTTGACGAACGCTAATTTGCTGTAATGTCGCTGAATGTTGATTGTGTGAGTCTTGTGATGTCATCGACCCAAATGCACACAAAGCAGAGTTCCAAAATCTTTGAATGTTTGCAAAACTTTGTTAAAATTAAGATTAAAACGGAAACCTCAGCTCTATTAAACCAGATTGAGATGCTTCCCTGAGTGTTTTCAGAGGCAGGCTGGGTTTGGGCTGAAACCCCAGTGCACTCACACCAAATACGCACACACACAAATAATGAAGGCGTCTCTACAGGCACTGGCTGATGCAGAGTTAAAGGAGGCACCGTCATTAATACATACTAGCGCACAAGCGTGGATGCTTAGTCATTAGACCTAATGGTTTGCAGACTGTAGCATGAAATTAAAGGTTTGATGAATTGTTCTCATAAAATCAAGGGACTAAGATTTTGTGCTTGCTATAAAAGAGTAGGGTTCTTCTACATAATCAAAGTGAATCATTTAAGGACACACACTCAAACGCACACCGCTTTCAGACAGTGGTCTACACCGTCTCAAACACTCATATAAACACACACCGTCGCACATGAATACACACCTGTCCCACAGGGCCACACACACACACCTACACAGTCTTATTGGTGCTTCACATTTTTACCTCTCTCATGTGGCCTGTTGAGGGGCTTTATTAAAAAGAAAGCTGTTTCACTGCAATTTATGGCCAACTGAGTTCAGCAGCTATGGACGGACAGATGGACCTCTGCAAAGACCGGAAGAAATGCAAACTCTTGTGCTTTTGCCCTACTTTACTCTTTTCTTCCTCGCACCCATCTGAACAATAGACCAATGGATCTGTTAAGCACTGCATGTCATTAGAAATCTGTGAATCTTTCTTACTCATACATTCTCCAGCTTTTTGTTTTCTTCACTAATAAATAGTGAAGATGAAAAATGCAATGTGTATGTTTATGTTGATAGTGTCCAGAGAAGACTCGAGCCAGTCCCTAACATCCTGCCTCAACCTGCTTCCTTCTCTCTTGGATCCACCCGGAGATCGCTTGGCAGGGAAAGAAAACGTTCAGAGGTAAATTTGTATTTTGGGATTAAATACATCCGGCTGCTTTGACTATTTCTTACAAAATAGCAAAAAATACAAAAGTACCATGTGTTAGACTTTGAAAGTTTTAAAAGTGCAACTAATTTGAGCAGAGATGTCTTGCATTTTGAGACAGCAAGTGCAGTAGTTGCAAAAAAAAAATGTGTCTTTGATGTGTTTTTAATAAACAACTTGAACTGAACAGAAAATAAAAATGAGTAGGCCTTTGATATTATAAGTAATCCTAGGAATGTTTTTATTTATTATTTTACTCACTAAAAAATTCAGTGCTGTGCCTTATTTCTTAAAGTATGTTTACCCTTTTAACATTTTCACCTATTATCTGAATGCTTGATTGTGAAATGGGAAGAAAACTACCTCTTTACTGCAATTAAAGGAGTTTATTCCGCCGTTTCCTTCTCTCCATATATTGATATAATCACCATACAGTTTTGCGTCATCTAACAATAAAGGTCTGAACAGTATTTCAAATATATCTTCATCGCAATATCAGTGTATGCAATATTCACGTTTCAAAGGGCTGTTTGGAGAGCAAAAATTGTTGGCTATTATATTCCAAGTGTTGAGCTTACAATTTTGATGCTAATGTAATATTTAGCCAATGGGACAGAGCCTGTAGGCAGCAGATGCTCACACTGCATTCAAACATTGCCCAAAATGCTAAAGGTCACTGAGTTATGGAAGCACAGATAAAAAAGAGACAAGGAATAGGCATATTTTACATCTTCCTATCAGCTCTGGCAGGCTTCCCTGAAGTCTTTCTGAAGAAAAGCATCCCCACTAGCGCCACTATGTTTCATGGTGTGTTCAGGGCCTTAGTGTTCCACTACACATTGCGTTATACATACAGGCCAAAAAGGTAGCCTTTTGGTCTTATCTGTCTAGAGCACCCTCTTCACATGTTGGAAGTGGCTTGTTGAAAACTGCAAAGGGGAATTCTCTTGGCTGGATGGCCAGCCAGGTCTGTGTAGGTTTGCCATACTTATTTTCAGAATATGGATTGAACAGTTCTCTGTGAGATGTTCAAAACTTGGGATAGTATTTCAAAATCTATCTCTGCTTTAAGATTCTCTACAACTTAATTTCTGACCCGTCAGGATGTTTTTTGGTCTTCTTTTGTACTCTGTTTGTTCTCTAATATTCTCTAGCAAACCTCTGAGGCCTGAGATTAAATTACCCACAGATGCACTGAGTTCCCCAATTAAGTGAATTCTTCTATTTTTATGCAAACTGCATAAAATGTGAAAAGTTGTGCAAATACCCATCTCCTCAGCCCACAAACATACACACTACCAGAATATAAAGGGAACCAGATGTTCGAATCAAATGTTGTGATTTATGATCTTTTTTTCTCAATCTTAATGACCGTGTCAGTGGTAAAATCAGAAGTAATAAACTAAGTATTATTTTCCATCTCTCTTTTCCATTTGCAACCATCTTTCTCTGGTTAGTTTGCTGTGATTTACAGGCACCATTTGTATATTTGAAAGAGCTTCTGTTATTTGTCCGAGTGCTATTTTTATTAGCATCAATCGACTGAATGTACAGGATTTAGATGCAGAGCAACAGCGACTCTGGATTGCTCCGCTCATTTTGTCTCCAAAGCAAAATGTACCAAGAGAAGGGACAAAATGGAGGAGACAATTAATCAACTTGGCATCAAGTGGGGCCTTTGCTAACACGATTCAAAAAGGTTAAATAGTGAAATAATCAGAAACAGAATTACGATGTTGCTTCACAATTTGTGCATAACAAATAATTGCAGAGTAAACCATGGATTATAATAGCTCTGATCGTGCCATCTGTTACTGAAATGTATTATGTTCATGGCATAACAGAACAATAGCCACTGACACAGAAAGACGGGCCATGATCTTGTGTTGGCTGACAATACACAGCAGCATCCAGATGGAGCATGCTGTATGAAGTACCCCTATTTTATACATGTACCACCTAGCGGGCAATTACACTCTGCAAAATACAGCTTCATTTCAGTAGGGCTGGGAAGCAATTCAATTAATTTCTTTTTAATTTATTTAAGATAACATGAAAATAGAAGGGCATTGTTTATTCCACGAACTCTTCTTCTTTGCTATTTTGCATAAATGTGTGACGTGCTTAATGCTTTTTCACCTCCTTTGAGATGAAACAGGAAAGGTGAAGGCTGAATAAATAAATAAATTCCCCCAGAATAAATATGGAGGCTGACTCCTTTCTCTTCCATTTCTTTTCCTGCATAAAGACAAAACAAGGATAGAGTCCAAAAGAGAACATTTAGGCTTTGTGTTTGTACATATGAGTGCCACTGTCGGAGACTATTTCTTACGTATGTGATTCGATTTGGCCACTTAGCTTCTCTCAGAGCTTAGAGTCTGGATGCGTCTTGTTCATAACATACAGTTGCTTTTCTCCAAGCACACACACACACAGATGGAGCTGCTCTGTGGATGAGGCTTATTTGGTTTTATGGAGCCAGTGGGTAATAAAAGGTTGTATCACCAGTGGTGTCTGGTGGTCTATCTGAGAAGCCTGCACTGATTATTACTTTACCTTTCATTGTTCCTCTCTCTGCTTGCGAGTTGAATTTATTTTGTTCCTGCTGGTGGCACCCACTGAGTAAATATACACTTCCTGTCGAAACATGCTTACTCCAGAACAAACTGTCAAATACTGTCTTTGTTTTTCAGAGAGACTGGTCAGCTTGTGTGAGTGGATTGAAGTACATTTTGAAAGATTCATACTGAACAGAGAGACTCAGGGCAGACCAAGGTCTCTGCTTTCGGATTTTTGTTTGCACTTGTTGAAAATTTTAGTGAACAGAGTTTCTCCCTGTCTAGACAGTGTCAGTGAATCATCCAGGTAATGTTTTCAACCCACCTAAGCTATTTGTCAAGCACTTCATTTGTTACTTTATTTATACTGATGCCTCACTCGTCTTTAAAAGCAGCTCCAGAGATGCATTTGTGCCCGCACATACTTTATTTCTGCTTTCATAAGAGATTAAGGCTAAAACATCTGTCAGCAAAAAAAACATTTTTTTTTCAGCTTGATTGGATTATATGTACTAGGGTTGCTTGATATGGACTTAAAATTTTTTATCACTATATTGATAATGAATATTTTGGCTGTAATATATGACTGTATCAGTATAGAATCACATTAACACAAATAACTCTTACAAATACATACAATTACGTACTATAACAAAAAAAAGATAATATTTTATGGTACATTACATTGTAGCCAGAAAACAATATCCAGGTTATTGTGTGCTGTGGTCTCTCCTAAAAATTAGATCTGGATCTCAATGGGAGTTCACCTGGTTAAATAAAAAAATAACAAAATAAAACTATTATGTGGAGCTACTTTTTAGCAAATTAACAACCTTTTTCCACCTTTCACATAAAACCAAGGTCATGCTGTGCGTGAAAAAAAAGCAACAGAAGACATATTTGGAACAGATTGTGACTTAAAGGTAGAGCGACTGCCCCATATATAAAAACTTGTCCTCAGTGTAGCGGTTCCAGGTTTGATTCCTGACTCTGGGATCTTTGCTGCATGTCTTCCTCATATCCCCATTTTCTGTCTAGCTCTGCAAATAAATCCTACTAGTGCCAGAAAAACCTTTTTAAAATAGAAGAAAACATTTATTTGACCAACATCTTTTGAAACACAACAATCGATTTTCTTGCTGGGCTTAAGAATTTTGAGAAACAACTAAGCGAAACAAAGATGTTTCCTTTCTCACCACCCTTCAGCAGTGAAGGCCACCACAAATTTAGGTTGTATTATGTTCCTGTCAGTTGTGTTCACAAGTATGCTGTTCAAAGCCCAACCCTACCGAGTGCATGCTGTTCAGCCTAAAAAATAAATTCTAGTTTGACTTCACATCATGCAACATTTTATCTTTATTTGTTCTTGAAACAGTGAAATATTTAAACCATTAAAATGTCAATAAGAATTTGTGTTTTTCATGAACTCGTGGAAATAGATCAGTATTTGTTAATGTGGACTTTCTGATTGAATCAAAAATAAATTGCTTTTACTATGAAGATTAACAAAAAACAAACAAGTAGCGGTCCCTCACTATATTCATTCTACTTGTTAATATTATTGTTAGTTGCTTTTAAGCAACTTTAATAATAAGCAACTTGTTAAATCAACTTTAACTGTTAAGCAACTTTAACAATAGATTCTTTTAAGATTATCAGAAAGCAAATTTCTACATTTAAGTTGCCAAGACACACTACCAATGAGAAGATGTAGAGGGATGAGCATTTTGTGAATGAATATGAAAAAAAGGAAGTACAATAAGCCAAAAGTCAATTTGTGGCTAATTTAGGAGTGTGAGAGGCAATTTAAGGATTTAAGCTCAATTTCACTATAAAAGTTTTTTTGAAATAGCTTTGAAACCAGTTTTGTATCAGCCACTGTTATCCCACAGTTTACAACTTTTAAATCATAATATGCATCTCTGTTGATTGCATTCTTTCTTGCCCAGACAAGTAGTCCAAATCAAATCTTGAATCTTGGAGACATGAATCTGAATTAGGATGTGATAATTTCGAGAAGAAATTTGAGTCAATGCTTGAGTCTTTAGAGTGAAATTCTAAGTAGAATAGAAAACGTGTGTCTAGTCTGCATAGCTCAAGTCTAGTCTCATGTCTTTGGAGCATCAGTTTAAGTCAAGTCTCGGGTAATAAGTGTGTGACTTTAGGACCAGTCTGGTGCAAATCTAAGTAATAAGTCTTTGTTTTCTCAGTGTCATTTTAATCTCGGGTTCATGTACTCTGAAGCATTTTTGCATAAAGGATAGGATTATTTACAGTAACGGTTCTAACCATGGCGGTCAAACAACAGTAAACCCTGATAAATCCAAAATGAATGTCTTACTGCAGGTGTAGGAAAATATTTAAACGAGCTATGAAAATGTTGCAAGTTGTTTCCAATTTGGAAAACAGTGGTGGAAAACAGTGGTAGTAAATACTAATAAGCATAATTATGTGGACATAAGATTTTGAAAATGTATTGCAGAGGTAACGAAGAGTCATTAAAGTTTTCAGACAGATTTGACAAGCCTTCGTTACGTCTGTGACAGCTGCTGTTAAATGTGCATGAGAAAATGGGTGGAAATTAGCGTTTCTTACTGGCTAAGGTGCAGCTGCTGGCAGGTGTTAATTTCCCACCATTTTAGTTTAGCATCTTAACTGATTTCCACTAACAAAACATTTTCACACAAATTTTGTTGGGAATTTTACTAAGGCAGTGTCTAGAAGCCAAAGCTGGAAGAGGGGAGAAAGGCGAAATGTATTTGCCCAGGGCTCCCTCTATCTTTTTCACCGTCTTCCTTTTCCTCCAAGTCTCTTTTGCTCTTTGTCTCAGGTTCCACATTCCCTCGAGGGGACATTGATTTGCTGCAGGCAGAGCAAGCTCCCTTCCTCTCGTACTCCAGAAAACACAAACACGCTCACACACACACACATAAAGTGTTTTTCCTATCTCTTCAGAGGACAGTGCACAGATTTAATATTATTTTCCTGAGTGTTCACCTAAAACTCTGCCTTACATAATCCATCCCGAAAATAAAACTTCTTGTTTAAAACCAATGATTTGTATCATTGGGACTTCAGGGGCGTCGTGCTAAAAAAAGAAGCCGATCTGTGCATTGTATTTGAGTAAACAGATTCCTGTCCCCACAACACAATAGAAGTGAGTCCACAAACACACCTGTCAGTCAGTCAGCTTGTCCAGAGAGAGTATCGGCTGCAGGAGACCGACAGACAGACTGCACTGAACATCTGCTGTAAGCTCACAAATGAAAATGCACAGTCTTGCATGCATACACCTGTTTAATGGTTGACGGTTGGATGATTTTGTTGTCAGGTATCTCATTTTCTGTCTTGAGATACAAGTATTACTTCTGTAAAACCGTGGCATTAAATCTCTACATTTTGAATTGCATCTTTGCTCAGATGAAAAAGAATGCAAAAAAAAAAAAACAACGGGAGAAGATTTTAATTAAGCTGGTAAGAATGGAAATCTGGGATTGTAAAGGTGCATTTCAATAATTTAGAACATCAAGAAGTTAATTTATTTTGTTAAAAAGAAATTAGACTTGTATTTATTCATTTTATGCAGAGTGATTTTTAATAATTGTGGCTTACTACTAATGAAAACACAAAATTAAGTTTTTCTGAAAAGTATGATATTACAAAAGTTAAAAAAATGCTCATAAATGTAGCAGAATTTCCCAACACAATCAGGTGATGACTACTGATTTGACACTTAACAGCAGACAATTAGTATCCTATACAAGGAAGGTATGCCACAAAAGGACATTGCTAAAGATGACAACTATTCAGTGTTGTGTGTCAATATTAAAGGAAAGTTTACAGGAAGGAAAAAAATGTGATCAAAATTTTAATTTGTTGACTTGATTAGAGCAAGTAAATAACAAATCAAGTACTGAGTGCACATGCTGCAGTGTACATACTATTCAATAGGCCAATATCAGAATGTCAGAGGAAATCTGCACACAGTGTAGATCACTGGAGAAATGGTACGCTATGACAATTTTTATTCACCAAAGAAGTGATTGATTGCTGCAGGTCTAGATGCCTTCACTGTTATCTATATGTGTTGATTCAAAACCTAACAGTACATTCGGTAAGAAGAGACTGACTGAAAAAAGAGGAGAATAATTCAGTTATTCGACAGATTTGGTTTTGATTTATCTTACAAACTTATCTTGTATAAATATGAAAACAGCCAGCTTAATGAAATCCGAATGAGCCACGTCTTGAAACAATGCAGATGGCATCAATCACATGACAGATTAATAAGGAGGTAAATAGTTTCATTTGCTTTTGCTAAATCAAGCTTTCCTTTGTGGATGCTTGTATCGGAAATGGCAACGGCTCCTCCTGACAACAATTACTGTTTCCCAGCACCTGAAGGAGGACGCATCAGACCAGTGAATATTTCGGCGATGTATCTTTAATGCCTGTGTTGCATTGTGTGTTGCGCTAAGACACCGACTCTTCCCCTGTCTTCCCTATAAAAATGACGCAGAGGAAATTAAATTTTGACAGTCGGGATATAGCTTGCCAGTTGCTATGGTAGCAGCAGTCTGCCTGTTGAGCACTCCCAGTCCGTTCTTCTATCCCTTCTTCTTTTCTGAATTTACCACTGTTGATTACCATGCAGAGGACAGGCAGTCCAAGGCGAGGACATGCAAAGGCCCAGGGGTGTCCCTGTCTGCCAGCGTGCAGCGGGCTCTCAGTAAGGTGTCGGCTCCCCATTCTGCACCTTCAGGACTGATGTACATATGCAACATATGAAAGTGTGTTAGGAGCATGCCAACTCTTGTGCTGTTTCAAGAACAAGTTTATTTCAATGCAAAGAAAGAGAAGCCACTGAAAATGAATTAACAGGTACATTAGATGTAGCACACGCATGAGGTGCCAGCGGCATGACTATGAAAAATACATAAAATTAAGGCTCTTAAGTATAATTTCAGCACATTTCCTTTTCTTAAATTTGGTTTCAGAAGAGCCATTGTAAGCATCGGCCATCATGAGATGCCATTGAATAAAAATACCACATTTTTATGGAATCAGAGTATTTAAACAGATATTCAAAATAAAAAAAAAATACTAACTGGTTTGATTTATTTTATTAAATAATGTCACATTTGTTTTTATCATGATACATAAATTTGAAATGAAAATATTGATTCAGAAATCTCAAGATTTGGAAGAAATTTAAAGTCAAGCCACTTATTGAATTGGTCTACCTTTGCTGCCATTCTGCTTGGTATATTACCTGATTTGATTTTTTTGTTTGTTTGCCTTGGCACCCAGTCTGCAGGCATACATTGTCCAAAAAACTTTCCAATTCTGTTTTTACAACTTTGCTATTTTAATAAAAGTTGGATTGTGATCAACTTATATTAAACCTATGACCTGCTGTATAGTTGAAAGCAGTTGAATTTTCTTGCTATACTTTCTTAAAAAGTTTTACTTTCATCCCATCAATCCACAAAATATTTTCCCAAAGTCATCAAGATGTGTATTAAATAATGTAACCGTGATACATTGTATTTATTTTCTCTCTATGTAAAAAGAGTTTCTTGGTGAAGTTTGCTGAAATCCTGATACAATGAGAAATAACTATGTGCCATTTCCAAACATATTGATGTCAGCGACTCTGATTCTCTTCTATTGTTGAAGTGTTTTTGAACAGGGCATTCTATGATTGTTTTATAAGATCTCTCAGCTTACTTCAGGTTGTCAGATGGGACTTGTTTGAGTGATATCTTGATTCTTGGGTTGGCAATAGAGCTTGGCTTGTGAACTGGAAGTCAGCTTTCCAAAATGTTACTGTAAGTTGCAATAGATTTCTGTCATAATAGGATAAAGATTTTTTAAAATAGATTTTCTTTTCTATATTGCCCAACCCAATCTTTATCTATAACCCTTACCCAGTCTTTTGCATAATACTTTCAGCGTGCCTGTTAGATCTCATTAAATGTAATGACATTATAGAACTGTCTCGTGTACTTATAAACTAATGATAAAATTGGTTTTAATGTTAATATTTAGTATGGAATATATAATCTGTGATGTTGTACCATCCTACCTGATTTAACAAGTGAAACAATCAGATCAACACAAATAATCCATATGCTTCCCTCTATTCTCAATCACATAACATTGCACATGTGGAAGCTGGGACTTAAAAATAGATAAAGAAAAAATCCCACTGAGTCCTGGAGTATCACAGGAGACAGATAAAAAAACACTGCTGCATGATTTGCTGACAAAAAGACACATGCAGTTTAAAGGGGAAGTCTTGGAACAAAGAGTAGATTTCCCTCCCTCTGCGTTCACTTCGCTAGTTTATAATGATGCAGAATTTCTTTATCCAACAAGAGGTGACATGACTCTGGCTTTCACTGAGTAATCAGAGGTCTGGGGACATTACATTATAATTTAATCAATATGTTATTTTGTTTGTTTTCTTCACCTTGGCATATTTTACCTTGGGAAACTTGTTTTCATAATCTTGCAGCAATTGTCTAGAAATCCCTTGTTGCAGCTCAGCATTTGGTTCTCAAGATGCTGTGGAATAAAAGTTCGGACTATTCAGTCTCATGAAAGCTGTGCCATAATTACATCTGCTGCCATGCATGTTTCTTTTCACACTTGTTTCTGTTCTATCACCTGGCCCATTGCGAGCATATTAACTATTTAACCCTGAGTTACAAATAATTTTGAACTCTTTCTTCTCCTTGCTCAAAGTGGATACGTGTTGTTCTAATTTGGCACACATAGAAAATAGGAATCTACTTTGTTAATCCTCTTCAGTGGTGCCAAAAACTCTGAAAAATGCAACCTCTTCTCCATAACAGTCCAGGGTCTTTGTCAAAGGTTTAACTATTATGAAAAGTAGATGTTGTTGACAAGATCAGATATGTGTATTTTATTAACTAGAATGATTATAACTGATATGGAAACATTAAGTTTCCTTTGCATTGTTGAGATTAAAGGATAAAAAGAATTAAGAAACATAAAGTTTATTAAAACGTGAAACAATAACTCTCCTTTAAAACAAAAATAGTAATAAAGTTTGAATTAGATGCCCTTACTGACTCTAAAAAAATCCAT
This sequence comes from Poeciliopsis prolifica, assembly GCF_027474105.1. Taxonomy (NCBI): domain Eukaryota; kingdom Metazoa; phylum Chordata; class Actinopteri; order Cyprinodontiformes; family Poeciliidae; genus Poeciliopsis; species Poeciliopsis prolifica. The sequence goes on from NW_026562389.1 coordinate 571,628, forward strand.
CAAAACAGCTGAATATGGTTTCTGTGCAAACTATTTAAAGCCTTGTCACAGTGAATATTTCTCAGTTTTGCAGAGTGCCGCTGTGACTCCTTAAACACAACCACCATAAAAACTCGACTCTCTGCCATGGAAGGACTTAAATAGATCCACCAGTTAAGAACTGCACAGAACATAAAGAATAAAATATTCGTTTTGGTATGTTTGGCTTAACTGCCACATTTATATAATTTTATGTTCAGATTAAACAAGACATGGTCTGTCAAGAGACACTAATATACTATGAATGATTTATTCATTTAGCTTCAAATACAGATTATGTATTAATAGATGCTGTTATCAAATATTTATTTCTTAACCTTATTAAACTCTATAAATGACATGTGAAAAAAATGTAATAACATATTGCAGTCATACAAATTTCTGATAATTTACTATCAGTAGTATTACTTGTATTGACATGCACTTTACAGAAAATATATTAATTGTTCCCTATGTTTTTGATGTTTAGAATATTTTATATCTTAATGCTTATCAGTCTGAAGTTGGTCATTGTTTAAATGGTAGATGGGGAAAATAATTGAAATCTAATCTAAAACTACTGAAGTTTTAGATTAAAATGTTGTCTTAATACAGAATAGACCAGCTGAGGAGTCTTCTGTGTGGGTTTCTAACATTGGTAGAATCTTGGTTACTTTCGGCATATATTGAGAATCATTTCACGTTTCTCACACTACTGAGTGTTTTTCCACTCCAAACAACAGTCTATCTAAAAATGTAAAATGTGAGTGCAGATAACTTAATCCTCTACTTTGTCACACAGTGGTTGAGATGTTCTCACAGAGATGTTGCTATGTTGTTACATTCCAAGAGCCAGAGAATGAATGTGTACATACAGATTAGTGAAGCTGCCATTTTGAGTCGAGAACAAGAAATTATGTTACTTAGTAGGTTTAGAGTTGGGTTTTAGATGTACGACGACAGAGAGGATGATGCTCGGCTCACAAGCACTGGGTGCTGCCCCTCGGCAGGCCTCCACAAAGCCTGCCAGTCAGAAGAAAATGGGCTTTTATGGGCTTAAAGAGCCCGGAGCTAATATTACAGGCGACAGCAGAGCTGAGGGGCCACATAACAGGCAGCATGAGATAAATAAGGATTTGTTTTGAACTGTGAATCATGCAATATTGTGCAATAAAACATACGGGGCTTCAAATATGTATTATACGTCCTTTTTAATATCCTGCTTTTAAAAGGCTTATTTTTTGCTGTATTTAAGGGAGGGATAATACCCCTCATTTTTTCCACAAACTGTCAAAATTTCTAAACGTCTGAATAAAATATCTTTCATCAAAAAAGATATTTTTGATGAAAAAAATATCGTTTTTTTTATCTCTCATCAAAAAACTTATGGATTACAATATTAATGCCCTTTGGTAGTATTTTCTACAAAGCTGTGTTTTTAGATTTTAGAAAGTATAAAATATTTATTTTTAAAGTTGAAACCTTCTTGGCCTCTGTAGTTGAATCTTTATCAACAGTTATGCTTTTAAATTATTGGTAGCCCTGGCAGATTTGGATTTAATCTGTAACAGTATTTTTTTTCTTACAATGAAAATACAAACAAATTTGTCTGTCTTTTAGAAGATGCCTATCTCATTTGCAATCAGAAACAAATGAGAAAAACAATGATGAATTTAAATCCAACTTGGCTAGGGGTATAAATAATTTTAACTATATATTATGGTATGAGTGGTTTCCAGTACTTGTCAGTTAAAGGCATTTTTTTAAAGGTTTTATTGACTCTGCTGGTCTTTCTTTGATAGTTAATTGACAAGAAAGTGAGTAAAGAGAGAAGGGGAAGAAGTGGCAAAGGTCGCTAGGCGGGGAATTGAACCTGCGACGGCCATATTGAGGAGTAAGGCCTCCATATGTAGGTTGTGCTTAACTCCTGCGCCACCACAGCACACCCAGTTAAGAATGTCTTTAACAAGAATGTAAGAGTGATAGCTCTGAATAGTTTGAATTTACAATTAAAGTTCTATCATATGCAAAAAAAGTGTTGGTTTAAATTGTTTGTCAGCATACTAGTGTCTTCTTGTTTTATTTAATTGCATATTTATTATTTACCAAGAAGATAAAATGGCCTTGGAAGGGAGTGTGCCTCATTGGGTTTCTCTGACAGCTTATATTCATTGAGCCATGGACTTTGGTAATAGGAAACAATATCTTTCATCCATCAGATTCCAGCTGTCTTGTTTGGCACTTGACAGATCAGGTTTGCAAGCTGATGCCATGCCAAGAACAATTTATTTATGCTTCAACATAAATTGTTAGTCTGATAAAGTTGCAGGTTGTTTTCTGGTCATGTCAGAAAGTGGACGTCTTCTTCCCAAGAAAATGCTTTGCAGTGCTTCTGCTCAGTTTCATCCCAGACAACATAATGTCATTATAGCGAAGCCTGTTTTTATTGTTCATCCTCCCATTTTTCCCCATTGTGACCTTGTTTTCTTCATTTTAGGAATTAATAGGGCTTTGTGATTTTTCCATATGTTAATCCTGTTTCTCAGTAATAATTTCATATTCAAATGATTAACTCTTCTTTTTCCTTCTGCTCTTTTTTGTTACTTATTCTTTGTTTTGCACATTCCCAACATCCATTTACAACTCACAAAACCATAATGCAGAGCTGTGATATAAAATCTAATAAATAGCTTTGTGATGATATTGATTTTTCCCCCTTCAAAATAAAACAGTTGAATGAACATACTTTAAGAATGGTGATTCCTTCTTTTATGAAATGTAGTTAATAGCTTTTTATTACAATTACAGCTTGTGCAGCCTATCGTGAACAAGTTTCTTATAATTACACAGACTCAATCAAAATGAGTGAAGATCTAGAGTTTACCATCATAATGTAGGGAGAACTTGTATTTGGAATTGCTAAGTGTAATAACTCAAGCACAGACTTTTCATAATTTTTCTTGAAGGAAGAATTGGTAACTATAGGGACACATATGCAAGCTAAATCTAATTTAAATCATAACTTTGCCCTGATTCAGTTGGAAAACCTTTGTTTGCTTGTCCTGTTGTTCTGTGCAGGTGGTGACAACAATGCAACAAGAAACTAACAACAAATCAGAATTATGATTCATCTTAAGCAACATCTTTAGTCTCTGTCAAGAACTGAGGCAGCCTTGCTGTGACAGGAAGAATGGAGATGAAAAGCTGAAGTGCATATGCTTTTATTTTTGTTTTTCACAGTGACAGCACTGTGGAACCATCTGCAGGCTTTGGTACATACAAGCTCAAATTAAAAGCTCATTATACATTTAGCGTCTTGTAATGTGGAAAATTTTAATATATACTATGTGATATAATAGTTTTTTTGTTTTTTTTGTTTTTACATATTAGCTTTAATGGCTGTAGGGTCATCTGAAGTATAATGAGGCAGCACTTTATTTAAACAAACATAGCTGCGATATAATTATTCTGTCATTAAAATTCAGATTCTTTATTGTCAGTGCTTGAGAATAAATAATGGGATATTATCATGGCCCTAAGTAGTAAGTAAGATCAACAAAATGCATCATCCAAATAATTTTCTCCTTTGGATGCACAATTTACTGATTAAGATGAATAACAACAACAACATAAAATCAGCTTTGTGTTTGTTGGGTTTGTCACTCATGGCATTCTGGCCATGAGTGACATATGCACCCAATTGATTCAGTTCTAATAAAGAATAACAAAAGGGCACTGTATCTTTAAAACATAACAGAGGAGAGGATCCTTTAGTGCATGCACAACAATATAAACTCAAGAGAGTAACTTGTGTCAGAATGTCTGAGGCAGAAAGTATGGATAGCAGACAAACACACAGTCAGCTTTTTGAGCTATAAGCAATAATACTTCTCTTTTTTTGGAATATTTAAGCCTTTAAGCCTTCCACACAAGAGAAAAATATTAAAAAATATATCTTGGCAGCATTCTCTGAAACAGGAATATGTTATGTGACACATGGGATGTCAGTAAGATTGTTCTCTCCAAGCAACAACAAGTTGTAATATTAACTAGCACAAGTCTCTTCTGTTAACTCCCCCTGGTTTCTTCGTTTGGTCGCCACATTTTATGGAGAAAATAAATGAACTTTTCTGTAATAGGGTTTTCAACCACAGGCCAAGTAATCAGTTCATTTAAATTCAAGAATACTTTCTTTGTTATGTTACAGCCTTATTTGCACTAATTTAACCTTTGCCTTAAAATTCTTGGTTTCCTGTTTCTAATACATTTGTTTTTGTGAGTAATTTTGTAGAAAAATCTTTGTTTGGGTTTGACTAATACTTACATTTTAAAGTAAATGTCCATATATATTAACTAAGAAATTTTTATTGCATTATATTGCCTTCAGTTAATCTACTAATAAAATCTTTTGGAATGAAACAGTTTTTTTTTTTTTTTTAAATAAAAATATATCATAGTTGATAGTATTAGATCCAAATGAGGATTTTAATTTTATTAATATGTTAAATAGATGCTATACAAAAAACAAATGATACTAAACAAATAATTTGGCTTTCAATTTACAAAAAAAAAAAAATCTAATCTAGGTTTGCAGAAACATCTCGGAAATATTCACATAAGTAAGTTGTAAGCATTTGTCAGGGGAACATTTACATGTTACTTGTTGAGGACATATTAGAAGATATAGGTGACCTCACTGTAGGATGAAGTTATTCTAGTTCTTCCATGAAGTCCAGCAAGGATATTTTCAAGGAATTTGAAAATCAGTTCAAATTCCTGATTTGAACTGTACTTGTTCCATAACGGGGAGGTGAGGGGATGTATCTCAGGTGAGGGGGATGTATCTCGGGAGTTTCTTACCTGCTTTGCACTCACAGAACAAGATCTCTGATTGGCTTGAGTTCTGAATGTCTTAGCAGGATAATGCTGTATTCAGAGAAACTCAGGGATGCACAATTCGTCTGTCAAATGGGGACAATTCTGTATTGGAGTGATGTTCGGCAACTTTTTTTCTTCCTCTTTCAAGGCCAGTGTGGTGGTTAGACACTTTGACAGTCTCTGAAGATGATAGGCTTTGCCAGAGCAAAGTAAACACACAGGAAGACTGCATGGACCTCGTTTAAAAGATGCATTGATTCTGTGTGCAGAATGCATAGGAACGCAAAGAGGACATTAGGGTTAATCAGAAATTTAACCCTGCCATATAACTTTAGTTTAAAATTTTCTTCCTCTGTCTGTCTGGAGAGTTGAATTCACCATTAGATTCACTGCCTGGAGCTCGGCTTGTGCTCACTCTTTAGTCACAGATGCACTTTATGTCGGAGATGAGTTTAATGGCAGCATTAAACATCCGTAGCCTCAGGTGCTGAATGCAGATGACTGCGCCGTTTCTGTCAGGTGGAAAGAAGGAGTGACAAATGAGGGTGATCATTCTCTTATAGCCGTGCTATACGGTTGTACTTCTCTTGCGCAGGCATAGATGTCTGCATTGCACACATGAGCACAGCCATACGCACAAATTGGATTCCCCCATAAACGTGTTCGCCGGTGTCAGTAATGTTTAATGATGAAAAATTTGGCAGGGGAGACCGAGTGCTTTTCTAAATGTGCCTCAGTGTTTAAGTGTCCCTTGCAATTATCGTCCGTGAGACAGTGTCCTTTTTTTTATTGATGACTGACGAAGTCGCAGTCCAGTGTTTCTTACTGCTGCTAAAGATAACACACCTGAATCCCCTGCGGTTTATTTGACATGCAGTCATTATTCATCAACTGAATATTATGTAAACCTAGAGTTGGAAATATGCATATAGGTACGTGTGTTTCTCGCTCTGCGTGTGTTGTTTATTGCCAGTGTGCGTGTTCAGGTGTCAGCACCAAGAGCCAACAGCCTTGTAATAAAACACTGGTAAAATATTGAAAGTCATAAAAAGGCAGATAATTGGCTTTTTCAGGTTGGGTGAAATGGATCACTTCTAACACTGCAGTTGAAAAATGGCTGCTGAGAGGAGTGAGTCAGATGGATGGAGAGCACAGTGGAAGTTAGAGAATGAGTAGAAAAACCAGATATATATAGAAAAGTACAAAAAAAAAAAGAAATGAAGAGAAGAGAGAGGAAAATACATGTCCTCAAAAAGAATAAAAAGATTAAAGAGTGTTGCACACTTTTAGAGAAAATTGGGGCACGAGAAAAAGAAAACATTTCTTTAATTTCTTTCTTTTTTCTCTAATATATTTTTTAGAAAAACCTTCAAAAGAAAGACTACTTTAACTGCGCTTGGACCTCCTGAAGTAGTACCAGATTCTACCACTAGCTGGTGTAGTAGAACATACGCATCTGTCAATTCAAAATAGGACTTTGTATAATCTCTTAATTGCTTACTCTCACTGAGTCCTATTCCCAGCAATCACATGCTTTGCAGATGTGCGGTGTGTGTATTTGTGGTTGTGTGCATGTATTTGTGGTTGTGTAAGAGAGAAAGACACAGAGAGAGAGAGAGAGAAAGAGAGTTATAGAAACCGTGAAATAGAGTGAGAGTGTCTGGCTACCAGCTCATGACAGTGAAAAGACAGATGACCCTGAGTGGAGGAACGGCCTCCCTGCCTGTATAGCATCTATCATCACTGAACAGACTTGTCTTCTACTGTTTGCTGCACTTCCCTTTGTGTGAGTGTGTACGTGCTCGCATGTGCGGGGTAATTACCCACAGATGAAACTCATGCTTAGCTGGAAAATAACTTGTCTTCCCTGTAACTACAGACCACAAAAATCACATGCATGGATGCACATGCACCCACAGATTCGCAGAACATAACGCCGATTCGCTTAAAACTCCTGGAGGGAATTTCAACCAAGAATCAAGTCTTTGAGATATCTATGATGTGCAGGTTTTGGCCCCCAACATGAAGATGAGTCACCATATTTCACCAGTTTATTTTTCCCCACACAGCAGCTGTTATGCAAGTGTGCTCATATAGTGCAAAAAAAGCATGTTCTCCTTTACCAAAGCTACTGTGCTGTCATTATAGATCAACCACCGGTTTTAAAGTTTTGTCGTTCTCTTAATGAATTTGTACAGATCAAAATTCGTCCGTCCGTCAGTACCACCGGCAAATACAGTCACAAAATAAGGGTGAAAAAACTTACAAGTTTGAAAATTTGAGTCTAAAAAGTATGGGATTTTGAAATGTAAAATTTGTAGGAATGTCAGAGAAGGAAGTCGCTACATTAATTCTGAAACACTTTTATTGAAGATATGTGGTTTTAAAACCTTTTACTGACTGAAATCTGAAGTGTGTTGGTCATTGTACTCAACATCCTCTAACTTGACACCCTAAAATAAAATCTGTTTTCAGACCCAGCAAAGAGAACAACTTCATATTTAGATTCAAAACCTTCCACAAAAAACCGAGCTTTACAAATTTTGAAGTCTTAAAAGAGATTAATATATGTAGAGATCTATATGTTTTAACTATTCAGTTGAAGAATAACAACAAACCATCCTTGCTATGTTGCGTACAATGTAACTCATAAATGTTTAAACAGTTATTATGTGAGTAAAACCTGATATGTGAGAAAAAAGTGACATTTTAGGAGCTGTTGTCTACTTTAAGTATTTTACTATGCTGCAATAAAATTATTATTAATTTCAGGGCAGTAATTAATAAGAATTAAAAAAAAATCTGAGTTTTCTTTCTTGTCTTTTTTTACAGTCCCCCCCATGTAAATAACAACACTGAGATGGCTAACAAAAAGTGTCATGAAATAGCTGAATTTTTTTTACCAGGAGAATTTAAAGTGCCATCTATAGAAAAATAAATCAAACTTCAAAACCTTGTAAAAGTCAGACAAAGGGTAAATGTGTTACCCTCTGAGAAACATACACATGCAGTAAAACAAAATACAAAACCCTTTGACAGAAAGGGGGGAAAAAAGACTTTGTTTTTGCACTCTGCTATTTGACGCGGCGCTCAGAGAGAATAACCGACTGATCTTTTGTCATTTATTTTTGCTCAACTCATCCCTCTTGAATAGCATGTGGGGCAACTGAGAAAAAAACATGCCGATAGTTCACCTTATCCAGAGATGTCAAACAGAATCAAAACACTACAAACATTACAGTTTTAGAGTGGGGACAAAAACACCCACAGCCTCTTGACAGACACCGTTCACCTGTCCTCAAAAGGCTGCCTGTTTCCTCGACATTTGTCTGAGCGGCTCAGCAGAATCCCCAGAGGGCTACCTGAAGCTTTGATACCGCATCAACTCAGTGGAGTGGTTGTCACAGAGAGAGGGGGTGGGGATCGAATGGGCTAAGGGGAAGTTAAAGAGTTGGTAGACAAGGGCTGAGGACAAGGGTTGGGTGGGGCTTGCTTTGGGAGGAGTTGCAGATTTAAAGAAAAAGGAGACGTTATGACTTCGACTTACTAAAAGTAAGTCGAAACAGTTGCATCTTTTCAAAATATGCAGTTCCGAATTATTTTGGGTTATTGATATTTTTGCGATATTGTCTTCTTTTGGTCTGAAAATTGAGTTTCCAGCAAAATTTATTGTCCGACTTAACACTCTACCGCTGTTTATTTGGTCATTTTTCTGGAAGAATGAGACAGAAGGCCTCTCATCTCCTCTCACCCTCCTCTAAATGGCCATCAGTCAAAGCGAACATGCTCGCCTCATGATGAAGAGCTCCACGTGCTACTGACTGCCTCTTTTACTGCAATCACTCCCTCTCCATCCTCTCTTGTTATGCAGAGTATGAACTCAGAAGGTGTCTGTGTGCTTTTTCAGACAAGAGGTGGTATTTCACAGCTCACCTTTTCAAAATGTCATAAAAAAGTGAAGATATGTATGCTGATGTCAAAGTATCACAATTTAGCTGGGAGTTGTTAATGCATAAATTAAGGTCACTTCAGCATATTAAATTGTTTTATTTAACCAGTTTCTTGATGTCAGGAGTGACATGCATGTGGGGAAAAAAGTATCATGAAATGTACACAGTCAGATGCTTTTCTTAAGTCTCCATTTGGATGTTTTAAAAAATTAAGTTCAGTTCTTTTCAATGAAGCAGCTGACTAAAATCCGCTTAACACATCTGTGTATCTGTCTTTTGTTTCAATGCTATAGTAAGATGATTCATAGGAAAATAGCACTCTCATCATCTTTCTACGAATTTGTCAAAGTATGATACACAATTTGATCACCAAAACCTCTAGGGATGCACAGATTTATTGGCACCGATTTCCCTAATTTGGGCAAATTGGAGATCAGCCGAGTTTTACGTAAGAAGTCAATCTTAACCACAGATTTTATCTACTGTGGCAAACTGTCATCTTCTTCTGCTCTGCTGTGAGAGAGGTTTGACCGGCCCATCAGATCAGGTCTGTGTTTGCAGTTAACAATAGTCATCTCACTGTTGGAAACTCATCAATTTTTTTGCTACAATAGTAACGTTTTAGACAAAAACATTGGTGTCTGTCAAAATCAGAGATGGTCAAGATTTTTAATAGATGGGTAATCGGTGATCGGCCAGAAAACTTCAATCGATGCGTCCCTATGAACCACATGAACAGTGAAGAAAAATCCAAAGCTGGAATTCGAATCCAACAACTTCTCTGCTGTGGTGGCTCGCAATCTTCCAAGAAATCAACTCAGGAAACCCAACTAATTTTCACACCGTGTTTTTCAAATGGCATGGTTAATTAAAACGGTAGTTAAGATGAGTCTTTTGTCATAAAGTGAATGAAATGAATTAAGCTAAAAAATGTTATTGCTTTGTAGAGAGTATTTGGAGGTTCACTTCTTATCAAGTTTTATAAATGTGCCTTTTTTAGAGAGATCTTTGGACTATCTGTACACCTTGTATCTAAAGTTTCTTGTGTACATCTCTTCTGCTGAGAGAGCTCATTGAACGCACACACAGGCACACCCACGCGCACAGACGTGCTCACACAATTGGACGATGTCTCTGCCTTTTTCACTGGTCACGCGCGATATCACACAGGGTTTTTGGAATTACTTGGATACCACAAAACAGCTGGTATCGCCACATTACCGTAGAATGTATCATCTACGCTATCGGTGCTCACCAATGGCAGCAAGGACAGCAGCAGGGAGAGCTGAAGCCAGGTCAATGATCCTGTTTTCACGCTGGTTCATGCTATTATTACTTTTTTTTTACTTCTCTTTGCCTCTTCTCCAGGGAACTCAGTCGACCAACCAGTCTGCTGCCCACTGAATGTAGCATGGGGCCTGGTTTAGGGAAGGATGACGACCCTCTACCACCGGGGCTGGAGAGCCTTCCGCTCAGAATGATGCAGCAGGAATGCACAGCGGTCAAAACCCTGCTTTTAAGACTGAGAAGAACATTGCAGGAGGTGGGTGATGTATTTTCACACAGCACCAAGCATATGGACACATTTGATGTGGATTTGATCTGTTTTACTGATGGGAAACAAAGCTTTCCGAACCGACCTGGCCCTCCGTGAACAAAGTAATTTTCCCCTAATTTAAATAACCGGTGGCCTTGATTGGTATCAAGCATTTGTGCTCACAAAACATACGTCTCTGAAGCTATTGTGGAGGAATGTTGGACAAATATTTGTAGAATTTAGTAAGTTCAGTCTCAGTAGAGGACCTTTGAAAATGAAGTGCCTTTTTATGGTTGTTCCACACTATCCCATCTGTATTTAATGTCAGACTTTGTGTAGTCATATTTTGGTTTTTCTTTTAGTCATTCAGACATAGACGTGATGGCCAGACATTTTTCCTCAGATTTTTCTGTAAGGCAGTGATATTCATAGATCCATGAACTGCAGCAAGTTGTCCTGGTTCTGAAGCAACAAAACAGGCCCAAATCATCACACCACTACTTCCATGTTTGACTGTCAGAATGATGTATGTTAACCCAATTTTGCCTCGTCAGTTAACAGAATAAGTCCACAAAAGTCTTTGGCATGACCAGAATGTTTTTTTCTTTCTATGTCATATATAAAATCAGTCTTTGAGTTCTTTATGGTTAGTTGTTTCGATAAATTTTTCCACAAATGCATTTTTCCCCCAGCCCCTTTCCTTTTGTTAAATTCTGACCACAGATCTTAACCAAAGCAAGTGATTCTTGCAGTTCTTTCTTTCTGATTTTTCTGCCTGCCTCATGTTCTCAGACAACCTATTGTTAAGTGATTGCTTGAGCCTGTGGGTCAAACAACTGAATAATGAAATTGTTAACCAAAAAAAAAAAAAAAGATTCTGAAAATTTATGACTAAACAGACGAGTTCTTTCCCTTTTCATAGTGGGGAAGGTTGGACAGCCATTACTTAAATAGTTTAAGAAATTAAACCACTTACAAAATGTGCTTTACTTAGGTTATCATTGTCTGTTGATAAAAGTTGTTCGATAGTCTTGAACAACTATTGTGTCAAAATCTTTAGGAATCCTTGAATTTCTCCACATTTATTTTTGCTGCTTTGTTTTTGTGTTTTACATAAAACCACCAATGAAATACATTGAATACTATTTTTGTGACATGAGAAAATGTGAAAAATTTACCTTGGACTGATTAGGTTCTAAAAGCATCACATTATTTTTTCACTGGCATAAATTTATTTCAAAAGTATTACTCTCAGTTGTTTATGTCTTGATTAATCAGCTTTATTAAATGTCATAAAAGTGTATTCCTTATCATTTTTACATTGCCTCTTTGATCTCTTTCTTGTATTTCAGAAGATGCACCTATAATGTCTTTAAATGTCTGCCATAATACAGTTTCTGTGTTCTCAAGCATGCAGGAAATGCATGCATAAATCATTCACTTACAGACTATAACTTTGCTCCTTAAATTTCTCTTTCAAGCTTTAGTTTTACCTCAGGCAATGAAACCATTTGATTATGAATCTTTGAAATTCTGTAAAATCACCTTCAAATTACTATAGAGTTGATTGATGGTAATGGTCACTTAGTAAAGCATTGACACGTTACAATAGTGTAGTTTTGCAAGGTTTAACTATGCAGACCATATGTTTGTATTAACTGCCTAGTTATTCAGCCTCGTGAGTCTTTAAATGGTTGGAGAAAAAAAATGTATGGTTTATATTTTTTAAAAACTATTTGTTTTTTGAGGATTTTAATTGTAGTTATGCACCACTATCAGTTATGCAGTGAAATAAGTGATTAATATGGTTTAAGTTTTGCATTTTTGCCCAAACCATGCCTGAGGAAAATCTGACTTTTTATGTGAAGTAAGAGACAAAAATTGATTATATTTCTGGCTGTGGGTTTATTAGTAGTAATTTGAAATCAAACAAGCAACAAATAATAGGTTGCATCATAGTTGAATCAATTTAAGTCACAATCACACTACAGACTGATTCTCCTTTGTAAGAAAAGAAAACATAACTGAGAGAACCATATAATTATTATTTTTCTTTTATGATGTAGCTGTTTTTCCACAAAAACAGAATTGATTGTGCAGCTTATGCAGATAATTTATTTATTTCACATTTCATACATATCACCAGATTTTAATAATAACACAACATTGCATGTTTCCTTGGCTCAGGTCTGTCTCACACATCACATCACAAATACAGAGAGGAGACTCTCTGTCACTGCAAAGGTTTTAAAAACATTTGCAGAAGTCTTGTGGAAAGCAGATTATGGTTAAATATTTTCAACATACACATATATTTGTTGAATATATTGTTTTGTGACCTAATGCCTTTTTGTCATTTAACTAAATCACGAAAAAGCGCATTTTAGTGTGGTAAAACAGTTTCTGGTTGTCTTGCTTCTTTTCACAAAAATGTACTTTTTGTTACATTTTTGCAAATGTAACAAAAAGTACATTTGCACTTTTTGTTATCTTTATTCCTGACTATTTTGGTGAATCAAAGTGAGACGTTTGCCACATGCTATTTTGTACATGACATATGTCCTGTTATATAAGCTTACAGGTCTCTTTGTACCTACTTTGACAGCCAATGATTTGAAGTTATAAGCTATAATCTACTCATATCTTCTCCGTTGCGATGGGGTTATGTGCCACCCATAATGCAAGCTTGCTTACAGGTATTTTGGTCTGCATAAGGGTTCAAAATCTGGTATATTTCTTTAAAGCCAGTTGACTCAAACAGTGATTATACCTGCAATGTAATTGTTAGGTGTTACACATGTTCAGAAAAATAAATGCAATTTATATTAAAGGAAGTTTTGAGCAAAGCAGTTTTTCTTATATTCTTTAAAAGGAGCATCCTTTTTCTTATATTATTGCAACATTTCACAAATAGAAATACAGTAACTTTGGTAATTCCAGCCGACCTAAAACAAGAGACATTTGGACTCATTTAATTTCAGACAGTGAGATGTGCGTCTTCTCTTCAGTGGATGTACAGTTCTGGTTTCAACTGTAACTTCCAGGTTGGTATGATAAATAGGAATCTTATCGTATTATCTTAATTAAAAAAGGTTAGATTAAAAAAGACAGGAAATAGTAAGTTACTCTGCATAAAAATGTTTATAAATTGGTGCAATTCAGTTGGTTGGGCTGTTTAAGCTTTATCTGGGTGTGACATGGTACAGGAAAAAAATGAAGGAGCAACTTGGTCCAGAACCTGGGAAAATCCTTTAAAAAAAAACTACAAAAAACAAACATACAAAAAAAAAGAAAACACTTCAATACCTCTATAATCTTCTAAAGATCAAAGCGAGCAGCTAATGTCAGCCCACGGAGGCATATGTACGGCTTTCTCCTGATCTGTTTGCTGTTCATAGCTCTGTTTTGTCTCCATGGGCCACAGAGACGGCGCAAGAGAAACACGAAATAGTAATTTATAGAGTGACATAAACTAAAGGGATGATGAAGTTGCAGAAGAGAAAAGGGGTGCACAGCAGCAGAACATAAATATGAAAGAGGAGACACTTTGCCCTCTTTGGTTTCTTTGTTGCATCATTAACTTGCAAATTATCTTGCTGTCACGGTCTTTGGGTTTTAATGTGTGTGTTTTGGTTTGGTATTCTTGCTGTATTTCTATAGTATGGTTGTTGTTTTTTCAGTGTTGCCTTCTTCTTTCCCTGCACACCTGGTGTTAGTTTTCTAAGCATCACACCTGCATTGTGTAGGTGTTTCAGCTTCTCTGGCATAAATAAGGTGTGTTGGAAACATCTAGAATTTTAATATGTGCTAGGTTTTAAAATGAGTCAGTCACTTAGGGTTAGCGTATATTGTTTTGTCCACTAGAAATTAAAATTTTTTGGAAAATTACTGAGAAGATGTTGTGCTAAGACTTGGCTATATGTCTTAGTACATATGTCGCTGCACATATTTTATGTATCATTCTTTATTCCATGGATGAAATCTAACTCTGGAATATTCCAGAGCAACAAGTTGTTCACCAGGTGAGGAAAGGGAACATGAGGATACTGTTAGAACTATGAACAGACCAAGAAGGGTTACAAGCATTTCAGATCTGTATTGTATGGTTGATGACAAGAAAGAGATGGTAAGTAAACGGGGTTTTATCCTGGATTAGAAATTTCAACTGGCCTTTATTAAAACTGATTGGTTTCTTTGAAAGTTACAAATTGGTGGAAAATCTAACGAAAGAAGAATAATTTTTACCTTTATCACATTGTAAAGTATTTTATTTTAAACCTACAAAGTACTATTTTCTTTGGCAATATAACTTGTGATAGTAGGCTGCAGTCCTATTGCTCCTTCCTGAATAGTTTTCTGAAATGTTAGTGCTCAGCTTGTGTCTGTGCTATAATATTCTGTCAGATCCTGCTATTTCATTGCTTGCAGTGTTTTCTTGATGAAGCATGGCTTGTGTTTAAAAATCTGGTCTTCCAGTGATTGAACACTGAAAATTGTCTGATGTTTTAGTTCTTCACTCCTTTGTGGATTGTATCAATTGTTTTCATTTATTTTATGTGTTTGATGGAATATTTTTGATCAGTTGAATCTGTAGCTATTTGTACAGCTTCATTAAAAGCCACAGCATTATCAGGGTAAGAAAGAGCAGATTTTAAATACTGTAACATCTATTATGTATTACAATAAACCCAAATTGTGCCATGATATTAATTGTAAGCTATGTCATTCTAATTGACAACGCTTGCTGTTGCTAGTGTTAGCATGCTAACACATACAGGTAATCAGCTCAGTGTTATGCCAGAGTTTAATAACTCATTAGTTTGTACTAGAGACATGGCAAAATCTAAATTCTAAAATAAATATGGGAATTTTGAAAGAAATTATATATAAAAAAACAAAAAATCATGTCAGGATCTGAGCTCTTGCAAAGTATCAGCAGACATAATCAGTACAATTAATGATGTCACAAAAATGACTACAGGCCTGATATCGCTGAACCTCTTGGTATTCCTAGTGTTTACTTTGCACATTTGGCCAGCCATTCTCCGTCTGCTCCTAAATTATTTCTCTTTCAGCAGTTTATCCTCTTGGCTGCACAGAGGGAACATTTCTAAACTGCTGCTGTCTCGTGTGTGCGTAAAAGCAGCCTCACACAATGATCCCCATTTGTCAATGTCAGCCATGGTTTCTAACTAAAGTGTGATGTACCATTTGTTACAGTACATAGTCACAGCTCTTCCGGACATTCTTCTGAACCCCTACATACCTGTTCCAAGTCTGTTGTTTGACTCTAACCCCTACAGAATTGCTTGACTTTTTCTGTAATTGCAGGAACAAGTTTGTTGCATTCAGGTTCCAGTGCTTTCTGAAAATTCCTGGACAATCTGGGAAGTCTAGTTTATAGAGTTATTTGACAAAGTATAAGGATCATGCTAAGAAAATTGAAAAAATGAAAATAAAATTCTGTGAATTAAGTCAAAATATGAGAATAAAAGTATAAAGCTTAAATAATAAGAGAATAAAGTTGTATCACAAGAATAAAACTGTATTATGAGAATAAAGCCATTATATAACTTTAATCTCATAATTTTATCAATCCCAGGGTTGATTTAGATAAGGATTGCTGAAAAAAAAAGCATTTTATCCATTCAATCATCTAACCACCCTCTGCAGTGTCTCATTAAATCCTGTCCACTATTTGTAGTAAATTTGTACTCTTACTGTTATTCTTTAAGAAAATAGAAATAATAATAAAAATACTGGCAATTTTGGAACGTGAGCCCAGAAAGTATGAAGTTTTGACATGTGTGAGTTGTGTACATAATGTGTTGAAGTTTCTGTGGACTCCTAGAGCTAAATAGTGTGCGGTACGGTGCGAAAAGAACCAAAAACCAGCACCGTGCTGGAGAAAGGCTCACTAATAAGCAGAGTATTTCCAGCCTAGTCTTTCTACCATGTTGACCCAGGAACTGTGATAACCCTGATATTTTGAAAATGGCGCTGTTGTCCTATAAAAGCCCTAAAGTCAATTAGAGGGAGTGAAAATGAATGTCCCTTCTCTTATTTAAAGGCTTTCACTTCTTGATTTAGGAGACGTGAGTGTGTGATCAAAGGTGTGCATCTAACTACAAAACCTGCTTTTCTTTCTGAAGCCATTCATCATCTGTAGACATTCAGTTTCAGTGTAGTGCAAGTCATTAAATTCATGGCTCCCCAGCAGCCAATTCTTAAATCTGAGAGGCTTTTTACTGAGCCACATCTAATTGTAGGGACAGTTGTGTGTTGAGGGCTGTGGGACAGAGGTGACCTCACAGAGGATGTGTTTGTGTTGGAGAAGGAAGGAAGGAGGGATGCTGTGTCTGTGGGTGTAGTTGTCAGTGAGTTCACGGCTGTCTCTCTATGTAGGGAAAAGCATTGATCACAGATGACACATTGATGGCCTGGCGCCATAGCACACCTATAATTCTGATCGGGAGGTGTGTGTCTTTAAAAGGTCAGCCAAACCAATAAAACATCAAGTTTTTACCCTGCAAGGTTTGGACTCCAATGTTTCTCCCAACTTATTTTAAGTAGGTCAAAGCACTATATTATCAGGGATTTGGCTGAAAAAGTATGTTTTTCCAGTGTAATCTCCCACCAAACGACATACAGTATTAATCTGAGAAGGGTCAAAATGTGGCTAGAAATAAAACATTCATAAATTTGTTAAGAGTCTCTCATGGATGCCATTTTTGCCTGTCTCTTGCTCCACGCCTCCTGCTTTATTTTTGTTTCATCCCACTGACTGCATTAAATGACCACACACAGGCCAGGCATATTTATGATTTATGAAGATTTTGGGTTGCTTTTCTGTTTAAATGATGACATTTTTAGGCATGATGTGTGTGTTTCAGAAGAAATGGTGTAGAAAGGACAGATTGTTTTTGGTAAAAAATATTTTTACGTGACTGACACCTTAGAAACTTTTAAACGGATGTGTACCTTACAATCAGTCTGTTGAACTTTGCATGCATAAAAGAAACTTGAGTAGACTGTTCATCAAAATGTTCCCTAGCTCAGAGATCTAAATCCTCTCAGCTCAAGTCCTTCATGCTACAATTAACCTTCAGAAGTAATGGTTACACATAAGTTATTCAGTGAATGCATGTGTCCTTCAGTCTGCATGTCCATCCATTGCCTGCATTGGTCATATGTGTGTGTATGAGTGTGTTTGACTTTGCTGTCTGCCCAGTTTTTGCTTGTGTTGTTGTTTGCTGCCAAAATGCATATGATCACACTTGACGTTAGAAACCCGAATATGAAAGAAAACCGGTGAAATAACAGAAAGAACAAAAGCCATGTTGCCTACCTTGACGTTTTGCTGAATCAATAGAGACTCCAGCTGAGATCAGTAGAACTCATGTAAAATTGTCTGTCACATATTTGGGGAAACAGTTATAGCATAGAGATTCATGCTTCAGATAAAGAATTTCTCCTATATGGTTTAACAACAAAACAAATTTCAAAGAGTGCTAAATAATTCAGAACGCTCCACTTTCTTCACACAATAAAGCATAAATCGAGAGTAAAATTTATGAAGATTTCTTCACGTGATAATTTTGATGCCTTTCTGATGCTTTTGTGAATGTTTTTGCAGAGCACAGAGACGAGTCCAGCCAGCAGCCTTCAGTCCCTACCCATCAGTCCTTGCAGTGAGAAGTCTCTTCCATTAAAGGTAATCACCATTTTATCCTGTTTCTGCGTTATGCCTGTGTAGGTCATATTTTTATTAATTGTCTTGGTAAACATCCATGACAATGAGAATATAAGTAATAGATTTTGGTGGTGCTGTTTGGAGCAGGCACTGCAGAGCCAGTGGCTCATTCATTTAGGCAGATGAATTGATGATTGATATCCAACTTCAAACAGGAGACGACACGCATAGATTCAGACTGCGTGGTCACTGCATAGCACAGGCTAATAAAGTGTTATTTATAAACCCTGGACTCCACTGGTCACACTTAAAGTACAATGAGACACATCAAGTCAGTGCTTTATAGCTCCGCTGATTGACTTAATCTGTTGTTTTTGTCTATAACAGCTCCTTTGATAACACATAATTTACCCTCATGCCTCATTCATTAGTTGCAGCACTCAGTGACTTATACGGTGGCTTACTGTATACAGGAGAGAGAACAACACAGGAATAGCACTTTTAGTTTTAGTGCAATAGCTATTTGGGGCCATGTGGAGTTAGATTGATAGTCAAAAAGATTGAATTTAAATTTTATTTAGTCTCTTATTTTCATCACAGGTTCCACAAAATATTTAGGAAAAGATGCTGATCATGGATCGGTCATCTATAACAATTGGCAGTGCTGCATTGTTATATTTTGCTCCATATTTTGCTATTCCATTTTTTTAACAATGACAAGTGTATGACTTGTAAAACTGTATTGTAAGCTGTCAACTCTACTTCAATGATCAAACAAATCTGCTTTTCAATACAGACACCTTCTTACCCTTTACAGTGAGGTTTGCATGACCGTGTTGGGGACTGGCTGTAGCTCACTGTGCGTGTCTGCGCTCAGCTGCAGGTCTTCCCCTCAAAGAGCACACAGCTGTCCATGCATGGCAGGGGTTTGCAACCTGCGGCTCTGGAGCCACATGTGGCTTTTTTGGCCCTCTATGCAAACTCTTACACACTTTGGCCAAAATCTATGTCAAACTGAGCAGTGTTTTAGATAGAAATGAAATAAAAAGGCTTATTTTAGCAGTTTTTCTGGGAATTGTCATGCAGTATTTGCAAAAAACTTTCTTAACCAAAAGATGCTGGAATTACACAGTAATATCTTCCTTATAGACATGGAATACTGTATATAAGAAAATATATTCTGTCAATTTTTGTGAAAGTTTGATGTTTCACTTTTTTCAAAAACTAAAGAACTAAAATAAAATGATGGCTCCTTAACCACAAAAACCGTATTTAAATGCTAAGCATTTATACATTTCAGTTTTTTCTTTACAAAGAGTCATGCAGTTTATTATTTATTTTGCAGGAACCATCACAAAAATGGATCTTTAGATTGTAAATGTTGCTAAGACAAAAGTAATTTCTGAAAAACCCTAAAATGTAAAAAACCTGAAAACCAAAAATATTAACATGCAATAGTCAAGGTATTTGTGTTTGAAACACAACTTTTAACAAACAATATCTTTAGAAAATGGAAGTTTTTGCCACTACAATAAATGGGATAAATCAAATTATACAATATAATAGAGATGAATCCAGATAATAGATGAGATAAGACAATAAGAGGACAATGAAGCAGACTGAACAGATGTTTGCTTTAAAGCATAAACTCTCAGCTGCCCTCAGGTCCTCAGGGAGGCTGTTCAACAGGGCCGTAGTAGAAAATAATTGTTTTGATTTTCACTTTAGGTTTCTGCAGAAGCTTCGTAGGATCAGCGCATATCTAATAAAAAGTGTAAATCAAGACCATTAAGAGTTTTATGACTTAAAAGCATTTAATGCTAATCAGAGAAACCTACAGTAATTTCCTAAATGGTCAGATAATTGATACAGACTGTGCAGTTTTTATGGTCAAAAGTGTGTGATGTGGACTCACTTTCCATCTCTTGTCAATATTTATTGCTGCTGAATTTCAATAAATAAATGCATTTTTTATTCTTTTTTAGGAGAGCAGAACATTTCAGTAATCAATTTAAAATGTAATGAAATTACAAATTATGTGAATGTATTTAAAATGAACTTTAACCTATCTTAGAAGCTGTGAGGTCTGTAAGAGAGATGGTTAGACATAATACAGAGTTATGTCACTAATATTTATAAAAATTATTACAATATCTCCCGATCGCAACACACAAGAGTAGCAAATAAAAACACTGAGATAAGGCATGTACAATAATTTAGTGGTTTTGTATCCATATCAAGCCAATTTTTTTTTGCTTCTTCTCGATGAATTAGTTTTCAGTGTTGCTCATCACATGTGTCTCCCTGCAGTTATGACCCGTCCAGAGTGTATTCTACTTCTCTTTTAGGAGAAGCTCTAGCTCCATGTGACCCTTAAAAGTCAAAGCAGGTAGAGAAAATTGATACATGAATGGATTTTTATTCAAACAAGGCACAAGCTCAGTTCTTGTTTTAAAAAAAACAAAACAAAAAAAACCCCACAGATCAAACCACACGCGCACTGATGCCTAAAATACTCTGGTCCAGCTTGTTTAGTTAAAAGAGCCCAGAAAAGAGCACAGCAGTCTGTCTGTGATCAAAAAATATAAAACTGAACCCTCCTTTGATCTGTGCGTCGTCTTCAATTTTAGCCTTATCATTGCAATTAATAGCCTTTTTTCCACATCAGCTCCTGCTGAATTATGAAGAGATCAAATAGGAAGAAAGAGATTGGTGGGGTAAGGCATGCAGTGTCACTGCAAGAGCAAAATGAAGAAGAGGATGGCAAAAAGACAAAGATGAAAAGCGAGTGGAGTAGGGGTGAACTGAATGAGAGAGGGGCAAACTGCCTTACTTGCCTCGACAGGCTGCAGACCCCCTCTGTCAACCAAGTTCATCACAGCCATGTGATCTGAATAAAATTTATTAATCTCTGCAGGGAGCAGATGTGTGGGTAGCTGCTGAACTGCCTGCATGTGTGTGAGTGTGTTAGCAGGGTTTAAATCTACCCTGAGAGGGCTTTTGGCAAGCTTTTCTCTGACATATACCCTAGTTAGATCGCTGCAGACTTCTTGTTGGGGTGTCACATGGGAGAGTCAAGTCCCTAGTCTGTGATACTTGTGATCGTGTTTTTTTGTAACACTTTATACGCAATCTCATACTGTACAGTCAGAAAGTGCACACACCGCTAGTGAGGAGAAGACTGTGGCTTTCTTTCCAGTGTCCTTCTGCTCAAAGTCTGCACGGGTCCATATCCATATCCCGATGTGTGTTTTAACTGGAACTTCTATACTGAATTTTACATTATCGCTCTGTATTTGAGTATGTGTCTGTGTCAGTGAGAGAAAAAGATAGTATGCATTACTGGCCTCCTTACTGACCTACATGAAGTATCGGTGGCAGCTAGATGATAAGGAAAAATTAAAAATGTAGGCTGGGACACAGCTTGAAGACGGCCTCTATGGTTTAAACCTTCTGTGAATATTTGTAATAGGTGGACAGAATGACAAGTAGGATCAGGATAATGATTTTACTAAACTGTCCAACCCTCTCTTAAAATCATTAATCATTAAAAGGCCGCACCACCATAAATGAGTGATGTTGAAACTTGTTGCCATGGTGTCCAAGATCATCAGGTTGAGAGCAAAAACAATTTTATTGTGAATGTTTAGAATTAGTGCGGAAAGGTGTCACATTTGGCAGCAATAAGGTCCTCAGTTCAAATCCCATCCTCGGGTTTTTTGTCAAAATGCGTGGATTCCCTCGGGGTTTTCCAACTTCCGCCCAGAGTTTGAAAAAAAATAAAAAATGCACACATAAAATCTAAAAAAAATAAACTTTAAATATTTGGTTTTAACATGACAAGATGGAAGAATAAGCAGGTTTAGCTCATGGATGAATGGGTGGATGAAACTAAAACAGACACAAGGCAGAATGTGAATGACAAAACCCGGCACATCAAAAAGAAAAGCTCACAAACTGAATTCTGAATGATACACTGCTGGACAGGACAGGTTAAGAAAAAATAAAAAAAGGTCACATACAATAATACTTTATTGAATCACCTTTAGCTGTGATTACAGCACACATTTTGCTGTGGCATTGTTCTGATAAGCTTCTACAGAAGCAAACTGGATACAGTTTCTGCTGAGAACTTGTGGAGATCATGGGAAAATTCTCATCCCAAATATTCTCCATGGACTTCCAGGTGGCCAGTCGATGTGTGAAGATGACATTTCACGTTTCTTGAACCACTGTCTCTCAGTTTCAGAACAATGAATGATAATATCGGGATCTTAGAATATTTTTGTGTCATCAGGGAAGAAGTAAGGAGCTGACGGGACAACTTGATCATTTAGCGTCACCACATATAGCTAGCTCTCTTGTTGCCCTGATGCACCCATCGCTCTGGAAGACGAGTCCAGGGTAATTCTGGACTCATCAGACCACATGACCTCCTTCCATTGAGCCAGAGTCCAGTCTTTATTCTTCCTATTGAACTCAAGCCCTTTATTTCAGGTTAGCCTCACTACTCTGTGGTTTTAATCCAGCTTCACGGTTGTTTATTCCCATCCCTTTAGATTTGCATGAATTTTGTGTCTTAATTTATCTGCTGAACATATTTGTTTGTTCTGCTGTTGTTTTTGTTGGTTTAATTTTAACCTAACGTTTAAGTTTTTTTTTGTCCCTGATGCAATGTCAATTATTTGACCAAATTTACATAACCCAAGAATATCTTTAAACGTGGTTATTTAATGAGCATCTACATACTACTTGAGTTGGGGATAAATAATTTGTTGCCAGATGAAAAGCAACCATCCATGCTGTAATTATCCAATGGGAGGCTCTTATTGATTTGCCTTGTTAAATCCAGGTGGTGATCTTATTTGAACAAGCAGTTGATCTTTCTAATGGATGTATTTAATGTCTGTTTTCAAAGTCAAAGTGATTAAAACATATGGTGTTCTGATTATTCTTTTATGTGCCATTTTACTATGAGGAGCCAGTAACAAAGTACTGCTGAATAGGAAATCATAAACTGTTCCAGCTTTTTGTAAACCAGCATGAAGAGGGAATATAAAGTAGGTATCCAAGAAGAAAGAGAGGGTTAGTTTATCTATTGAGGCTTTATGTATATATATTTTAAATTTGTCTCGAATCCAGTTTAAAGTTCCTGATGCCTGGACACTCATGAAAAACATGATTCAATGCTGTGTTGTAATGTCTGAGTTATCAGCATATGGTGCCTCTGATATCAGCGCCGCATTGCTCCGAAGCCATCTGGCATGTCGTTGATTCGTTTTTTGATTGTATTGTCATACAAAGTCTGTCTTGATTGTATATCAGAGCCCAGTGTTACCCTGCATTTTCCTGCATAGCAAACGAAGGCCTCCACATGTGCTCTACTGTATGAGGCAAGCAATCAACTCAGCTGGGAAGCAACTTCCCAGCTTTGCTTCATCAGACATTTTTTATGCAATTTGTACAGTTTCTCCTGTCCATGTTAGCATTGGAAAGGTAGTGTACTTGCTTTTTTTCTTTGGTTAAACATGTCCTGATAAAACCTTTACACAGGCTTTCTATTCTGTAGAGGTTTCTTTGAATAAAAAGTGAATCATGTAGTTTTTGGGGTTTTTTTGGGTGAAAAATTAGCAATTTTTAACACCGTTTAGACCGCTGTTACAAACCCCCTCAACTGCAGTCCGTGGTGTATTTATCCCACTACTTTTCATACTAAATACCTAAATTTACCTCTAATTTATGTACGATTACTAAATTAACCTGCCCAACGTCAGCTTACATCTTCTTGACAACAGATTTTTCTTTTTCATCATTCAGCAATAATGATGGGGTAAGAGGCTGATGCTTGTTTTTATATGCATTTTTCTCATTTGTGGTTGTAACTCTGCACCACGAGTGCCCGGTTTTTAAATACTAGAACAGTTGGTGATAAATTAGGCATTAAAATGTTTTGCCATCACAGAATTTTCACATAACTATTGTCAGCCCATGGAAAGATGCTCAAAAAGCTTGATATAAACAGCATAAACGTACACAGCATAATTTAGACAAAACCAACTTTTAAAATTTTGTAAATTTATTCAGTGGGGAAAACGGTTAAAACTAACTGTTTTAGACAAAGCCACCAATTTTCAATTACTGGAAGTCCTTACAATTAATTTCACATGACTATAAATGGAACATTTTAATGTACTGCGTGGAACACGCTACAGAAAAGAGTTAGAGACTTTGTGGAAGAATCTATTTCATTGATGACATCACATTCAGAGAAATAGGCACATGGTGGGATTTGCAATTGCAAATTTTGGTGGTCCTGTTTATGCACTCTGTTCTCCAGTTATTTTTGTAGATTTATAATTGGAAACAAGTCCGGGGAGTGGATATTTTCTTCCTCTAAAATCAGTTTACAGCTTCCTTATTTGTGTGTTTGTAACTATTATTCCTTGAAAACCAAGACTGGTTTCATGCTTAGATTCTTATTAAGAAAGGTTTTTTAATTTGGTGTTGATTTGAATTCGCTTGTTCCCATTAGAAATATTTGAAGGGAGCAAACCATTAACATGTTCAGTTCTTGTTTTAAACGTTGTGTTTGATGCACAGCAGTGACAGCAATTCTTCAATTAACTTCGCTGTTGCTGTATTAGCAGCATTTTTGCAACATTTGCCATCCCGCTGATGGTCACAGTCGCCAACGCTGCCCTGTGAAAGCAAGGTCTTGCTCTCTTCATGCCATCTCTCCTCTCTGCTCCTGCAGAGTCTGGCAGAGACACTCTTTCAACAACAAATGGGACTAAACCTGTCCTGAGACTGAGGCTGCAGGAGAGTAAAAACTGAAAGAAACAAGTTGCCACTTTAACTTTTCTTAGTTTATGATAATTTTTGTACATATACATCACAACTATAGCTTATATATGTAAGTGTTTATTCTGGCAAAGCCCTCAATATTTTACACATCATGTGTTTAGTTATGATCCAGAGAAGAACTCAGTTTAAAGAGCAGGAAGTGAGCAACAGCAGCTGAAGGGTTTTAGATTGAGCGGGATACAGAGGTGTCTATGTACATATACAGAAAGGAGCATGAGTAACACGGTGGGAGGAAGAGGTAACCTTTGACAGAGCTGAAGGCACAGAAAATAACACAAATATGAAGACATATCACATGAGAAAAAGCTGATTTTTGGGGAAAAAGTCACAGTGCCAAGAAAAACACACTACTTGACAATGTGAAAAACTGAAGAGAAATTGAGTGAGGAAGAAGGTGTCTGGTGAGGAAGTGTGAGCTACAGTTTATAAAAGGATTCCAGGTTTGTGTAAATGTAGATTGATGAAAATGAAGTTTTTTGTTGTTTTTTTTTAATAAAAGAAAGTAGAAAAGATCACAGTTGAAAGGTTGCAGAAAAATGATGCATTAAAGGAGTGAGAGAAAGAAAGTTTGTCCTGGCACTCGAGAAGACGATTCTGAGTGTAAAAATAATCTACGGTAGCCACCTGAGAGGCTGCTGTGTCACAGTGTGCCCTAGTTTAATTTAAACCCAACGCATATGACACTGTTTCTTTTTTCCTGTTTTTAAACCAGATTTTGTCCCAGTTAAAGTTACTTACTGTATTTTAGAAGAAAGAAAACAGAAATCATCTCTGACTTACTGTTGGAGGTCTATTGCAAGCAACAGTCTGTTACTTTGAAAATGTCTTGAATAGCAACTTTTGTACAAACTGACTTGAATTGACATTTGCATTTATTACCTGTGCTGCATCAGAGATGGATATTTTCTTTCCAATGAAATTGTCGCAGCTCTATCAAACGTGACAGAATTATAACTTCAGAATATATGATCTAGTTTTAATCTTGTTATGGGCTTGTGCCCAGTGCAGTGAAAAATAAAAGAAGGTGAAAGGATTATATGTTTTCAGGAAATCATAAACAGATTCATCAAAACCGTAGAACAAATTTTTTTATTCAGGTACATCACCGATAGAGGTTTTTCTATCAACAATGCTGGCATTTAAAATTCAGGGGGACCGACTGTTTTAAAGAAAGGCCCATGCTTTCTTTTACTTAGTTAAAATGGTTTTTAGTTCCAAGTTTTTTAACATGAGATCATAAACCCATGTAGTTTAACAAGTAAAGCTCAGTAAATTTTCTTTGCAAAAATTGTTAGTTTTGCATGCTCCTTTCCTCTTATTTAAACCTTGAGCTGCATTTATGTCATCCACACTTAGCATCAGTTTAAGTCAAGTTTATTCATGCTTTTTTAACCTTAAGCACCTTCAACATCTCTGACAACAACTCTCTGAGCGTTCAGCAGATGGAGCATCCACAACAAAGTGTGTACTGACGTTCCCTCAGAGTCTGAGAGAGCTCTCCTACCGGTCCCGTAGTGTGAATGCTACCCTAGAAACATGATTGTAACTCCACATGTGGTGCAGCTCATGTTAGTGTGTTCAAATACATGCATAGTCTGTAGCTGTTCCATCTGTCTTCACATCAATTCAATTCACCTCTTTGCCTGTTTGTACTCCCACTTTGTGCCCACATGTTCAGATTGTGTCTCTTCCTCCTTTATTGACTTCTCTCCTGTTGAAGGAGTGAAATGAACAGCATCTCCTGTCCCTGGCACACACTGAGTGTTAGATCACTTATGTGCACAGCATAGCAGTGAAACTTTTAAACATGCCAGTGGTTAAAAATAGCAAAGAGCATATTTTCATCTCACCTTAGCCTTGTAATTCTCACAAACTTCCCATTTGCTGCCACAACTTTTGCAGTGATTATATTGAAAACAATTTAGGGATTTTATGAAATGTGTCTACAGGACTTGATGCTTAATATCTCCCAAAAAATTTCCACTCCCCAATATAATTTTTTCTCTGATATTCCTCCTTGGTCTAGATCTTCAAACCTGTAATTGATAAATTTAAAAATGCCTTTTTACATGCTAAATTATTCATTGCTCCAACATCATATAAAACCTTCTCAGTCTTGGGCTAATTGTAGGAAGAAGCGTTAGACTGATGTGATTTCTACACAAGGGAGCAGAAAAAAGTTTCCTTCTTATTAGAAGCCGTATCAAAACATTTCAGCAAAACTGTGTATCTTCACTTGATAGTGTACCAACTGAAAAATTTAATAGCTATAAAAGCTTGACCAGATTAGCTTCACAGTTTCAAGAAAGTCCATCATGAATCAGAACACATTGGCTCGTAGTCCAACATAAAATATTTAACTGCACTTATTCAGCTACATTCATATGTAGTCATAGATGATGTTTTTTTTGCCAACATATATTAGAATATATTAACAGTTTATGCATCTCAAATGCATTTTTGCACTGCAGGCTTTCATGGCCCTATTGTACTCAGACCCAGGTTGTGTCGCCTCAAAAGTGGGGAGTCACGTTCCTTACTGAAGCTGCCGAGGCCATCCCCCCAGATGACAGAAATTTAACCTTTAATTACATTAACCAAACAAATTCTCATGTTCGTTTTATTATGAAGATTTCCATTTGGTGTTGCTGTACCTCTGCTACGAAGCCACTTGGATAAACATTCCCTGATTTCAAAACTTAAACTGAAGTTGTGCTTGTTATTCCAATTCTTGCGTGACAACAAAGTGTGGATTCAGCCTTCAGATCAACATCACATTTGGTTAAGCACAAGCAGGTGCTCATAATTTATGTGCCACTTTTTAATTTCATTGTTTGAATGTAGTCACTGGAGCCACAGTCAGTTTTCCTGTCACTGTGGAGTAGAAAGCTACAAGTATCTTCTTGATGTGTGATGGGACGATGTGGATTCTCTATTCATCTTCCTGAATATTAATTCAACTGCATACAAACGAAAAGCAATTCGATATGTTATTTACAAACAAAATCACAGACTTTGAAAAAATAGCAAAGAGAGATCTGGAAGATAACTTATCCTTGTGACCTCATTTTCATGTTTAAAAAAGAAAAACAATCTGGGATTTGAGACAGTCAGTTGTCTTGCTAAGCGTAGCCCTGATAAGATAGATACACTATGGTCATAAAAAAATGAACATGGTTATCAATAACACTCATGTAGGAGTGTTTATAAATTGCTTGGTTGTTGCCAAGGGGCCCGGAGAAAATTTACACTACGACATTACATCACTGTTGATACACAGCATTATGGATGCATATCATTGCGTTATGTCAAGTTGTATTCATGTTATTTGTGATATGCTGATAATGGTAACAAACAACTTAACAGTTTTATCTAATAAAGTGTTAATGTGTTCAAAAAACTGTCCTTTTTGAATTTTTTATTACGAGTTTTGATGAAAACAAACTCAAGGTAAAAGCTGTGAATGTGTTTTTCTCAAAATTGTGCTCTTGGTTTTGACACAGAAAGCTGATGAATTGACAAAAAAAAAGACAACATAAGAAGAAAATACTTTAAGAATTTAATTACATTTTTGAGTAGATTTCTGTATTTAGTTATCCAGATGGTCTTTGTGTTGGTTATCAGTGTGTCATTTCATTAATAAAAAATTTCGTCTTAAAGTCAGTATGTTCTTGAAGTAAGTGGAACAGGGCAAGGACAGAGACAAAGAGATCAACTCTTTGAGCCTTGCTTAGTATTCTGGCATCTGTATCTGCAAGTTTTGATTTTATAATATCTTAGCGCACCACTCATGCAATAGATAACCACCATTAATGGGATGCAATATAAACTGCATTTGGTTTAAATTAGCCAATAAATAAAATTATGATTAAATGCTCTCAAGAGAAATTGTCTGTGCAGTTCTAAGAGATAAATGAGATGAGTTTCAGAATTGCTTCCATTTTTATTGCAAAACTGATTGTCGTTTTATAAATTTTGAGATAATATGCACAATGAGTTTTCTGATTGCAGCTCAGCTATAGTTTAGTTTAAAACTTAGTTTTCTGACTTTCTTGTAGTTTTTCTCTAGTATGACCAAGAAATACTAATACTATTACTAGTAGTAATAATAGCATCACTGTAAAACATGACATGAGGCTCGTTGTCTTAGGTTCGACTTTATTGCTTTTTGCTGTGGATCGATTTTCTAAAAATATTTTCTAAACAATAATTGCTTCTCAGATACCTGCACAAATT
The DNA here is from genome assembly GCF_027474105.1 of Poeciliopsis prolifica. Classification (NCBI taxonomy): domain Eukaryota; kingdom Metazoa; phylum Chordata; class Actinopteri; order Cyprinodontiformes; family Poeciliidae; genus Poeciliopsis; species Poeciliopsis prolifica. The sequence goes on from NW_026562389.1 coordinate 600,804, forward strand.
GGCCTAATGTTTCAAAGAAAGCAATGATGGGAGACAGTACTGGCCAAGTATGGTGCAGGGGTAACTGTAAATGTGGTGAGATGTACACTCCAGCTTTGCTATTTCACAAGAACCTGTCATAAGAGTAGCAGTGATAGATGCTGAATGTCTGTCATAAAGATATTGATAGAAGAGGCATGATTGAGAATGATTTGTTGCCTATCTTTCTTCCCAATATGATTTGCAATGTGTTGGTAGAGTAATAAGAAAGAACCATTGCATTTCTAATGGTATGGTTCTCATAAAAGTTAGGAAAATGAAACATATCTGCCAAAACGGTGCAATGCAATTCATCTCTGTAGCCTTTCAACTGGGTACTGATTGCAATTATTAAGAGGTCTCAACTTCTATACGAAAGCACATCTTTTCCCCGAAGTGGACGCACTTCAGTGATTCTGATCTGATTTATCCCTTCAGAGGCCATCCCAATCACATTAGAAATAAATTCACATGCCCCACTTTTCTTCCACAGCCTTCTATATTCAATTCAGCCTTGAAAAATTGGTTAGAATGCCACCTGATGGGAGATTTAATTCTCTGTGTGGTGCTTCTTTCAACACTGGAGTAAACTTTGTCATTTTTACTGTTGAGTTTGTTGAATGGATTCCTGCATGAAATAATTTTTGAAGCCTGCTGCTTGGTACAGTATTAGCACTCGAGCCAAATGACTACGAGGTTTAGTTTGGATAATTTTTCTGACAGTTCCATAAAAAGTTTGTTGGATTCACACAAGGTGCAGGAGGATGCTCGATGTGTGGATTTAACCAGACAGCTCATTTAGTTTAGCCTCCATTCCTATTTGGGTGAGATTAATTTTAGAGGCTGACTAATGTGGTAATTGTCGCAGCATGCAGCTGCTTTTCCTGTCCAATCTAAACCTCATGCTAGTCATTTTGGTGCTGCCTCTGTCTAAGCAAGCAGTGGAGGAAAAAAATATTTCTATTATCTATAAATAACGTTATCTTCTGTGTAAAGGCAGGGAAGTGGGGGGCCATTCTGATTCAACACCAGTGGGTTTTGTTTTTGTTAATTGTTTTCCTATTTGCTCTTGGAAAACATATGCTATTGGTTTTATCACTGCAGAGGCACTTAGCAGAGCTTTTAGTTTGTTAGCTTTTGAGGTAAACACAGACCTCATCATTAGTTGGGCATATAAAATGGGGAAGTCAGGAAGCAAAATCATCTTAACTTTTCTCCTTACTTTTTGCAGATTTTGTGTGTATTGCCATCTAAATTTGTTCACAGATTCTACCACATTTGTTGCTCTCAGGTTTGTGTTGAAAGTACTTATTGGCAACATTATAAGGCAGGAGAGCGACTGCAGAAAACATCTTGAGAGTCAAACATTGTCCAGTGTCGCCTAATCTCTGTAAGAAAAGGAAGTCATTAGTGGTCTGGGGCAATCAGTCTCCAAAGGTCTGTGGAGTACCAAAACGAGAATCAAAGTTTCACAAAGATGGTTAGTGGAACAACAGCACTTTGACCACTTTCAGATGTTTGGACTTCTGATTTCTTACCAGTTTCATACTATAAATAATCAGAATTGCATCATTCATGAAGAAAGTTGTGCCTGCAGCCCTCTGTTTGGTCATTATGTTATTCTGAGAAATGCATCAATTTAGCTTGTTACAGTCCAGAACTCATTTTGACTTTTTCTGGGGTCCGGCCAGCTATTTCATAGCTTTTTCTTCTTTTGATGAGTTTTTCTTGATATGACGAGTCCCGATTTTTATGTGTTTGATATGATGATTACCGATTAGTGCTGATCTGTAAACAACAGCACGATGGAAGTGAAACACAAACTGTATCAAGTAAACAATAGAAAAGCCTTGGGCATTGGAACACAGGCTCAAAGAAACACCAGAGAGAGCAGGCTGTAGGCAAGCCATACGCTGGAGCATCAGGCCTCCCTATGACCTAAAGTGCAATCTTAATCAATTTTATTGAACCAGATGATTTCTGAGGGCCTCTGTAATCATGCACAGGTTGCATTTTTTTCTTCACTGAATTTTGATGTACCTTCAGGAAATGTTCCAGGGTAGGTATCTGATTTTGCGTTAGCAAGGTCATTTAAATGGATGGGGAAGTAGATATATGCTTCCCTGCAGTCTCTCTGACTCCGTGTCCTTTAGCAAGACAGCTCCCCATAGTTTCAGATCATCATACCAAGCCTCAGGCCCTCTCTGTCCTCTCCTTCGCTCCATCACTACCCCCACCTCCACTTTTTTCCTAAGTTTCCCTCTTCATTTTCCTCCTGTTATCTTGCCCCTCTTCCCTTCTTTTCTAACGATGCCCTTGACGAGGTAATGACTGCCTGTCAATTTGTTCTGTCCATCTTTTCACTCATTACTTCTCGCTTGTCTGTTTCATGCTCACTTTGTTATTCTTTGCCGACAGTTTAAAATGCCTTTCAATTTTAAGAAACAATTTGAGTATTTTTAACAAAAATTGTTTGGTCTAACGTTTTACTTTTGACCTTCATGGGAGCCTTGTTTTCCTATTTGCCGTCATCAAAACATGAATCAAAACATTGGACAAGATGGCAATTTTCAGAATATACATACTATATTACACAATATGGGGGAGCATAAACAGAATTATAGTTTTTTGAGTATTTATATATATATTAGAAGTGTTCTTATTCTATATTGTATGTCTCCTGTCTTTGTTGTGTCTTTTTTCTTATAGTAATGTCCCATGACAACTGAAGGTCATATTAAATTGCTGTGTGCTTGTGATGGTGTCACTTATACACATAAATCTAATCACTGAGCTGCAACAAGAGGAGATCTGGACTCCAAAACGGCCACAAAATGACACCTTTATTACAGGCACACAAGCAAGCAATACTACCTTCAAATAAACTCATAAATACAAATAAAACACATGACAAACATAAGACCAGCTCCTTCTGCCATTGTTATGTTTGAGTATGGCACCCAGGAATAAATCTCAGCTACCTTTGGGTTTATGTCTAAAACGGTGTCTTTTCTTGTGCTCAGGATCTGAACAGAGAGGAAACCCTGCTGCAGCAGCTGAGAGAAAAAGATGAGCTGATTCTCAGACTCCAGAGTGAACTGGTAAGATTGACTTACAGGATAAACATAATTAGCTTAACTGTAAAATCACGCATTTGTCCTGATAATACTGGAATCTGTGGGGTCTTAAAAGTCAGAAGTCTCATATTTAATTATTTCAATTTTGGAGCTTTGAAAGTCTTAATATTTGTGCAGATTTTTTTATACCTGGTTCATTCAGTTGCAGTTGAAATCATTTATTTATTAATACTGCATAGAAAGACAAATTATTGTTGTGGATTCCCAAAAATAATTTCTATTTGCTAAATACAACTTGTATTTAATAGTCAAAGGAAACATTTTGTTTTTCATTTCTTGACATTCAGACGTTTACACTGATTTCCTTCATATTTGATAGAAATGTCTTTTAAGTCGTATGAGTGACATCACACATTTTGGGTTTCCAAAAACTGGAGTGTGGCCCATTTTCAGTTCTGCTCAGAAATTGTCTACAGGACTGAAGACCAATTTAAAACATTGACTTGGTTATTGGATTGTTGTTCATTTGGAAGACTAATTTGTGGCCAAGCTTTGAGTTCCTTACCCAATTTTAAGAAATAAATTGAGCATTTCTAACACAAAATTGCTATTTCTAACCTCTTACATTTGTCTGATGAAATTTAAAAATTAAATCAGTTAGGTGTTGTCATATTGTTCAAAGGTGTGGGAACTATAGTGCATGTAAACTTCTGAATTTGCAAAAAGTAATATCTATCCTTAAAACTTTGTGTCTGATATCTAGTATGTCTAAATATCTGGTTCAGATTAATATTACTTATTGCTTCTTCCATTCTGTTTCAATCTCAGTTTTTTCTTTTGTTGAATGTTCTGGCAGCATTCTTTTGCTCCACGTCTTATAGCTTCTGCTGAAGAGTTTCAGATATTGTTCAATCGTTAAAAAAACGCAAAGGACATGATGCACACTGGCAAACATTCCCTTCAGGAGAAATCTATTGTCAGATTTTTAGACTTTCCAATTACTTATTAAAAAAAAACTCTGTTTGTAAAACTTTCTTCTTATTGTTTGTTTAGACAAATTAAAATCAAAGTTCCTTGTTTATGTTCCACTTCTAGCTCATTTGTCATCAGAGTGTAAGATTTATAAAGTTTGGTTTGAATTCAGACATTTTAGTCATTGGCTAAAACCAGTCATCAATCACTGTAATGGAGCTTACTGGCATTGAAATTAACAAACCTTGGTATAGAAGAAAGGGGCTTATACTTCAGAGTCAATAAACATAGGCAGACAATGTTTGATCCAACTAGCAAATGTCATTAAGTAAATTAAATATAAGTTGTCAACAAATTAAATAAGCTAGCTTAGTTAAATTTAAGGGTTTTTTTTTCTGAAATTGTTGGAAATTTTAAATTTAAGTCATCATGTTTTTAAATAAGGTATCCAGAAATCTTTAATTTAGTTTACTGAAACTTACAGAAATACTGTTAAAGATGTAAAGCAGAACATTTTAAGGTGCTGAAAAGAAGAAGACTTGTCTGGTACAAAAATATGGACACAGAGTCTGGCGGTTCTGCTTTTGCTGCCAAAGTAGCCCTGACCAGTCAATGCCTGGATTCCACCAGATCCCCTGAAAATTAACTGTGATATCTGGTAGATAGAAATGATCAGCCTGGAAGTTCTGTTAGTTGTGAGGTTGGGTCCTCAAGTTAATCCAGCAAGTCCAACAGATGCCTGATCTACCACAAGATAATGTACCACAGCACAACTTTACCATGATTTTATTATTATTATTATTTTAAATATTTTATCTTAATTGCAGTTTTATCTTGTAAAATACTTTGGTCAGCTTCATTAAAACTGACATTGACAATTGGTTCGAGGTTCCAGAGTATAAGATTGCCCAAAGCCTCAAATGTAAAAACTGTACAAGGTTTAACATTATTAAATTGACCAATAATCTTTCTTCAAACAATTTTGAGGAAATCTACTGTGATCAAGAGTCAATGTTGTTCACCTCACCATTCAGTTGTTATGATGTCGACACTGATCTTTATATTTTTATTATTTTAATTATTAATTAACTAATAAATGAACTTTGTTACTTAACTCAGATATCAAAGTTCTATTTTGTAATTCATGCCAAACATTTTTACCTGACAGGGTTTGGTAAAGTTAAAGCAGACTCATTGATGGTTGGACGAAGATAACCAGACTTGTTGCACAGCTCTGGGAAATTTGAAGCGGTTTTGTGCCCTGACATTTTTCTGTGCAATTGTGTTTTTCTTTGTTGTAGATGCTAACCATTTAAAATTTCGAAGTGTGTAAAAATAGATTCTGACTGTAAAATTGAATAGAAAATTTCAGCAAACTAAGATATTTATCTTTCAAGGCAACATGTTTATTCTTGCAATAGAAGACAGTGGCTGGGGGAAAAAACTCCAACTTTAAAGACGAGGGAAAAGAAATGCTACAGTGGTGCTGTAGAATTTTCATAATATCAGAATCAGCTGACAAAAAAAATACCTACTTTGTCTTTGTATATATAAGCTGCTCTCTCATGCGTGCACAGTTGAACAGCAGAATTATTGTGCTCAGTCTGAAATTTCTCCCACAAGAAGATAAAGAGCCAAGGATGGAAAGCAATCCCTTAATTCCGTCTTGTTCTATCTTTCAATACTCATATAACATAACACATTTAGTGAAAAATGTATTGTATCACTGTATTTTCAAGTGCTTTTTGGTACCTTGATTCCTGGAACAGCTACTGAAATGCTCAATACAGCAAAATCCATCATCATTTGTCATCCGCATGTCTGTAATTTGTCACCTGTTCCACCAAAGTAATGGAATGCAGACATTATGCCAAGCCTTTGCAGAATAATGTGTCAGTGTTAAAGCAGTGAGCGATGCCAGTACAACCCACTGACTTGAGTCTCATACAACATCTGTTTGTTTGATCACTTTTTGGCACTCGCATCCATTTTTTTCTTTTTTTGCTCTTTCATCTTCCTCTATCACCCCGGTTTATTTCCCCGTCAGCAGCCTCTGTTTTAATCTGTTTTCCATTTTAATTTTGTTTGGTGCAACTGATATGGACCTAATACTAAAATCAAGCAAATTGGCAATCACTATGACATTTATACTACTCCTATAATTTTTCTCTAGAGCAATATAATTAGTGGTGTCGTGTGATGTAGCATTAGAGCAGGCGCCTCTTATACGGAGGGCATAGTTCTTGATTGAGATATCCTGGGTTCTTGACCTGTAGTCCATTGCTTCATGTCTTTCCCCATTTCATGTAAAATTTCTTTCATAAAAGGCCACCAGAGCTGCAAAAGACTTTACAATAACATTATATATCCTGCTGACCCTAATAATGTAGGAGACTGTTTTGTATTCAATGCTTCTTGTTGTATTTGTTGTGTTCAAATTTACAAATACATTGTCTTTAGACCTGTGGAACTATTTTAAAACCACCTTTAAATGAAAATGAATTCAATTTTCCATGAGATTATGTCTGCTCATTTATCCTAACACATGGCCCCCCTGCCTCTCAGACCCCCGCCCCGTCTGTAACGGCAAATTAATCCTGAACAAATTAGAGTTAAACCATCTGGAAAAAATGTTTTTTAGCTTACAAGTACATGTATATTCCCCAAATGGGTTTAGTCTGAGTTCTCTACATCTAATGTGCGGCACAATGAAATACTCAGCCTTCCTCCAGAGAGTTTTTCTGATGCCATGAGTGTGAGTGAAGGAAAATGTTGTTGCCGTTTTCTAAATTGGCTTTGTGTGGCCATCTGGGGACACCTTTCTCTCACTATATGATTGCAAAAATTCCTCAAAAGTTTTCTCCGTGTTTTTCTATTTGTGTTTTCTCCCATTTGCTTGCAAAAGTGAAGGGCGTGCGGTCACTTATGTATGCTAAAATCCCTTGAGAATCTGTGCATTTTTGTCAATAGCTGTCAGAATATAGCAATTCAAGCTCATATCTGTTTGAAATTTAATAAATGCAAGCATAATCTTGCAGTTTTCCTAGAAATTCTGGATTCTTAAAGTATGAAGGAATGATAAATATCTTAAAATCTTTGCATATTTGGTATTTGTAAGTGGATCATTTCTGCACTGCAACCAGATCTTAACCTGTATGTGACAACCAGGTATTCTTCAGATTTGTGAAACTTCCCTGCTGTGTTTGCATTTTATGCTTGAACTCTGGTTGCATAGTGTAGTGGATCTGCTTTAGACAAATATTTATTTCAAAGCAAAGTTAAAGTGTAGCATCAGATGTAAAGGGTAGGTAGGCCATCGGCAGTTTTCTTATTCTGAAAATCTGCCTGTGAAACCTTATTTATTATATCATAGAAAAACACAGATTTTCTATGAGATAATAAACTTTCATAAGTTTTCTGTTGGTGCTTTGAATGCACCATTAAGCTTAAGAAAGCCCATTTTGCTTTTCATGTAGTCAGACACGATTAATGGAAACTGCTGTTTTTAACTGGATTTGTGCTGAATTTGAAGAGGACTATAAATGCAGGTTCGGAGCTGGAATATAAATGCTTTCTTTTATTCCCCTTACGATAAACCTTGTTTTAATTTGGTTGATTAATTTTTATCGAGGTTAATCAATTTCTCCATATGTCATATTCACTGCAACTTTCAACCCGTTCTGTTCTCCAACCCATGAGCGGCACAGGGAGAAAATGTCAGAATGATTAGTGACAACGTCGTAAAGTGCTCCCAGTGGAAATGGTGCAGGGTTCCTCTTAGGGCTTGCAACCTTCGTTTTAAAAATAATCACGTAGAGGTAAGAGAGGAGTTGGCTGGTTCTTGGGTCCAGATAAAATTGCTGTATTTTGTCGAAAAGTGCCAGTGCTTCTCTGACTACAAGCATCTATAAATCTGCCAGATAAAACCCATTAATTATCTCCTTGAAGGACCTTTTTTTTCATGTTGGCCAGCTTTACCTTTCCATTTTTATTAATTCCTCTCCACTTAAGCAGTGCCGCCTTATGCCCCTGCAATTTGCCCCCTTTTTATGACATTTATGATTTCCAGACAAAATGCTTGATATTAGTTTTCATGTTCCTTATGACAATTTGCAAAGCATGGATACATGCTGTGATGCATTGCTATTAAAAAGTATTTTCCCGCTTACAGATTTCTTGTGTTTTGTTTTTTTTTCGCACTTAAATGTTCCACATCATCAAGGCAAAGCAAGTTTATTGTACAACAAGTCAGCAAAAAGAGAATTGAAAGTGCTTTACATGATGGCAACATAAAACATTACATTGCAGTGGCATAGTAAAGGAAAAAATCTAAAAGTTGGAATGCAGACTAGAATTTATGACATTCCAGTTTAATATATATAAAAAAGCTAAAAATAGTTTCAAAAACTACAATCAGCCTGACCTCTCAATCAATCACTTTAGCATAAGTTTTCTTACAATACAGCTAAATGATATTTATAACCAACATATCATTTTCCAATCTAAATAATTTCAAGAACAGCTTCTTAGGAGTAGCCAGTTGACCTAAGTAATAAAAAAATCCATTGATAGCTTCATTTTCCATTACACACTTCATTGTCTGATACAGGAGAATGTGACAAAGGAACCCAGAGCAACATCTTAAGGCTCTGCTGGCCTAACATTCCTCAGTTAACATCCATGTTCATGATTCAACAATATCAGAGTTCCAAGAGGAACGACACTGCTAACTAAAAAGAACACAGCTGAATGATCACATTTTACAAAAACAATTTAGCTGTACTTGGGAAAATATGTGGATTGAGGAGAAAGGAATGGAGGAGAATTTTTTCTCTTCATTCCTGTGTCATCTGGTATAAAACTAATGCAGCATTTCACAAAAACATGATCACACCTGCAGAGAGTTTTTGGTGGTAGGTACTTTGAGGGTACTTTACTTCTTCGGGATTTGGATAAATTATTGCTATTATTATATAGAACATGAACACTGCTCTTTGTCAGAAAATTCTGAAAGAGATGGTATGGCCCTCATAGCACAATGATCCACTGTTACACCAGCAGGTCATACTCATAGAGACTCAAAAAAGAAAATGCTGTTGCATGACATTAAACTGGCCATTCATGCTTGAAAACCCTCAAATGTGCCTGAATTAGAGCAATTATTCCAAGAAGAGTGGGCCCTCAGTGATGTAGAAGACTCATTGCCATTTATTGCAAACTCTTTGCTGGCAGTCATTGCCTTCAATGTTGGTAAAACCAGTTATTACTTTTTAGAGCAGGGGTGTCAACATCCAGTCCTCAAGGGCTGATGTCCTGCAACTTTTAGATGTCCCTCTGCTGCATCACACCTGAATAGAATAATTAGGTGAGGCTCTGGAGAACTGATCTACACAAGGAGGAGGTAATTAAGCCATTTCATTCCTGTGTTTTGTACCTGTGGCACATCGAAAAACTGCAGGACAGTGGCCCTCGAGGACTGGAGTTTGACACCTCTGTTTTAGAGGAAATTATTTTTTGACATACGACCAAAATGATTAGGTTTTTTTCTTCAACTAGAGCCTTAAGTGTTACTTTCTGTTTTTACTCAAGTTGCATTTAGTATTGTCGTAATTGTTTCATATTGATCTAAAGTATTAAGACTATGACAAAATGCAAAAACAGTAGAAATCAGTGAAGGGGACAATACTTTTTTCAGTGCGCTGTACAGTAAGCAGAGGCAGTCAACAGGTCTGCGGGGGGAGCAGCACCTATCATTTGTTTGTATTTGATGTTTGTGGGTGGGCTGTGGACATGACTGATGCATGTGTGTTTGCTTTGTATGCAGGAGAGCGCCAGAGCAGCCCTGAAGATGAAAGACTGCCAAATGACTGATCGCACAACGCAGACAGAACACACAGGGGCAGAGGTAAGATGCTCACAGACAGCACACTGAGTGGACCTGTCAGACTGAAACACAAACACAGCATTACACACTTCATTTTCTGACACTTGCCTCGCCACTAAACAAAGCACAGTTTAAATACACATTTCCTTTTTTTTGTGCTATGCCCTAGCTAATATCAACTTCTCTTAATTTTTTTTCTGTTGTGGTCCAAGTTTTTCTCCAACTCCATTTTCTCTCTCCCAACATGTTTTGCTCTGTATTATAGTCCACTACCTGCTCCTCCCATTCTACCTTCAAAGTCCCGCAGTGCTCAGAAAGAATGCTGCCTCCTGCCTGCCTGCTCAATGCCCTCAGCTGACATGGCCTCTTTGGCTTCTCTAAAGGCTGACAGTATGGGAACGCAGGAGACTTAATGGATGACTGTCTAAAAATGGCTGCCTGTAACAGAAACCGGAGCAGAGTTTTTGGGGTCTGTCTCCTCTTCTCCCTTTTTTTCCTCTTAAAACACCTTTTCTTCATCTTCCCTGCTCCAAAGGTTCTTTTATACCTTTAATCCTGGTGTGTATAAAGTTGGCAAGAAACATTGTGAAACGGAAAAAGCTTTGCCATTGTGTGAGCGAGTGGGTGCACAATACCCACACAACACGCTGACTTATCCACACAGATGCAAAAGCAGACAAAGGCGGTGTTTGAGTAAAATCATGCAGAGTTGAAAGCAAAATGAAAAGCATTATTTGGATGAGACAGAAATAGATTAGCATGACCAAAATATTGGAAGAAAAAGAAAAATCTTCTTTTTCTTTTTCTATAAACTTTTACACTATTATTACCTTGTATGTTTCTTTATTTTATTATTCGTGTGAAGACCAACAGTATACAAGTTCTACATTTGAATATGTAGGAAACTTGAGTATAGTTTATGTGAAGAATTTATAAAAATTATGTATGCAGATTGTCAGTTTGTTAAAATCATAAAACTTGTTGCATTTTGTTGGAACAATTTTAAGAGTTTTCACAAATATCTTCACTGAAAAGTGTGCCATAAATTGTTATTCAGTTCCCTGTACCACAAATAAACTCTTGTAAATATTTTCAGAAGTTGCCTAATTAATAATTGGAGTCCACCTGTGTGTAATTTATCCTCATAAATCCAGCTGTTCTTTGAAGGTCTCAGAGGTTTGTTAGAGATTTGTTAACAAATAGCATAATGAGGCCTAAGAACACAACAGATGGGTGAGGTATAAAGTTACAAAGCCATTTAACCTTACCCTGACCTTAAGAGACAGGGTCTGTTGACCACGCAAATTTTTTACCCTGTACACATCCCAAAGAGGTCGCACTGATCCCGTGTGCGCTTTTATGATTTATTTATATTTTTGAGCAGATTTAGCGCAATAGCCTTAGTGTGACGCTCAGGAGCAGCACGGCAGACGGTACGATTGGACAACAGGAGAAGCAATGAGGGTGTCCTGTCTGGCTTTCAACCTGACTGCCAGGCAATTCCCCAAAAACTTACAGCTGTACTAATAGTAGAAAATCTTGATTCAGAGGAGCTAAAAAGAGAAATACACCAGACGTTTCAGATTTTAAATTGTACATAAACTCTCACTAGAATCTTGAAAAGAAAAACATTCCAAAACACAACTTTTAATGTTCCAAGGCCCCACATATTTTATGATATTATGATAGTCAAATGGATCAGCTAAAACATTTAAATCTAAGGTTTTGCCTTTTGACGCTGAGGCTCAAATCCAGGCGTGGGATTCATGCAATAATAATGAGGCCTGTTTTGAATGTTGAAGTCTGAAAGATCAGTTTAATATGTTCTGTTTATGTGTTTATTTTACGTGCTGGTGGTGACAGGACAAGATCTGATAAAAATATTTCACAAAGGAGCTGGCTTGTGGGGATGTTAGCTGCACAAATAACATGATAGCCTACAGATAAAATATACTCAGCATCCAGAGATGGGAAGGGAAATGCTTTCTGCCGCATGTTCAATGTGTAGTAAAGAAATGTATGTGATATTAATTAGAAAAAAAAAATACCCACGGTAGACTAAATGGATAGTTTTGAAAGATTTGAGAAACCTTGCATTTATGTTGTGATGGAAAGTAAAATCCCTCCTTTCTAGCAGCGACAAAATGTTGACTAAGTCTACAGTTGAGGTATGCACAATGATGCACAGAGTGAATCTTGACTCTATAATTGCAGTGCAGCACATGATTGCTGGTGACACTCCCCCTCTGTGATTCACAATAAGTCGCCAAAGCAGGTGCAAACAAGACAACTTCTTACCGTGGCTCGGGAGAATGCCACTTTATTGCTACATCCGAATTCAGGTACAGCTCTGAATCCTGTAATTTTGCCACACTTGTCATCAGTCATCGTACCAGTTGTTTGTTTTTGTACATCTCTTCCTTTCCGCATTTTTTTTTTTTTTTTGCATTAGGATACACCACAGTGTACGAATTGTATGACTGCATTGTACTCCAAGTGCCAGGACTGACTAATGCATTTCTTAGGTAGCCTGAATAGGACCACAGACTATTGTGTGCTTGTTGGTACTTAAGGCTGAAGAAAGCATAAGTGTGGGAGTCTTGTGTGTGCTCCAACATCTGAACATTTGTTTGTGTGTCATTCTGTTTGTTGCTGTTTGTATTTGTTGTTCTGAAGCAGCCATTAGTCCTGGTGTGAACAACAAAGTCGATAAAAGGCTGTTTTGTCAAAGCAACTTAAATGTAAAATATTTACATTTGTTACCCAGACAGTACAATTTGTTCATTGTTATGTTTTCTTGCCTCATCAATATATGAGCCATTAACGTACTATAATTCTGGCTTACCTACCTCATCACATATTGCCTGTCCATATATTTAGTTTTGCTTTGGACTATAAGCCCAGGGGAAAAGTTAGCTGTTGAACGTTTATAGTTTGTGAAGTTGTTTAAGGTTCTTAAATCTGATATTTTCTTTCTTTCTTTTTCACATTCTAATTAATTTAAATAAATGTAATTAAAGCTAATTTCTGACAATTAACTTGATTTGCCTCACCAGGAGCGTCACGAAGTGAGAAATATGCTCTATTTCTATTCCACCAATTCAATGCATTTAAAAGAAATTTAAAAGAAAAGATCCAATCAGCTGTATCCCCTCTCTGTGGTGAAGTGGTTTGATTAATTGGTGAGTAATGATTTGAATGCAAGAAGTGTGGCTAAGTGTCTCATCTGCTCTGCAGGTAGAAAACTGTAATATTAGCATACCAGGTATACTTCCTTCATGCAGTCAGTAAGTCACATGCAATTTTTGTTTCATAAACCCTGAAAAATGTTTCAGAAGTTTACATATGCTATGTTGGATGACATGTTTAAGGTTTCTTTTGGTTTTTTTTGGTTTTTTATATTTACAACTTCACACTTCTTGGCAGATGTCTTGAGATGTTGCTTCAACATTTCAGCAGTGTTCTTTGCGCATGATACCAGTTGTCTTGTGACACTTACCAGTCCCTCCGACAGTAAAGTACCACCTGCCATCACCATTCTTCGAAGTTGGGATAATGTTTTCACTCTTGCCATCTTGCCCATTTTTTCTCCAAATGTAACAATGGTCATTATGGTTAAACACTTGAATTTCAATTCCATCAGCCCATCATGTGGCACCTTATGTTGTTTTTGGAGTATTTGCTTCTTTCATTCTGACTTGCCTTTTAGCTCATGGGTAATGGCTCTGGATAATAGCGCTCTCTTTTCAGCTTCAGACAGCATCTTCGTCAGGTTCTTTAGTTGGTTGATTTGCATATTTTCCACCAAAACATGTTAATTTATGTTGCACTGAAACCTTCTCCTTCTTGACAAAGCTAGAAATTCCCAGTGTATTTGAATAAAGAACTGGCTACACTCAAACATCTGAAAATGATATCCAAATACAAATCAAACTTATATATGTTCGCAATTCTCTTCTTGATTTTTTTTTTAATTCACAAAATGTAAGATCTTATGTTCATGTTAAATACACAGATGCGCCTCTGCTGAACTTAAATTTTATGAGTTGACCCATGAGAAGCTTGCATGCCATGACATTGAGAAAATCCAGCATAGTATGTGTTTATATAAACTTCTGAACTTGAAGAGTCATAATTTCTGAAAACCATTCTGACATTATCACTCTCATTTTTCAGCCATTAAAAAAATGCACATAGTTTTGCTATTATGTATTTGTGTAACGTATTAAAACATCTAGTCTTGTCTGTATCTATTGAAGACGCTAATCAATGAGTTTTGAATTGGAAAATTGGACAAAGTAGTTATTTCTTGCTGGTTTTGTAAAACTACCTTTACAATGCTATGTCCTTGGTTTTAAATGGTTTTGCTGCCTATCATAGGACTATCATGGAGCTATAGAGACCTCCATATGTACGCCCCTCTGGAAGATGAGCTCTTAATTAGGGGAGCAGCTGCCTGCCCGCTAGCAAGCTATGCTAACAGCACAGGTGACTTAACTCAGCAGTAGCTTCCAGCATGTGTGGCCTGATTTTAGCCTCCCACCCCTCCCCATGTGTGCATACATGTGTGTATGAAGGAGATAAAGGCCAAATGCGTTTTTGACTAGGTTCAAGACTTTGAGGGAGACGTTGCAGCATGTAGCAAGGCTATATAGGTTAGCTACCCCAGTGCATCAAGGACAGACCGTGAGCAACCAGAAAAGTGTGTCTACAAGTGGGGCAGCTATTTCTACTGCTTCTACCACTTCTCAGGGTCGAGCAGCTCCCTCACTCTTTCTCCCTCCTACTTGTTCTCCTTCTTTTCTAGAACGTCCTCTCACATTGTTCTTGTTCTCTCTTCTTCTGGCTTCAGTTTGACAATCCCTGAAAGTGAACAACCTAGTCTGCAGAAAGTTTTCTTCTGTCCCTTGTTTTTGTTGAACATTGTGTCCTGAGGATGGTCATTTGCACTAACTCTGTTCCACTGAAGTGTAACTTTTGCTATTGTTTGTGCCCAGGTTATATTTTTAATTTTCAGGACGTTAACAGGACACAGGCCAGATATGTTTTAGTCATTAAAAGGAAGGTCAGAAAATGTAATACAAATACGTGGAATGAATGTTATCACTTCTGAAAAAAATGATTATCCTTTGAAATTAATCTTTCATGAACTGTCCATCCAAAGAAATAAAAATGTAGAAAAACTAAACTTATGTAGCACTTTTCTTTGACCATAGAAAGCGCTTTACTTGAGTCACATTCACCCATTCGCACATACATTTATACACCAATATGTATCAGTGTATAAATGTACTACATCGGTAGGCAAGGTGGGGTTTAATGCCTTGCCCAGGGGAACATCAACACGTGAAAGGAGGAAGTTCAAATCGAACCTACATCCTTCTGGTTACAAGAGAACCACTCTACACACAGTCTCCTCATAAAATCTCATCACATTACTATATATATATATATAAAAAATTAAAAAATTCCCTTCTCACCCACCGCGGGTGGTTCTTATCCTCTGAGCTCGGGTCCTCTACCAGAGGCCTGGGAGCTTGAGGGTTCTGCGCAGTATCTTGGCTGTGCCAAGGACTGCACATTTCTGGACTGAGATGTCTGATGTTGTTCCTGGGATCTGTTGTAGCCACTGCTCCAGTTTGGGGGTTACTGCCCCGAGGGCCCCGATGACCACAGGCACCACTGTGGTCTTCACCTTCCAGGCCCTCTCCAGTTCTTCCCTGAGGCCCTGGTATTTCTCCAGTTTCTCGTGCTCCTTTTTCCTGATGTTGCAATCACTTGGTATTGCTACATCTACCACAACGGCTTTCCTCTGATGTTTATCCACTACGACAATGTCTGGTTGGTTCGCCATTACCATTCTGTCTGTCTGGATCTGGAAGTCCCACAGGATCTTAGCTCTGGCGTTCTCCACCACCTTTGGGGGTGTTTCCCACTTTGATCTCGGGGTTTCCAGTCCATATTCTGCACAGATGTTTCTGTACACAATGCCTGCCACTTGGTTATGTCGCTCCATGTACGCTTTCCCTGCCAGTATCTTGCACCCTGCTGTGATGTGCTGGACTGTCTCAGGGGCCTCCTTGCACAACCTACACCTTGGGTCTGGTGTGGTAGATCTGGGCCTCTATTGCTCTGGTGTTTAGGGCCTGTTCCTGGGCGGCCAGGATGAGGGCCTCTGTGCTTTCCTTGAGTCCAGCTTTTTCCAGCCATTGGTAGGATTTACTGATATCAGCCACTTGGGTTATTTGCTGGTGGTACATCCCATGTAGGGGCTTGTCCTCCCATGATGGTATCTCTGGCACCTCAACCTCCGTTCCCTGTTGTCTGAGACATTCACTGAGCACATTGTCTGTTGAGGCTTTGTCCCTGATGTATTTATGGATCTTAGTTGTTTCGTCCTGGACAGTGGTTCTCACACTCACTAGTCCTCTGCCTCCGTCCTTGCGGCTCGTGTACAGTCTCAGGGTGCTGGATTTGGGATGGAACCCTCCATGCATGGTTAGTAGCTTTCTAGTCTTAATATCTGTGGCTTTTATTTCCTCCTTTGGCCAGCTGATTATTCCAGCAGGGTATCTGATTACTGGCAGGGCATAGCTGTTTATCGCACTGATTTTGTTCTTGCCATTGAGCTGGCTTCTCAGGACTTGCCTTATTCGTTGGAGGTATTTAGCTGTGGCTCCTTTCCTTGTGGCCTCATCGAGGTTGCCATTTGCTTGTGGTATACCTAGGTACTTGTAACTGTCCTCTATGTCTGCTATTGTTCCTTCTGGGAGTGAGACCCCTTCTGTGTGGATCACCTTCCCCCTCTTTGTGATCAGCCGACCACACTTCTCTAGTCCGAATGACATCCCAATGTCAGTACTGTAGATCCTGGTGGTGTGGATCAGTGAGTCGATGTCTCGCTCACTCTTGGCATACAGCTTGATGTCATCCATGTAGAGGAGGTGACTGATGTTGGCCCATTTTTGAGTCGGTATCCGTAGCCAGTCTTGTTGATAATTTGGCTGAGGGGGTTCAGGCCTATGCAGAACAGTAGCGGGGACAGAGCATCTCCTTGGTATATGCCACATTTGATGGACACTTGTGCAAGTGGTTTGCAGTTGGCTTCAAGGGTGGTTTTCCACAGCTTCATCGAGTTTGCAATGAAGGCTCTCAGAATCCTGTTGATGTTATACATCTGTAGGCATTCAATGATCCAAGTATGCGGCATTGAGTCATAGGCTTTCTTGTAATCGATCCAAGCCATGCACAGGTTGGTGTGTCGGGTTTTGCAGTCTCGGGCAACTGTGCGGTCTATGAGGAGTTGGTGTTTGGCTCCTCTGGTATTTACACCGATACCCTTCTGTGCCGTGCTCATGTGTTTATCCATGTGTTTGCTTATCTTGGCCGCTATGATGCCTGACATGAGCTTCCAGGTTGTGGAGAGGCAGGTTATTGGTCGGTAGTTGGGTGGGACTGGACCCTTTGATGGATCCTTCTGGATTAGGATTGTCCGCCCTTCAGTTAACCATTCAGGGTGAGTCCCACTTTGTAGCAGCTGGTTCATTTGGGCTGCCAGTCGCTCATGGAGAGCAGTGAGTTTCTTAGCCAGTAGGCATGGATCATGTCAGGCCCTGGTGCTGTCCAATTTTTCATGCCTGAGACTCTTTCTTGAACATCTGTCACAGTGATGGTTACCGGGGCTTGCTCAGGGAGGTTGCTGTGGTCCTCTCGTAGAGAGATCAGCCACTGTGCATTGCTGTTGTGGGACGCCTCCCTTTCCCATATGCCTTTCCAGTATTGTTCAGTCTCCAGCCTTGGTGGGTCTGCTCTGTTGTTATTACCCTGCCATTGAGAGTACACCTTAGCTGGTTGAGTGGAGAAGAGCCGGTTAATCCTTCTGGATTCATTCTCCCTTGTGTATCTCTTTAGGCGGCTGGCCAAGGCTTGGAGCCTCTGTTTGGCAGTCTCGAGTGCTTCAGGTATGGGCATCTGGCTGTACTTTCTGGGTACTGGTCTTTTCATTGCACCCTTGTGGAGCTCTGACAGTTGGCTCACTTCCCTCCTTGTTACCTTGATTTTAGCCTCTAACCGTCTTTTCCATGGTGGGTATTGGGTCTCATGGTTGCTCTTATAGCCAAGTATCTCGAGGATCACTGATGCTGAGTTGTAGATCAGCTCATTGGTTTCTGTTATGGTGTTGGTAGGGATCGTTCTCAATGCTGCATTCACATTGTCAATGAGACTTTCTGATGGTACTTCACTCAGCCGTTGTAATTGGCGCCGAGGAGGCCTGGTTGTCATTCGGGTCATGATTCTCTCTCTCAGGTCAGCAGCTGTCTCGTTCAGCTCTGTTTCGCTCATTGGGGCCGTGTATCCCCTCACTGGGTGGGGACTTGTAGTTAAGTCCCCACAGTTCTGACATCCGGGTTCCTCCCTTTTGCCGTAGCATTTGTGTTGTATCTCGTCAATCTCAAGTTGTGATAGCAGTTGCCGTTTGCGGATGTTGGAACACTGAGCTACTAGTTGTTTAGCGCTTAGTGTTGACTGGGGATGTCGAAGTAACCATTCCTTCCCCAGTCTTTGCATGTAATCCCTCTGACTAGGGTTACTTGAGTAGTAGCATTCCAACAGATCCACATTTTCATCTCTCGCCCATTTCCGTCTTGTTCCAGTAGCCCATTTGTCATCAAGGTGCTCTGGTTCCCCAACACCTGACGCAGACCTTGTTTGGCCGGGCGACGTCTGAGCCGGCATGTTATGCAACTTAGTATCTCTCATGGTATGAGGTAGGCAGTAGCTTGAAGGGTCTTGCCTAAGGACCCAGACTGGATTCGAACCCTGCCCTCTCGGTGATATACTGATGCCTTATGTATTGAGCTATCCAGTCAGCTACATATATATATATATATATATATATATATATATATATATATATATATATATATATATATATATATATATATATATGATTTTTACTACATCATAGGGGTCATAGTTAATATGCATTTCATTCCTGATATTATTTCAGTGTTTTTATTGTTTTATGTATACACAGTAAACTAAAAACCATTGCAAGTAATGCAGTAGAGAATATGTCAAAACTCTCCAAACAAACTAAAGTGTATGGTAGCAAAACAAAAAGAGGGTTGGTGTGGTTGTTCATGCTCTAAATTCTAATGACAGTGTATTTCCCAACATTTTAAACATTAATGCACTATTCAGGAAAACCTAGGGACATTCAACTTTCGGGTAAACATTTCAGGATGAACCTAAAATGCACAATGACTTATACAGGTGAACTTAATATGACCTTCTCTCAAATTGTGAATGCACATGTCCCACTGTTCAATTTTTAAGTACTGTTTGCACAACTTCCTGTTTTTTCACAAGGAGTTTAACAGCAAAATTCAACATGATGATTGATCCACGAATCAAACTGTTCATTTCCTGTTCAATCAAAATTGGTATTTAAACAGCCCTCCTCATTATCCTCACATTTTGCCTTCATGAGAGAAAGACAATATCTAATAGCTGATCAGCAGTACTTTGCATGGCAAGGGTTCAGACGGGTTGTTCTGAGACGGAAGTGACCACTAAGCTTAGAATGTCATCAGCAGGTTGCAAGAGAGACTGGAAGAGTGACAGAAGACAGAAATGTACATCCTTTGGCTACATCACCCACTTATAAGTGATTCATTGAGAACAGTGTCCTGAGGAACCAGATGAAAAACTGCATTCACCTTATGGCATACTTAAGGAAGGTGAGACCCACCCAGGCACTGGTGCCATCGTCTTGCATGGGCCAGAGAGCATAAATGTTGGACAAGGGACCATTTGGACTCAGTGTTGTTCTCTAGTTGTCAATCTTATGGAGAGAGTTATGCAGTGGCCACTGCCTTCACCGCATGAGCCTTTGGTGGCGGTGTTACCATTGGTGCTTTTTCCATCCGTTGCCTAAACCGTGCGAAGAGAAAATAGGTAGATTAGAATGAATAAGTGAAGAGTGAAAGGACTAATGTTCATAAGTGTAACAAAATGTAACCAAAATAACTTGAGCATGTCTAAAAGTGTAGCAGGGTACCTTTAGAGGATATGAGGGAGATAAAAATTTATTCTAACTATGGGACCTTCAGGTCCCAGGTGTTTCACATCACTTCAGTCCACCAGCTGTTAAACAGAGATGGTTAACGTGCCGGCTGAACTATGAGGACATTCAGGTGTAATAAATATTTGATTTAGTTTTTATTATGAAGAAAATTGCATAGATAAAATACCTGCTGTGCAGCCTAAAAAATTCTTAGTAACAGACGTCTGTTCAGTTACACGATACATTGTAATCTTTGTGAATGTCACAAAGTGAAGCATTTCTTAGCAGAGCAGTCATTTTATAGAAAAATGAAGACATCTTTATGCCTCTTATTGTGAGATGGTTTGGATGTAACCAGCTTTCTTTTTCCCGTCAGAAGTGACAAGACAGAATTTGTTTGAGACCAGGCCTGGGGTGCTTTGTGAAAGAGGTTAAACTTTCCATGTGTCAAAATGTCAGACCTAGACAAAAAAAAAAACAATCAAGAAAGACCAACTCCACATCAAATTGACTAGTCAGAGTTTTAACAGATAGAAATTTTTTTAACCTTTAAGGCCTGTCTCTGTAATTGGACATTACAGTGGGGAGGTGAAAGAGAAACTGAGAGCGTATAAAAGAAGAGGACTTAGAGAGACAAGAAAGAAGCTTTTTTCATGTCCCATAGACCATGTTTTGAACTGGAGGTATGGTGGTTGTTTGAATTTTTAGGTTTTTTTTTTTTTTTAGGGGGGATTGAATCGATTGAGATTGCGTTCTTTCAGCAAGCTAATTTCATGGGCATTCTTGAAAGCATCGTTTTAGGTGGGAATCAAAAGCACTTGGTGGTGAGCTCAGTCTTGCTCCATTTTTCCACTCTCTCTCACTATCTTCCTCTGTTGGTTTCTATACTCAGTAGATTTTAACAACTTTTCTTTGTGGCCTTCCACTTCTGTCTCTTTTCCTTGCTTTGTATCCTCCTCTTTTGTCATCCCTTTTCTCCCCATGAAAGGAATGAAGGGAGCGGAGGGATACTCGCTTATTGTCTCCTTGACAATAAGCGAACTGAATAGAGGAACATTTGGGTTTATCATGCAGATTTATCCCTCTTTGTTTCTCACTGTTTTTAGAAGTTGATGCAGATAGAAAGGGAATATTTATGCAAAAAAACAACCATCCTTTATACTTTATGTATTGTCTAGTGTATAGATAATAATGAAAGGCCCTTGGTTTTATCTGTGCAACAACTTATAATTAGTAATTACCAGAACATATGTGGCAACTTGTCCATTCTGAGTAATCCTCTTTAAATGTAGAATTTTTATTAGAGAAATAACTTAAAATACACTGTAAATGAAGTATGAACAGATTTATTTATGCAAGTTTACCCATTTTTTCTTGTTCAAAGTAACAGACTTATCAGTTTCCATGGTTTCTGG
Organism: Poeciliopsis prolifica; assembly: GCF_027474105.1. Lineage (NCBI taxonomy): Eukaryota > Metazoa > Chordata > Actinopteri > Cyprinodontiformes > Poeciliidae > Poeciliopsis > Poeciliopsis prolifica. The sequence continues at coordinate 622,239 of NW_026562389.1, forward strand.
CATTCACAGCTCACATTTAGAAATGTATCCCTATGACCCTGAAGCGTGAGGTCGCGCATGAAATTTCTAACCAAGGGTCAAGTTTTCTCTCTTTTTGTCTTATTTTTGTGTGGGGAAAAAAAAACTTTCAAGATCTCTGTAAAGGCAAATAAATATTGAAAGACAGGGGAGTTTTGCATTCGACTTCAGTTGAAAAAAAAAAAAAAAAGAAATTTACAGACGATTAAACGCTGATTCTTAAACTTTAGTCTTTTCCAGAAAGCATTTCTGCTTTTTCTATCAAATGAAAGTCATCTCTTGAGTGAACTGCTCCAGAGAGCAGCTTGACTCAACAGATGTTGAATACTGGAGTAAGTTTGCTTTTTGGCTGAATTACTAAGAGATCGTCTCTGTTACCATCTTCCACAAAAGCTGCCAGACTATAAACAACCTTCAACGGAGATATTTTCTGGATCATTCAGTTAGACAGATCATACAATTGTGAAGTTTCCAAAGGACAAAAATTGCAGCACTGTTTTCTCTAATGACTAACCATAGGTCTGCAGGAAGTTCTTTCTGTCTGACAACCTTGAGTCTCATGGTAACAAAAAGCTACATGTGTGCCATCTAGCTCCCCCAAAAGAAACACATCAACTATTTATTTACTTTTTTTGCTTGAGAAAAAATTTACCATTGTAGAAAGTGACCTCAATAACATTCTGGTACTGTTGCTATGATTTCAGTATTTAGACTTAGACAAAAATATTGAATAAACAACTAATAAATCTGTTACTACTTTTAAGTAAAGCAGGTAATTGGGCAGAATTTTGTAGAACTCTTATGACCTCCAGTAAGACTTCTATCTGCCCGACTGATATTTATCTGCAGAGATTGCTAGCCAGCAGTCAGAACCTTTTCAGACAAAATGCTCCTGGCTTCCCCGCTGTTGTTTTGAGACATCATACAGACAGATGGCACTCACCCAGTTTTCATGACAGATTGTATTTCTAAAGGCCTGAAATATTTTACTTATAAACCATGGGGAAGTTTCATAGCCATCTTTCAGCCAGCCAACAGGGAGAGCACAGCAACAACTAGGGGAGGGGCAGTGCTAGGATACTCTATGCTCCAGTCACTACAGCGTCTATTCTTGCATGCTGTTTAAAGGATGGCTACCTCTAGATACCCGCAAAACCTTGGCTATTATTCATCTTCTATAATATTTTCCACTGGTGACATTGGATCAATTATTTCGGTTGGTTTAAATATTGGGGGAGAAGCTGTTTCATTTCTACTGAAAAGGAATTAAGGGAATAAGGAACTCACTGCTGTATTAATGTGCTACTTTAAGCATTACACAGTAGAAACCTTGCTGCATCTAGTTGTCATTATATTCTTGATAACACAGGTGATAATTATTTTGAAAATGTTTTAATGTTAATATTAGTCCTTTAATCACCATATACTCCTTTAAACACATGCATGGCTGCAGTCAGTTGGGGATATATGTAGCACAACCACATGTCCCCTTTCATCTTTGTAAAAATTACAGTAACTGTGCCCTCAGGAAAAAAGCACATCCATAGGTTATTTTTCTTTGCCTTTGTTCCGGGGATGTTTTGTCCATTATTATCGATCCATTATGTCTGGGGGGAAAAGAAGCCTTTGGTCTTGCACGCATTTACTTATGTCTACTCATTACTCCTGTGTAAAGTGTTGACACAGATCATGCTCAGCTACCCCCACCCGCTCTTAATGAACGCTTCATGCATCTCCCTGGGGCTCACAACCCGGAATCAATATGTACAATGAGATATGATTCTGCGTCACCAGTGCTTTCCCCATCTGTTCCACTTTCAGGAGAGGGATGGACGGGTCCGATGATGAGTATGACTATGTAGGTCTTCCATTCCTATTCCTGTAAACTAGATCATTTTGTACAGCCTGGTCCTTACTGAGTAATAGCGCTGCCTGGGTAGAATTAAACGGAAGGCTCAGGGAAGCAGGAACTGGAGAGAGGCAGTTTCCTGCCCTAGATGGAACATTTTACGTCATTCTTCTTACAACTATTTGATTTTTCACTTTACCCTTTATTGAATACATTTATTTTTGTCTTTATTGGTATTAACTTCTTCTGCTTTTTGGGTTTTCTTGCTTTCATGGCACAATAGTTGTTCCCTGGGAAGGATCTGTTTTACTTTCTACATATCCCCTTTCCTTCTCTCTTGATGTATCCCATACCGCCTTTTTCTCCTATCTCATTTTCATCTTTGCTTAGCACTGCCATTTTTTATTGCTTTAAGACTCCATCTTCTTCTTCCCAAACATGTTTTCCTCCTACCTTGCTCACTCTTACTTCTTTCCATCATCTCTTTTGCACTTTTTATAACTATTCATTCATATCACTCCACTCTACATTGTGATTGTCAAAGTCAGCCTTTCACCTTTCACCTCCCTGCAACACAGAGCTTCCCTCTCAGCTTTTTTATTACTGTTACTCTTTCACCCAACTTTGCCTGTCTGGTCGTTGCTCATCTTGTCTTACTATTTCTCACTCACTTTTGTTAACCTTGTGGGCTTCTCTTGGTATTTGTTTTTAAATATTACAAACTAAGGCAGGTGAGTATAAAATAAACACCGTCTAAAGGGAAAAGGGACAGTAATGGTTAGTGTCTAGCTATAAAAATAACTGAAAATACTGCTTTATTGCAATAATGCAGGGAACAAACCTAGTATTTAACATCTGTTATAACAAGACTAACACGTTACTAGAGCAATTAAGGCCTGATTTGCAGTCAAACGTATTGTTCACACAGGATTACATAACATTGGTTTTAGCACTACAAAGCATCCTCACATTAATGTGGCCCACCTGCATCTCCTTAGCAGATTCTCAGATTATAGCTCAAGGACCTATTATTATGCTCTATTAATATGCAATCAGGAAAATACTGAAAACCTACTCAACTTCTATAAATATATTTCTTTTGCTGTAGCATAATAACCAATGTTTATGTAAATGCAAATTTACATAATATTATCCTTTCCTGGCCCTCCAAAACAGGAAGATCTTATTTCTCTCATTTTGCGAATCATGTTTTCACATTAGCGTTATAAATTTAAACTAATCTTAAAAGACAAACAAGTCATCAAAGCAATAATTATTGTAAGGCCATACAGTTTCAGTCAGCGGTTTACATACTGTCATCATTGAGATCATTGTCAATAACTTGAGACTTCTTAGGTATTTTTTTTATTTTTTTTGGATGATAAATACAGCCTTTTACTTCAGTGAAGTTTAGTTGGAATATCAAATTTATTTAGAGTTTTTTCTAATCCACAAATGTCAAAGTACTACACACAGGCTTTAATTTTATATGTAGGCCCACACAAATTGGTGGAAAGTCGCAAAGTAAGCACAGGTTTTTGGATCCATCAATGTCCTCTTCCTGACATAATTGCTAGTTAGTTGAAACTAATTCAAAAAGCTTCCAACCAAAGACTTGGCATTTAAGTGTTAGCCATGCAACTGAGTCCATGTTTCAACCAGAACAGGGGAAATAAGTTATTACATTCAGAACTCAGGCTTTGAAGATAGTAGAAAACCAAATGGTCTTGTTCAAAGTTAAATGGACATACCAAATGACAAAGATCAAGCCAATGATAAAATTACCATTTGGAGGAATCAAGGTAAGACTTTAAAAATGCTAAACAAGTCAAGCTTTTGCTACCTATGATGCAGATGCATTGGACAAAGTGGCTGGAATAATAAATACAAAGAAAAACCTCCATATTTCTTAACTTTGCAACTCAACAGCTAGATGGTTGAAACATGACCATTGCATTCAGTAAGTGAGTGTCACATCAGTAGTGTCACAAAAATTGGTTCAGGCTTAAATGTGGATCATATTGATGACTAGTAAAAAAATGTATGGTTTCCCTGCAACTTGTCAATGTACTTTTAAAAACTATTATATCTCTATAGTTATTTAAGCTTGTATTTGTCATTATGACCTATGATATTGGGAAAAGAAATCCACAATGAAATTTGTGCTCTCAGTTCCTGCATTTAAAATGAACTGTGGTCATGAACTGGTCATGAACTGTTGTTCATTTTAAAAGTTCTGAGCAGAAAAGTAGGTGGGCGCAGAAGAAAACATCGTACAAATATGGTTTTAGAGGCGTTAGACCCACACATTTTTATTAGGTGGTCAAAGTTTGCATCCTGGTCCCATTGCCATGAAGCTTATTGTCAGTGAAATGGTATGAGTCCTTGTTGTTAGCAAGCACGTCTGTGTGTGGGTACATGAAGAACAACCTTGTGTGGGAATATGAAGAACACACCAGCAGTATTTATAAACCTGTCAACCACTAGCTGGATTTTCTTTCTCCTTATCAAATCATGTCAGTGGCAGGAGAAAAACCCTTACACAGCTCATAAACTGGTAGAAATTAATTAAAAAAAAAATATGGTCAGAGCTATTTTTGTATAAAGAGAAATTCTATGTTTAGTATGACTGTTAGTGGTTGAATGCTTGAATGAATCAGGGCTTAGTTAGTTGCCTTAGACAGAAAACAATATTTTCTCTCATTTTGGTAGTTAAACTTTCCTAAATATGGAGGTTTTCTACTGATTATTCATTTCCTTGATTCTATTTTATATTCTAATTGAAAAAGTCAGAGGTACTGTTTGAGTGTAAATCATTATGCTTTAGCAATCGCTATTTTTTCCTTTTTCCCCATTGCTTCAGTTTTCACTCTTTCTAAATGCATTTTTTCTGCTGGTTACTCTATGTGTCATCATGTCTTTTGTTTTCAGGGCATCAAGGCGCATGGGAGCGCCACTTTATCATCAAGGAGACAGCTGAGTGAGTGTCTCTGCTCTGATATCACCTGACTGGACGTGACTGTCTTGTAGTGGTCTCCCTTGATGTAACAGATTGGAATAGAGGGGGTCTTGGTACTAAGGCTTGATTATAACCTGCAGGTCTAATCAAGGTTGATTAGACTTGGATCTGCACTTGTTTTACTTCACAAATCAGCTAATACTCTGCTTATGTCATTTGTTTCCATAATTACAATAGATGGAAGTTCGTAAAAACCTTTAAGCACAGCCATAATTTGGATTTACGCACTTGAGTTTAGTATTTAATTGTTCATCAAAGAAGATTACTCTCACGAATAATAATTACTCATGAAAAGTTCAGAAAATTACTGATGCTATGAATTATATGAAGGTTGGTTATGTGAGGTAAAAGCTTGGTGGGTTAAAAAATAAGCCAATCTTTTGCATAAATCAAGTCCTAGTATGGAGACCTTTAGTGTTTTGCCACCTGCACTGCCTTGTCCTGTAATGTCTACAAGAATGCTGCCTCGTGTGCCGTACTGAGTTAATCCTACCCAAAGGGAGGTGGATCCACTAATGGCTCTATAAGTTCACCTATTTTCTGATAATGTCAATGTCATAGAACAGCTCTGTCTGTTGCAATTCAGTCCTAAAGCCAATGTAATATTTTCTGTGGATTATATTAGAAGGTATACAAGAAGAAAAAAAAAATCTTAAGCCAGACAGTGGTTCAGAGCAAATCACTATTTCACAACATTTTGTTCTTATAAGCCTCTGATTATCACTAAATACATGGTTTTAAGCACCAAACATTAGATCTAATCTCACATCTAATCTTACATGATGCTGAAGTGCTCAAAACCCAAATCAAGATTTTTGCTCACATTTGGTTAATGACTTACATGTTTTATTTTAGGATTGTTTTTATGCTGTGAAATGCATTGAAATATCAATTGGTCATATCAACAGCTGAATAACAAACTATCCGGAAATACAAACAAAATGGCCACTTTATTAGGTACACCTTGGTAAAACTGAGTTGGAGCCTTATTTGGCTTCAGGACAGGCTTTGTTCTGCAAAGCATAGATTCAACAAGGAGTTAGATCTGTGAAATGTAGGTCCATATTGACATGAAAGCATTATACAGTGTCTACAGTTTGTTGACTGGATGTCCATGATGTAAATCTCCATTTGATTGAGAGCTGGTGATTGGTGTACAGTGCTTAGAAGATGGGTAGTCGATAGCTGTAAGGGTAAAGCCATAATTGGCAATAAAACTCAGACTGGCACAGCGGCAACGAGTGTGCCCCAAAAAGAAAATCTCACACACATTTACAGTGTGAGATTTGTAAAACAAATTCTGTCCCTCACAATTAAAAATTGCAACTAAAAATGACACTAATTTAAAAAGTTAAATTAGGAAACTTTTTTCCCAACTGCTTCTGTCAAATTTTACTGAATCGGGACAAACTGCACCCTCAGTTTCAGTCATGAGCTGAGAGGTGTTGTTAGCCTACATTCTTCAAAGTTTAACGTAACAAGTGTTTGGTTTCAACAAGTGGGTTCTTGTACCTTGTATTATCTTAGAGTAGTCTCTCTATTAATAACCCATTTTCATTCAAAGCCCTATTGCTCACTTTCCTTCTTTGGATCATTCTCCATAAACCTGTGAGGTTTTAATTTTAAAATTCTAGATTATCAGTAATTCTGAAATTCTCAAACTAATCTGTTTCATACCAATAAAACTTCATGTTCGACATCAGCAAGATTCCCAAATTCATAGAGCTCTTGGCTTGTTTATGGCTGATTTACTCCCTGTACTAAGTAATAAATTAAAAGGTGTACTATAATAAAGTGGCCAGAAAGTGTAGTTGATTGTGAACATGTGAAAGTAACACATAAATATCATTTTAATTCACAGAAAATGTTATATTGAAAATATGTTGTCAAAAAGGGAGGTTAGAAATTTCCTAAACTAAAAATTGCGCCAAGGGAGACAAGCTGAACGGAGTGCTTTTTTTAAACTATCTTTTCCTCGCCTACCTTCCTGCACTGTACTGAGTTGTAATCAAGCATGCTTGAAGGCTTTAGAGCACCAGTGTATGAATGCAATATCCCCTCCTGTTCGTGTGCAAACTTTACCCTGTTTCTCTTTGCACTTTGAGTTATAATCCCTAAATGCTCTGGCCTTTGGTTGACCTCTATTACTTGTGACTTCATCTAGACCAGCTCCCTCCTCCCTCCACTCAGCCTTATTCCCAGAATATAATTTCTCTGGAAGTTGTAGGCGCAGGTCTTACCACAAAACATGCACACAGATCACAAGTCTTCACTTAAAGGTTGCATCCATTTTAAACATAAAATATAAAAGTGGCTGTTTTCGAATTGTGCGTGTGTATGTATGCGTGGTTGTGGATGTGTACATGGGGCTTTGAGATCCTGAACCCCCATGTTGAAGGTTAAAGCATAAAAGGCAGTAAAAGCCATTAGCGTGTCATTTGTTTGCTCCATTTACGCAAGGGCACCTATGCACTTTGATGCCAATGATGAATGCATGCTTGTTTGTCTGTGTGTGGGTGCAGTTAAGTTTCTTTTTTTATTTAAACATTCAAGCAAGAAAAATGTCATCGTCTTTGTGAGTGTATGCATGTATGCCCCCGATTTTTCTTCCTCATTAAACTTTGTGAGGCCTGACAGTAAAGCTGTTAAATCATTAGTTGCTTCTGGACCAGTTGCATGGAAAGCAACATTAATAAGCTCAACTTTTTCATTTGAGAAGATGAAAACAAGTGTTAGTCTCTCTGGCTAAGTGTTGAGGCAAGGGATACTTCTTGATTAATACTATGTTTAATTTGAACTAGATGATGGCACCAACAGGAAACCTCAACTTTTGAATATATTATAGGCCAAAAGTTATGTCTGTAGTATTACAATCGCCCACTTGCAGACAGACGCTGTTGCCGTATTGCATTGTTCAAAATGTAATTAATTTGCAGCACCCACATTTTTGAGCTAAAAGAAAAAGTATCTTTAAGCAGAAATTTTCAAGTTAAATAAATGAATGTTTGAAGATGCTTCACATTTTGCATTGTCACATTGCAACTGCTGATCATAAGCCTACAGCGGTGTCCAGCTGAAAATCTGTGGCAAGATCTGAAAAATGCTGTTTTTGACTTACTCCATCCAGACTTACTCAATCTTACTCATGGGTCTTGGTTAGTGGATGGGAGGCTATAGATGAATTGGGAAGAATAAAGTAGTCTGGATTTGAATCAATTTGATTGAGCTTTAGCTATTTTGCAAACAGGAATGGGCAAAAACCTGTCAAAGCTTTGGTTAGGGTGAGTTTTATCTCTCTTTTCACCTCAGTGATGCTTTCTAAGGTGGGAAGTGATGATATTCCATCAAAAATGTGCTTTTTCCATTTTGAATAATGTGACAATTTGTATTATTATTATTATTATTAGTAGTAGTAGGGGGAAAATTTTCTGAAACGCACATCTCTAAAGGGTTCCACTCATTCACAACAGCAATGACCCTCTGAGTTTCACAAAATTACACTTTTCATAGTCTAAACCAATTGCCTCAATACATTTAGTGGCAAAACCTAAAGGCCTTGACTGGAAACATCACATCCCATGTTAATGTTCAGAAGTTCCAGGCCGGGACATGAGGATGAAGTGCATTGCTGTGCACCTTATTGGGCTGGCCCTGGACTCTCCAGGCATACCAAGGCCAATGAGAATTCATTTGAATTGTAAATGTCCTGACTCTGTGATTAAGTGCCTTGTGAAGCATACATCTGCAGCGAGCAGAGCAAGTAGTTAGGTTAATATACATGTGTGGGGTACAGGTGGTCCACTGATACTGACTTAGTGGGGAGGGAAAGCAGGTGGAAGAACTGATAGAGAGACAGTCTCTCTCCATGTGGTTGTGTTTCTCTGTGCTTTTATGCATGTGTGGAGGTTTTCAAGCCTGTCCAGTGCTAGTCAAGCTGAGATGAAAGATTTCTTCTCTCAGGTTGGGGTTGCATTTTTGAGAAATGTGGTGTGTGTGTGTGCTATGTTTGTTTCATAACTCTGAGTTGAAAAAGGACAGGAATTATTCCCAGACATGCCTCCATTTGTGAGCATCCATGCATATGTGGATGAATCACATGTTTATATTAACTATTTTAGATATCTATCGTGAACCTGTTGTTGTCTGCCCAGTAGTCAGGCAGATGGGAAAGTACAGGTGTGTAGGTGTGTGCATCCGAGAATGTGGTTTCCAGCTAGAGCTCTATGTTTTCAAGGCAACACTGGATATATTCAGTTGGTCCCTCCAATCTGCAGGTGGGACTTCAGAGGGGAGAGAAGCGGCATCATCTTTAACAACCTCGATTCTATGTCATACCAGAACACAGACGTGAGAGCTGCCTCTGTGGGGGTGTTTGTATGTTTGTGTGTGCTCCAACGCTGGCTAGGCGCCAGAGCACTTACCTAACTGTGATCCAGCACACCACTCACTGTGACTCCTAATTATAGACAGAGGTACTCAAACAGACACATATACACACAGTTTGTACATCCTCTCTTGTGTACCATTCACACTAATGAGGAACACTCCCTAAGGAAGTACCCACACTCCTCTCGACTCCTTGATAGAGGCCACAGTGAGCACCTCCTCTGGCACCCTACCTTCCCATCTTCTACTTGAACAGAATGTTACCAATCCATAAGTACACAAAGAGATAACAACAATGTGAACAAGACTAGCAACATGAAAGGGGGGACTGTAAAGAAAATTGGACGGAAAAAAGATTGAATGAAAACTGCTGTGGGGAATTGAGGAGATGAAATACGGTTTGCCAATGAGAGAGCAAGCCAGCAGAGATCATGTTGAGGGAATGGATAACATGAGACTTGGAATGGCTGGTGAGACGATACAACAAGGAGGTGAAGAGATGGAGAATATTTGTTCTGTTTACTTATTGAGATCCAGAATGCATCATCACAATCCCCTCACACTCCCAATGGCTTTTCTCTGAGTCCTTCTATCTTTACGTCCCCCTTCCTTCCCTTCTCACCTCATTTATTTCTTGCTTTTTCCTTTTCTCTTTTTCTCTCCTTTCTCTATCATATCACAACATGCTGTTATGTGGCCCTCAAGCAAATCCCTAAATCTTTCAGTATTGAGCTCAGGTTGCATTAGACTGTTATACATCGCTGTACCATATGTTATGTTCAATAAAATATCTTCTTACATACGATTGTTTACTATTCTGCATCAAGCTCAAATTAGGATTTTGTAGGAGAAGCGTCTATAAAAGCTGTTGATCTCTTACTCTACAGTACAGACATTACTTAAAGAACATTTACTCGCTGGCTACTTTATGAGATTCTCATCCATTTTGCCTTCATAATTGAGATAAGTCTTCATAGCATAGATTCAACTGGGGATGGTTTGTCATGTATTTTGGTAAACATCGATATGCCAGTACTGTGCACTTGCTGCACATTTTTAGGTTACACATGCATAAGGTGGAAACCACAATCTGGATGCAAGTGCTTTGGATGCAACAAGCAATAGTATTGCTACTGCTGCTGGAACCTTACTGTGATTTCAAAGCACTGCTCATTCTGCCCATTCTCCTCTGACATCAGATAAGGATTTTCATTTTCATATACTTTTCTCTTGCTTGAACCATCCTTTGTGGTTGTGCATTAAATTTACAATAGTTTCTGAACGGCCCATATGGCACCAACAACAATATCATCTGTAGTTACTAAAGTACTCTGCCTTTGCTGTTCTGATACTATATTTAAACTTCTGCAAGACTGTGTTCAAATGTCTAACTGCGTTGCCACCATGTGATTGGTTGGTTACGTGTTTGTGTTAACGAGAAATTGAACACATTTATGGAAGTATGGATACAAACCCCATCTTTGCATACTTTGCTTTAACAAGTGGCTACATATATTATGCATATTCCCTTTAAAGAAAATATATTATCTTTTATAATGAAAACAGAAAGTGTTCAGTGTGAAACAATAACCCATCCATGAGGATCCAAATGACGTGTAATAAATCATATATGTATTCTGTTCCTGTTTGCAAGAGTGGCTAAAAAGGGTTTTTATCGTTCTCAACAGAGCTGTTAGAATTACTTAGTTTGAAAAACAAAAGAAAGGCTGATGATTGTGTTATGCTTCGTGCTTCAAATATTTATATTTTTTATTGCTCTTCAAAAGGATGTTTGCCCTTTAAATAAGCTCTTAGATTGATCAAAAACATCCTCCAGGCAACTGCAATTAGTTTTCTAATTTGTCTTTCTCTGTCCTTTAAATAACTTTGTCAAGGTGTGACCATTTTCTGTCTTACATAGTGCTGACAGAAGAGAACAAAGCAAACAGGATCGGACAGGACAGAAGGGACTGTGGTGGCCACTGCTGTGTGCCTCTCATCCTTTCTAACCTCACCTGTCCTGAGGGGCAGTGCAGGTGGACCATTGGGGCTGTCAGCAAAACGTTCATGTGTGTGCCTTTCTGCATCCCGGAGGGTGTCACAATCTCCGATCTGTGCCCCCATGAATGGCTACTTTCCCCCCACAGGCAGGACACCGCGACACAGGGAGCCAGGCACCTAACCGGGCACAGATGGCAGCGACAGACAGAACGGGACGTCTGTGACATAAACATGTTAATAAATAATTATCTGAACAATGACAGAGGGTACACCAGAGTAGACGGGAGGCGGAGCAGAAGAATAGGCTGGAAGGATACATCATCCTGATGGAAGGATTTAAGAAAACTGTAGGAAAGAATGGAATGTGTTTAAGGTGGAAAGAAGTGAGGCAAAAAAGCGATGAAGATAAAAGATGAGGTTTAAAAAATTCTAACAAAATTGTGGAAATTACACTGTGCACTGTAGCAACAACTGTTGATTACATAGTGTCTCAGTGTCTTAGCTTTCTGTCAATGGTTTTTGAAAGTGGCTATGACAGAATATTATATCATATTATATCAAAATGTAACAACAAACCTTTGTAAAGAAAATATAGAGGTTAGACAGATCAGAACGAAGAGACTCAGTTTCAAACATGGAAGGACAAGATGGTGGATTTAAACCTCTGACAACAGAAGCGAGTAAAACGATGAAGTGCATTGAAAATACAGAAAAGCTTCAGAAGTCTGTGATTTACATTACACATAAGCCAAACCAATGGATGAAAAATTAGTTGTGAAGCTTGCAGAGATCATGCAGACTAGCTTGTACAAGCATGTGTCCTGTGCTGACCTGGCGTAAAACAATACAAATTTATACAGAAAGGCCCTGTTTGCTCCCTCTTCTCCCCTTGTAAACACTGCCTTGCCCTCTGTCCCCTTTTAATCGCACACCTGTTTGGCATTTATTCAATCTTTCTTTGTTTTCTTCATTATCTTCTGTGTGCCGATTGCTTTTGCCACTTACTCCGGCTTTCAGTGTCAAGCACCATATTTGTGCCCAAATATTCATATGTTTAAGGAACGGCTTAACATAATTAGAGAGTTTGACTGCAGTGGACATGAATGTGTTCGCTGTTCATGCGATACCACTTTGATTTTTGATTTTTGATTTTTCAAACTCTTCCTTCCTTCACAACCTCTCCCCCTTGTTAATGTCATATTATTTGTATATGACAATAACAATTGCGATTTTTGATCATTTGTGCTTTTTTTAATATTTACTTCTAATTACAAACAAAGATGGCATTTTCATAAATTAATGCTGGCTGTACCACTAATCCTGATTGCTAAAATGTGATCTCAATAATCATCTTCTTTCCTTTATAATAATAGATACATCAAGGTGCTGTTCTAATTTCATCTTGAATTATAAAACAAGGTTTTTCCAGAAAAAAAAAGATCTGCTTTGTATTTAAATGATTCAATTTACTGTGATGACAACACCATTTCAGTTGTAGTTCACATCTCTTTTTATTGTTGATGCAAAATCTGAGCTTTTAAATGCTTAGAGGATAAAACCAGACACAATTAATGTAGAAATACATTCAGCTGGTCTGACCCTTCACATTAACCCATGCAAGCATATTTACAAATACCATACTCAACCATTCCCATTTTCCCCTTTGTATGCATCCCATGTTTTTATCTCCTCATTTGGACTGTGTCCATATGTGTGTTTACCATGCTCATATTACACCATCTCTTTTGTGTCTTTTTGTTTTTCCATTCGTCTACCTTCATTTGTCCGGAAAGCAGTAAGCAGCATGGTGTGACGGAGGAATGCAACAGGTATGCATGTCTGAGATGTGTCGCAACACAAACCTGGGCCTAACTATGTTTTTTTCAGTTAAATTTCATTTTCAAATAATGTCTTTTATAAGACACTGCACAAAAACAAAGAGGAGGTCGGGAATTTGGTGTGATCATCTTGCTCTTTTTTTATTTTGATCATCACTGACTGATCCATTGTGGCAGGCCATAAAGTATGTAATGGCTGATGTGCCCTCTGGAAAGAAATAACCTCACAACTGGCCCAGCTTTGTGTGTGCCATCTGCCACCTATCCATCATTTTTCTACTCATATACTGCTCAACCTGTTTCTCTCTCTAATCAAGACAGCTGAACATTTGATTTACCTTCGTTATGGTAAATTTGACCCCATGGGTGTAATCCAGAACATTCTATTTCTGTCAGTCTCAGAGCTTTCAAGTGGCTTTCTTATCCCTGCCAAATCTCCTCGGCTCTCTTCCTTTCACTCCTAAAGATGGAAATCAAAACCCATCTGTACGTTCTGACAGCATGTGTGAGAATGCAGAAAAAGGAGACTCTTGATTGACTGTGGCAACACAACTGCTTCAAACGGCTGATACCCTATTTTCAGTCTTGATTGACTGAGCTGGGTAGATTCTTAACTGTCCCGGAATAAAAGTTTTAACTTTATGACTCCTAATGATATCTCCTCATCACATTTTCCGTGCTTGATGATGATAAATGCAAATTTAAGAAGACTGTTTCTGCTGGCGTAAAAAATCTACAGGGACATTTATCACTACAAGCTTCATTGTCTAGTTCTCCTAATATAACATGTGATTGATATTTTGATAATCATATTATGGTGTCCTTAACATTGCTGCCGTTTATTATTCGTTGCTCTTTTCAAATCAGCATTCATCATTTGTTGTATGTGGCATGATTCTCTTGAGATTTATAAAAACAAATTAATTTGCCTCAGCAGTCATTTGCATGCCTTAACTACCTGTCTGGAAGTAATTCATGCTGCGTGAAACCTCAGGTTGGCTGTTTTGATTGATAGCAGGTGATTTCCATAGCTGTGATTGCATTACCTTGTTGTTGGCACAGTTGGGCTTCGGGACTTGTCACAAGTCAAATTTCTCACTAAGTTTAAACTGTTTGAACTCCACCTAACACGACGTGCAGAATGTTTGTGAAGCTATTAATTCATCAAGAATAAGAAAATAATATTTTGTTTCTACTAAAGTCAATGTCTTTTTTTGTGATAAATTGCTTGGGCTCGGAGCCTTGAAGTAGAAATAAAAGTAGAGAAAGCAATAAATGGGTTAGGTAAATTACCACTCAAAGGAACGTACCTCATTTGCGAAAAAATAAATACAGCAATAGATAAAAAGCAGCATGGATATATAAAGTTACTTCCTCAACACATCTGAATCAGATGAACTGCTCGTTACCAGGAATTTAAGCGATTTAATTCTGGTTGGAATAGAGTTTCATCTAAAAGTTGTCAGTGTTTTGAGTGAAGTCTGAAGAATCAGAGCGATGTAAGAACCAAATAAAAGAGCACTAGGATGTACTATACATTACTGTTTTATCAATTTGAGCTTATAAATCCTGGACTCAAATGCATGCAGGTTAATAACTGAATGCAGTTTAAGAACTGAATGCAGTTGAGTTATTCCTCATTGAGGAGGATTGCTCCAAAGTCAGTGTCTTCAAATAACCAACTGGGCTATGAGACTGAAAACATTTTTTTCACCAATTGACATTATGAACACATTTGGAATGGATTGGATTAAAAGTCTTCTTGTCTTGTAAACTGACTCAAATTGAATGAGTGCAAATGATGCTAACTGAAATGAACTAGCTCTGTAAATGCTGCAAATCTTATGGAAATCTTAAGGGTCTATATTCTCTCAGCCGATGTTTTCCAACCCTGGTCCTGGAGACACGCTGCCCTGCATGTTTTATTATTAAAGAAAAAAGCAGCAATAATTCTGATGTAATGAATTATATGTCAGTGTTTATACATATCAAAATTATATCAATGAGTATTTTTAGATCTTTTGAAAAAGCAGTTAAGTTTCCAATTCATTGTTTGTAGCAACTATTTTAATAGTGCTGATCTGTTCATCCGAGCGTAGAGCTGAGTCTTAAAAGACAGTATGTTGGTCTCGTCGATTATTAAGGTTACTTGTGGAATAACTTAAACCAAACGCATTAGCTGCAGCTTTGTTTTGATTTAGACGTTATCTCATATTCATGATTGCATGACCTTTTTAAAGAAAGCATTAATGTCAAAAACAGACCTTGCTCAGTATTCATCTTAGTGTTCATTGTCTATTATCAGAGCTTAGCAGCGTTTGACTATCAGCTGGGACACATAACCGTGTTCTCATTCGATTAGCCTAAATTAGACACAATTGTCTGAGTGTGTCTGATTTTGATTTAAAAAAATGAACAGCTAGGACAAGGCTGGGCAAATGATCAAATCAAGAGTGAGCATGGAGGATTTAGAGTAATGGGTTTGGAATAGCATGAAAAAAAGCTGAGAAATATTTCAGTGCTCAGAAGAAGGCCAAGTTGCTCAGTTTGGTCTCTCGAGGGAAGTTAGCATTTTATCTGCCCTTTTCTGGTGATGTGACATGTTTTTTCCATCGCTGATGATTACAAAACAGATGTGTTGACTCAATATGACAAGCATGAAAAAAAGAATAATGTGTTGAAACAAACAAAACAACTGTCATTTTTTTAGGAAGCTGCAAAGCTGTCAGAATTTCTGATTCTGTCCTGCAGAATTATAGAGGCTCACTGAGATAACAACCGATGGCTCACAATATCACTAGAGAGTTGCTCTTTAAGCCTTTGTTTTTCTTCGACTCACATTTTCACCCGGCCCTTCTTAGTTCACTGTTTGATTGATCTGCTCTGGCCTTTCCGCCTTAAGATACTTCATGTTCTGCACTGGTTTGCGAATTAAAATGTGATTGATCCGTTGTAGCAGCAGACAGATCACGGCGCCTTAAGCTTAATATCGAAAGTGTGAATTTGTGCCATCATGCTGATGCATCTGTGCGTCCATGTGTTATCAACCATCTCTGTATTTGCCTGTGCGAAGACAGTGACCATATTTGCAGAGAGCCTGTGCTGGAGTGAGAGTTGCGGAACAGCTGGTATGTCTCAGCATGTGGGGCTCTCATGAGGAAAGCATGTGAGATTATCCTGAAACACAGCAGGAAGCTATTTAAACTCTCCTTGAAACTAACCAAGCATTTCCTTTAGCTGCTGTGCTTCTTATTGTCTATGAGAAAGTCTCTGTGTTTCTGTGGCTCGTTGTTTGGCAGCCTTGCCAACTTTATAGATATTTTAGTTCAGCAGTGCTGTGCAATGGGTTAATATACATTTTGCCAGCCACTTTATTAAATACCTCTTGTTAATACCGAATCAGACCAACTTTTGTCTTCAGAATTGCCCTTATTCTTCAAGGAACAGATCGGACGGTAAGTCTAAATAATTCTCCAGAATTTTTTGTCTGTATTGACACCACTGCTTTGTGTGGTTAAAAGATTTCTCAGCTGGACATTCAGGAAGAGAATCTCCTTTTTCACCATTTTACAAAGGTGCTTTATTGGATCAGGATCTGGTATTTATGGAGAATTTAGGAGTCCAGTGAAC
The DNA here is from genome assembly GCF_027474105.1 of Poeciliopsis prolifica. Lineage (NCBI taxonomy): Eukaryota > Metazoa > Chordata > Actinopteri > Cyprinodontiformes > Poeciliidae > Poeciliopsis > Poeciliopsis prolifica. The sequence continues at coordinate 638,980 of NW_026562389.1, forward strand.
TTGTCTTGTTACTGTTACATTGTTGTTTTTTTGAGAAGCAATTTCAGCAATGCTCAGTTGGCTCCAAAAGTCTACCAGAAAAGTACCACCCATAAAATAACACGATAAGCACCAGCTTGAACTATAGGTACAAGGCAGAATGCCATCTCATTAAAGTCACCTTCTATCATTAATGCCAACTTCAGACTCTCCTGACCAGGAAACAGTTTACCAGTTTGTATTTGTCCCATTTTGATGAGCTTTGTGAAATGTAGCCATAGTTTTCTTTTCCGTGACCTTCTGCTGCTGTAATCCCATCTGCTTAAAGTTTGGAAGCATTGTGCTTGGAGAAGATTCCATTAAATGAGCAGACATTGACCAGGTATCTTTTTTTAAATACTCTCAATGAATGTGAGGTCGGGTTGTATATGAAAATTTCAGAAGATCAGCCGTTTCTGAAAAACTCCGAAAAGCCCAAATGGTACCAACACCCTATGTCACATTCAAAGTTACTTAAATTACTTTTGTCCCCCCTTCCTGAAGCTTTGTTCGAACTTCAACATGTTATATTCATTGTGCTTTTATGATGGGTTGACTGATAGTTTGACCTGCAAGTTAAACCTAAATGGTTTGAGTTGCTGCCGTGTGACGGGTTGATTTCCGACTTACATTATCAAACAGTTGAATAGATGCACATAGTCAAGTGGAAGGACTAGTGTTCTGGCTACTAGCATAAAAGACATCGCATATCATATCTATGCAAGATTTTCCTTCCCTTTTCTTGGCTCCATTCTTCATTACCCTGGTGGAGCAGGTCTTTATTAATGAAGGGACATCTGTTTCATTAAAGCAGAAAGATGCCTGGGAGAGGAAAGGATGGAAAAGCTTTAAAAGGGAGCACATGCAGAGTACAAAAATGAGCGGGGGTCAGACATGGAGAGATGCTTGATGGCTGCAGGGGGTTTAGAGGCAGACCAAGTGGACATAAAAGGCAAAATGAAATAGACATGCAAGGAGATGTCAGACCTTTAGGCAGGAATGCGCTCATTAAGACTCATGCAGTGTAGAGTTGGGTCCTGCTTTTTACACCCATGCATGCATTGTACCTTCACTAACAATATCACATAAATCATGATACAAAAAAAAATGCTACACGTCAATTTTATCCCAAACATGTGGCTCTAAGGCAGCATTAAGCGGTAAATCATTACATTTATCATGATTATGGTAGCAGAAATCATCAACTCAAGGGACAATAACAATAATTGAACTGTATCAATTTTAAACTCAAGGTTTGAACACCATCATTAAGCAATCCCTGTTTCAGTATCTCATGAAGAAATAGCCAAGGTACAAGGACAAGGATAGCATATTTAAAAGAGTTTGTTTGTTCATATGCAGCAGTTTCAAGAGGCACTGCATCTAAGAATTTGAAGACAAAGTGGCAGATTGTTTTTTGGTCTTGTGCTACACAACTGAAATATTTCTGACACTGTCCTTCAGTGCTGCATGTTTGAAGCAGAGAGAATCAGCAGGATTCATATTATTTATAATGAAATGGTAGCCAACAACCTACAATATAATGTAATTACTCATATTTAAAGTGATGTAAATGCTTTGTTATAGTAGCAATAAAAAAACCATTGGATTTAGCTGCAGCAGTAATTCTATATATATTCTGATATATTAGAATTTATTTTACTTAAGCAAACCTATTGAATCAAATTTGCTAAATGTATTTTTTAAGTAAACAGGCTTAATGTGCAAAGCATAACACTGTTTTGCTGTTGTGGTTTTATGGAGTGGCACTCTGCAAGTATAGAAACTTGCTAGCTGATGTCAGTGGCTACATTTGTCTTGCTAGATGATTGAGTAGAGTTTGCAGTTAAAAGACAAACCCCTCATAGCTTGTTTACTATTTTAAAGTAGTGCTACCCTAATTAGAGTCATGCATATAGTTATTTATCTATAGCACCGTAAAGGTCTATTTTTTATTACTGGAAATGTTTCTCTTTTGGCAAACTGAGTTTATCAAGTTTTCAAGAGAGGGAAAAGTGTAGCACTCCTCTTTCAGACAGCTGACCAGCAGTTTTCGGAGTTGCTAACATCTTAATATAGCTTGATGCCCAACTATACTAAGATATAGCTGGACATCAAGCTCTATCAGTTTTAGACTGATTGTCAGTCAAAAACTGACAATCAGCCTAAGATTTTACAAGCCAGACTTTACATCACCTGAGGCATCAAAGCATGCCGCCAGTAGAAGAAATGTGATTCTGCATATGTTGATGTCTTTTATTGAAAATGTTTTTTTTTTCCCGCACAGCACACCACACAAGTTCAGCAGTTTCATTTTGGAATGAAATTATTCATCCAGTAGTTTCATCAGCATTTTGTCAGTATGCCAAACGGAAGAAATTATTACTGTACATAAAACTGAAGTAAAATCAAGAGCGAAGCAGTTTTCCATTTGAAAATATAGTACACAATAGACAATACATTGAATCATAAATCACCAAAATGGAATCAAAATAAATAATTTTCTCAGAGTTGTAAAGTTTTGTCATACTATATTGCAGCTGAAATCATTTTGCTTGTTTTGGAGTAGTGCTTGAAGTATACCAAGCTCATAATAATTTGCGATTTAATTTGGCTGTCAGCTAGCAATCAAGGCCGCAGTCAGCTTGTTTTTATATTTAACTGGGAAGTCACTTGAGATTGCCATCTCTTTTTCAAAGGACAGATGGCCAAGGCATGACACCATTACAAGTTGGGAAAAAAGTATGAGCTAAAAATTTAAATTAACATCAACACACATAACAACAAAGCACACGCTGCAAATCATACATGTAAAAGTTCTAACAGTTTTACGCTTAAGTTACAGTTGTATTTTCTAAAAGCTTTAAGCGACAAGCTAAAATATTAAGCTTTGGGGTAGTCTGAAGATAATTCCTTTAACAGCGTTTAAAAGAAAAAAAGAAAGGAAAGGAGCCAGCTCGAAGATGCTTAGCAGATTTGTCAGTCATATTTTGCCACTTGCACATTTAATAGAGCATTACTATAATGAGAGTGATGGGTGGTGCTCCATTCGTTTTCATACCATGACTGTTTTTGAGAATTATTCCTACTCCTTGTAGGCCAGGATAATGGGTATGAGCCTTCTTTCAACCAGCTGACTGACAGTGAGCAGCATTAGGTGGAGGGGTTTATATCTGTGTTGTTCTATGTCACAAACAGCCTCAAAAAAACCCATAGGTTAGGTAAGAACATTTTTTGGAAAGTCTATCTTTTTAAAATCTTGCTATACTTTGGTGACAACTAATGCCTTGTTGGTGTATACAATTTGTGAAGTTTAACTTTAGAGGTTTATAGTTTCTTCAGATTCAAACACACATCGCTGTTAGACGAAATATGATCAAATAAAATTAAAATGATGTTAATAGGATTTTGTGCTAGAGTGGATCACCTCCTCTTATGATGTCTCCCTGATCACCTTTTTTTTCTCACACTCATTAACTGAACGTGGCAAACCACACTTGTATGCATCATCTTTCTTGTCATATGAATTTTAAAAAAACAGCTCTTTTCTGAGAAATGCAACCCATTTCACTTTGCTTTTAAAGCTATGCTGCTAATAAGCACAGTTTGATGCACATAATTGCAAAGAGCTTTGCTCTTATTCATAAGCAAATATGAGCCACAAGAACTGGACTTTACCTTCTGAATAAAAGAAAGATAGCCATTCTGTAATTGTAATCACCCCTTTAAGCTACAGCTACCTCATGCAGGAGTTGATGGCCTCTTCTAGTACTTTATAGGGTGACATAAAATGCAACTAAATAGGACATTTACAGCTTACATTCAGCACTGTCCTTTAAAGGGAAAACACAGCACATTAGATTTGAGTAGAAATGCAGTGTGAAGGAACTAAAGAGCAGAACAAATGGGGATAAGTGCACCAAAAGCTACTTTAACTACATGTTTAATTTGAGGTCATAATGGCAATTACAAAAGAACCTTGCAGAAAAAGAAATGTGTTGGATTACAAAGTGGAGTAGTAGGAGGACAATCAAAATGAAGTAAATTCAAGTGGAAAACAAACTAAAATAGGAAAAAGGAATATTTTGTAATACTTTCAGGTCAGATATGGTCACAAAGTTACTACTCACAGCCACATGTTAAATGGCCAAGGTCAGATAGAGTCACTGTAGGATCACAAGGTCCCAGCAGAGGACCAGGTTATAACTGACAATTGTAATTAGGCTAATTAGTGTAACAAAACCATCATCACAGTGGGTAATGACCTGGGCAGGTCAGCAAGTGTGACGGATGGATGGATGAAAGTGAGAGAGAGGCAGGTAGAGTATTAATTGGGGTAGGGCTAAGGAGAATGATGGATGAGTTAGTGGGGGGGAGTCATAGGGAGACATTTACAATTTGAGGAGATCAGTTTAGCAGATGTTGAGGGATGTACTGAAGCCAAGACAGCATGAGTGTTATATACCTTTAATCTGTCTTTCTCTACCTTTTGTAATGTTCACTGCCATTCAAACTCCACTGAAGTTTATTTCACACTTCAGGTTGCAACAAAACAAACTACAAACCATATTTACAATGATACACTTTTGTGTAACCCGCAATAGGACTGCTACCCAAAAGCTAAATATCAGTGGCTTTTGTCCCAGAATCTTTGCACGTCTGCAGAACAGTAGAAGATAAAGAGGGATTGTTTTTTTTTTCAAGACTACTGAGTCTAAATCAACAGAAAAATGGCTTTAACAGACAATTACTGAATGGCCCACTTATTAAACCCAGCAGAAAATCAAGGTAATGACCCGAGGGGCGCATTGGCCCTAAAAATCTTATAGATTAGGAGAGCATTTGCAAGGCAGAGTAGGCAAATTTTGCTAAGTAGAGATGAGTCATACAGACATATTTGTTCCAAAGATACACAGACTACATAAACTGGTTGAAAACCTGCTGAGACAAAGTATCGGTTTAAGGTTTGGATACTTTATGTTGTGACCCAACATGTTGAAGTAAATAGACAACACTGAATTATGTCGATGTGAAGCTGAAGTCAGATAACTAAAATTCTTAGTTCAAGACAGAACTGCAGTGAACATGGGTTTTAACTACATCTCAAAACCAGATTCACAATCAGACACCCGTGCTAGTCATTTGTCAAGAGAAAAAAAAGAAAAATCTATCAAATAAGCATACCCTTGCTAAATTTATTTTTAAACCCTCCAGCCAAGTTTATACCGAGTAAAACTCCACCAGCCCGTCATCTATTGTGACTCAGTTGGCCTCCTACCCACCCACACACTCAACCACTCGCCCTTCAGCCTCACTTCACACGGGATTAAATGTCTTAGAACCAAAGAACATGAAAGAACATGACATGTGAGTGAAAGACTGTGACACACATGGGGGAGAAAAACGGGGGAATAGAAAGAATAGTGAAATAGAGTGCAAGAACAAGTGTTTTACTCCGAAAAGGTTCAAAACATTTAATACTTGGCAGGGGAATCTGAATGTGTATATGTAAAGAAACATCTAAAACATCTTGTCCTAAGTTATTTTAGGATCAGTCCTTTCAAAGTCTGAACTTCACAACACATAGTTGAGGTAATTTTTGTGACAAAGAACCTATAGATGTTGATCATATTATAAAAAACAAAAGTGTTTGTACTCCACAAACCCTGCGTTAAAGAGGTTGTAAACAATTTCTGTGACCTCCCTAATTCCAACAGCAAAGATCAGTCCTAGAACAAAGTCGAGAATACTTACAAGATTATTCATGAACTCTGGGTTACTTCTCACATTAGCTTACATCATTATTTCTGAGTTTAAATTACAGCATTGTACGCTGATGTTTTTGACAGAGTGCTAAAAAAATAACATTGTTGTGAATCTGCCATTCACACAGAACACCGGGGAATGCCAGACGTCTACCATAGAAATATACATAATCACAAGTATATAATTTTGAAAGATATTTTATCCTGTTTTGTAAGGAGTAAACAGACATGTATGTGATTTTTGTTACATTTTGCAAACTTTTCCCCAAAGCTTAGAAAATGCCTGCTGCTGAAAGTGGAGTTGATGCCTAAATGCAACACTAATCTAACACAGGACTCTAGACTGCAGCTGAAACAGCAGGACAGAAAAGTTTGCGAAGGCGTTTGTGTGTGCATGTCGTGTGAGTGACTGCGCACTGAATAACGGTAGAGCTGTTGTCTCTGACACAATAATAGGTGCAAACAACACTTCCTCCTGCCGTTCTTGCTCTTTTCATGGAACGAGCGTTTTTCTCTTTTTTAAACAAAGAATCATTAACACAAATGTGAGAAATTTGCCAAATTTCATATACATGTGGACCTTAATAATGTATTGCAAACTATATAACTAGATCTGAGAACTACCATAGATTATAACATGATGATAATGAGGGTGGGGTGGTGAAGAAATGTATTTCACGCTGCATGATTGGTGGGGTACAACTTGGACTGGGATAAATCATTTGTTGAGTTGAAAACAACAAACTCTTTCTGAAATAGATGCTTTTAAATGAAATGACTCAACTCTCTACAACGAGATTTGCAGAACAAGCTAATTTAAGGCCAATGCAGTGCTTATATAAGGAGTTTAGATACATTAATTCAGAAAGGGTCAACTTGAGCATGTTAGACTGATGTTTATCATGACCTTATATTGAAATAGGCTGCTGCAAAAATAATATGACAGTCCTGTTGATTGCATTATATTTATAAATATTGTAGTAAACTACTTTTAGTGCCTTGCAAAAGTTTGAGTGGCCTGTAAACCTCTTCAAATGGTCATGCTCCTGAACAAAACAAGGTGATATTTACTCAAAATCAGGGGCTCATGGTAACTTCAGAGAAGCTGTAGAATTTTTCAGATCATATTTGAGGACCTGTTGATGCAGATTATGCAATGTACGTACAACTCTGGTGGCTGGTATGGTAGAAAGTGAACTGCAGTAAATAGTGTATGTACAAATAGGTCCAACTACACAGAAATAAATTTCTTGTTAGAATATTTTCTGAAATCTTTCAAATCTGATTTATGGGATCTTACTCAGTGATTTGTTCCTGTTAAAATACAGTGAGTTGGTGTTGCATAACATTGCATTTTTTTCTGACTCCAGGATTTTAGGAAGCTCAAAAGCACAGAAGATTATTAAAGGTTCACAACCCTCAAGCACATTTACCAACTCTTACGGAAAATAATCCCATGAGGATGCAGACGCTACAAATGAATACAGCGGCGGCAGAGGTAGTTTACAATAGAGGTTGTCAGAAGGAAGAGAAATTAGGACGTCTTTAGAAAGAGCTGGAGAATTGGAACAGACACGGGAAATCTCATAGTTGCCATGGTACCAGTGGAAAGGAAAGAGGAATCCCTGTAGTGTTAAGCATACACGTCTTGTGAAATTCTCCAGGGCATTTAACCCACAGGCCCTCAAAAGCACTTCGATCTGCAGGTACAGAGCAGTGACGTGCGGTCAGTGAGGCAGAGCCTCGCCTGTCATAATGGAAAAATATGATAAAATTATCTATATTGCCATTTTCGCCCTGTGGTTGGTATTGTAAAGTATTTAATTTTTATTTAGCTTAGCCATTTTTGATTATTTTTTTCTGCAAAATCACAGAATTTTTGCATTTTCCCATTCAAATGCTCGGAAGTGAAGTTGGTGAGGCAGCAGCGAGCTGCGCCTCACCTGGTACTGAACAACCTGACTGCCATTCTATGAGAGCAAGCTCCTCCTGTATGAACTGATTTTCCATGTTTTAGCTTCTGTGTATAATGTACAGTGTTTTTTGTCACCAACTGTGTGTGCAATGTGTTTCGTGAGCTGAGGAGCGATCAGAAACGGCAGAGAACAGATTCGAGGTGAGGCAGGCAGTTCTCCTGCCTCATCGCAGGGGGCGCTCATGATCCCAGACATTGTGACTCCACGACTGCAGAGTAAGAGAAAGAAACAGCGAGCTTACCATACAATAAAGTCAAGTGCAGCGTATATTTATGCTTTTCTGCTCTTACCACATCAATCACTTATTAATAATAGCAAAATAAGCTAAATAACCATATTACTGTGACAGACTGAACGTTCTGCTCTTTGTGTGGGAAATATTTTGAGTGTTTTCTTGTGGCGTTGTTGTCAGCTGCTATGGCGACAAATCTGTGAGTAGGATGCAGAGACCAAGAAAGACGTGGTTTTGAGTTGCACTTTAACAGTTTTTCCCCTTTGCTGTGGAGCACAGCACGCAACTAATAATACTAATAATATCTACATGTCCAAGTCTACATGTCCAGTTAATAGAATTACTCTACGGCGGCTGCGCCGCTACGCATGAAATGTTGAACAATACTCTTTTTGCCCTCCAGCGTTGTCCGCATGCGCGAAATTTCCTTACGTAAACAATAACATGCAGGGGGTCTATATTTGTAAATATGATTTTGATTAAGTCGGTGCCTCACCAGCTATGAACCTCACCGCACGTCACTGGTACAGTTTCTTTTTCACAAGGCTCAGAACAATGCAGACAGTGTTAGATGCTGCAGGATGCAGTGGCATATTATGTCGTGTGATTCAGGTTTGACTATATTTATGATTTTGTTCTGACATGATAATGGCTCTCATGGTTTCTTTGTTTTTCATTTGTCCAATTATGTGCTTTTCATGTGAACTTAATGATGTAAAGGCTCAGGGCAGAAGTGTGATTGTGCTTAAGTGTTAGTCATTTCTGTGCTTAAGTGTTAGCCATTTGATGAAATGATTGAGTACCAAAATTTCCTAATTTCTTTTCTGCACTGATATTTTAAGAAGAAATATCCAAAAATAAAGTAGCTTCAATTTAAAATGAGATTATAATTCATTTTAGAAATACCATATTAACTAAAAGGATAAAAAAAAATGGCACTAATTCTTGGATGCTGATATCCTCTGACACGTGCTTTTAATGTTTTATTAAGCTGAATTAATTTGAATAATATCACACTTTATTAACCCTCAAAAGTGAAATTGGCATACTTATTATTAATCTTTGAAATGTAAGACTAAATAATCGTTATAGACAGCCTTGATATATAGCTCTCATTAAGTTTGGAATGTAAAGGAAAGCAAGTAGACATCCTTATTATGTAATGTGTCTATGTCTGTGCTTCAGTCCCTTCCATTTCAGTTCTTTGTTAGAAGTCTAAAATTCCTCTTCAGAGTGACAGTATTTAGTTTGCAAATCTTACCATCTTAAATCTGCCAGAAATACAAATTAGCTTGTTTAGAAGTTAGGGGCCTCATCCTGAGCTTTTGTGGTTTTGGACCGCTTCTCCTCATGAACAAATCTCCTACTGGCTGAATTGCACATCATAATGGAGCTAAAAATGCCAGAAGTGCAAGTGAGCACACTGAGCTTCAGTATCCAAATCTTTTTGTCAAACAAAGAGTTAAATAGATTTCAATATTGCTTGCATCAAACGTTATTGCTGTTTTTTTGGGGGGGGGTTGCTTTAATTAAAAAATTGAAGATAAATGTAAAATTAGAGTGTAAGAAAAATGGTTACCGAATTGCTAAACTACAGTTTTTGGACCTCACAATTCTCTCTACATGCAATGTCACACGAAACCTCTGGCACTGCTAAATATTCCAGGTACTATGAAATAACTATAACACCTAACAAAATAACGTGGTGTGGACTGTAGCAGGAACATATTAAATATTTTATTAAGGTTTAATGTAACCATTACAATAGAAGGACCTGCAAATCTGCAGATAGTAATTATGTTCAGTTTAGAGAGGTGGACCTGCAGTTTATGGGGCGTGAACACTTCAGGCTTTATTGCAACAGTTACAAATGTCAACAGCAAGCACTAATTAATTATTGTAATAATTAACTAGAGCAGATTATATTATGCTCATTGGTTTTTTTAAAGGTTTTGTAAAATTGTTATGTATGTGTTGGGCTTTGTTTAGTTGGATTTGTAATCTTCTTACTTTTTATACTTTCGTTATTCTTTTACTTGATTTTGGAAACACAGTTTTTATCTTCTTAGTTAAATTCATTACTCACTCTTATCCTCTCACCTAATAACTGCTTCTAAGAGCAATTACCCTGGGTCTTTTCAATTATTCAGACTCTCATTTCTTGTACACCTAGCTGTGAGGTTCAGTTTATCTTCTGTCCATTCTGTTGTGATCCAGTCCCAATGTTTGGTCTTTCAGATTTCTGCTTTTGCAAAAACAAAAAAAGCTGTGTGTTGTTTCTTTGGTATTATTATTTTAGGTAAACAAATGTCCTCTCTTGGTCCTTTGGTTTTGTATGTCCTGTCATCCTATATTGAGGGCCATCTCTACCTGAACCAAAATAAATATATTATGTTAATAATAATAAATGTCTATGCATTTACATAAAAAATTGCACACATAAATTCTTGTAGTATTTGTTTTCTTTTTGACCAATCTTTATTAGTCCTCAGATTAAATTTTTTTATGTAATTTCCTTTGGAACATTTATGTTTCAGCATACATTCATTTTGCCTTAATTTACATGAAGACTAAATGTGATCAGATTACTCTCAAAATTACAGAGTCAAGTGAAACAAATTCATCAAGAAAAAATTACCTGAGGAGTTTCACAGCTTCTTGATCATTCTTTAAAACCATATCTCTGTCGTAGCACTGAATTGTGCCTCTGAAGTCTATAGAAACCAGCAGTTAATTGTCTCACCTGTAACTTTTTTTTTTTTAATAAATCCATTTGTTAAAGCTTGTTTTGATATTTTTAAATGCTCCAGATAATAGCTTATAATTATATCTGCAGTAATTCAGTTTTGTAAACAATAGAAAAGGGGGAAAAAATCCCGAGAGGATGAATATATTTTAGGAACAAATTGTAAACAGAAATGCTTTTTAGCTTCAGCAGGAAAAATATGAAAGACTATTTCCCCTTGAAGGACAAGCCTATTTCAGATTTATACAACTCTACCTGCAGTTTAAAAGCACAATTAATGCTTTCTGTTTCTCTGCTGCTTAAAATGTATAGACATTTGGCTCTTTTATTCATAACTGAATATTTATCAAATAAATATCTTTCTATGTCTGCTGGAAATAATAATAATAATAAAAAAGCTTTGTATAACTTGTCTGGGATTTGCATCTTTTAAACTTCCTATTTTTTCATATAAAAACATTGCCAGGTCTATTAGCACAACAGATTTTACAATACTCTATTGAGTCATCGAAAACACGAAACATATTCACGCTGTTATTTGCTTGTTTCAGTCTATCATCCAGGCATCCCCAAGAGTTGCATTCAATAATTTGAAAAAGATTAGATTTGGGAATTATGAAAAAGGTCAATTTTCACTCTGAGAAATAAGAAGCCAACAACACAGCGATGTGTTTACTTCATTTAAACTGCTGATGTACTGGAGAAAACAGAAGGAAATTGCCAGATTTGTGCACATAAAATGATATGTATAAAGATGTTCTAGAGATGTACATGAGAGATTTTACTTGTGATTAGGTAAGATGTTTAAGATTGGAGGCAATTAGAGCCAGAGGAGGGTATATTTGTTCGGGAGGAGTCTGTTAGAAATACCCTGCTTTTAATCCTCCAATGACAATCACACTTTGTACTTAATGAGTGTCTTTAGTATTAAATTTTGCGCTTGTATAAAGTGTATTGTACGGTAATCTTTAAGTACATTATTTCTACTATATCCACACAGATTTCAGCAATGGGATTATATCTTGGTTTTCAATCAGTTAAATTGCAAACTAGTATTATTATTAAATTGTAGGTTTTAATTTTAATTTGTAACACTTGATTTCTGTTGTTTACCCACCAATGTGTTACCTCACACATTTTTGTTATTTGCCTCAGCAGGCACAAATCATAGCTGGCCCTTGAGGTGTCAACTATTTGTCTGATGAGACATTTTCTGTGATCATAAAATGATGAACACAGTCATCAACAATACTCAGAAATGCTGCGATGTTCAAACCTTAATCGGTTTCAAGTGCCAAAAAATCTGCCATGTAAATTTCTTCCACACTATTTCACCAGCAGCAGCCTGAACTGTTCATTAAAGTCAGGACAGATCCATGCTTTGAATCGCGGCTTTAGTTTTCAACCCTCAGTTGATGAGATTAACACTCTGTTTGATGATCTTCTATTTTGCCCTTCTGCCTCAAGTTTCATGTCGGTGTGGGTTCAGAGAGGGTATTCCTCACCAACTTGGGTGTAGCAAGTGGTCATTTGAGCTACTGTTGCATTTGTGTCATTCCAAACCTGTCTGGCTATTCTCCTCTGACTTCTCAGGTCAACCCAAAAAAATGTTATATTAATCTATACTACTGCCTGTCTGGATATTAATGTTCTATGTAACCCAAGAGTTGGCAGTGCATAAAAATCCCAGTAGATCAGCACTTTCTGAAATATTCTGACCAGTGCATTGAGTCGCTGCCATGTGATTGGCTGATTGTTTACTTGTGGTAACTAACACTCAGGCATGTTCGAATAATAAAGTGGCCGGTGAGTGTTTATCAGTAGTTTATTTCCCTAAACTCTGCCTGGCACCCATTTTTAAACATAAGAGGCAATACTTTGTTCCTTCTCCACACACAGAAGCCAATTACATGGCTCTTATTAATGTAGTCGTCCCATTTGAACACAGTTAATCATGCATGGAGTGGCAGGAGGATAGAGATTAGGCAGCATGAGCATACATATCTTGTAACATGTCATGGGGATAGTTATGTCCATAATGGAGGACAAGTTACATGGAAGTTATAGGGGTAGAATTAACTCACAGACTGGTTGGTAAGGAAAAATGTCAGTTTTTTATCTTTCTGTGTCAGCATGTCAACTTTCATGAGATTAACAATTGATCAGACAATTGATCTACTAATCTTGCAAAGTCACGAAATATATAAATTTAAAACGCTCTTGTAAGTGCGCTTACGTGTGGCCATGCAGTGGACATGTTTGTAAGCAGCATTCTGTCACTATGTTGGTATATGAAGCAAGGTGACAAGTGGAGGCAAGAACACATGCAGAGCATTGAGCTCACACACACATGCAGCTTCAGGGTAGAGCGGAGAAAGAAGCATATTAAATCAGGCTCACATCAAGTGTAACCCTCCCTCAAACACACATCACATGCTTACAAACATGCCAGGGGAAACACAGACAGTCTCAGAACAGGGTGGTCTAACGAGCCTCTGGTGATTCAGGACAGATTCGGGACACTTTGGCTTCATTAGTCAGAACAAAGTAGGCCAGATACCTTTAGAACTTAACTCTTCTGTTCCCGGGCCGCCTCCTTCCTACTTAGTATCGCTAACTCTTTTATCCTCTTCTTCCCTTTCTTCTCTTGACCTCCCACTTATTTCTCCTCTGTCTCCCCTCAACTGTTTGATCCTTTTCCTTCATGTTCAAAGTCCGCTCTTATCTTTTGGAGACATTCGACCATCTGTAGCAGCCCTGTCCCTGTCTTTGTTCCCCACCATCTTCACCCCCCTCTGATAAGTCTCCCTCTCTCTTCAACCTTTTTCTCTCTTTCAGTCTGTGAGAAGCCCCAGTGTGGACGCACCCGCATGCTGGAGTTTGATCTGATACAATTTGCTGCAACACTAATGAAAGCATAAACTTATATGAATATTGATAAGCTATTCTTTTGCAATCTGCACATTCTGGATGGCCTCAAGGCCAACTCGGGAGACTCACACCAAAGTTAGAATATTAAAATGACAAACATTGCTAATGAATGTTCAGTGGTGACATGAAATCTGAAATTGACATGGATTCTCATGTCTTCCCCCCTCTGAGTGAGATAATACTCTGCAGTTGCACGATTGCACATACTTGGGGTTGTGGCGTGTCCAAAAGGGATTTTTCTGCTTGCACAATCTCTTTAGTCAAACAGACATGGACAAGCCTTTGCATCATGATCCTTTTGTCTGTGTCACTGTGTTGATTAAGCTGATTGTCTGTGTTAGAAAGACACAAATTCTGCAATGCTTCTTCATTCTTCAAGATTTTTAAACAATATATTTAGAATCTATTCTTGGTTCATTTTGTTGTGTACATTGTACTTATAACCTTATAACATTAGCTGGAGATAGGCACCATCTCCCCTGCCAACCCCACGAGGGACAAGGGTGTTAGAAAATGGATGGATGGATGAATGGATGGACGTTCTTATAAAAATAAATATGATCGGTTTAATAAACTTATGTTGCTTTTTTTTAATCCCTTTAATTGTCGATCACAAAATGCGCGAGTCCATGAGGACACTGCTGTCTACATGACAGTTAGGGGTTTTAAATCGCTGAAACAGGAAGCTAGACTTTTTCTTTTTCCTGTTTGGTCATTTTGAGGTTTTGTCGTTTTGTATCTGAGATTTTGAGTAGGAAAGAAGCACTCAGAGAAATCCTAATCTGTTAAAATATGCATCAGCAAGTCATACATTTCCAAAACCACAGATCTAAAATTGGGCACAAATCTTTGATTGATCACTCTTTCAATCAAGGTATGCTGTTCTTCTTTATGAATCCTGAAACAGCTTAGGTTTTCTGAAATTAATGTTCTATGAATGAACTCCACTGACTAAATTTACAATTAAATATTATGCATGTCCTGTCATTGTTTTCTACTACTGTACTACATCTCTTAGTGAATTATCTGGACGATTTATTTATTTTTTCTTTTACAAATATTCTCCCCCAATGTACAACATAGTCAGACACATAAGCTGTGTGAGTGCCCCTTCTGGGTGTTTGACTGTGCAAGGTTATACTAAACACTTAACAGACATAACAAAGTATAACTTGAATCTACTTGACTACAAAGAACAAAGGAAACCATGCTGAATATATATAAAGAAAATGACTTTTAGTGAATAAATCAGGAGCAATCTGTGACAATGGCTTGGCATGGAGAAAGGCAGAAATCAGAAGGGAGCAAGAGAATAAAACATGAAGGCAGACAAATCAGGAAGCAGAGAAACAAAGCAAAACATAAATAAGCAAGATTTAACAAGCATTGAATGACATTAACCCAAAATCTGTCCAAATTCACTAGCCATACAATGAACAACATAACTCATATCCAGTGTCGTTCTATGCAATTTATCAAAACTAAGCTTGAGAGAACATGATTCAATCCAAAGATGGCATATAATCATATTTATAATTCTGTACAGTGCAGTGAGCTTCTAACAACTTGCGGAATAAGCTTGAGTTAATAAGACATTTACACCACAAGAGTAAGTGATCAAAGCAAAAGATAAAGGCTCTAAAATAGCCTTCACTGTTTGACATTGAAATTAAATCTTCTCAGCCGATGTGCTTATGGCTATCTTTGTTACTGCAGGTTAGCAGCTAAGATTTATTTTCTAATAACAAATAAGGATTTCTAGATTCAGATCTTGACTCAAACTAGTCCTTCTTTCCCTTTCTTGATTTGCAGTTAATTTTTAATAATGCTTTATTATGTTAGCACTCAAATAATACCTGCTCAGAAGATTCAAGATGAAGCAATTTTGTTATTGATGAACAATAGTAAAAGGTGCAGGAGGAGAAAATTTAATCACCAATTTTTTTTAATTATTTTTGAAACGTTCCACTGCTAAGTTTTAATAGAGATAAGGAAAGGAATACGTTAGATCTAGTTTGCAGGGAAAGTATAATGCAATGAATTTCCAGCGCTGTCTCAATGCATTTCTAGTGTTATGTAGATACAGACAGAATTTTTCTGCTCATATAAACTGCTAAAGATATTAAATCGTATTTATATTTTGTTCTAGACTCTCCTTTATATTTTAGGGAGTTATTTCAAGTGTAAAGATAAAATAGTGTTTTTGTTTGTTCTTAAATTTACTCACCAAACACATTTCTAGCACTGTAGTCCAATCTTTTTACACAAGAACACTGGTGATAATCCGTGAGTCTATGTCATCGTATATGTATTTACTATATTTTCTTAAGTTTTAAACCATTAATGAAACTGCTTGACTCGAGGTACAGGTGTTTGTAACGCCCTCTCTATAAGAGGAGCTGTTGGCCTCCTCCTTACAAACTTGAATCTTGTCTTGATGTGATATTGTGGTTAATTTTGACACCAATAATAAATGTTTTTATTTTTATTTTGGATGAATAATAATTTCTTAAACATTGAAACGTATTTTGAAATGGCTCCTCCTGTTTTGTTTGGATTTCTGCAGGTTTAGATGAAGCTTTTCATCCCAGTGGGTGTGGTGTTTGGCCACTCCAACTGGTTGTTACTCATTTGAAAAAAAAAGACTCTGAATTTTTTCCAGAAGCTTTGCGAGACCATCTGCGCTCAACTTATGCTAGTGGAGATTCTATAATCGCAAGTCATGCTTAAAATTGTGTGTCTTCAGTTCTTTGCATAATTTTTTTTTTTTTTCCTGATTACATTTTTTCAACAGTCAAACATGAGGATCTATTTTCATTATGCATGCTTATTTAACTGTAAGGTGCTCTAATTTACCTGGTGAGTAGTGCACAAATTCGTTTATATACACCATAAAATAAGATGATGTAACAGAAACCCTCTATTTAGACATTTGAAATGAGGAATAAGTTGAGATATTAGTTCAGAATACCGACATACATCAGAAGAAATTCTCTGAATCTTATGCTCTGAGAGAGGTTTCACTTGATTGAATGTGTTATTTAAAGGGCACACTGTCTTTACAGAGCTTCACTTTATATATGGATCTTTGGAGATATGACTACAAGCCATGTGTACCTGAAAAAAGAAGTGGCCTCTAATGTAGACTTTTGTCATTGTCCCTTATGTTAATTGTCTGTAAAAATAGTCACTTGCCTGGAGTTAACTGACCAAATGAGGGTTGTTTATTTTTGTAAATGAACACCCATGCTGTTTTGCACAAGCCCACACTGCCGGCTCAGAGGACAGACTCACTTAGCTGTGACAAACAGGTACTTGGTAATTTTATGACCTGAGGTGCTGATGCAGCAGAGGAACAGTGGGGATGTAGATGTGAAATGGGTTGAATTAAGACAAATTAATTGGAGTTGCATTCAGAGTTGGGAACTGCCATTGCTGATCAGATCAGCTAATCTTCTCCAAAGTAGTATGTCCCTTGTAATCACACACTTGCAGACACATAATGAAGAACAGTTTTACCTAAGAAGAGCATCCTGTTTTTTTTCCAGCAAGGTCCACTAATCATCAAAGTGCAGTTCTCCAGTGAAAACCCAGCTTTCTTTATTCAGTGGGTTAATGGTCATTTTAATTTTCTAGTTCTGAAAACTTACTTGTGTACTTGTGCTACTTTGAAATATTGTAATACAAAATAATGCACATAAAACAACATATTTTGCCAAAGTGAGTGACTAAAAAGAAAAAAGTAATGTTCCCTGCGATAAGAAATATTTTCACAGCGGCTGGTGTCCCATAGTGTTAAA
Organism: Poeciliopsis prolifica; assembly: GCF_027474105.1. Lineage (NCBI taxonomy): Eukaryota > Metazoa > Chordata > Actinopteri > Cyprinodontiformes > Poeciliidae > Poeciliopsis > Poeciliopsis prolifica. The sequence goes on from NW_026562389.1 coordinate 656,448, forward strand.
TATGTGGAGGAAATCTATCATTAGAACCATGTCTGTCTGCTCTGCCTTCTCTTTCTGTCCTCGTGAGTGGATTGTGGGTGCAGCGGGGCACTCAGTTGTTTTTAATGTGACGACACAGGTGGCAGCTGCAGCACTACCATCGGGCCGAGCAGACATCTGATGGAAAAATTTACCTAGTGCTTTTTTTTCTTCCTGGAAAGCTCCACTCTTCCTTTGTGTTTTCTTCATGCACCGTTTTTCAATCTCTTCTTCTCCCTTACTCCCACCTTTCACATCTCCTGTTGTGTGTCAGCCTACCTGGGCTGTCACACAGAACAAGATGAGAAATGGGAAAGCAGCTCATCAGCTGCACCAACTGACAGGAAAGTAGGTGTGTGTGTTTGTGTGTGTTTGTGTAGGTGAAGGTGTATCTATATTTATCAGGCTTGCATGTGAAGAAGTAATAATTGATACTTAAAGTCAGTGCATAGCAGTATGTTCTGGATGAACATAAGCACATTTCTACATGAGAATATAGATATTGAGCTAATGCAGCAAAACTGAACTGTTTGGTTCAGGCTATTTGGGAGGACACCACCACCAATCTTATTAAAGAACTAAACCTATGACAAAACTTTGATTCAAGAATGTAAGGAACCAAATTAATGACAAGATGTTGTCCACATGGTGCAGACGCCCAATTTATTTAGCAGTGACATCAATGCTTTACAAAAATTGTGTGTAAAATGTACATGTTCTCAAATGTACATTTAATTTTTATAACTTTTATTTGCTTTTAGTGTTACTTGACAGTAAGACCATGCATTATTTTAGCACTGGACAGCATGTAAACATGGGTATGTGGAAATCTTGGCTCAGAGTTAATACGCTCACCAACATGTCACTGAAGCTTCAACATTTCCCAGCCTACTTGTATTTCCTGCCCACATACTGACTCTATGCCCTTGGCATTTCGGATGGCAGATAGCTTATTTTCATTCCCATAAAAGTTTAGGACGAAGACATTTAAATCACTAAGATTTTTCACCCTCCCTTAACCACCTTATTCCCATTACCAATCACGGTTTGCATAAATTGGGTTCACAACTTCCAGACCAGCATTATTACCTACCTTTCCTTTAAAAGGCGTTGAACATATAGTGTGGTTGTTGGTGTCAGTGTTTATCTACTGGGGTTTTCATACAACAGCATTTCTTGGGTTGACAGAGCATTGTCCAGCAAAGAAAAAATGTCTCACATGCGGGATTGTGTAGGCAAAAATACCTTTTTGATGTTGGAGAAGAATGGGCAAACTTTTTTGAGATTATAGAAAGGCAATATTGGATTATATAACCATTCATTTCAACCAAAGTATCTGAAATACCGTTTCTGAACCTGTAATCTCTTAAATCTTGATGCAGAACTCCAGACCAGACACCATCCTGTCAACTGAGAACAGGAAACTGAGGCTACAATTCACACAGATTCACCAAATTGGACAATGACAGACTGGATAAACATTGCCTGGATTGATAAACCTCAATTTTAGCTCCAACTTTCAGGGTCAAAACTTCATAAAAACATCATGGGGACATAGATCAATCCTGGCATATATCCAAGGTACAGGCTGCTTCTGCAAGTACCAGCTGAGCACCATTTAAACACCAGAGTCCATGTTCATTCCTTTACAACCACAATGTACTGTGTTTTTTAACACAATGATGTGATCACTGTACTCCACTGCCCTCCATCGACTCCACATCTCTGTCTAGAAGAGTCTACATGTACTGCGCCTGAGTGATTCTGTCATGTAATTATGGACAAAAATGTCTGACATCTTATTGAATCTGTGCCATGAACAATAATAGTAGTTTTATTGGCAAAAGGTGGTCCAATCCATAAATAGCAAGGCAATGTAATTGCGTGATGGGACATTTGGTGAGAATTTTGGTGTATGTAGCTTTTTCTTTCCAAAAACCTGGAGGTTAGCAGCTTGCTTGTAATTGTTTAAAAACACTATAAAACCAGGAACAGTACATATTTTGCTATAGCCATATTTTGTATCAAAGATTTAAAAACTTGTTTACTGATAGTTTCAGATTTTTGACAGAATAATTTGTACCAGTCAAGACCCAATATGTTTTTAAATATTCCTGGTATCACCGTGGCTGGTGTTTTTGTTGTTGTTTTTTCCTAGTTACAATTTGAAACTGACTTCTAGTGTCAAGTTGCACACTCCACATAGCACATAACTCAACAGTCTGGTGGTGAATGTACACATCCATGTAAAAAAGGTTTGTGCTCACACATAAGCATCAGAGAATCTACAGTTTCTGAGTTTTCCCACAAGATGTATCAGCCTGACAGCCTGTACCGCACTGTCATAACTTCATTCTTCATTGTTTTCCCTGCTGTCAGTCCATGAATCTATCTTGTCAAACTGTCAAGCCTTTATACTTTATTGCTGTCTTTGATCTCATATTTTTTGCATGCATTCATCAGCTGCAAAATGTTGTATACAATGACACTGATTTTTAAAGAAATGATCAGACCTCTACGTAGTGAACCCTTCTCCGAAATATGTCCAACCTAAAGCATTTGATGTGATCAGGAATATAAATTGAAATATAAGTGACAGAGCCAATATTCTAACATTATGCAATGTACACAGTGTTGCAACCTCTTTATAAAACGTTTGCAGAATTTTGGAGACATTCAAATTATTTTTGCCATATTGAAGATATACTGAACATATTTAGTTGGAAGACATTCCCTTATTTAATAGGATGGTACATTTTTGCAGACTGACACTCTACGCTCTGAATAAAACAGCATGTTTAAATTTTTTCCTCTTTTTGTTGTTTGACAAGGTGCCAAATCAAAACACGTCTATGACCATACCAGGGGAATACAATGAGCGACATCCAGTTGTCAAAGTTGAAGAATGTAGAGACAGGTAGAGCAGTCAAATGATTGGTGTTTACCATGAAAGAATTTTTAAAGATTAAGATTCTTTGTGAAGCTTTGGGTTTTGAAGAAGAACAATACCACTGTTACATCCCTGCTGCCTTAGGTGTGGCTGGTAGAAAACAGCTCCTACAGTTTTACCCTTATTAAGGTGAAATAACCTCAGGCCTCCTGCCAGGTCTCAAGTAGATCAAAGAAATGTCAAACCATGGAAATGAAAAGAGTCCAGCACACTTTGTGGCTTTTCTTATTATGACACCCGCTGAAATATTTTTTTTACACTGCACAACTCAAGACCATGGCTCTCTAATTTTATGTCAGCAAATATTATTTATCAGTAGTTCAATCCAAACTTATATAAAAAATAATAATTAAATGATGCAGGTCAGTATTGTGAAGATTTACGTTGACCATCAATGACAGTTATAGAAACGGATTAGGCTTTAAAAACAAGGTGCGGCTAGATCACATCTTTTGTGGTAATTAAACAACTACAGTGAGTGCCATGTTGACACATAAGGGGCAGCCAAGGGCAACAATCAATCCAGAAACTGAGTGACAGAAAAGGGGGTTTGTTTCAGGAGCTAGTATGGAGCTAAAATCACATGGATGCAGTCCAGTTAAAACATCTTTATATTCTTTCACCAAATAGCTGTCATTATAGCAGTTAAACTCTTCTTTACATTTGCTGACTAGATTTTGGAATGTTTGAGCTGTTAATCTGATCATTTATATTGATGATGAGCTCCATTTCTTTAAAGTTAGAAGGCCTTTTTGCCATCACTCTGATGTTTAGCTCCTTCCACAAATTCTCAAATTTGACTCAGTACACTTGCTTGGCTGCTCCAAAATGTTATTATGTCCACTCAGAAGAAACATGTTGTTAAAATAAAAATTTATTTTAAGCCTAAATCTGCCACAGGTATGAATAATGTCTGGACTATAGCTTCTTTTTCTGTGTTGGATTCCTTGTGGACAGAAATTGATGTCAGATTCTTCTCTGTCCACCTTGTAGCTGTCATGGCTTATACTGATGCTAATGTTCACACTTTCTGTCTCCCTACTTTTTTCTCTTCATCCCAGTCTCTCGCTTTCTAATTATCTTCTTCTTTCATCTTGTGTAACTTTGGTTCTCTTCTGTCACCTTTTACCACTTTCTTCTCTCTGCAGTTCCCATCATCTGTTGAGCTATCTGCTTCTTCTTTGTTGTTTTACCTCCGTGTCATCCCCTCACCTTTATTCTTTGACCTGCTCTTCTCTCCTTATTGTTATTTGCTTTTGTCTTGATCTCATATTCCTCTTCCTATCACTTTTCCATCTACTTATATCCTTTTTTGTGTTCCTTAGCTCCTATTTTTACTTCTTCTTTCTGTTAATTTCTGATCTGTCACCTGTTCACATATTTTACCTTTTCTACCCCACCTGCTTAAGATTTTGAATGTTATTTCTTTAGCCTGTGGTTGATGAGGGTGTTTTGTTTTGGGGTTTTTTTCTTTTCCAGCGATTAGGCTCATACACATTGAGTCATGAGGCTTTTTGGAAATGGTGGTTGATGAGCTTTGTCAAACTCTCAACATCCCTGCCCAACAGAGCTGCTCAAGAAACCTCGTTGAGTCTCGTGGCCACAGCATGGCACAGACTTTGATACTGGCCAGTCTGTGTTTTTCATTGTGAGTGGAAGTTTAAAACTCTGGGGCAGCGCTCTATTCAACTCCCACAATCATAAGAGTGACTAAGAGCTTCTCGTCAGACCCTTGTTCAGCAAACCTAAATTTTGAAGCTTTTACACAAACCTGTATTTGGATGGTTTTGATGCTAGCAGAGATCCTGATGTTACTCATGCATTTTTATCAGTGAAAAATATTATCTAGTTGCCAGCCAACATTTAATACTTTATAAATTGGATGGAGCACTAAGTTGGATATAGTTACTGTTAACAGAAAGTTCATGAAATTGGATATAAACACAAATCTAAGACTTAACTTATCTAATATTTTTTATGTATTTTCACTCCTTCTTAGTGTTAATATCATGTCGAGTTTGTAAAATTAAGTTGCACTAATTGTTGTTGGCTCCTCAAAATATTCTTGTAGACATTCTGCAATAATTTGCATAATAAATAAACAGAATTAGTTGTGCTGTCACTGAGTTCCTGGGGGAGGATTTTGTTCCATAGCAAAAATAAATTTTATGACACAAATGAAAAATGTATACAGCATTTGAATGCATGTGGTTATTATGATGTACTAGATTGTGCAGTTCAAAGTATAGCACGTTTGGCATTTCAGCTCATCTGCCAACAATGTCCAGGATTGACATCCAGCCGTCTGAGTGACAGTTTGCAGCTGTGTGGGCTGGATTGACTGTTCCTTTCATGTTTTCGATCTTTCTTTATTATTTTGGACTCAGCCCCACCCAAACTGTCATCAGCAAATGTCGGCGAGGGGCCTAACAATTGCTTCACCTATCTCCGCCCTTCCCCTGCCTTCTGCTTTTAACGTTTTAGGTTACAATAATGTGCTCTGTCTTCTCTATATGAGATTCAGTAGCTATCATGGTTAACTTATGCACTGCTGAATAAAAACAGGGCACATCTGTTTTGGACTATAAAGTGAAATAAAGATGGTATTCCATGGTTTTATTGGATTGTGTTTACATCGTCACAGATACAGCTCAAAGTTTGACTGAATGGAATTGGGACATTTTGGATGCATTTTGTGAAAAATTTGCTCATATTTCTATTGATATGCAGCAAATGCAGCAAATTCAAAAAGACTAGCGGTGATTGTGACAATCACCTTTCAGCACCTTTCATTGTTTGCTAAAAGGTGCTGCGTCTCTGTAGACTTTATGTGTCTACAAAGAAGCAAAGTTTAAGAAGATTTTTTTGTGTTGAATAAAAAATGCAAATGAATGATTATATATTGCTTTGCGTTTACTTCCAAACTAATGGGCAGTTGGCCACATTTAACAGAAGCCTTTCATTCCTGGATTTAGAGGATAATCCTGCCATATTTATGTTTATTAGTGTCATTCAAAAGTGGGCCAGAAAGTGTCAGATTCAGGAAGACTAAAGCTGTTCTTGACAAGCAAGTAGGTTAAACATTTAGTTTGGTGATAATTCAGATGAAGTGGGAAAAAAAACAAAAGAAACAACCTGCTGCATTGCTGACTGTAGGGGAAGAGGGCAGGAATTTCAAAGAATACATATTACATCCTTAATTCCCGTGCAGCCAGCCTGATGTTTACGGTAGTTAGCCTATTCTGGGTAATTGCATTGGGATTTATTTGCATCCCTCACAACTCTCAGAATTGTATCATATGTGCTTCTACTAGATGATCTGACGTGTGCACTTGCAGACTCTATTAAAATCATATTTTTAAAAGCTTCTGCCAAAAATATTTTAACTCGTCATTGTCTTTTATTCTCAAGTGAACTGGTAAAAGGAGAAAGGAACATTTCAATTTTTTTTTATGATGTGCTGCTCTGCATTTAAAGTCTAGTTCTTCTGTTTTTTTTAGTTGTCTTTGAGAATCAGAATCATAAAAATGCAAAAATGTTGTGTACAGTAATTCTACTTATTTACTAACTCAGAGTATTACATGCTGACAAAGGTTGACAAATATGACAACGTCAAAATTAATGCAGTTATTCTACTTATTTACTAACTCAGTGTATTGCATGCTGACAAAGGTTGAAAAATATAAGAAAGACAAAATTAAATGAGTGAAGTGAGGAAAGGATTCTGCTACAGGCTGTACAATAGAGATTCACTTCCTGAGCAGTTCATGTATCGATAAAAACCAGCAAGTTCAAAGTGAAGGCATTCCAGTGCCTTGAGACGGCAAACCCAGGCTTAGTTTCGCCTTTTGTTTGATTGTATTTGGATGATTTATCCTGTTAACTGCCCTCAGAGACTCTTCGGAGCACAGCATGTCTGTGAAAAGTCAATTTTTCTACTCAGAATAAATCTTGGAAAATGCTAGTTAAAGCATTCTTGTATTCGATTGGAACTGAAATCTTGTTTCTCAGCTTTATGTAGCACTTCGTTTATTTTTCACCTACATTGTTAATGTACTGTAAGGTTTTATGCAGCAGGAAACGGTGCAACAGAATATTTGACAAAAGTTTGAACATTTTTGATAAATTTACCCCAAGTTGTTTATTTGTCTGTTTATGTCCTTTGAGAACCACAGTGATCATTCAGAGGCTACATAGTTAGTTTTTCCCATAAATCCTGAATATTCACACACGGATTAGTGAAATACTTTTCTAGTATAAGGGTTGGTGGAGTAAGAAAGAATGATTTAAAGTTTCTTTATGCATTAGAAAATCATGTCTTTAATTATTGCCAAATGAGAATTTAATTGTAGTCCCTTGGAAAATCATTCAGGTGCCTTCTCTTCCTTGTTCTTAGGGAACAATATCCCAAGCTTTTACCATCACAAATAATGCAATAAAATATAATTTCTGCACTGTCCAACAGTGTAGAAATGCCCTCTAGCTTCCAAGCCTACAACGTGGTGGCAGCTTCATGCTGTGCAGACACGTTTTCTGAGAATGAATGGAAAAATTAAAGTTTCTTAAAGTACATAGCTGGTCAAGATTTAAGTCCAAAAGAAAGGTCTTATTAGCAGCAAAAAATTGTTTTTTTGACATTGCTTTGTCCGACTTTCAAGAGAAGTGTCAAAAACGTCATGGTCAGAGGGCATGGAAGCAGAAGGGTTGTCCCGTCAGACCTTTGTAAAATCGTACGCAGGGTCAGTGTGACCCAACCGGACCGCGCACAGTAAAAACCTTGTGGGGTCTAAAGACCGTGGGAGGGTTAAAGTTGTGACTTCATAAAAATGCATGCCACACTTTTCAGCAGATTTTTTTCTTAGTAAAAATCCTGGTCTTTTAATTCTTATTCAAAGTTTTATGCGACTTTCCATTGTTCTATTCCCCCAAAAATACATTAATGGTTGTGGTTGTAATACAACAAAATGTAAAAAAAGTTAAAGCGATGTGACTACTTTCACAAAGCTGCTTTTCCGGTGTTTTCCTCTTCCAAAGATCCACATTATCTTTTAGATCTGATAATGTGTGCGGCATCAAAGAAGATAAATAATTAATACTGAAAAAGTGTAACTTCTCTAAACCCAGTGGGAAAGATTTGCTTTTTAAGCTTCATTTATTTTGTAGAGGGGTTTAACTTGACTTGACTCGGCCTTTCGTTGTTTTCTTTACTCAGGTTATGTCGAACTGAGATTTCTCGGAGTTGCATCTCGATGTAAACATAGACCTTTAATTTGTTTCTTATCTAAGACAAATGATGGCAATTATTATACAAGTGACGTTTTTAAGGATCTGCTAATGCAAACTTGTCCGTGGCTCCATTGCTTTTTTCTAAAAACGAACTCTAGTGGAGCCCTATCTGATTGGCCTTGGTCTGGGTGTGTGTATGAGGGTGTAATTGTGTCTGCGCTTGTTCGTGCATGTGGGTGTGTATGTGTGTATTCCTAGGACCATGTGTGAGACCGAGGTACTCTCCGGAGTGTTTGCACACAAACACACACTGGCAGCCTGGTTGCCGCAGAGCGTGTACTTGAGAAAGGACACCTGAGTTTGTAAATCAGTCTTGTTCTCTTTTCTCCACAGTTTGCTGTTTGCTCCAGCTTTAAAGTCATTTTTCTTTATCTTTGTGTTTAATCACTTTCTCACCAATTCTCTCCTTTTTCACCTCCTGTTTCTTTATCTTTTCTTCCTTGGTTGTCTGTGTTTTGTGTATTTTTCTATTTGTTCAACCTTAACCTGTTGTACCTGTGTACATTATATCCACATGCACTCAAATTTAACCTCCAAGTTTTATTTGATCCATTGAAAATGATTCATGGTATCATTTTCAGATGGACCAGAAATCTCTCTTTGATACACAACATATGTTTCCTCAATCAGCACTTAATGCAGTCTCTGGTAATTGTTTTCTTCCAAGGCGTCTGCCAACTTGTATCTCACTATTTGTGCCTTACCTTCTGTTGTTTTCTCAGATGTCTATGGGTGGTAAAAAACAACTACTTTTTTGTTTTTTTCATAAGATTAGTGATTTAGCCCTAATTAAGCCGCCCCGCATACAATGACAAGTGCACAGCAGATATTCAACGCTGTAACAATTCCCCCATGTTTTCTTTACAACGCCCCATGTTGAAAATGTGTCTGGTGCGTTAATTCTCACTCCCCTTCATTAGATCAAGGAATGTGTGAGAGGTGTTGCAGTGTTTATCCACCCATTAGAGTCCATTAGAAAGTAGGAATGCACTCCCCAAGCTCTTTAAGTAAGCTGTATGGACAACGACACTGTTTGATGTTTTGGCAGAGTGTTGCATGAAAGCGTATTGCAGCTCAGCTGCTAGAGTGCAGATTTCTAAGCTTCAGTTCACGTTTTTATTTATTTGAAGCTAATGAGTGCATCAATTAGCGTTCCTTTATCCCGAAGGTGTGGTATAATGCATGTGAGGGACATGCAGAACAGATGTTCAAAGGACTTAGCAAGGAGAGCCCTTTTTGAACTCCTTTTTTAAAACAACCTACTGTGTTTGAGAGTATTTATTCCAATAACACTAGGTGTTTTTAGATATGCAATTCTTTTTTCTTTCCTCGTTCTTCTCATTTCAATCCAAGCATTAAAGATGTTCTGGAAAAACACAATCAGACAATCGCTTCACATTTTCTTTTGTTAAACCGCACAAACTGAGGATCCATATCATGAACAAAGTAGTTCTGAAGGAGGTTGTCCTTGTTCCCATTTCTTTCATCTTGAAGATCATCCTTGAATGTGTTTACCTGATCTTGTTCTTCATACAGCAGCTTGAAGAAGAGCTTAACCTATGCAGAATCCTTTCATATGTTGAAAGGTAGAAATCAGACATCAGAGCAAGATTTCTTGTCTGGTGTTGAAAAGAAAATTTGCCTATTTCTGTAATTAACGTCACGTTATATTTGTTGAGTTAATATTAATACTTCATGGATCTCAATACACACACACACACACACACACACACACACACACACACACACATATATATATATATATATATATATACAATATATTTAAATATATATATTATATAAAAAAAAAAAAAAAAAAAATTCCCTTCTCACCCCGCGGGGTTCTTATCCTCTGAGCTCAGGTCCTCTACCAGAGGCCTGGGAGCTTGAGGGTTCCTGCAGTATCTTGGCTGTGCCAAGGACTGCACATTTCTGGACTGAGATGTCTGATGTTGTTCCTGGGATCTGTTGTAGCCACTGCTCCAGTTTGGGGGTTACTGCCCCGAGGGCCCCGATGACCACAGGCACCACTGTGGTCTTCACCTTCCAGGCCCTCTCCAGTTCCTCCCTGAGGCCCTGGTATTTTTCTAGTTTCTCGTGCTCCTTTTTCCTGATGTTGCAATCACTTGGTATTGCTACATCTACCACAACGGCTTTCCTCTGATGTTTATCCACTACGACAATGTCTGGTTGGTTCGCCATTACCATTTTGTCTGTCTGGATCTGGAAGTCCCACAGGATCTTAGCTCTGGCGTTCTCCACACCTTTGGGGGTGTTTCCCACTTTGATCTTGGGGTTTCCAGTCCATATTCTGCACAGATGTTTCTGTACACTATGCCTGCCACTTGGTTATGTCGTTCCATGTACGCTTTCCCTGCAAGTATCTTGCACCCTGCTGTGATGTGCTGGACTGTCTCAGGGGCCTCCTTGCACAACCTACACCTTGGGTCTTGTCTGGTGTGGTAGATCTGGGCCTCTATTGCTCTGGTGTTTAGGGCCTGTTCCTGGGCTGCCAGGATGAGGGCCTCTGTGCTGTCCTTGAGTCCAGCTTTTTCCAGCCATTGGTAGGATTTACTGATATCAGCCACTTGGGTTATTTGCTGGTGGTACATCCCATGTAGGGGTTTGTCCTCCCATGATGGTATCTCTGGCACCTCAACCTCCGTTCCCTGTTGTCTGAGACATTCACTGAGCACATTGTCTGTTGAGGCTTTGTCTCTGATGTATTTATGGATCTTAGTTGTTTCGTCCTGGACAGTGGTTCTCACACTCACTAGTCCTCTGCCTCCTTCCTTGCGGCTCGTGTACAGTCTCAGGGTGCTGGATTTGGGATGGAACCCTCCATGCATTGTTAGTAGCTTCTGGTCTTAATATCTGTGGCTTTTATCTCCTCCTTTGGCCAGCTAATTATTCCAGCAGGGTATCTGATTACTGGCAAGGCATAGCTGTTTATCGCACGGATTTTGTTCTTGCCATTGAGCTGGCTTCTCAGGACTTGCCTTATTCGTTGGAGGTATTTAGCTGTGGCTCCTTTCCTTGTGACCTCATCGAGGTTGCCATTTGCTTGTGGTATACCTAGGTACTTGTAACTGTCCTCTATGTCTGCTATTGTTCCTTCTGGGAGTGAGACCCTTCTGTGTGGATGACCTTCCCCCTCTTTGTGACCAGCCGACCACATTTCTCTAGTCCGAATGACATCCCAATGTCAGTGCTGTAGATCCTGGTGGTGTGGATCAGTGAGTCGATGTCTCGCTCACACTTGGCGTACAGCTTGATGTCATCCATGTAGAGGAGGTGACTGATGTTGGCCCCATTTTTGAGTCGGTATCCGTAGCCAGTCTTGTTGATAATTTGGCTGAGGGGGTTCAGGCCTATGCAGAACAGTAGCGGGGACAGAGCATCTCCTTGGTATATGCCACATTTGATGGACACTTGTGCAAGTGGTTTGCAGTTGGCTTCAAGGGTGGTTTTCCACAGCCTCATCGAGTTTGCAATGAAGGCTCTCAGAGTCCTGTTGATGTTATACATCTCTAAGCATTCAATGATCCAAGTATGCGGCATTGAGTCATAGGCTTTCTTGTAATCAATCCAAGCCATGCACAGGTTGGTGTGTCGGGTTTTGCAGTCTCGGGCAACTGTGCGGTCTACGAGGAGTTGGTGTTTGGCTCCTCTGCTATTTACACCGATACCCTTCTGTGCCGTGCTCATGTGTTTATTCATGTGTTTGCTTATCTTGGCCGCTATGATGCCTGACATGAGCTTCCAGGTTGTGGAGAGGCAGGTTATTGGTCGGTAGTTGGGTGGGACTGGACCCTTTGATGGATCCTTCTGGATTAGGATTGTCCGCCCTTCAGTTAACCATTCAGGGTGAGTCCCACTTTGTAGCAGCTGGTTCATTTGGGCTGCCATTCTCATGGAGAGCAGTGAGTTTCTTTAGCCAGTAGGCATGGATCATGTCAGGCCCTGGTGCTGTCCAGTTTTTCATACCTGAGACTCTTTCTTGGACATCTGTCACAGTGATGGTTACCGGGGCTTGCTCAGGGAGGTTGCTGTGGTCCTCTCGTAGAGAGATCAGCCACTGTGCATTGCTGTTGTGGGACGCCTCCCTTTCCCATATGCCTTTCCAGTATTGTTCCGTCTCCAGCCTTGGTGGGTCTGCTCTGTTGTTATTGTTACCCTGCCATTGAGAGTACACCTTAGCTGGTTGAGTGGAGAAGAGCCGGTTAATCCTTCTGGATTCATTCTCCCTTGTGTATCTCTTTAGGCGGCTGGACAAGGCTTGGAGCCTCTGTTTGGCAGTCTCGAGTGCTTCAGGTATGGGCATCTGCCTGTACTTTCTGGGTACTTTTCATTGCACCCTTGTGGAGCTCTGACAGTTGGCTCACTTCCCTCCTTGTTACCTTGATTTTAGCCTCTAACCGTCTTTTCCATGGTGGGTATTGGGTCTCATGGTTGCTCTTATAGCCAAGTATCTCAAGGATCACTGATGCTGAGTTGTAGATCAGCTCATTGGTTTCTGTTATGGTGTTGGTAGGGATCGTTCTCAATGCTGCATTCACATTCTCAATGAGACTTTCTGATGGTACTTCACTCAGCCGTTGTAATTGGCGCCGGGAGGCCTGGTTGTCATTCGGGTCATGATTCTCTCTCTCAGGTCAGCAGCTGTCTCGTTCAGCTCTGTTTCGCTCATTGGGGCCGTGTATCCCCTCACTGGGTGGGGACTTGTAGTTAAGTCCCCACAGTCCTGACATCCGGGTTCCTCCCTTTTGCCGTAGCATTTGTGTTGTATCTCGTCAATCTCAAGTTGTGATAGCAGTTGCCGTTTGCGGATGTTGGAACACTGAGCTACTAGTTGTTTAGTGCTTAGTGTTGACTGGGGATGTCGAAGTAACCATTCCTTCCCCAGTCTTTGCATGTAACCTCTCTCACTAGGGTTACTTGAGTAGTAGCATTCCAACAGATCCACATTTTCATCTCTCGCCCATTTCCGTCTTGTTCCAGTAGCCCATTTGTCATCAAGGTGCTCTGGTTCCCCAACACCTGACGCAGACCTTGTTTGGCCGGGCGACGTCTGAGCCGGCATGTTATGCAACTTAGTATCTCTCATGGTATGAGGTAGGAAGTAGCTTGAAGGGTCTTGCCTAAGGACCCAGACTGGATTCGAACCCTGCCCTCTCGGGTGATATACTGATGCCTTATGTATTGAGCTATCCAGTCAGCTATATATATATATATATATATATATATATATATATATATATATATATATATATATATACATATATATTATATATATATATATATATATATATATATATATATATATATATATATATATATATATATATATATATATATATATATATATTATATATATATATATATATATATATATATATATATATATACATGGATTGTCAGTCAGACTGTACCCATCTCTCATCTGTTGACAGCTGGAGATGGGCACCAGCACCCCTCCAAACCCCAATGGGATGAGGGTGTAAGAAGATGGATGGATGGGTGGATGGATGGATGGATGGATGGATGGATGGATGGATGGATGGATGGATGGATGGATGGATGGATGGATGGATGGATGGATGGATGGATGGATGGATGGATGGATGGATGGTTGGGTGGATGGATGGATGGGTGGTGGGTGGATGGATGGATGGATGGGTGGGTGGATGGGTGGATGGATGGATGGGTGGGTGGATGTATTCTATACATAAAAAAACATTTTTTTAGGTCTATTCATCCATCCAATCTGCAGAAGATGCTCAATTGAACTACTTAGAATACTATTCTGCTAGGCATGGAGTCTTTCTTCTCTGTGACCAAACAGTGGAGTCCTATCTGTGAACACTTCCTATAGATTTGGTGCAAAGTGCAGCACCTGTTGGCTGGGTCTGCAACTCCAGTCCTCGAGTCCCACTGTCCCGCAACTTTTGGATTGATTTCTGCTCCAAACCATCTGACTGAAATAGCTGAATTGTGTCAATTGATTTGATTTAGAAGTTTTGCAAAGATCTGGTCATTAACCATTCATTTGATTTAGATTCCTGTCCTACTGGAATTAAGCTACACTTTCTGCCAACAACAAAACAGCTCTTGTGTTTGTTTCACAAAGACAGTGTCGTTTTTAAATGCATCTCTGGCACACTATACTCCCACAGCACACACCCTACAAAATACTTTGGAGGACATAATTGTAAGAGTTGTCCATACTAATATTTGGTCCTGTCTTCCAAAGCCAGAATGAGAGCCACTTCACTCCCTCTAAACATACTAACCTAGTTATATTATTTTATGTTTCAATCTTCTTTTTTAACTTAGGAAAAATGGAAAAAGTCAGGTTTCTTTAGCCTGATCTTAAAATGAAATACAGCTTTCCAGTAAATACAAAACAAAACCAACAAACAAAAACTATACCCAGAGTCATGCAATCAGATTTGGTAAATACGTTGTTGTGGTGATCTTAGAGAAGAAGTAACATTTTTTTCTTCCTAAAATGAAAGTATGATTACTTTGACATTTGTGGTCACTGGTTTGCAGGCAGCTCTCCTCTGTTTGCAGGTCGACAATAACACACGTCCAGCTGGCAGTCTGAGCACTTCATGCTTTAGGTTAGCTGTGTGCTAATCACATGTCTGCTGACAGGTTCAACATGGTTTTTCTTTTTACATTAATTTGTAAGCTGGGGTACATGGAAACACAATGAAAGCACATAGGCACCATGCTGCCTCCATGCACACCAGGAGCCTATATATATTACACAGACACATGCTCATGCATATGCACGGAGCACAGAGGGAAAAAAAACATACAAACAGAGAACCATTGTGTTAGAAAATGTCAAATCCGCTCACTTTCCCTCGAGGTTCAGTGTCAGATGAGATTTTGTTTCTTTGCTGAACACTGCACAGTTGGTCCCGGCGTGATTTCGGCTGCAAGTGTGTGAGATTGAGAGCTACAGAGAAGAGGGGCAGTGATGAGATATGTTGCATAAGGGGGTGCAGTGGAGTGTGAAAGAGAACAGGTGGCTCCTTTTTCTGCCATCTAGCTTTATGTGCCATCTTCCCTATTGTGTCTCTGTGTGTGTGCGTGCGTGTGTGTGTGTGATAAACAGTGCGAGCCCATTGCCTTGTGAGTTAGGATTTATTATGTTACCTTAATAACATATCTCCATAAATGTGCTGCCATGTTCTGCTTCTCTTTGAAGGTGTAGGTTTGCTTGTTGCAGAGCTATGGTTGGTTTAGAAACAATTAGATGAGACAACAGAGGTCCAAAGAGATGATTCTCCAAATGTCATCCAATTAACAACCTATCGTGAACACAGGACAGAACTCTCTCATGTTGTCTGTCTCTTCATTTCTCTCTGTCTGACTGTTTTGTTCTCAAATAATCTCTACTCTCCTGAGACAGACCTGTTCGGTGACTAACATTTGAAAAATGGCAGGTTGTGTCACACACTCGCTGCCAAAAAGAGCAGAGTGAGTTGCTCTCAGTGAAGTCTCTCTGATATCTGTCTGTTTTCCTGTACTCCTCTTTCAGATCAGCCTTCCAGGCCGGTGGTCCGGACTCGGCAACAGCAACATCAGCCTCGCTCCAAGGGAGCGAAGGGTGGTGCGGGGAGCGTCAGTGGCACAAGGAGGGGACCACTATAACCAACACCACCCCTACCACTGTCGGCCCACTGCTGCTGCGGAGCGCCACGCTGCCAGGGAGGAGCGCCACCACCAGGGAGCTGGGAACACTTCTGGCAATCTGGCTTCTGGCTCCTCTGACCCGTCCTCCGTCCAGATCTCATCCACCGCACCAGCCCAGACCAGTACATATCAGCCCCCGTGTCCCACCTCAGCTTCACCTCCTTTATCCAAGCAGCCTGAGAGGGTGTCCTCCTCCTCTGAGTCCTTAACTCCAGGAGGAGGAGGAGGAAGTGGAGCGAGTCTGTCCGGTGGGGTGAAGAGAGGAGGCGGGGATCACCATCCACCAAGCCTAATCCCTCGTGCAGTCGGGGCCAGCGCTTCTTCGAGCCTCCACAGCCTCGCAAGCAGAGGGAGCTCCACACAAAATATCTCGTCATCAGACCGGGCCTCGCCAACACCTCCCACACCTTCGTCAGCTTCCTCCTCTTCCTCCTCCTCCTCCGCGTTCACCGGCCGATTAGGACAACCACCTCGCGGCCCTCTGTCTCTGCATAGCTATAGCCGGAAAAACGTCTTCCTCCAGCATTCCCTGCACACGGCCGAACTGCAAGCCCTCACACAGAGAGACAGTTGAGGATGCCAAAAAAAAAAACAACCAGCCATAAGCAGCCATATCATCAGCTTAAGTTATCATAAGGGTTCATATTTAGGAGAAAACATTTCTGCTGCTTGCGTTATAGTCGCGCCAAAGTCACCCTTAAAAAAATAAAAAAATAAATAAAAATCCCTCCTCCCATTGCGCTTACAATCACTTTGCAATCCAGACCAGCCCTTGATTCACTTGTTTAGAAATCTGCTTGATTTTACACATGCTCACACACACATCAGGCGGTGAGATTGAAAAAAGGCACTCACCCGTCTATCATCGCTCCCACGTCGTGTCATGCTGACAGTTCAGATGAGCTTACGCCCACAGACACACAAACTCCACACAAACACAGTCACCCACACTCAAACTCACACTTTGACACAAAGACATCGCCTGTGATATCTCTGCTCGGCCATCTGCACCAAGCAGCACGGCGGTGAAGCTGAATGAAAAGACGAAGTTGTCTGCATTGTTGAAGCTCAGTTCTTTATTGGACTGCAGGTAACAGTGAACCCATTTGCTGCTGAAGAACTTTTGGACCCGACTGTGATTTTTGCTCGTGACTGTGTTTTTCTCAACCTGCCAAATCCCACGTCGAATCAAATCCTCATTCCTCATCGGTCCAGGTGAAGAGACTGCAGTCCTTGCAATACAGCATGCTTTTCTAACATTTTTAAAAGAAGAAAAAACACAGCCGAGAGTTTAATATGGCAGCAACTTAATTCTCATTACAACGCAAAGTCTCAGTATGAACTTTCATGTCAGTGTTCTTAAAAGGGAATCAAACCAGTCAAAACTTCCATGACATTAATTAACCTGTTTGAATAGTCTTTTTTTTTAAAAGAAGAATTTTTCATTGGAGAAAATGACTTGTGTTCTTTGCTCAACATTTTTTAATTGCAGGAATACAAGGTTAAGCTGTAACATACATTATACTGGATGAAATAATGAGTCTCACAAAAATACTAAAGCTAAAGTAGAATTACATTTTAAATTTCAACAAACCACAACCTTTATAAGCTATTGTTATAATCCAGTTTGAAAAACACAAATTACAGATTTTCCACAGAAATTCACCAGAAATTCAAACAGCTCAGGCTTGTGATAAAAACCTGAGCTGGTTATTGGCAGCAGATGAATATGGGTGCTTTGTTGAATGACAGCAAACTGAATTGTACTGATAATCACATTAAAGGGATAGCTTGGATTTTTTTTTCTCTTAAAGTTACCCTTTGTAATAGTTCTCTTAACTTGCTGTAGACAGATACCATATCACAGTGAGTTTGTAGAAAAGTAAACAATGCATAGAAGGATACTTCCTACAGATGACATGAAGCCGAGAACAAAGTTATGCAGTTTTCATCACACCGGTGCGAAGGTGGGAACAGTTTGGCTGAACCATGTACAGCCGTTAAATGCCCTCATTTGGGTTGAGGATCAGCCTTTAATTTAAGAGAAACCTCACAACTCAGCATTCCTGCCATGTTCAAAGACAAAGTGCCTGTGCCTTAGCCATCAGCAGGTCATGACAATATGAATTCCTGACATAAACTGAGCTAAAACCCAGGTCTATGGCCAGATTGTGAATATTTAATGGCAGTCTTTTGATCAGCTGATGAACAGTTTTTCATAATTTGTTTACTCTGATTTTTTTTTCCACTTTTGCTCTTCTTTTTGAACTTAGAGCCTTGTAAAGATCAGCACAGATTGTGTAGATTCTGATCCAGTGTTCTGCATTGTATTTCACTGATTAAAGCAGTTTCAATGTGAGCATTTTAAATAGTTAAAAATCAGCAAAAACAGGGAGTGCCTGAGTAATTGTCAGTTATTCACTTATTTGGGAATTTGTTTTCTTTTCTACAAACTTACTGTGATATGACATCTTTCTACAACACCTGAGAACATCACAAAATATCACTTCATAAATCCAAACTATCCCTTTACAGCTGAAAGAGAAATGTTTTTGTTTTTTTTATATAATTACTTGCATAAGGGAATCACTTAATTGGGTTCTGTATAAATAAGGAACTAAATGTAAAAAAGTTGTATATTTACTCAAAGACTTTACAAAGCTTCCACCCAGTTCACTTGAGTTCACGCTGTTTCAGTTTAATGATGATATATCATCGTAACAAGACTACCATCTACGTTTCTTTTGTCTAGAAGTCGTCTAAGCGACATGAAGATTACTGCCAACATTTACTGACTCTTATCTTTTGGGACAAGGTGTGTTTCTGAACGACTTTTTTTTTTTCTTGTTAACCGAACTGTATAACAATCTCCTTGGTTCACTACAACTGATGTATGTTTTCTTTGAACTGACCAAATCCTGGAACTGGTCTTTCCCCCTTGGCTTTGAGGTAAATGGATCCCACAAAGTCAAGCAGGAGGTGGGAATTTGCACTTGTTCTTGGTGCGAGCGAGTAGTTCACTGCCGCCGGCATCCGCAGACTGGTGAGATGTTGGAGCGGTTGTTGACCTTGTCTGTCTCTAAATAGCACCTGGCTTGGGGGGGACCTGTGTAAATGATGTGTGTGTGCTGTAATACACACATCACGAGGGAAAAGGTCCTGGTAGAAGTGAGGAGAGGCTTGAAGCCCAGCGGCTCTGATCCTGGTGGTGGAGGCTGCAGGTCTGCTTGTGGTCCGTTTCACTCAGACAACTCGCTGGTATCTTTTGATTGAAATGCCATTGTTCCCTCCAGTTCCTCTCTCCTGTTATTTTTTGACGTGCATTTTGTCACTGCTGGACTCCAGCATCTCGCCAACAGTCTCCTTCCTTTCATCACCTCTCTTTCTGTTGGATCTTCTCCTATCCTCATCTCCTTTTCTCTCCCCTGCTAAGTCGACTGATACAAACCTTATATTGTTGTATAAAGCAGCGTTCTCTGGGTGCTGGTGCACACAGCTGTGTTGATTTTAACACCATGTTTTCCAGCTGAGAGTGAAATAAAGACAAACGCAAGTAAAACATGAGCCAAACATTAGATGCCTCATTAGTTTGCAGGCAATCCTTCTGTGTCACTGGCTGACCTCTTTAGTAATGCTTTTTTTACATCCCTCACTGCTGCATGTTATAAAGCTGTTGACACCATGTGAAATATTGTAAGAGTATTTAACTGCCCACACAGGTTTTATTTTTGCTCTTCGTTTGAATTGGCTGTACTCGTTTGAGCGGCGCCGAACAGCACAGCGCAGAGGGAGGCAGCTGGTTGTTTCACAACAGAAAGAGGCCACATCTGACATGCGAGTTCAAATCTGGCCTTAAGGTCTTTTACAAAGTCATATTTTTTTATTTGTTTCTAAATTGAAATCATGAACTGATGGTGAGCTCTTACTGCTGGGAGTGGACAAACTTTATGAACCTCAGTACATTATTTATTTTTTATTAAGATGTTGTACATTTAAGACACTACAAGTCTCGGAAGATTATTTTGTTGTTTTTTTGTTTATGCTTTTGCCTTATTTAAATGAATTGCCATAGGAACAGTTTTCTGAAAGCGTGTTGGGACTTACAGGTAAGGTAGCAGGCATGACTATAGTAAAGATTAAAAAGAAAATGATGATAATAATGTAAATGTTTCATGCTGTTCTAAACTTTGTTTCCTCAGTAATTATTATTTTTTAATTCCTGTAATAATTAGATCGAAATGTATATTTGTGCATAAATTATTGATATGTTGACGTTACTTTTATTTGTTTTGTGCTTAAAAGAATATATTATGATTCTTTAGTCTGTGTCTGTTAGTTGGGATTAAGGAAATTAAAACATGAAAGCAAATATATTTTTCACCTTTCAAGTTTCAAATGCAGTCAAAGGTCTGACCGATAACCAAAGCCTTTCAGGCCTTAGTGATTAAACAGAAAACAAAGAAACTCCATGTTGTTTTTGTTGTTGTTTACATCATCTTTGCTAAAGATTTATTTGAAATAGATAACTTTGCTGCTGTATTCCATCTAAAATACAGGTAGGTATCTATTAAAGCTGCTGTTTTAAGGACAATTGGGGAAATTAGTATTAAACATGCAAAAATTTTAATTATATATTTCTGATTTGAGTGTTGATGTGGAAACACACCATATGCCTGTAGTGACCCACAAAGTCGACCCATGTATCGCTTACTGTGATTTACTCTGCAATCAAATCTTGAAGGTTCATGGGACTTCTTCTCCAGTGGCGTTAAAAGGAACAGCAAACCAATTTATTTGTCAAATACAACACAAAATACTTTGTTTTTATATGAAGATATTTATTGAGGAATAAAAAAAAATCCATACCTTAATAGACCTGTGTGAAAATGTGATTAGGAGCAATCTACTTTCATGTGAATTGCTCCCAAAACCTGCAACAACTGCAGTCAAAAGTTCCCAATAACTTGCCATGAGTCTTATCGAGAAGAAATTTTGGCCCACTCATCTTTGCAGAATTGTAAGTACTCTTTATGTTTCCTGGCTTTTCAATTGGTTCCAGATGATTGACTGGGCCAGTCAGATGAAAAAGATATCAGCTTTGAAAAAGATATCAGCTTTATCTTTTTTATTTCAAACCAATTAAGACTGACTTCGTTTGTGGGATCATGGTCTTGATCCAGGAATCTGCCCTTATGTTGTCTTTATATTCTTAAAAAAAAAAATTCTTGTATATTTTTCCATTTTCTGTTCCATTTTGCTATATAAAGTTTGTCTCTACCATAAGGTAAAACGGTTTTCCCTAGACCATGATGTCCCCGAATCCAGCCAGTTTTAGTTGTAAGATGATGTGGTGTGCCATTTCTCTACCAAACATCCAAAGAGAACTCACCTAAGCAGACTCAAACCTCCCGGTGTTTGAAACCTTTTATAGACCAACACTTTGAACTAAACAATCTGATGGTAAATTGCACTTATAGGGAGCCACATTACATTGTACAGTAAATACTGACATATCTCAGTGTTTTTCTTTACTCTTTTCCTGTTTGCATCTTCTTTTCTTCATCTAATCTCTCTGTCATTCCACTTTATCACATACAACGTAATGTATGAAATTGTGCATTTCGATCTTCTTCTTGTTGGTTAGTTGGGTTGCTACCAACATCCAGTGTGTAATTTCATTTCACAGCTTTGTTAGAAATGTTTTTACTGAAGAAAACTTTGTGTTCAATACTTGTTTTCCCCACTGCAGATGAAATCAATGAACAGATTCATACTGTGAGCCTCTGAGCAGTTAGACTTGATACCTTTGACGAACAGCAATACATCCATGTGGATGAAGTTCATTCTAACATAATGTGGTCATTTGAACTGTTTTCAAACTGCACCTCTTCAATAGGAAGTTGATTAATGGATTCATCTGTGGCAAAGATACTTTGCTTTGTATGCATTCAGCTCAGTTTTTGTTCAACTCACTTTATATCACGGGCGTTTGTTCACGACAAGTGTTTTGTCAAAACATTTTTTGTCCACTGTGTCCTTATTGATAATATTTAATACAAATAAAATGAATAAAAGCCAAAAAAAAAAAGTAACTTTTTGTATCTACTTTTCATTGCATTATCAGCTATATGTGCAGAATGGCTTAGATGTCCTGAAGCAATAGGAAGCGGTTGCACAGTACATTCCTATTAAAAGGCGCACTTCAATAAAGCAGCAAATCTAAGGGACCTGCTTGAATGTATCAGGCAGCATAGACTTTACTGTACAAATCTCTAAAGGAAAGAATGAAGAAAGACTCAAAGCAATGAAAAGGAAATCTCAATGGCCATCGCTCCAACAGGCAGCCTTAGAGGAACTTTTTTTTTTTTAGTTGTTAGATATGAGAGGACTTAAAGAAAGATTTCATATCACAGTGGGTGCATACATAAGTTATTTCTACCACATTTAAAATAATCTCCTAAACTATTTAAATGTATTTCCATTTGGCAGTGACCGGAAAGTATGGAAGTATTTAGAAAATCAATTACATTAGCATGAGTTTGTGGGCGCACATGTGTGTGTTTGCTTGAGTGTGGGATGCAGACTCTGTTTACCCCTCAGGGAGGACCTGTGCATGCTTCTCGTTTCTGGACTCACTCAATTAGTGTTGATGTTCTGACTGGCTGGCACACACAGGATTCGAATACAGCAGGTCTCCTTCTAAGTTGCTGTAATTGATATGACAGAAGGTCAGCACATCGGCAAACACACCTCTGATTAACAGAGCTTTAAAAACACAGAAAGATCACCCAGTCAAGACAAATGTTTGTTTAGCTGATCGTAAATCCTTTCCCTGGTGTTAAGATTTGCATTTCTGGAATCATGCTGTTTGTAATTCTAGTAAAAGTAACTCACCGGTTTATTTGATGGCAGAAAATGAATCCTTAGGTAACACAATGCAAACAGATGAATCTAAGGACAGATTTATTTGTTCTTTTGGGGAAAAAGAATAATTCTTCATGATTAAGATGCTGCTAAAAGCTTTAATGGTTAGTGAATATAAATATGAGTCAAAGATGTTTCAGTGTTTCTTTATCTGTCTTTGCATAACAACACAGAGGAAATAAAATGCACACCAAGACGAGCTGGACTAAAGCAGAGCATTCTGGTGGGACTTCATCAGAGACCGCCGGCTGAATGCCAACGACACAGACTGACCTGTAATCTGAATGAATAAGTTGCTGATGGGAATGTTTCTGTCAAGTACGCAACATATTTAACCAGATGGCGGTTGTCTTTCAAAAAAATATTTTTCTAATGTATTTATAATGTGTTGTCTGAGGGGCTGATTTTTGTGTTGGTTTTGTTTTTTGACTCATTTTTGTGTCACTTTATGTTGTTCATGGTCTGTGTGTTCCTTCATAATGTTCATTTATGTAGCTGTTTCATTACGTGTTTCTGTCTCTTGGCCTTCTGCTCCCTTCATAAGTAATCTCCATCAGTCAACCAGTACAGAAATAACAAAGTTGTATTTATGGGGTTAAAGTGGAATGGCTTTTCTCTTTGTTCAGTTTCGGATTTATGCATCTCGATTCGTTATCTTTAAAAGTTCACACACCTTAATATGCATACACACTGAAACTCAGGGCTGCTTCAGCAGGTACATCTTTGCTGCTGTGATACAAGCTTATTAACGTAGCATTGCTACTGTGAAGGTGTAATAAATGACTGACAAAATATCAGTCAGTGGATATTAAAACAGAAAGTGGTGCCACCAGGAGTGATGTTTGTGTTTCAGGCTTATGACATAACAGGAGGCTTGTACCTGAAGATACCGCAGAAAGTCGCCCTGGCTCAGTATCTTCTGGTGAGTGTTTCTGCTGCTTGCTTTGGCTTACAGTGGCTGCAGTTTGAAGGTAGAGTCAGTATGTGTGTGTTTCGGGAACAGTGGGTGTTCCTGCCCGACTCGGAGCAGCGCTCCCAGCTGGTGCTGCCGCCGCCTGCCCACGTGGACTACAGAGCTGCTTGTTTCTGCCACCGTAACCTCATCGAAATCGGTTACGTCTGCTCTACCGCAGAAGCAAATATCTACAGCCAACCTTATTTAGACTTGTTTATTCAATGGCAAGGAAAGTACACAGTGCTCCTGGATTGGCTATTTTGCCATTATAGTCAACAGCATGAGAAGTCGCATTGCACCTTGGTATTTCAGCTTTCTAAGCTGCATTTTCAGCAGAAAATTTTATAATTTGGAGATATATTCCACAGCAAAAATATGAATGGGTGAATCTGCAAATACTGAATCTGGAATAGGCGGTGACTCATTGTATATCCCCCTAATGTATCCAATTTCTTGTCAGATTTTTCTCATATTTATGTTGCAATTGGTATTTACTGCTGCCTCCAGCTGGCCTGCTCATTTATATCAGTTCTGCTTAAAAACATTTTTAAGCAATATGATGTATCCTGCCTGATACATCATATATATGCAGTTAAGCAGAAAATGATTAATTGCCATGTTAGATAAATTGTTCAACAAAAAGCTTGTTTCTGATTGGAAATGACTCTGACGTTTTTCAAAAGACAAGAACGTACAAGAGTTATTATTTTAGACAAAAAATAATGAGCAAGAAAAGTTTTATTGGTATTTAAACAAACAAACCGTTCTTATATTTTCATTTGTTTGCCTTTCTCCATTGGCAGTTTCAATAATTTGAGATTCCTTGCCATTATCCTAATCTTTACCTCTTTCTCAGATTTTCGTGTCAGATTTAGGTTTTCTTCACGTTCTGCTCTCTCTCAGTGAGGTGTTTCCTGACACGTAGGTGAGATGAAAAATGTATTTATTTTAACTGTCATTTTATAAATGTTTGCTTATGGATCTAACCGTCCATTGGAATGTTTTTGGCTGGATCCCTCAGGATTGTTTCGTGTTGCACTGTTTTCTCAACCATCTTGATCAGTCATAGATGAAAATGTGTAGGTGTTTAATTAATATGCCAGCGATGACTCTGTTGCAAAATTGTATTCTGGCAACATGCCTAAAACCAAAAACATACAAAACTCATTAACATCTATTTTTCCTTAAAAGGAAAGAAAATGAATCAAGCGCTATCTGTTTTCAAAGATACTCTCCACTGTCTCTCTCTCTGTATATGGATTTGATAAATATCTGGTTGCTATATTTCCCTCCAAATAAAACTTCTCTAAGTAGAGGGATGAGAAAGCAGAATTGTTTACCCTAAAATGTTCAATATCAGATTTATACCCCAACGCTAATCTCATGTTCGGTGTTTAAACTTTGTACAGTACACATTTTGTGACATTTACAAGTTATTTCATCCTTTCCCCCTAAGCTTTCATTTCCAAGCTGGCCAGTATCGGAGAGGATGTACTGGATCCATTTGCCATCTGTCACTTGCTCACTCCTCTGCCTTTCCTCCCTATGTTTCTCACTGTCATTGTCTCTCTTTGCCTGTCTGAGTAAATCACTCTTGTTGTCTCTTCTAACTGTCCAAGGCTAACTTTATTATTGCATTAGATGGCCAAAAGGCTGTTATATCGCTCACTTTGCAGCAAAGGCAGATACACCAGCACCCAGCACAGCTTGCAGTCTGTCCCTTCTGGTACTCAGCCTTCCTTCTCTTCGGCCTGAAGTTACAGATCTCTCACTCTCTTGCTTGCACACATGCAGACACACTCACAAATCCCCCCTTACTGTAAAATCAGGCTTTTTTTTTATAGGTTCCAGGCATTTGCCAGTAAATTGGAGTGGGTAAAATAAACACAGATTCTAGAGAGGCTAACCCATAGCTTTTTCAAAGTCTGTACTGGGTAGTTTGTCCATTCAGTTAAAAAATAGAAACATATACAATATTCATTTCACACAGAGTGGTATGTTTCAGGCATTTACATCTGTTATGATAAGGGCTTACAGCTAATAAAAACCCAAAACATAGTTTCTCCCAAAATTAGATTAGCACATAAGACCAATAGGAAAAAAAAAATGCCGACATGTTGGACTGCTAAAAGGTACGTGATGAAATATTTTACAATGTTCTTGTACTTGACAGTAAACAAGTACAAGAACTGGAAGCAACATGGGTTCTGTGCCTCTCCACTCCTCCTCCAGAAGAGAAACTGTGACTTCCAAACAAAATGTAAACTTTACTTTCATCTGAGCAGAAGACTTCAAACCATTGAACAATAGCCCAGTTTAATCTTTTAAAGAAAAAAAAATCAAGCATATAAACATCACGGTTCTAAAATATGACCTATTACACATTAAGACATATATATTAAAAAATAAAACACAGTTTGAACTCACCCATGTTTTGTTTATATATTTATTTTAAACAACAAAACACACCCCATACCAACATTCAGTCAGCCAGCAAATCTCACCAGACCCAAAAAGTTGGGCCAACTAAAGTGCAAACAGCCAGCCAACGGATGCACATGCACCACAAACAAATCTGAAACTGCCAGCACCACCCAGACGGCCATGCCACAGCAGACCACCGAAGGGAAGAACGCCAACGCAGCAAACCGAAAAGCACCACAGAAAAGTCACAGCACACACCGTGAAAGAGGCAGCACCCACTCCCAGACCCGGAACCACCAGCATCCAGGCCAACCAAGCAGCGACTATAGAGCCAAACCAAGTAACAACCTCCCAGGCCAACACCACAGAAACAGCCATACCACTATTGCACCATGCATTTGAAGGGACACGTCTGTGATTTTGTGACTGGAAAGCAGCTTAACACTTTGGGCTTTTATGTTCCTTAAGCAGCATCTAATGCTTGGTCTTTGGGTGTATTGCTGCCATCATTTGTGCCCCTGAAGAAAATTGCATTGTAAGGAAATTATCAATGTTACTCTCCTCCACTGCCAGCACTTTTAATGTGATTTATTGGACTACATGTGCTCAACAAGGTTGAACAGAGGTTACTGTAACCCAGTGGCAAATAACATGCACGCTCTAAGATAAAGTTCTTCTGTACTTATCCTCAGATATTACAAAGTGTTACTTTTAGTCAAGGATTTAATTCATTCATTATTTTTAGAATTGCATTAAAAATAAGAATATATTTACAATATTCCTTATCGCTTAGGACAATGTAAGCAATTAATTTAGATTTCCTTAAGGGAGTCTCTCCAACTCTGAAATAGTGAGACATATAGGCAGTTTTCAGCTGCCTATATGTCTCACTAATTAAACCCTCACATCTGATTGGTGAACCTGCACAGTAACTCAGTTGCCGACCAATCGCATTTTCTCTACCCTGGTGAGTGACTGATTTGTATGGCTTACAGATAAAACAAACATCATGTGACCACGAAATTAAATTATGATATAATCATTTGTAAAAATTTAAAGTTTTAAAATGAAGGACTGCGAAGGGAGACCTAAAAGCTACAGTTTGGTAGCGTCCAATCAGCAGTATGAATGAAAAAAAAAGAAAAGATTTCAGAAAAGAAAAAGAATCGAACATCAAGACCTGAATGTAGCCTTGCTTGGTTATTGGTGAGATTACTTAGTAAGGTGTCCAATGCTCCCTCAAACCAAGCGCCAGGAAAATTGGTCAAACTATTTTTGTGTTCATTATGGGGATCTTCTAAACCACACTTCAAAGAAAAAAAATCGGAAGAAAATAATTAAAAATACAATTTTTTCACAATAAATGTGAACTCATTTTTTTTACTGATTATTTTAAGAATCATATTTTATATTTACATTGCTTTTGGTAGATCATTTACTCTTATATTGTTTGTCTTCATTTAACCTTTCTAGCAACTTCTGCCTGTGGAAAGCCCACCGCGAACTTTTGATGGCTTTTGCTAGCTGTGACTTTGTTCTGACACGTCAATTTTGCAGAAAATACTTTTTTCCTGTGTTGAAGAGCAGAGAATCATTGCGTCAGGTACTTTTTGCAGGTTTGCAGAGTGCCCATGTTCACCGCTGCACAGAGAGGTCATTTCTTTTGTGGTCAGAGAGCGAGGTGATCTGACAGAATTTGTGAACACATCCCATTATCTATGGATCAAAAAAAAAATTTTTAATTACCTGAAACAAACATTTGTGATTATATGTCTCTGATTGTATTTTATCTTTAGGTCGCTAAAACTAATTTGTCTAATATTGTTATGTCCAAGTTTTAAATGGCTGACAATAACACCATTGAATGAAAGATTAATGATTTTTGTTTTTCAGAAAAATTCTAATTACCACCAAGTCTCATGTCTTGACCGATATGTCGCTTGAAAAGCAGTAACCCTTCACACAATAAACCAAAGACTACATTACATTTGTGGTGACCAAGAAAGAAGCCTGAAGATTTAAATATCAGTTGTTCAAACAGGACAGCAATCACCAACATGTCCATTAAATGTAGTTTTTGAATGGCTCAATCAATTAAATGGTTTACATTATCAGCTTCTGGAACGGCTCTTCCACTGAGAATGTCATAAAATGTGGTCGGCTAAAAATCAGTGTCATTTATGTGAACTGGCAAAGTAATACTCGATCAAATGGATGTGTTTTGAACACTGATATATAATTGTAACCATTTTTTAAAACATTTTTGGCATAAAAAAAAAGTTCATCTTTATTTTCAAACTTAAACACCCAGTTCTCATTTTCAAAATATACTGATGTAATATTTTACTTAACTATTCCATCCTAAAATGGAAGAGTTGAAATGAAATTCCAACTTTACATAACATTCATGAGAATGATAAGTGCATGTAAACCTTATAGTTCTTCCTTTGTAGAAGTAATTTGGAGGACGTGTTACAAAATAATACTTTGATTTTACAAAAAAATCAAATAGATGAGATGAAAGGCGTGCTCTTTAAACATTCAACAGCACAAACTGAAGCACAAGCAGAAAAGTTTCTGTTAAACTTTCACACATTCATCATTTTTGCTCGTACTCATAATAATTAAAATTGTGAATATTTTACTTTCTTTCAGGAAAGCAAATATTACTGTCATTAATTAGGAAGCATGCTGAAATGTCTGGTTCCCATTATGTGAAGCAGTTTTCCAATCCCACTGTAACATTGGATGAAGGGACACACACATCTTTGAAGATGCTGCACAGTGTGTAGTTCCCTGCAGTATAATTGGTGCAGCTTATCTACAGCTAACAAAGTCTCTCTAAAAAAGAAAAGTGAAAAATCAACAAATTCCGGTCCACTGCAGGGCGCAGTATCGTTGGCCTTCCTTTGATAGCAACATTTCAAACATGTGGAATAGGCAGTATACCAGTGCTTCACTTCCTAAACCAGAGTTTTAGTTACTGTCTCCAGAGGTTCAGTGACACTTTTCTTGTTCGTCTCTGACTGAGTCTGGTTATTCAGTCTCTCCTGACCTGATTTTGGTAATAACAAATCTTCTTTAAAACCAGCCTGAGGAACAAAGATTGCTTATTTCACTTCACCAGTTAGATTTCAGCAACTTGTTAATTGTGCAGCTGATTTTGACCTCAAGGTTTTCATTAAATATCCCTGCTCTCATCAAATATTATTAGTCATGTTGGCATGAGAAGCTCTCCAAGTCTCACTGTAAATTTAAGAGACTCTTTTCCTTCTGGCCTCACATTATAAGGCAATATAAAATGTAATATGGGTGTTATGAAGTTTGTCAAATTAATCCAAAACGTTTGTCTTTCCATGTAAATTACAGTCAGATTAGTATAATCTCTTAACTCTTGTGATCCATAGTTCCAAGAGTTCAGAGGATGAAACTTAACCTTCAAAAATATTTCTGCAAGCTACTTCAAAAAGACTACAAGACTTCAAGGCTCATTGGAAGCAAAATAGAAATAAATGATGTAATCAAAAGCATTGTCGGTAGGCCTCTAAGACACAATTGTATTGAGGCACAGATCTAGGGAATGATGCAAAAAAAAAAAAAAAAAAACTTTCTGCTGCTCTGAAAGTTCCAATAAGCTCAGTGACCTCCATCATTCAGAAACAGAAGAAGCTTAGAACCAGCAGGACTTCTGGAGCTTGCCTAAATTGAGCAATCGGGATAGCAGGACATTAGTCAGGGAGGTGACCAAGAACTTGATGGTCACGCTGTCAGAGCTCCAGTGTTCTCTGCGAAGATGATAACCTTCCAGAAGGACAACCGTCTCTGCAGCAATCCTTCATAAAAGGCACATGGCGTCCCGTCTGGTGTTTCTCAAAAGGCTCCTGAAGACACTCAGGCCAAGAGAAACAACATTTTCTCTTCTAACTATCTCTTTTATGTGAATGGCAAACATCATGTTGAAGGAAACTGCATTACACCCACATTGAAGCAAGGTGGTGGCTTCA
Organism: Poeciliopsis prolifica; assembly: GCF_027474105.1. Taxonomy (NCBI): domain Eukaryota; kingdom Metazoa; phylum Chordata; class Actinopteri; order Cyprinodontiformes; family Poeciliidae; genus Poeciliopsis; species Poeciliopsis prolifica. The sequence continues at coordinate 686,719 of NW_026562389.1, forward strand.
TTATGCCATGGGGATGTCTTCACCTTTAACTAATTTTCTATGAGAAACAAACAAACAAACAAAACTACTTGTATAAATGAAAGTAATTTCAAATCTAAATCTGGTGTGATTATGTACAAACATTGATCTGAACTGTCTGGTGAAGCATGACCACCTCTCCATTCAAGTGATTGGTTACCATAGGGACTTAACTCACCAGCACAGCCTCACAACAAGCAGTTTCTTTCTGAAACAACAGGCAGCATTAGTGAAATACACTTAAATAACATGTATTTATGAAGACAGGCATAACTATGCCTATCTGCCGGTCGCAGACCCTCTGCGAAGCAAAGTGTCATAAGGTACAGGTTTATACAAGGCTAACCATCTGTATAAATGGCAGAGGAAAAATAATATTGACAACAGCATCATAATATCACATATGCTTGTAGACTTTTCTCAGTCCCGCAATGTCAAACTCACTCTTAATCTTTTTGTTGCAGATTTTTTCTGTTTCCACCATATCGTCTTTGCGGACAAAATGTTCAAATGCTCCCTGATATTCTTGTTTTGCTTACAAATATGTCCTGTGATGAAGACAGTGTTCACTTAGCCAAAAGTGGGTCCTAATGTTATGCTGGTGCCGTGCATATGTCACTTAGAAGTTCTCTTAGGCAACATCAATGAGAAGATTTGGCATAGTGCAATAACTGACATGGCTAAGCATGTTTTGCAGACTCTCTGCTATTTATCAGCTTTCTTTTCAAGTTTTGTCAGTTTGCATCATCCTCTTTGTTGCTCATCACATTTGTGGGTCCTGTCAGCCTCTCAGTGTGTTCTTCTGCAATCCCTCTCTGATCCAGTGCTAGAAACCAGAGGCGATTTTGAAATGACTCAAACTGTTTGCACAGATCCGCAGCTTCACTCTCAGCTTTGCCTTTCAGCTTCGCCTCTGTCGTCTCACTGGTAGATTTTGGCTAACATATCTGTAATACCTGTGGTACATTTAAAATAAGCAGCTGGCCTAACCATTTACGAAAGTTTACATGAGTATATTCATCTGCCCTCCTATTGCCCACTCAGAGACTCTATCTGCTCTGCGATACCAGATTTCTGTGAGTAGAACACAAGTCAAATTTAGCCTGGCCTTTTACTGGAAGCAGATGGGATTGTATTATGTTGAGGATACTGTTATCCACCGATGACTCTTCCACTACCCACTCTACCTCCCTGCTCTTTTCCACCTCCACTGAGCCAAAATATGAACCATAATGGGACTTCTTTGTCTTATAAAGAGAATCTGGTGCACTGAGGAGCCTAATCCTGCTAGCAGTATATTTTTATTTTTATTTCTTCCTCCTCATGCCCTCACCATCTTTAACCACTCAAACACCATTTGCTCCTTCAGTTAGCATGAAATAAATTTGACAATGAACACTCCAACAGCTCTTCCTTTTATTGTTGGATGTGTGAATCCCATCTGCAGAGGCTTCATATTACAATGTTTCACACACAACAGGATGTGGAGACTGCAGTTTTATAGTGAATAATCTGCAGTGTCTCAGCCAATTGTCATGTCTCATTTGTCCCCTTCACATCTAGTGCTTAAAATATAGAAGTTAATCAATCAACCAACCCATCAATCAATCATTTGATTAATCAGTTTGTCATACCACACCACTTTGACAGAAAAAACAGATCCAGTTTATGTCCAGAATTAAAAAGATAAATGAAAAATAAAAATCTACCCACTTCCATAAAATCCAGTTACATAGATTAATCAATCCTGGTTACATTTTAATGGAGAAAATTTGTTAATCATTTCACTTGGTTAAATCATTGATTTAGCTACCCTTTCTCGCAAAGGAGTAAAACACAAAGTGTCTTAAAGAAATTGAAATTGGCAAAGGTGAAAAGAAACAAGAAATTCCCAAAATGAGAACAGTTTTATGAAGGAGAACTTATTTTTAAATATATCCAAATAATTATAGAAGATGAACAAAAAGTCATCTCCAAGGTATTGCACTGATGAATCTTGATTTTGCCTTGACCGAACAAATAAAAATTCAGAGACGTCCAAAATACATCTAAAAAGTGCTCTTGACTAGTGTTTTTAGGTCATCAGGAAACACGGCAGTATATTCATGTGCATCATCAGCATAGGTGTGAATACTAATGCAATACATCCAGAAGAAAACAACCCTCAATGGCAGCATATATATGTTGATAAATGAGGGACAAAAAATTTATCTCTGTCATAAACTTCTTATGAATTGGTAAAGGATTTATCATCTGTGAAATGAGAGTTGAACACAAACCCGGGGATACAAAGATTTTAATCTGTCTGAGTACCTTTAGTAGAATGGTGTGGTCAGCAGATCCAAAGTCTGCACTGAGGTGAATTAATACAGGTAGTATAACTTTGATATGATCCATTGTGCACCTTAGATCATTCAAAGGCAGGTTTAAATATTTCTGGAAGGTTTTGAATGTGCAAATAGCAATTTATATGATTGTTTTTTACAACTTTAAAAAAAACAAAACATAAACTTGGTCACAGATTACTCAGCTATTTCTCATCAAATAAGATTTAAAGGAGGAATTATATATTTTCTGGGCACATAATGACATTGTATATCACAATCACAAAATCTCAACATGAAGTGTTGTGCAAAATGCTGTATATATCAAAAACAACTCAAATTTGACTTTGCACCATAGCCTTGTCTCAAACATTAAAATCAGCTTCTGTCTCTTTAAGAACCTCTCAATGTGGGGTTATGGGGTAAGATTGGGAAGGGTTGAATATTTGTATTTGTGTTCTGAAAAAATAATAAAAACTTTAATAATAAAAAAAGAGAACCTCCTGCCATTTCCAACTCTTTCCTCTTCCTTAAAGCAGCCAAGAATATAAAAAAAAAAATACTGAATGAGTCTTGGCCAATAAAAAATAAAATAATAATAAACTTATTTTCTGTTTAAATTCAAAATAATTTTCAATAATTTCAGCATTGCTCTGTGTAGAAATTCTCCACTCTGAGAGTGTTGTGAATCTATTATATGCTGATGATTAGACCAATTGTTTCTATCCATTGTTTCTATCCATTATAGTGATAGAAACACACGACATCAACTGGTTTTCTGACGTTCATGCAGAATTGCAAATACATTTGGTGAGCTGAGTGAGACCAGCAGTCAGACATCAACCTATTTTAGGTAAGCCATGCTTTAGATTGATGATTCTGCATCTGCCAAATATCATTGCCAGAATATAAAAGCAGTAAAGAAAGTGAGGAAATTATGATAAATGGTTGTTTTGTAAAGTCTCAGAAATGAGTCAGTGCACCTTTGCTGTCTGCAGACTTTCAAACTTAAATTTTGAAACTGAATTATGTTGTTTGAATAACCATGAGCATATTCTAGCTTGTTTCAAGGCTAGATATATTAGATAATTAGATATGCATGTTTCCAAAATGTACATCAGCTTTCTAAAAGAAGGGCTTCATTTTGTCTGGGGTTTCCTTTAAAAATAAACCAATTGCTAAAAACAAAGTCTGTTTTGTTTCTGATATTTGAGTTCTTTCTTGTGTTGCTTTATGTCCTGTTTACATACTGTTGCGTTGTTCTCTGGCCCTTGTTTCCTTAGAGTGTTATTTTGGTTTCTCTTGTGTCAGGTTTCTGCTGAGTTCATTGCTGTTTTCCATCATATAAATTACTCTCCCTGTCTTCAGTGTTGCAGAAGTGTTTTTAACCCTAAAGCCTATTCACATTTTATAAGAACCACAAATTTCAATGTATTTTATTTTAATTTTATGTGACTGGCCAACACAACAGAAAAAAGATTATTGGCCTGACAAATTATGAACTGGGAAATCTGAAAAGTGTGGTGTGCTTTTTTGTTGAGTCCACTTGAGCTAATACTGTGCAAAAGCACATTTTCTACTGTTTTCTGGAAGTCTTTTTGAGTATGTCTGATGGGCCTTTGTGCCATTTCTCATTTGCAAAATAGTTTACTCTTGTGATAGATAGCACTTATCAAAAGCAATTTTCAAGTTTTGCTGAATTATTCACCATTTTGACTTATGTGTGGAGTTGACTGGGAAATTCTAGCATTTGAATAGACTTTGATCTGGACAAAGGGTGTCAAACTCCAGTCCATAAAGGAGAGTGTCCCTTAGAAACAACATCCCCCAAGCATGTTACAAGCATGTCACTAGTAATATGACCCACTGGGATCACATTACATCATGCTTTACTTTTCCGGATGATGTCGAGTCACATCTAGGCGGGCATTCAAGCTTTTAGTTCTGCTTTCATCTGGCCTGAGCTTTATCTTTCACATGTTTGCTGTGTTTTCTATGGCCAGTGGCCAAATGCAAATAGGACTGCTAATGGCTTTTGTCAGTGGGATTCCTCTTGTCATTCTACACATCAGTTTTGTGGAGATTTGCTTTAAATTTCAACAAGTTATTCCATGTGAGCTGCGGATGTCTGCAGCTCCTCCACTTCTTGTGGATCTATTCTACAACGCAGTACTCTGGATTAATCTACCAAATGCAATCACAATAAATTATATTAAGGTTTGTGGTTTTACTATGACAAAATGTGGTTTCATCATATGTCGATATTACTTTAATCGAATTATTAACCCTGCACAACAAAAAGAGGGATCAGTCCAGTTTGTACAAAGTAACTCAGGGAATAAAAATTTGCTTATTCTACTTTAGGTGTGTATTGCTTGAGTAACACAACAGAGCTCTGTTTCTCAGAGCATAAAGTGTGATACAGCTTTTCTCAGCTAATCATACTTGAGCATCCTGAAACAATAACTCATAAGTACAAATGTATTAAATAAGCAACTGTGTGTCTTTGAGCAGCTGCTCTGGGAACACACAGGCAATATTTGGAAAGTTCATCAACAGCCAACTGCTACCTTTGAGGCAGTGGTGTTCAGTTCCACACACCAGATTTAAATCAATGGATCGTTAACAAGCGACTGCAGAGTTTGATGTAATGCGGAGTTGGTAAATCCACCATGGAGCAGGGAAATAAAAATTGCATCATGGATCAGGGCTGAAATTGGACAGAGCTGCCCGTTATCAAGTTTATAGAAAAGCTTGCTGTCTGATAATATGGTGCAAGAAATATTTGTACTTAATTAAAAAGAGAAGGAGCAGAGGTCTTGTCAGTCATTCATAAGGTACAAAATTAAAGTTATGGCCTTTATGTGTGGCATTTAGGAATGTTTTTTTTTCTGCTCTGTATTCAGTTGCTCATTTCTACATTTTGTTGCTTTGTACATGTGACAGTGCAATGACAATAAAGTTGAATTCTATTCTATTCTAATTTCAGCTTTTCATTAAAACAACATTTATTCTGTAGAGCCAATGAATGTGTCTGTTTTGGTCTCCATCGTTGCATTGACACACTGCTCACATCTTGGTTTCATGTTTTTGATGTAGTGTGCTTTTGTAGAGGTGCCCTGTTTTCCTTTGACTGTTGCTGGATCACTGAGTTTTGCCTGTAGCTTTTGGTTTTAGATCCTTTGGCTTGCTGTTTGTTAACCTTGGATTTAGGTGTTTCCTGGTTTTCATGCCTCAGTTTGTTTTACGAAAGGCATTTAGTTGATTTCATTCCACTCGGGTTTTAGACTGCTTTTGGGTCCATCTGCCATGAACTTTAAACAGTTGTTGAAAAATTTAAAAGACAGAAAAAACAGACTGGTTCAGAATTTCATCAGACGTGTCGCTGTTAAGGTGAGTTTTGCGGGGTTTTTTAAATATGTTTTGATAATAAAGAAAATAGAAAAGATAGTGTGAGTAAATGTGATGCTTGTTTAGCACATTAACAGTTGGCATCCCTGCAGTGTTATTCAACTATACGGTAATTAATTCTATTTAATACTAATATGTTTATGTTTCAAGTACATACATTGGCCTGTTACTTATAAAATGGGTGTATTAAAATATTTGAGTCTGGTTACTTTTTGTGCTCCAAAAGCTGATTGCTAATTACAATTTCTGCTCATGTGAGGATATAATTTGTATTTCTGTTTTCGCCTTCAATGATTTTAGTGTAAACTGAGGAAAAGTGATTGCTTTTGAAACAATATTACAATTGGGCTCAAAACAATAGTCAACATAAACGTGTTATGTTTATTTACTATTGGGACAGAACTGAAACAGAAAAAACCCCAAACAGATAGTAAACAACAAATGTCCCCTCCCCTTACAATCAAGTGGTACGACCCACTCAGGAGCTTCTGCCATTTAAGGAGAACTGAGGCAGCTGGGATTTTCCTTCTCGGCTCTCCAGCAGCAGCTCCAAAGTAACTGGTAACTCTCAACAAAAAGAACTTGAGCTGTTGTGTGTATGACTTACCAAAAAAAAAAAAACATATCAGACATTTCAAATAGTTAGTTGTTCTGTGCATTCTAAATAGTTCACTAAAGAGGCTAGTGAGAGTAATTGGAAATGAAAATCTGAACTATCAACAATCTTTGAATTAATTTTAAGAATGGAAATTGAACTGTGATGAAGTGTGTCTGAGGAACAGCAGGAACAGGTGTCACAGCCTGATTATGACCCCAGCTGAAAGGCTTTGGGTCGTTCCACCGTAAACTGTCTACAATTTATGAGAAGTGTAGAATGGCCAAAGGAAAATTTGATCAGATTATCTACTTTTTAAGTGACCAATACAGTTGTTGCATGATGAAGTTTCAATCTTACACATGTTGGATTGGTGCTTAAGCTATTTTAAAGATTGCCTAGCTAAAAACTGTCCAAATGTATATGAAAAGCTGAGGACCTAATATGTGGCCCTGTCAGATTTCAGCTGGAGGAACTGTAGAGTTTTGCCCACTTTGCCACATTTGCTAAATATTCTGTTGAAAGTGCAAGTTTTGTCTCTGCTTTTTGGAAGCTTAAGACATATTGCTGATTTTAAGTTTATCAGTTTTTTCACATGCAGCACTTTAGCTATTTCATGGTTGCGATGTGTTTCGATCAACTTGGACCCCACTTTAAAAGACTTTGTTTTACTTTACATGGAGCAATAATCAAACACACAGAAACATTATTTTCCATAATGTTCTCTTCAGATCCTCCAGTTTGTTTGTGTTGAAGGAGAGGCTGGCCATGCAACACTCAGGGCTGAAAACTAAAGGCAATGAAATACTTGGCCCAGTGGCCCCCAGATTCAGAAAATCTCAAACCTAGAAATGTATTGAGTCAGTGGTTACTATATTCCTTAAGCGGGTTGAAACCAATTATTGGACTGTCTTTTCATTATTTTTGTTTGATCATGGTTTTGTTTTGTAATGAAGCCCTTTTTAATTGTCATCATTTTAAATGTCCTCTAAACCAGTGGTCCCCAAGCCCGGGGTCGTTCTTTAATTGGTACCGGTCCCTGGACCAATTGGTACCGGTCCGCGCAAGAAATAATTATGTAGGCTACTTCTGTTTTATGTATTATTTGAGTGTGGAGGATCTTTTATTTTGAAAAATCTTTGACCGGAAGCTTCGCCACGTGTAGCCCAAGCAGGCTGCGCAGCAGCAATACTTCGGGTGTCATTGTCTCTCATCACTTCCAGCTGGGAGAAACGAGCTCAGAGCTCCCATTTAAAATGTCTCGTATCTGATATAAAATCAGTTCAGCCGACAGAAGAGAGAAAAGAAAAAAACAACAACAACCCTTCTTTATCCGCACCGGCAGATCATTTGTCTGAGGCACTGAGCGGAGAAATCTGTGTTTTGCACCCGGAAGTTACGGACATTAGTCGTTAAGTGAAGGAGTTAGTCGTCGTCATGAGTTAAAATTTTCAGGAAAGTAAAATGTTCTTTTTGTGGCGCATCTGTATCTTATTTTGAAGGGATATGTAAACGTTTGGGTTTGGTTCACACGGTACGATTTAAGGATTGTCGGTCGATTTTTCCAAACCTCTGTGACCAAAGTACCGATAAAAGTCCGACAGGTTCGATCGGTTCGTGTTTCCAGCCACACGGCAGGAACAACACACCACGAGAACCGATTCCACTCACGAACATCTCGATTCACGAAGACAATCCAGTAACTCCCCCCTCCCCCCAGCATACCATACGTTAACTTTGAATAATCAAACCCGGATGAGCATCTAGAAGCAGCAGTGATAGTTTATGGACTCATTTTAAGCGATAAAAGGCGTTTGATAAAATGGAGCAGCTGCTCTATTTGCTGCATTATGATTTGGTGGTGAGTTCTGTTTTTTCGTAGTTAACATTTTTAACTGAATAATCATAACCATATATGGTAAACACACTGACCTTTACATTTCCACGTATCACCTCCGATGCCCACCGGATTCTCAGTTGCCATGTCAACTGTTTGGGATTCATTTCCGTTCTTACGTCACCGCGCTTTCTGATTGGCTGCCTGTCACATTCAACGGGCTGCGTTCTGCTCAGTCAGGGAAAAACCCCACAGGCTGCGGTCATCGGGCCAAGACAACGTAGAATATGCCTGATTTTTTTTTTTTTAGATCGGGCATGTTCAACACACCGCCACGTAACACACCGCACTCTGCAGCACGTTGTAAGATCGTCATAAAGGAAAAATCAGGTCCGCGGTAACGACTGCTCTAAACATGTACATTTCTTATTGAGGTAGGAGATGTAGGTCTTTTTTTTTTTTTAAAGAAGGAATACATGGTTGAAAAAGATTAACATTTTCTTTTATGACCCAACTTTAAGAAAGTGGTGAGATTTTTAGAGAAATGCTGAACAGTCTGATGACGTGAGAAATTTGTAACTGCTTGAATTTGTGCAACAATTAACCTCCTTAAGAAGATGTGCCCGTGTGCCATTTATTGAGTTTTTATTGTAAGATTGTGTGTTTGTGTGCATAATGTGGTTCCTGGCTGCAGCAGCTGTCGGGGGACCACCTTAACAACAGCAGGCTCATTTGCTGCATGATTATCGACGGGGCCCCCTACATTTACAGTCCAACCATATGACTTTGATGCAGACACCCAGTGTTTCTTGTTCATTATGATTATACCAGGCTGGTGTCCTACCATATGGCTTCCACTTGCTCATAATTCCAGGTCTGTGCAGATTGTGTGTATATTAAAAAAGTGATCCAGTGTGAGGGGCTCGTAGGTAGACGAACTTATGTCTTCTTAACTCTCAGCTGTTTGGAGAAAATATAAAATTCTGAAGAAAAACACAGTTTTTGGGGGATAGTTGGAGAGTTATCCAATGCCTTCATTAGTTGAATGAATAATAAGACAATTGTACAAATGCACACACATTCACTGTAGCCTGAATAGAAACCTGCATGTACCACCAATCTGTCCTAGGACTAAAGGGTTGGACATTTATTTTGGGTTTGCTGCAAAGTCAGTGCAACTCTGCTGTGCTAACATGCTCAATTATTTGCCAGAAATTATTTAAACGTGGCTGCTTAAGTAATTGGTCAACCGAAGAAAGCCACATGGTTTGTCAAAGTCTTTTTGTTTGTTTTTTTAAATGAAAATGCTTTGAGCTCTGGATTTGAAATATCTTCCAATATGAACTTAAATCTTAATCTGGGGTGCTTAACAATGATCTTATTTAAAATTGCCAAAATATTGGCAGATTTTGTCAGCCAATAATTTTAAATGTGATCTCCCTTTGATACTGAGTGACTTCTCTTCACAACTGTCAAAAAAGGGGAAAAAACAAAACAGCCTCCAGGATCTAAAGCCCTACAGAGAGATGAGAAAATGAAACTGATCTGTTCAGACCTCGAGTCCTGCACCAGCAGAAAATATACACTCCCCGACATACACATCAATATGGACCCAACTTAAGAAGAGAAGCCCTGCAGGCTCTGGAGCCTCTACTTTGATCTCCATCCATAGATGTATGTGGCCATGCAGTCACATGTCCTTTTGATACATTGCTTGATGGTCAGTTGTGACCAGATTTTTCAACCCTTCCTATTAAATACATTGATATGTTCTCAGCAAGAACTCATCATTGTAGCGGTTTTAAGTGGAATTTAATCAGTTTTATTTCGATATAGTCACTGATGTGGATATTTTTATAGATTAGTCTATTGGCAAATTTAGAAAACTTTGAAATTGAAATGCAAGTTGAGACAAAACATAATTCATCTAAGCATAATGCGGCTTAAAAAGATTGTATCTGCTGAAATATTATCTAGTCATAAGAGTTAAAAAAAAAAAACCTGCTCAAATACCATTTTATTTAGACTTGGAGCTAAATTCGCTATTATACTGTACATGTTGCAAAGTGTGTTTTGGCATAAACTGTCAGGTACTTATGGGTAAGGTTTGACTTTCAGGCAGAATTACATGAATATTTAATGAGTATTTACAAAAACTGTGTATAAAATAGGAGCTGTGATACCGAGGAAGAAGAGGAGATATAAGAACAATGTAAAACACATGAACATGAATAAAAGAAACGCTTATAAAGGAAATTGTGTTTATCATTCCAGGACTGGAGGCTGACACTGAAGAGGGTCAGTGATTTAGGAAATGGCTGGAGTTTGGCGAGAACTTTAGTTCCAAGAGAAATCCTTTGTTTGCTTTCAAAGAGATTGTGAGACCTACATGGCATTGAACCGGAGGCTGCTGAAGAGCGGGCAGGCACATGACAACTGGAGACAATGGAAGAGCTGTGGAGGAAGTTGAACAAGCGAACATCAGAGGACGTCTGACTCAGAACGCTCTGGTGAAAAGTTTCAGAGAATACAGCAGCATCTTCAACCTGGAAGAAACGGAGAGCATCAGGAGTACGTTGAAGTCAGGTAAGCTGGATGATATGAATAATAACGTTTTCAAAAAGTAATGTTACACATACACTCTTGTTTAAATTGTTGGTGTAGACAGCTGCAAGTTTTTAAAACAATGTTTCAGGCTGATTTGCTTTAAATTTAGACAAATTACAACTTCAGTTTCAAATTATCCAAAGGGCAAGTCAATCATTCAGTTTCTATGACTAACCTCAAAATATTTTGAATTGGACTGTTCTTGTACACTTACAACATATTTAGCACTGATGTATAGTCTCCTTATGAGTACACAGGATCTATATTTAGTGTCATCCAACTCTGCTGTTGCTATGAAACGGAAGAAAATGATTCCTGAACAAAAGTTCGTGAATTATTGAGAAAAGTTCTTTGTTTGTTGCTCATAAAAGTATTTTACTTCTTTGTAATTTAATTATCTTAATTCTAGTATTTCATCTGCAAAAGAGCTACCATCTCTCCTTCTTACAGTGAAAATGGAAACATCTGATGCTTATTCTTTGTGCGTCTATTTAGTTTTACAACAGGAGATCAAAAAATGGGATGGGTAGAATAAGCACAAAATGTTGCGGGTAAATTTTAAATAAGATGACAAATTATCTAAGGATAATAAGGTGCACACTTGTCTGATTTTAATGTCCACTGTGCTAAATTTGGAGCAAGGCTCAGCCACTCCAAAGAGCCACAAGCTCACTGAACACCTTTCCATTTTATGGTCCTTGTAATGTTTGAGCTCAAGAAAAAAAAAATCATCCCCACATGCGAGCACACACTGATGCACTACATAAAACATGTACCACATACGCTGTTATATTTCATGAATATATGAAGTCAAATGTTTGCAAGGAAAGGTGGTGATTTATTTTTATTTTTTTTACTTTTTAAAACTGATTTATTTTAAGCATGACTGCAGTTGTGAAGCCTGATTGCTAGCTAAATGCAGTGCAGTAATTTAGTGTGATTGTCCCTCTTGTCTAGATGTTGGATTTCAAAAATAATCCAAAGTGAAAATGTTTGCAAGGTCTCAATTTTGCTCCTGTGTGTGTCTACATGCTGCTTCCTGTCATCAGTGTCCTCAGGAAGAGTGAACTGAAGACGCTCTCCGTGTTTGAAGGATTCAGGATTTCTCTTGGCAGAGAAGAGTCCCTACAAGAGAGCTGTGTGATGGTTAACAGGAATGGGCTTGTTCGACCTTTTCACTGAACTGTAGTGTTATGTTTAAATAATACGTCTTTCGGCTCTAGCACCCTTCATTGAAAGGTAAATGGACAGGAAGGATGTAGGGGAGGGCAGGGAGAGACGTGCAGCAAATGGTCTGACACCAGGAATTGAACCCGAGACATGTTGAGGGCTGCAGCCTCCACATGTAGTCGCACTGTTTCATCCGGAGGATATGCAGATTTGAAAGGATGTGTTTTGAGGCAGCGAGTTAATGGTACAGATATCAGGTGGCACCTGATTTAAAAGCTAGAAAAAGAGGAGGCTCTGGCCCCCCATGGTGCTGAGGAGGACGGAGGAGACAGAGGGGAATGGGGGCAGAGGACCTCAGGGAGTAGGAGGTCTTGTGAATTCAGAGGAGCTGTGACAGGTAATGTGGGCCGAGTTGGTGGATGGCCTCGAAAGTGATGAGGAGCAGTTTAAATCGGATCCTGGAGTTGATGGGGAGCCAGTGTAGCAGCTGTAAAATGGGAGAAAAAGCTTTGTGTTACGATACAGGAGGAAGAGTTTGTAACCATTCGAAGTTGACAGACGGCCTTATGAGGGAGACATCTTGGCTATTTTTATTTCTCCTCAAAGAGTCGCCTTTCATCCAAAGTGTATCAGCCCCTCAGAAGTTAAAAGAAAATGAGGTATTTGCTCTGTTCCTTAACTCAAGCAGAAAAAAATCCTGGAATGGACATCGGATATGACGAACTGATCCTTATTCGGTTTCACACTTTGTTCCTATAGTTCTACAAGCAATAAAACAATAAAAACTATAAGAGGTTTAACCTGGGAATCTAGATCTTCACCCAGTAGTATTACTGATTTCTTAAAAAAAATCTTTATGAACCATTTTATGCAAAGAGGAATCAAAACAGTTGAGATTGTTGGTGGGAAATTTAAAATATTGTAACCATAAGTCATGAAATATGCCAGTGACCGCAGCTTTATATCACTTTCGGTAATAAAATCTTTCTCAGTTGTGCTTCTGTGTTAAGGAGACTTTCCTACCTCAAAGACTTAGAGCTCATCACTGAAGACAAACCTTTGAAATACCAGTGGAAACATGCAAGAAGCTGGTCAGTATGATATGCATTTAAGTTAAGGCTGAATTGAAAGCTCTTCTAAAAATTTATTAATTTTAATTGAGTAGATTTGTCATAATAACTATGCAGTTTATATACCTCTGCTGCTTTAAGTTGGAATACAGATAATTGTAGTTTTTAAAGCTCAACTGCAAAGGCTCAAGGGTTGAATTTGAATAATATCAGATTGGTATAATAGTGATTTTTGACTCTATAATAATGAAACAAATTTGATCAAAGATATATAGGTAAAAGAAGTGAACACTGAGGGCTAAATTACAGCACAGGGCAGGTGTGATTGGGAAATGAGTAGTACTTCTGACAAGGGGCTGTACAAATAACCAGAGGAGAGGCTAATAAAGTACTTTGCATGAAATAAAAACAAGAACCAAAAGTCATGACAAAAATAAGAAAATCAACCTCCATCCAACTCTAGACATACTTTCACCTTGGATACCAGGAAAGCACACAAACAAATTTTCTGATGACCTCAATAATTTGGCTTAATTTTCAAATATCCAATCCTAGATACAAACTGGGAACGTGCGCCCAAACTCATTTACTGCATTTCTAATGAACCTTGCTTCATACATGCATGGAGCAGATCACACATTTTCAGTCCAGATTCACCTTATTTGCTCCCAGTCTTTCAGAGGCTATTTTCCTGTACTATAGAGTCTGAAGCATGTGTTTGGAGAATATTTATTTTGACCTGTTTTATGGCTCCCTCGATGCATTGCAGCTGTGAGCAGTCATGTGTCTCATTGATAATGGGGGGAAAAAAGGGGAGGCGCTGAGAGTGAGCGAGAGAGATGGAATTGTGGAGGCAGAGTGCGAGAGGGTGAGTCATGCCTCTATTTGATAATGATGACCCATTGGTTCAGAAGTGTGTGCCACAATCTTGGTGGCGAGGGGAAACCATTTGATATGCTCAGGACATCCTTTCGGTTCCCCTGTGCTTCAATTAAGTTCCTGCTGTTTGTAGCTTTTAAGCGTGCGGCTCCACTAATCTGATGCGTGTCTGTGGGTGACTGGAATAGTGCTTTTGTGTCTCGGCCTTTGCGAGTGTCTGCTGGTCATTGTGAACACATTTTTGCATATTGCAAGCTCCAGCTGCTGGTGATGTATCTAAAGAGTGAGATCCATGATGAGAAAAATGATTTTTATTTTGTTTTTGAACATTTGATTTCTGTAAATGTTGAATTAAAATTCTAACTTCATACTTTGTAAAAAAATATATATATAATTTGTTTGCACATTTCACATAATCATAATTATAATTGAGAAGTGGAGAAAATAGAACGCACCAGTTTGATTTCTTCCTTTTCTTAGGATGACTCTAGACCCAGAGACAGAAGTTTAGAAGAAAGCATGCTCATGTGCAGGAATAGCACAAAATATGAGAATTTGCTGCAAGTTAGTAGAAATGTCCATAGATAAATATGACTGAGCTTGAGCTATTGGCCAGAACTGGAATATTCAGTTCTGGCTGCATGTAGAAAGAAATACCAGAAGACTTGAAAATTACAGTTGCAAAAAAAGCTGGTTTAACAAGGCAATAAATCCAGGGATGCTGAAGACAAAGGCGTGAAAAGCTTTCAGAACATTTTTTCTCCACTCAGCAAAACTTTATCTGCTATTTGAATTCCAACAAAATACAATGAATTTGGTGATAACATAAAAACTGAAAGTTAGAGGTCGGAATACTTTTGAAAGGTGTGTGTCGGCAAACTTTTATCAGGAATGTGAATGTCTTGCAATTTGGTTTAATTTTATTTTCACAAAGTCCAAAATAATTGTGTAAATTGTTGATTACATTTAACTTTAATTATCAACTATATAAAGAAAACGTAGGTAAATATTTATGGAGTTAATTTATAAATTGACTAAAACAGTGATGGTTAACACTGGAGTGATAATCATCTGTGTTAAATTTACTCAAATCTGCTTGGTGGCTCAGTTTTACAGCAGATTTTCTACAGGAAGAGATTAGCTTCGGGAAAGGAGGTTTTTTCTGTATTCACTGGTGGATCCTTACTTTTATTATGTTCCATCGTGGCCTCAGGGAGAAAGTTCAAAGAGCACACGTCCTGCGTGAGATGGGTTGAGGATGATCATGCCTCCACGCTGCTTCCCCATGATGGAGCGCTGCTGATCAAAGAAGAACTGTTTGCAGCTAATGATCCTTTCAGCGGAGCGAAGGATGAGTTGCACCTGCTGCTTGTCCTGTTGCTCTGTATTAGACAGTGATGGAGAATGTGACAATGAACCCGACGACAGCTCTGTATATCCTGATCAACGGCTCCTTTGGGAAGTTTACGTTTTTTAGGGTACTGTAGAAAGGAAGTGTGGACTACCTGACAGCATATTAAAATATTTTTACAGAAATGACTGTAGAAAGGGTTTGAGGTCAATCCACTTTGAGTTTAAATTTGGCCGTGCTTGGACAAAACCTATGAAGATTGACATTTTAAAAAATAACACAGTAAACATTGACCGAGAATTATTTGTTTTTATTTGCAACATTCCAGTGCTTAGTAACAACCAGATGATTGTGGCGATGGTGGTTGGAGGTTGTACCTCTGTTGTTGGCAGTTTGACTTCTGCTCTGTCTGTCTTTGTCTTGTGTCTTTGGGCAAAACCTTACCTTTCCCTTCTGGTGGTGGTGCTGGTGCATGGCAACCTTGCCTCTATCAGATTCCCCCAGGGCAGCTCTGGCTACAGTCGGGTAGCGAAGCAACATCAGTGAGTGAGTGAATGGCTGAATATAGTGTGCAGCGCTTTGAGGTCCTCTGGAGTTGATAAAGTGATATACAAGTACACACCACCCAGGCCAACCATCTCTGCTGTGGCAATAAATAATTTGATGTTGACTGTGAAGCCATATGCATAATGCAAGAGTTACTGTGTAGCAGATTTTTCTCCCTGAAGCCTCTGTAGTGGTTGATAAACTATGCTAATCTGTATTAATGTACTTAAATGATCAATACCATTGCTCTAATAGCTTATCAAAATTATGTCTGTTGGATAAATTGCTTCCAAGTGAGAGTTAGTAGATGTCTCAGATAAAGGTTTGTTTACAATCAAAGAAGCTAATCATACTTGTATTGATTCTCAGGTCCATTTCCTAATGATTTTATCAATCACGTCATAATAATAAAAAAAATCAAGAAAAAACAAATATGCTAAAATTAATTCTACACACGATTCCAGCTAAGAGAGAAAGGTTTATGAAAAGGAAAATGAATTCTCACTGTATTGTCTATGTGGGTTAATGATTCGTCTTTGATCAAAAGTTTACAAGTCTCTCCAGAGATGAAAGGAAAACGCCTACAATAGAGTTCGAAGACTCAGTTTGAGGATGGCACTTTGGGACAGGAGAAAGGAGGAATATAAAGTTGTTTATTTTTTTTAAGGCTTCTTTGGCAGGTTTACCAAAGGACATTATTTGGTACTGTCTTAAAGGAACCTGGAGAGGAACGACTCTGTGGTTCAAAGTCAGGCTCTTGTTTCAGCCACAGAACATTTAGCATCCATGAACGTGGTTCACGCAGTCAAGTTTCTTCTCTCAGCTGACAGAAATACCCCAAAACAGCAGCTGCTCTTTGGGTAAAAAGGTTACTTAAACTGTAAAATTGTGGCTTTTTATTCAATGAACTCATTAAATATCCTGGGTGTAGCTCTCACTGACTCTCATGAGAGACGGAGACTCGCTGTCTCCTTCTCTCACGAGACAGAGACACTAATCTCTCACTATTTGCGCAAACAAATCTCAACTTAAACAGTTGTGAATCTGACTTAAGTTGGTAACTTCTCATTGGTTCTTTAGTGACGTTCCTTTCTGTGAGATGTATCGGACGTCCGTGGCTCCTCACAGCATCGGGAAGAGGAGTGTAACAATGGCCGCATCATCTCAGAAGGCCTATGAGAACCAAATGTTGGTTTCCAGCAAGTGTATGAGCAGTGATCAAATGTGCAAAAAGTGACGATGCATATATTCAGCTATTTTTCTCCAAAATCACTGATACAATTATTTACCTGGCTTTTGATTGACGCTCTTGCAACAAATCACCTGGGACCTTCTGTCCTCAGCAGGAATGTTTGATTGTCCCAGAAGAGTTCATGGTTTGAATATATCTGATTACATATAGATTAAAAATAATTATTTTATGCATTTGTGTAAAACTTAAAGAATCTTCAGGTAATATACTTCTATAGAAGCAAATGCATTGAGTGCATTTTCTATTTTAAAGCAAAATTCAAAGAATTAGTTATCAATCGATAAAGGAACATTCTGAAGGTTTAATTTCCATTTTAATGCATCAGAGAATCAACATCATGCCTGTTGTGATAGTTGGCTTCTCTTTGCTTTCCATTGCTCTACAACAACAACTGCTTGTCATGAAAATATGTACTGATCTTTCTTTTGCCTGATCACAACTGGATCCATTCTCTTTTTCTTGATGCGATGTTAATGAAACTGAACCGAGAATAGAAAGTTGCTCTTTACTTTATAAAGACTTTTATTTCATGCATAAGTCTCTACTTTTTGCATGAAATAACTTTGTCTTGCATTTATGAAATTATCAAGATAGTCCATTCTCTATTCAGTCATAAAAGCTCCTCTGCCTATATGCTGTAACTCAGATGTCAGAATTAGGCCTGAGTCTCCTTCTCATCACATGTTTATTATGGCTGTGCAGTTTTGGTCATCAACAATGTTGCTCTTGCCCAATTATTTCTCTCTGTTCTCTAAGTCTTCTGACAACTTGCTCTGCAAATAAGGTGAAATAAGCCAAAGTAATTTTCCTGGAACACTTGAAATTGTTGCACAATGTGTGTTTGTGCGTCAGGTTTTTGGCAAAAATTTGCAGAATCTTTGCCCATCCCAAATTCCCAAGAGCTCTTTTTACTGCAGATCATGGTACTGACCTGTTGCCAGTTGGTCTAATCATTTGCAACATGCTCCTCCAGCTGTTCCTCCATTGTCTGTCAACTCCGTCTCTTGAGTATCTTTAGAAATCACTGCTGCCTTTTGTGTCAAAACAAATTGCTATTTTTCATCAAATGGTTGAATGGCTTACTTTAAGCAGATGCTTATGTTTTCTCTTGTGGCTGGAATTGTTTTATTCACTTTTATAACACCGATTGTTTTAGATGTAGGGTTGTAAAGTAGTTTTCATCAGAAACTGATTTGTATATTGGGGCCAATTTGGAGCACAGTGGCCTCCAATCGTGAAGAAGCTGCAAAGTACTTGAGTATGAACTGAAGCTCATGTCAAACAGAATTGCATGTCAATTTGTCTATTTCACAGAAATTAAGCAGACTACAAGGCCAACTTCTTAGACAAAAAAATAGACATCTATGTCCAGACTGACTAAAAACACACACCTTAACTCAGAAGACGATAAAGTAAAGAACATACTTCTTAAAATCTTTGTTCAGATTTGAATGTCTATGCATAATTAAAGAGAAACCACAGCAGAAAGCAAAAAAAAAAAAAAAAAAAACGAATAAAATGGTGTCAAGCAAAGAATAAAAGGTAATCCTTCACACTTCTCTAATTATTTTTTTCACAAATCTTTTAGTATGCCATCCTTCAGCGGAAGTAAGCTTTATCACACTCTCTCTCTTAGGCTGAAAGTAAAATGAAATTAAATAGATGACCGTCAAGCAACGTGCTTTTTTAATCCAGTCACACTAAGCACTGGTTTTATATCACCAGACATGGATGTGAGATGTTTCCATTGGTTAGTTTTTCTGTTGTGTTCTTAACGTGATCGTTTGTTTGCATAGTTGGCAGCTTCAATACCCTGCAATATAAAATTATTATTTTCCCATTATCTAGGGCCTGGAATGAGGAGCAAATTAATGGAACCATTTTAATCTTGAAGAATTTTACATGTTTGATATTCATTGACAAATGGATAAAAAAAAAGTAGGAAAACAAAATGTCACATAATCCCATGAATTTTTACCTTCTAATTTTTAAAGTCTTCCCACTTACAAAAAATGGGGAGGACTGCCATTTTAATCAATGGTACGCCTCAAACTGTGAGATGAAATCTTAAAAAAGAAATTCAGAAAAATGTCATAGAATTTTTTTAGTATTTGACCTGCCAAATAGAAAGAATACACAGCCAGGTCAGCGAAGACGTTGCTGTGTTTCAAGAATGAGCGAGCCAATCTCCAGATATGAACCCATTAGAAAAGATTAGAAAATCTTAGGAGAGCTGAAACTCGTTCAGCGACAGAAAGATCTGGAAAAGAGCTGCAAGGAGGAGTGGGCAAAAATCCCAACAAATAATTCAAATAATGATCCACTTGGCTGCACAGGGGGCCTTCACAGAACATGTCTATTTATTAGCAAGTCTCAATTGACTTTTGAAGGCAAATCATTGCCCTGAATTTGACTATATTTTAAGTAAAGGGATACCTGCCCAGTTTTCAGATTTGTATTTAAATACCATAAATCTTTTTCTTTCTACCTTGGTTTGTGGTACTTTGCCTGGCATATTTCATCTCATTTAAATAAATTGAAGTTTGTAGAGGGGATATCATTAAAATGTCAAGTTCTACAAGCATTAGTACTTTTGGAAGGCAGTGTGAAGTCAAAAAGAAAATATTGGTCAAGAAAAGTTTTTTTGTGGCCAAGTATTTTCTGAACAGAATCCTTTTTTTAGCTTCTGTATTTTCAATTTTCCCACTCAGCATTCACTGTGACAGTCTCAGGGTAGCAGCTCATGGGGAAAAAAGAGAGAGCGCTCCGAGTCATTAATGCTTTAACACAGTTGTTGAAAGTGCCATGCCTTCTTCCGTCATGACATGTCACATAATCTGTAACTGTCTAGGTAGCTCCTATATCAGCAGCTGGAAATCTAGTCAGTGAGTGCCATTGAGTCCTGAACGACTTCTGCTTCTCTTCAACTGGGGTTCAATAGAATCGACAAGCCAACTTCATTTTTCCTCACCTACTCCATCTCCTCCCTCCACTCCGCCTTTCCTTTATGTACACCTTTCAGGGTCAGGCGGCTAGACAGACAATTAGACGGCCCTTCTCGAGGACACAGACAGTTCACGTGTGTGGGTGTAAATGCGCCACTGTCTGTGTGACAAGGCAGCGGAAGGACACCAGAACTTCTAGACTTTTCTAGTCTTGTAATCAACACGATCTGAATATAGCTCCACATCTGCAAGATGATTCACACACTAGCTTTTGTAGGAAACAATAAAGGGGTGGTGACAGGGGAGATGGAAATCGCTGTTGGTGAGGATATTAATATGCTGGATGCACTACTGATGCGGTTACGTATTTTATGTAAACATGCACACATTGAAGTTGGAGCACGAATATTTTCTCATTTCCAGTTCCCCCCCCACCCCTCTCTAACCTCATCTCTAAGTGAGTAGAAATAATAATGACATTGGCAGCAATGAGCAAAGTAAATTCAGAAAAATGATCACCTCTGTCTGTATTTCTGAAACAATTCAGCCAAACAAACGAGTGAGAAGCAATATAAGAGCTTGTGTGAGAGGGAGGATTGATGGATTTTACACTCCTGGCTGAATTGACAATTATCTGTCGAATAAAACTGAAATAGTGTTGTAGGAATGTTCAGGACCTTTGTGCTTGGAAACCTGGATGAAAATATTGCTATAATTTACATGAGTCCTTCATACTCTTTGTGTCTCATTTATCTAAAGATTTAATATGGGTATTCTCTGCACAGCTCTTCCTTAGAACTGCCAGCTCTTCCCTCCTCCATTTGCAGGGGGAGGGAAAATAAAAGGGGAGACAGATGCAGCATAGAGCTAGGAGCAAATTCGGCCCTAAATCTGTGAACCGTAAGCAAATTATGGATACACAATTTCTTCCTTCCCTTGCTGTAGCAGGTGATGCAGCTCATCTTGCGATCTATTGCTGTGAAATCTCAGCACAATATGGACTGGAAACAATTTTGTGGTGGGGAAACTGTGCAAAAGGTGACTCTTCATTGGTTTCCTCTTCACTTGCATTATTTCAAGGGCATGCAGGTTTAAGATAGCTACTTACTTGGTAAGTGCCGATAAATCAGTGACTGTCCCTCAAAGGAGTTCACTTTTCACCAACATGCATACGGGCAAACACTCTCAATCATTGTCACAAATCCAATTGTCTGACGAGGCCAGGGGAAGGAACCTACTTCCTATTCAATGTGTTTCTTTGCTCTCTGTCTCCTCATTGGCTGGGCATGATTAATGGGCTCCCTCTACCTCACAGCCAGCCGTGTGTGTCTATTTGCATGTGTGCGTCTGCGATGTGCAACTGTGCACTGATGCTGCATAAGATCAAACAATACATTATGTTCATTTGATTCCAGGGCAGTTAATTTTGTATTTAATTTAAAGCCTAGACAGAAAATAGGATCAATGCAGTGAGCATAATGGGCTGATATCAGATGCAGTTGGAGTTTCTGCCTAGAAATGGGGGTTTGATGAAATATGTACAATAATTTTCATCTTTTAGTAGCGTTGCTGTATAAAGAACTCTGTCCAATCAATTAGCTTTGAAAACAGCACTTGGAGACAAACGTGTCCAGAAAAATGGGTGCCACTCATAACTCAGTTCTCGTGTGTCCTCCCCATGGTGTTTGGGAATGTTCTATCTTTTTAAATTCATTGATTTAATTCAATAAGACCAACACCGGTCCATTTAAGTAGTTTGCTAGATAATTGTCAGTGGATTTGAAAGTAGAATATTACAAAAAAAGATGCCCTCATAATTCTAAAACGGGGTTGAGGCTTAACATATTTCTAATATGGCTGCTCAAAGTGAGTAATGAAGTCTTGGTTGAAAAGCTGGGCACTAGTGTGAATGAGGTTCAGGGTGAAATAATCTGACAGAAGTTACTCGTCCCTGAAAGACACCAGACAGCCACTTGGGAATTTGACAAAAGGTGCATGACTGACATCAGTCTTGTTGTGAAAGTCACAGGGTGATGCCGCCAAATTATTTCTGAACCCACAATGTTTTATGTGTCAAGATCTGGCAGTCTAATGAACACAAATGCATTACAACTTCTTCTACCACCTTTGAACAAGCTTTTTTTTTTCACTGTAACATCTGAAATGGTTGAGGCTTATTTTGGTGACTTTTTGTCAGGATTTGGCTAGATTGAAGATGAAACATGATTTAAACATTTCTTCTGTACTCCTTTGGAAAAAGTAGTCACTTATTTTCAGAAGTCACTCAGCTATTGAAACAGTCAGTTACTGTGGGGTTTAATACCTGCATACATCCAACTGCCCTGTGATGCATCAGAATTTTGCCACATGTTTATGAAGTCCAAGGAAAACTAAGAAATAAATTTTTATTAAATATTGGATGTTCTTAATTTCTTGTCAAGAACAGTTTATTCCATCACTTTTTGCTTAAAATTTTTGTCTGCCAAGAGTTGGTTAGATTCTCAAACAACCCCTTTCAGAATAAAATTGTGTAGATAATGCCAGCTTTTTAACAGAAAAATGTCAAACACAGTTGATACAACATGGCCAACTTATGTTTAACTAATTTTTGTTCTGTGAATGCGCAACACGATGGCACAAATGTAAGAACTATTGTCTTGCAGCAAGAAGGATCTTGGTTTGAATGCATGAAGCTTGTATGCTTTCCTCAGGCATAGGAGGCTCTCACCAGATGTGCTTGCTTCCTACCACAATTCTAAAATATAGCTGATTTGTGAAATGGTGTCTATAAATTGTAGCACTGAGTGCATAAATGATTGCCCTGTGTGTGTCCATGCGCGTGTGTGTGTTGCCCTTTATTGATTGCTTTAACAGGCACCAGCTCCCTCAAGACCCTGCTGAGGTTAGGCAGGAATAAAGGTAGTGCTGGATGGATTGATGGAAAGTCTCATGAACTCACTTGTAGCAGACGGATAAGTAAAAGCATCATATGACGCAAATAGAGTGTAGTTGACAGTTATTGCTCCATCATTGACCCGTCTGGGTGGCATCACGTTTAAAAGAGCATCCTCCTCCCAGTGGGTCAACTGGAAGCTCGGATCCGACAAGTCTTTACCAGACTGGACAAGGTTTTCTTGTGAAATGATAACCTGCCAAACTGCTGATTTGACAGCAGAGTTGATGCTGTCTGTCTCTGGTGATTAAAAATGCCTTGCTCTGTCAGTTTTTTGTTGGATTTTATCACTAAAGTTAAATAAGTCCTTGTATTTTTTTCTTTTTGCCTCAACATTAAATGATCAAAAATAGATGTTTGTGAATCACTATGTAATGGCTGACCTTACAAGGTTTCACTGCTAAAATACCCAGAGCAGCTGAAAATCCAACCTCTGCTTATTCAGAGCACATTGTGTAAACAGCGAACTCAATTGAGATGGTTGAACAAAATGGAGGAGAATATATTAGATATTTCTAAAAACCTAAATCTACCTTTTTTATTATAATTTACTAGAAATTTATGACGCTGTCCGAAGGCTTTTAAACACCCAGAGTACACCCAGAACTCAGTTCAAGGGCTTTCCTCTTTTGTATTTCTGATGAGCTTCCAAATACTGTCAACTTGCCAGGTACTTCCTGAATGCATACTTTGAAGGGTGTTTCTTGAAATACACAAGAGAAAACCTATTGCTGTAATGTTGGTGGTAAAATGTGCATTTACTCCATACTTTTGATGCACAATTTCTTGGACAGCCAAATTTTTCCTTAGGCCACTATATTTTGGATCAAATTTTATTTAGAAATCTGACTTTTCCAGGTCCTAAAAAGCATGAGATAATAACCAAAACAAAACGCACTACAATATTGTTGGACGCTTACTGGATTTTAATAATTCCATTTTAAAAATTAATAGTTTTTATTATGTGAGAGGAATTTTGGCTTACTATCCAAATGCAAAAAAAATTGAATAAAATTCTTAATACAGAAATATTGGGCACTGAAAATTATCTCCATGTAGTGTACAGTAGGTCACTGATTTATTGAAATTAGCATTTCAATGAAGCATTTTATGTATATGGATATATAAAATGTTAAAAACTGCCTTTAAATGGCTGTGCTTACTTTAGACGACTAAACAAAGCCTCAATCCAGGTACGAGTTGAGAAGAAAAAGATGTAGTCTCCGATTCAGGCTTGTATCTCGTCATGAAAATGTCTGTGTGGTGGCTTTGTAGCTCTGACTATAGCTGCAGTTCATGCTTTAATTCCCACATTAATCTTAAATGGGCTTTGCTTCACAATTGTCTGAAGCCTGTTGGTTTACCCGTAGTTTAATTTTTCTAGCACACGTTTTCTTTCGACATCATTTTCCATTGGTTTTCTTGCATACAGCATTCTGTAAACATCCAGCTTTTTTGCAATTACTTTTTCTGGCTTACCCGTCTTGTAGACTGTGACGGTGTATGTTTTTAGTCAGGAGTCTTCCTTGTGATTCTGCAGGCCTTAACATTAGCATAGAATTACATTAATTAAAAATGTTTTTCTATTGGTCTTGTGTATTAGTCAAGACACAAAATCTTGGATGTGCATTCAGACAATAAAACCAACGTAATCCATTGGTACATCTGGTCTTTTTATTTTCGAAATGAATAACTGAAATTAAATATTTCCATCATGGGATTCTGCATATTACACCAAATATTCTTCAATCTTACAATAATTATCCAACATGTTATGAAAAAATTTAGAAATATCACACAGTTTTAGCACCAACCACAATTATTATCCAATTACACAGTGATGTAGCCCACACTCAATGTCGGTGGGACAACATTATTGAATTGGTTGAACATTTCTTAGAAATGTTAGGAAAATGTTTATGGA
Source organism: Poeciliopsis prolifica (assembly GCF_027474105.1). Taxonomy (NCBI): domain Eukaryota; kingdom Metazoa; phylum Chordata; class Actinopteri; order Cyprinodontiformes; family Poeciliidae; genus Poeciliopsis; species Poeciliopsis prolifica. The sequence continues at coordinate 711,601 of NW_026562389.1, forward strand.
GTTAAATTGTGCCCTGCGGGTTAAAAACTGAGACCATAATGACACAAACGGTTCCAGCTGCCACATGAGTAGTTAGTGGTGAATAAGGCACTGGAAACCTAATATAGAAAACTTGTAATCCAGCATAGTTGCCAGGTTTGTGCTGCTTGAAGTCTGGAATCACACTGAACTTTTTAAGAATCAACATCAAGTTGAATGAATGAATTTGTTTTGTGCATTTGTAGTTTACGGATTTAATAAAATATTCAAAAAAGGCTATGCACTGTAAGCCTATAATAAAACAAAATTAAAAACTGAGCTCCACCTAATAGTCATTTGGGTCAAACTGCCTTTTCAGAAGCATCTTAAGTGTTGAATAAAGTCCAAGATTTATATAGCCAATGTTCACAGATTTTATGAGACATCCCCATACCCCAAATAAAGTAATTTGTCCACAAAATTGAACAACCATTTTCTCTTCACATTAGGTCTAAAGTTGATTATGTCTACAGTTAAGTGGTTGGTGCAGAGTCCTCTACTGTTGGACAAATGTACTACAGGTTCCTCTGACACCAGAACAATTTATGGTGATGCAACAGGCTGTTACTGCTGAACTGCGATGCCATGTTAAATTTGCTGAATCAAAACTCCGTTAACTGTAATTTAATTTTTTAAGTGTAATATAAAACAAAAATTAAGGTGGAATATGTGTTGCTTTTTTTGAGACAAGATAAATATCAAATATAATTGCACAGAGACACAAATCTCTCTCTCTCTCTCTATATATATACATGTGTTAATTTCAGGTACATTGGAGTTTTTTAAATTGTTTTCACTATTGCTGAAAACTTGTTAAAATTTACTTCCCCACTAGAGATTATTTGTAATATCTTTTTGACCTTCGATACCCTATCCGTCTTTTAAGCATTTTCCTGAAATGCTCTTAATGCAGAAATGTACAATAAAGCTCAGTGCATTACTCTATTAGTAACTGTACACATGAATCTAAAGACCTCTTGTGATTTTAGTGTTGGATGATTATTTGAAGGCCTGTGTGGATAAATGTGAACAAATTGCACAGTGAATACAGGTGAACACACATTTTCTTTGATCATTTATTCCTTCCCTCCTACCGCTTTCCTTGGCAGCTGTGAGGGAACACAATGAGTCAGTGAGCTGTTTTTACTTGTTTCCTCTGGTTTTCTTCCTCAGTCCAGGAGGAATGGAAACATAGGTCTTTTTCCATTCATGTTCTGTCACTTTTCCAAGTTTGCTGGGTTTTTTTTTTTAAGCTCCAATTTACATTTATGTAGACAGATATCACTAAACCACCCAACAAAACTTAATGTTATGTTTCTATCGATATTTTAAATTTCATCTTTGGGATTTGTATTTTAGCTCGTTTTCTTCACAGGTTTATGTATTTTCTGTATAAATCTCTGGAACAATTTGTCCTCACTCAAAACAACCAAATATTGAATGATCTATGAGTTTAACTCTTTGAAAGCCAGTTGATGTCACTTCTAGAAGCAACAAAAAAGCCAAGTAGTAATTAATATTCCTGGGGGATTTTATTTTTCTATTTTTTTTTTCATAAATATGGGAAAGATTGGTCACATTGAATTCTATGCATGCTTTTTTTTTTTTGTAAGATGAAGTATAGAAATTACTGCTGTTGACCAAGTTGTGAAACCTTTAAAAATACCAGTTTGATTACCTGATGGTAACTGATAAAATTATTAAATAATAAATGCTGTAGAGGCTAGAGAATGGTTTTAATTTTCCACACCAGCCTTGGATGTGTTGGTGAATTGTTTAGCAGCTAATTAAAAATTATCTGTCATTTAAGGAAGATATAACCAATTGAAACCATGCTTTTTGTTCTCACAGATATCATAAATCATGCAAAATAAGAAATTAAGTTTTCAGTTTTGAGAAAATTGGTAAAATTAGTCACTACAAGATTTAATTACTGGTTAAAAAGATTTATGTGGAAAAAGCAGAAAGTTATTCAGCTGTAAAGTTTTATTTAGACATTTTTGCCCACAATTTACATTTTTAATTTTTTGATTTTCAGCATTGGTCAATAGTCTTTCTTAAAAGAAAACATGCACTAAAAAAGCAAAAAGAAAAAGGATTTTTTTCCAGTTGCCCTTATTGACGTCAAAATGGAGGATTTAGTTTACCTTTGCGTTACCTTTTAAGTCCCATCTGTATCCTATGGTATCATATTGCATGATAAAAATGCACTGGCCAGTCCTGGTATAATCCATTTTGCATGTGTGTTTTTGCTCTTTGTTTTGAAAGTTTGTCTCACGACAGCATAAAATCAACTAATGGCTCTCTTGTCAATAGAGGAAAGAAGCAAAAAGGGTTTTAGAGGGGAGGCAGACAGGGTGGCAAGCTGGTGAAAAATGAATCAAAGAGAGAAGATATGAAATGGGACGGAAGGGAAAAAGATGGACAAGAATGGATGGAAGGGTTTGCAAGGACTGTGCGGCTCACCAACATGAAAGTGAAAATGGACCACAGCTGGGATAAAGCTGGGGCAGCCTGCTATTAACAGAGCAGAACGATGTTGAGACTTGAAAGTCTGCTTCACTCTGTGTCCTCCCAGTCTTCTGTTCAAATATGTGATGCAGTAATCAGGATATTTGACTGAAATTATTTTTTACTTGATAAGTGATGCTTTAAAATGTCTATTTAAGTACAAATATGTTATCACAGAGCAGTTTGATTCATGAAGACCTTTTTTTAAATTCCAGACTGCACAGGTGCTGTTTACTGATACAGAAAACGGTCATCAATTAATGCATATTTGATTATTTTGGTTGCTTCCTGATGCTGGGGCAAGTAGATGACCATGTTTGGATAACATTTCATGTGCTGGCATTTCAACACCAGCTGAATCTGGCTGTGGTTTGAAATTGGTCTTGTAAAGTGCCTCAACGTGATATTTGCCTCAATATCAAATTGAATTAATTGGGCTGAGTTGGTCTAATGCGATTGGATTGCAGAGAATTGTATCTGTTTATTTTGTAAAGGGCCTTGAAATGGTGTTTGTTGTAAAAGGGAGTGAAACTGAAGTATTTTTAGGTACGACAGAAAAACATTGTGCATCTTTTTCATCCACACTTCCTAATGTTTCTTAATTCCTCTTACCAGTAATATGTTTTTAGTAATATGGTTAGTTGTGTAATTTCCTCTAAACACCAGTTGCCACTTTAAATTATTCATATTGATTTCAGATTTCAAATTGATTAAAGTTCTGAAATTAGCACTGCAAATGCAATAAGCTGTTAAGAATTTTTTTTAGCAGACAGGTCATTTGAACTCAATGACTAATTCCAGCATCCAGTCACTGCAAGGGGACCAGATGGAAACATTTTGACTGGTCTGCCAGCCTGCCAACTTGTAGAGGTAGCCAGTCCAGGAGGAATCCCTCTCCTTTCCATCTCATTGTAGAGGATCCAAATCGAGTCCAATGCCAAAGGAAATATGGTCTCTGCAACCCTTGGTGTACCACAGAGTCTTCCCCGAAGTAGATGTGCATACATGACCCCCAGAGGGACGCACCACGTAGGGATCCTGATATGATGCCCAAATTATGCTACTTCTAAAATACTCAATGAGAGGGACTGTAAAGACTCTTACTTTAGAAAAAACGTTGAATGCTATTCTCCTGTGTATATTAAAGCAAAGTACCTCTGCGATTTGTTTTCTAAAAGAAACCAAGTGCATCAATTCTGAAATCCTTTGTATAGACTACTCATGTGGACTATGCAAATATATGTTGGCACACATAGAATAAAAAATCCCTCTGCATTTTTAACTGTTTTGTGATTAGTGAAAAGGGAAATTGTTTTTATTTGGGGTTGTTGGCTCTGTGCCTCCTTTTTGCCCCCTGACTCCCAGGTCCCTTTCATCTTGGTTTTTCCTATTTTCCACATCCTGGAAGTGAAGCAGCTGGTTGAATGCTTCATATATCAAACGTTTTGGGTTCTACATTTGAAAGACTTGGACATGTTTTGTACATTTGTTTTCTTTGTCTCCCTCTCTTCTGTGGTGCAACTACCGCCAGCTTTTAACTGGTGGATTTTTTTGTTTTCTTGCGAGACTCAAACATCTCTAGTAATTTATATAAATGAAGGTAATTTATATAAATATACCTAAATATGGCTAAGCTTTACCTTTAACTATTCACATTGCCTCATTTATATGTATAAAAAATGAATCGACACAAAAACAATATTTACTCAGTGGGAGTATTTTAGGGGTGGCTGTGCCCCTGTGCCTCGTTTCACAACTAGCGCTTGCAAATTCGGGATTGCACACATTTGGTGCCTGCAAATACATCCCTGAATGTGCCCCTGAAAGTTTCACTGTTTGGTTTGCTCCTTGTGGACTGCTATAATAACACCGCGGTGGGTCAAGAAGGATGACTCACACCGTCTCATATAAACTTCACATTCTAATGAAAACTTTCTTCACATTATGCTTATGAAAACAAGGGAATATTACATTGCATTTCAGCCAACATATTGCCTCTGTGCCCACAGTAGGTTTAAAAACCTAATTCCATACCTTTATTAGATTGTATAAAAAACAAATGTGACAGCAAACAAGAGACGGAAGAAATGCAAAAACTGTCTTTGGCTAAACTCTTCTTTTTTGTGGAAACTAAGAAGCAAGTACAAAAGATTGGTTGTGTTAAGTTTGTTAATCAAAATTCTACGCAGCTTAACCTTATTTTGAACTTTCAATCAGACAAAAACTAGTCCACACTTATCTCTAAACACAATAACTTTAGCAACAGTTTTGCAACTAGTCTCTAATAAAAATCCATTGCCTTGCTGGAGGCTGTACAAAATATAACCATTTTTAACAAGGGATGAGAGAAGAGAAGAAAATGTGTTTCTCCTTTGACCTTCTTATACTGACTCCAGTGAGTTTTGAATTCAGAAGATCAGAGTGAGTGCGGGAGTGTGATCCTTGAATCTTTTTCAGGAAGTCAGCTGAACAGTGTTACAATCCTCTTTAAGATATATTTCTAAAAACTAGCACACTTGTTGTAGGTGACTTCAGTCAGTAGTATTTTTATAATTCCTAGAAATGCAATAATCTTTGCAGTCTGTTTCTTACAAACTATTTCTGTATGTATTTACAGGCCCTTTGTAGATGAGGTATTTGCTCTTGCTATTTCACAGTGATACTCTGAGAATGCTGGGAAACTGGGTTATTTCTTGAAATACCTTTCATGTAAACATAAAATGTTGTGGGTTAGGAGAAGCTGACTGAGACATAAAGTTGAGGGAAATTCTAATATTTTATGCACTAGGATATGATATAAACAATGTGGTTCTTAAAAAAAAAAGAAAATAGAGCAGCAAACCATGAAATGCTGCATTATAAAAAAAAACGAATCAAAATGTAGTGTGGTGAGGGGGGTGGAGTGAAACTACATCCCATGATTTGAGAACTTATAATACCAGCTTTAGTACCAGTAAGTTGAACAAATTGTACTCTCTGTGTGAAGCATTATCATTTTTTTATTTTTCTTTATTCTTTTTGCAGGTGAGTTTAGCTGGCTGATCAGATGGTCGAGAAACTGATTATGGAGAACTTCATGAGTAACTGAAATGACTTTGCAATGAGTCCAGGAACATTTTTGATAAAATTGGACCATTAGTTTTTGGAATACAGATTCCATTTTGTGTTGAGAGATAAGATTTCTGTGAATTGGCCTTGTTACATCTTAGTCATTTTGGATTAGCAATGGGCTAAGTATTTAGTATACTTAGCTTTTATAGAAGTATGACAGTTTGGTTTTTGAAGAGGCTGAGAGAATTTATTAATTGATTTCTGCTTAACTTAAACTATTTGGTCTACATGAGATGGAGAAAATTCTGATACAATGTTTATTTTTTTTAATGCACTCAAACATGAGCTATACATCTAAAGATTTTCACTTTATCTGCTTCTGAAACACCATGGCTCAACAAATATGAACTCAATTTTGTATCACTGCTGGTACTCATAACACAATAAACATGTTTATGTGATAAATCACTTCAGTTCTGTGCAGGCTGTCAAGAGCAGTGGAGAGCTTTGTGTGAACAGGGATTACATGGAATTTGTATAGTTAGTTTCTGTATAAATGATAACCTCTGCCCAAAAGCTTGTCTCTGCATTGCAGACACCCAGACCAAACAAAAACGGTCAAATTAAGTGGTGTTGTGCCTTTCTAAATTAATATAGCCCTGGAGCAGATGCTTAAAGATGAGTCATAAGAGCTCTTTGATTTGTGGGTCGATGCTCAGAAATGGCTTTAGCATTCAGGGCTTCTTTTGGGGATTTTTTATTTTTTTTTGCTTTATAATCTTTTCAATTTTTTTTTTAATTGTATTTTGGTATTTTTCAGTATTGCATTAACACCACTTAAAGTGTTATTTCTTTGTATCTCAAAGTGTTTTTCTTTTTTGGCAACATCCATATTATAGTTGCATAACAGGGAAAAGGAATAACTGTTTTGGTTGCAAAACGGTGAGCGCCCAGGCTGAAGGAAGACTATGGGTCCATTGAAGAAATCAATACTGCTAATTACCATGCTGGCAGTCAGGTTCACAAAGGTTAAGAGAAGTTGTGATTTCCGCATAAAGCTGCTGTTTCTGAACACTGAATCTGCATCAGCCATGACTAGAATCACAAACATGCCTCCTGTTAACAAATCTGTTTTTTGTTGCAGTGGATTTGGAAGAAATCTCACCTTTGGAAATTGTTGGTGCTGCTGAACATAATTTACTCTACCATGTATTTTTTTTCTTCTTACATACAAACAAAGTTAAGATGACATGACATCACAGAACCTCAAAGGGTCTTTTTGCATCAAAATATTTGATGCATAAAAGACCCACAAAAAGAAGTACATTGAGATAAATTCAAAGAATCTAAGTGTGATTGAATTTTCAGATCTAAACTAGACAGGAGAAAGTGCTTCTATGTCTTCCTCTGAACCTCTGTGTACTTTTTTGTTGGATATCTGAAAACTTTAGAAAGTTAGTTTTAGTCAAATTAAATTGACAGATTAAACACCTACGCATTTGAGAAAAATACTCTCATCCTTGCAAAGTTTGAAGAATAAAACTGAATGAGATTAGAAGATAATGGAGGGAAATTTGCAATACTAAGTCTGAAATATAGAAATAAAACAAATATTATACAGTTCTATATTTCATATCTGCCGTGAGTTCCACTAAGCATCCAGAACATCATGTACTGCATTTATATATAATCTTTTGCATCTTAGCGTGTTCTTTCAAATGAGCTCCTTTACTGCAATAATTGATTTCATATGGAAGGTAGGTGTGCATCCTAATAAAGTTTGAAGTGCTGCTATGATGGGGAACAGCAGGGTTGAGTTTGCAGTGCCTCTGTGTGTAGGAGTACTGATATGAGTTGACTTATCAGACTGCATGTCTGCTTACTAAAGCCTTAAATCAAGTTCATTACCAAACTCTTGTCCGCAGTGTTCCGTGTCGACTTCAATTTATACTCTACTGTTTCCAAGTGGTAATGATCATTTGCATTTTATTTAAATATGTTTGCATTAGACTGACAGGTGGGTGGAAGACTTATAAACCAAGTTAAACTGGATTTGTGTGCGGACATGTTTTGAAATGTAGCACATCCATGAAAATATGTACTCTTTACATTCTATCATATCAGGTGTTTTAAATGTCTGTAAGATGAGTCGGCTTATTATTTACTTACACATGATGAGAATTCAAGCCTTAAAATAGTTTTATTTCAAAATGGTCTCAGACCTCAAACCCCAGCTTTTAATCTTAGTTATTTTTGTTTTGAGGAGAAAATATTCCTATGAGAACTAGTTCTGTTTGTGGGTTATCTATAATAAGGTGGGAATAAATTTAGGGTAAGGCAGGAAGTGGTAATAGTTCATTTTAATGTGTCAGAGTTAGCTATAGAAATTACTTAAAGTCACTACAAAGTTTGTGAAGATAGATGTACTCTTTGTGTGTGCATGTGTTTGTGTACTTGTATATAGAGGATACATTTTACAGCATTTACTAACAAAGGGTGGTAATTTGTGTAAAGTGACGACATTTTCCTCGTTTTTCTTGTGCTCTTTTGCTTAAATTTGGAGATATGGTGCGAGTTAAGTTTTGGTTAAGGTAGGAATAGACTAGTAATGGTTAGGCTTAGGCATAGGAGAAAACAAATTACTAAAACAATTGGAAGTTAATACAAAGTCCTCAGTTTTTATGGAAATATATGTGTGTTTTAGCATTTGTCAACTTGTATTTCTCATTTTTCAAGCAAATGCTAAATTGTGAAGATCAGCTGCTGATTATGGGGCCCAAAGCCCAGGCCCCATAATTGAACCCCAACCTGAAAAGTAACATTTTTGGGTTGGGGTTCAGTTGAGGACTAAGGTGGTAATTGATTTTAGTTTTATGCTGAGGCAGGTACAGGGAGGGGTGAGGTTTCGGGGTAGGCTGTGGACATGAATGTAAAATAAAGGGGAGTAGATGAAAAATTATCACCAAGATAGAAAAACGTTTGCGCGTGTCATCACTTGTTCCTTTATGGGTTCTACTAGCAGGTCTACTCCCACCACTGCAGTTCAAGACCAACAGGGAGGAGCACTGGGAAACAAAGCACTTGTTCCTTTCAGGATTCGTTCTGGCTGTCCTTCTCATCAGATGCTCAGATCACTTCAGCAGCTTCATGCTCGCTCACTTGTCTGTCCCCCCTTCAATGTTCCCTGTTCCTGAAACACCTCCACAAGAAGAAAAGCAGCGGAAGATGTTGCCAAGCTGCTATTTTCTGCAATCTCACTATAAATTCACCTCCTCCTGGACCTTTTTCTTTATGGCAAACTGTAAGAATCCATCTGCTGGCCCACTTCTTACATTTATTTCCTACTTCAAACAAAAGCCACTTACATCTTCTTTCTCCATGCCAAAACGGAAATCTGTCAAAACCCAGAAGAACCATGCACCTGTGGATTAATTTCAATAAACCTTGTAAACCTTTATGTTGCCAATAATTAATTCCAGCACAACGGACTATATTCAGTTATAACATTTGCTGGACTAAGATTTCTGAATTTTTTTCTTCACAGCTGATAAATCTCTTCTTGTAGTTCTTGATGAGTCGAGAAATAATTGATTTGGGTCCATTGGCAGCAAAAGTGATGGCATGCAAAATATTATGAAAGCATGTGTTTCCTCGGAGGTAATGTCTGATAAAAGAGGAATTCTTTCAAGGACCACTCTCTTCTAGAACAACCACTCTGCTATTTTGACACAATCAGAATGTGACATCAGCTGCTCTGATCTTGTAAACATTTCCTCCTAGCATCATTGAAATTACGCTGGCCGGTCATTTCTACTTGGTGAAAAACAACGTTTTTTCTTTCTTTTTTTTAAAAGTTAATTTTCAATAAATTTAATTCTTAACAGCAACCTAAAGTCATTGCAAACAGTAAAATATTATCATTTATTGGTTTCCTCTGTACTGTGAGCGTCAACGCAGGATCTCCAGCAGAACCTGAAATGTGTGGACATATCCAGACCCTGAGGCCTCATGATGCTTCTCAGGGTGACTGCCTGACTGCATTGCAGCTTCCTTGGAGAAAATCATGATTGACAAGAGAAGGATTTCATGCACCAATCCTTTCGCTCAGTCAGAATGACAAGTTAAAGAGCGGAGCATGGTCGGACCAACGTAGTTTAGGGGTGTTCGTTTTCAAAGACACCTTTGAAGGCCCAAGAGCATCAAGGAAATTCAGACCATTTACGCAATATTTTTGCTTAGAAAGGGAGGATGAAACGTTTGCTTGGGGAGTTGCACAAAAAGCCAGATGACATGAGGCTGAGAACAAAGTGATGTAATTTTTATCACATAACTGTGACCATGATGGCATGATCTGTGTGACTATTTAGAGCCCTTAAGTCTTTAATGATAAGTTCACTGAAATTATGTTGACACTTTTTGCTTAGACTAATATAGTTAGTTTATTGACTTGGCATTGAAACGCATTTCACCCAGTGCAACTTCTGAGCAGTCAGTCATTTTTGTACACTCTTTTGATTCTTCAATTACCGTATTTTCCAGACTATAAGTCGCAGTTCTTTTCAAAGTTTGACCGGGGGTGCGACTTATATTCCGGAGTGACTTATGTGTGGAAATTAACCCATTATTACATCATATCACATGTTATTTTCCCACTAAACTGCAAGAGGGTGCTCTAGGCCTATGTTCTTTTACCTTTGGAGTTTGCAGAGTTGTTTGCAAGCGACATCGAGGTCGAAGGTCACATTGCGTTTAGTGATTTGGAGAGACGCGAATGGTTTGGTAAACTTGTTAGCATGCTATTTATGCTATAGTTATCTGAATAACCCTTAATATGTTATGCTAACTTACCAGGCATGTTCTCAGTTTGTTGTCATGTAATGTTAGCATACCGTACAATTATTCAGCTTGTTGTTGCCTCTATTCTATTTTTATTTCCTTTCAAGATGACATGTCTGTTCTTGGTGTTGGATTTTATCAAGTAAATTTCCCTCAAAAATGTGACTTATTCTACGGTGCGTCTTGTATATGCATTTTTCTTCTTTATTATGCATTTATGGCTGGTGTGACTTATACTCCAGAACTACTTACAGTCTGGAAAATATGGTAGTTGGGACTGGAAAATCAACAAATTTGTAATTCTGAGACTTATTCTTTAACCTTCAGGAATGCATGTGATCCCAGATTTTGGGAAGCCTTACCCTTAATGGAAGGACCAAAAGCTGTCAGATGTCAATGCATCAACATGAAATGTATCAACAGTATAAGATGGTGATAGCTATGCAATTCTTTTTTTTTTTTTCAATGTGCTTGAAAATCTTTGCCCTTGGATACTGGCTGGAAAATTGCCTGAGACAGGTTTCCACTACTAAATTACAGAGGGAGCTGATCAGTTCCTTAAAAGCAGCCTCAATGTCAGAAAATGTGCACATCTTCTGAATGCGATCCAGACTGTAACTCATGGGTATTTGATTCGAAGCAGAGCTTGCTGACAGTTGTCATGTGGCCATAAACTCACAGGCACACCAAGACACCGGCGCAGTGAAGTTTATGTTTGCAGTCTGACTTTCCAGCATTTGGAAAATATATTTATAGTGTTGTTAGTCACTTTAAATGGATATGTTGCACAGACTTCAACAATAAGTGTGCTGAAACGTTCTGGAGCTGTCTGAAAAAGAAGAGACTCCTTTCAACTCTGCAAAGTGAATGTCTGTTTTAACTCTATTGGATATGTCCCATGATGTAAACTGCTGGAGGCTAATAATAATCTTATAGCAGAGAGAGCATTTTTATTGCTAATGTCACAATGCATTCTGAAGCTTACAACTTGAAGGCATAAATTTCATTCAACCCCGTTTGTCCTGAATTGTTTGTTTTTCTGCATGCAAAAAAAATAGTATTAAATTGTCAAATAGTTGAGCTATGCCTGCTAAGCTGTGTCTCCATGTCAGGTTAGTCATTATCTACCAGCACTTTTTCTTAGCAAGTTATTAAGTACTGCAAGTAGCCTTGTGGTGGTACAATATTTCAAGTCGCTTTCGTTTCATAAATTACTCCTCATAAATCGGCCCATGTTCGCAATATAAACACTTGACGGTGGAGTGGTATTTTACTTGAAATCACACTTGCAGAGATGGAGGACTCTCTGGTAAGAAGAGGCTTCAGATGAACTGTTTAAATGTGGAAAACACTCTTCACCCTGAACTGTCAGCTGGAGTGAGTCACATTTTTCTGTAGATTTTGTACACCTTGTGCTTCTTTAATATTCACTACCGTTGGCAAACCATCAAATGCACAGTGATTCGCTAATTCTTAAGAACAGTGTACATTTTTAAGATGAAGCATCTGTTTGCAAAGTCTGAGATTTTGAGCAGGTAGAATGCAGTGGTGTGAAAGAGTTTTCTAGCTTCATGATTTCCTATTTATTTGAAAGTTTGCAATACTGTTTCAGAGCGTCAGACCCAGACATCTTTGCATAGTTATGTTTTGACTTGGCCACTCTTCAATCATTCAGAGGTGACCTTACTGGTGTGATTTGGATAACTGTGCTGCTTCAGAACCCAATTTTGTTTCAGCTGGAAGTCACAAGCAGATGGCTGGAAATTCTCCTTGAGGATTTTTTTGGAAGATGGGAGAATTTAAGGTTCAATTTGTCACAACAAGTCTTCCAGGTCCTGAAGCAGCACAGCAGCCTCAGACCATCACACTAACACCACCATATTTTACTGCTGGTATGATGTTCTTTTCTGAAATTTGTAATGGGGCATACATCATCCAAAGTTCACCTTTTGTCTCGTAAGTTTACAGAATGGTTTCCGCAAAGTGTCTGGGATCTTCAAAATGTTTTCTGAGAAAATTGAAATGAGCCTTGATGTTCTTTTGGCATTGCAGGGTTTTTTTCTTGGAACTCTGCCATGCAGGTAGTTTTTGCCTGGTCCCTAAATTTTGATGTCAACATGAACGCTGACCTTAAATTAGGGAAGTGGGATCTGCAGTTATTCAAATGTTGTTTTGGGGTCTTTAGTGACCTCTTGGATGAGTTGTTGCTGCACTCTGAGGCTAAAATTTGATTAATCGGCCACTCCTGGAGAAACCCTTACAGGTTTTGTCCATTTGTGGATAATGGCTTAATGGCTCTCGCTGTGGTTCATTGGAGTCCCACAGCTTTAAAAGAAACACTGCAATGCTTTCCAGACTGATAGCTGTCAGTTACTTTCCCTCTCGTTTGTTGAATTTCTTTGAATCTTAGCATAATGTCCATCTTTTGAGGATCTTTTGGGGTTCTTCACTTTGTCAGATAGGTCCCTTTTAAGTGATGTCTTGATTGAAAACAGGTCTAGAAGTAATCAGGCTTAGCTGATTATTTCTAGTGACAAACCACAGGTTTTAACAAAAGGGGGCAGTTACTTTTTCGCATCAAGCCATGTAGGTTTTATTTATTCTTTCCTTTAATAAAAGCCTTCATTGAAAAACAGTGTTTTGTGTTTACTTGTGTTGTTGTTCGTGAATATTTAAATTGGTGTGATGTCCTGAAACACTTCTGTGTGAAAACATGAAAAAAAGAGGGAATCAAGAAAGAAGCAAACACTTCTTCACACCACTGTAGAACATTTATTTTTCAAGAATGTTTGCAGATATACACATTTTTCATCAATTGTCTTTTTGTGAGGGTGCTGTGATTACATTTTGAACGGAAAAATGCAAATTAGGTTTTGAATTGTTTGCTGTTGTATACTATTTACATTTGAAATGCCTGTTGCCTAAACATGATTTCAGCACTTGAGTTGTGAACAGCTTTGAAGACTCTGAGTATGGTCATCCTTACAAAGCTACTACTAACAAAAATGTCTTGAAAGGAGAACAAAATAGACTGGTTGAAGATGATGCAAAAGACTGCTTTAGCACAAATTGTCACTCATGATTAATGCATGTGAAATTCACACAAGATCACAAAAAATTATTAATAAAAGATTGGGAAAATAAGCGCTCCTTAAAAAATTAAGATGAGTCTTAATTTTTGTTTCTGAATTTCATGTAATCATCATATTTAATTGTTAATTATTTAATTTGGGGTTAAAATATAATAAACATTATAGTGTATGTGAAAAGGATGTTGCTCCAGCTTTGAGATCAGCACTAATGACGTGGAAAGCTTTAAAACCTCACAGCAATTCACTTGTTTTTCAGCATGGTCAGCTCCCTAGTGGGGGAGCTGTTTGTTTTTTAATAAAAATGTATTAAATCTGTAATGGCAAATATAAACAATTTTTCTATAATTATATTTCTTCTAGCTATATTTCTTCAAATGTTAAGATGGAAGATCAGGGGGGAAAAAAAAATCTGTTCTCTCATACTGTTCTGTGCACTTGGTGTTAGGTCATTGCCAGGCTCCAGGTGAGAATACACCTCTTTTTTGTGTATTTTGGTCTCTGCCACTCCACAACAGACTCTACCATTAGCTGCAACTCTGCATCTTCAACTTAGATTAATGAAAGGGGCAAAAAGACTGTTAGTCTATGTCTTGTGTCAGATGAGTTGGTTTGTCTCCAGTCATGATAACTCCATATCTCTCCAATAAGGCTGCAGTGCCTTCATTTATGCCTAAGGTTTCAATATGCTAATTCTAAATGCTTAAAGTGAATAAATACAAAAAGAGCACACGGATATCTGGATTATACTTCTTATCTTCAAATAGCACACCTTTTCTCTCCATTGTGGAAAAGTACTTGTGTCAAACAGATGACCCCCACCCTTTGCTTCTTGCATCACTCTTGAGAGGGAAAAACGCATTTACAAATACTTTTGCATAGCTCTGCAAACAGTTTACATTTTGTCGCCGTGGTAAAAGGTTCCCTTTGGGAGTCATGCTCTTGCTTTGTAGTTCACAAGATTAGATTGCGCACCCTGATGCATAATGATGCATCCCTCTCTGCCACATTAGATGGCCATTAGCATTAATGGCTGGGTAGGTGGACAGGTGAAGTACTACTAACACATTGCTACATAAACATGAGAAATAAATAAATACAAAGCTGCCTTTTATTATTAGGAGAACTACGTGATTTATCAGATTTTTTTTGTACACCCTGGATGAGTGATGATGGATAGCTTTATGTTGTGTGTTTTCTGCGGTATCGTCTTTTGTGTAGTCTAATTAAAAACCATGCGAGCACAGAATGATTTTTCAAAGAATACTCTGTAATGGGTTTTCAACTGCAATTATTTTTTGATTTACATTGCCCTACATAATGAAAATGGATAGTAATCAGCCTTTTTTGACCAAAACAAGCCAGTCTGCTCTTTAGCTGAAATTGGGGGGGGAGGGATTGAGGCATTTGTCAGTGATTATTGTACCAAATAAACAATTGTGTTTGAATTTAAGCATCTGATTCTGTGTACAAATATAAGTAAAATATCTGTAAGATGTGGAAAACATAAATATCGGAATTTACTTTGGTTTAAAAATGTCTGATTTTTTTTGTTGTTGTTCTTTTAGTTATTGTATAAACGTGAAAAACAAAACTGATGCAAATATATGTACACTCATACAGATGCACTCAACATGCATGCTTGTAATGACAGGTTGTGGTTCTGAGAAAGTCGGCGTCTGCCACTCTAACACTTAATAGCTTTAGTGTCCCGCCTGATGGTTTCAAGCATAGCTGCTTCACACAGTCTGCAATCAATCACTTCTGTTTCTTCATATGAACATGAATATACAGACCTCCATCTACTTTTGCCTTCCAAAGATGGGCATTGTCCTTGAAAGCTGGTGCCGGTCATAGGTATGCATACTAAACAGCTACCTGAATCAGTGCTTCTGCTGTGGAGATGGAAGTACTTTCTGACCTGCTAGTTCTCAAGGGTGTCTGTGTACATTTTTAAGGGGTGTAAGCTGATAGCCCTCAGATAAAATCTCACTTTCACTTATAGGTCTAAACACTTCAAGGTGACATGACTACCAGGTTGCATAAATAAAGGGCAGCAGTCACTTAGGATGAAAGGAACAGACTGGCAGACTTTTGCAGTATTTTTATACCAACAGTGGGCATTGTTAACAGTGTTGTGTGTTGGTACATCACTCCTACAGCGTGGATCTTTTTGATCCACTTTCACAACACAAAAGTTAAAGTGAGAAAAAAAAAGTCCTCATATCTCTGTATGCTACAGTCTCACTGAAATATTTTGCATTTTCGCTCAAGTATCTATAAAATATTTTTTATGTTTTTAAACCATCTGATTTTTTTTAGACATTTTCTAAAAAAAAAAATTTTGACTTGTTTTTCTCTTCCATATAAAATTATATTCACATAGACCAAATTCACAACAAGTTGTAAATTTGCTAGTCAAAAAAACTAATTTGTGTGAATCGTACATATTCTAAATCAGACATACATTGTAACTGAATATAGTTGGCAAACAACACAGTCAAGTTCAGCTAGTTATTCAAATCTTATAAAACTTTTTGTGACTTAGAAAACCCAGCAAAGGACCAGTGGATTTTGCAATTCCTCATACTGATTCTGTATGTAGTGGCAGAAGAAAGGAAATACTTAGCAGGTAGAAATCTCCAGTAGAACCTAGCTGAATAAGTGGGCTTCTGCCACAACCAACTAAAGGTTTGAAAAGAGCAAAGGCACAAATAAAAAAATCTCAGAGAAAAGCTGTATTTCTCTCCTAGATAAAGCCACTAAACTCACCACATTGCCAGTTTTTATGCCAATAGGATGAATGAGAGCAAAAGGTCAGCCTATAGAAATATTTAGGAGGGAAAAGAAAAGGGCTTAAACAAGAGTATCACCCATAGAAGAACATTAAGTTAATAAGTTACTAGCACAATGACCTTCTGCGGGAAGGTTATGAATTACAGAATGCCTTTTCAGATATAGCTTCCATGAAGACAAAACACCAGAGATGACCTGTACCATAAATGGTGATTCAATTTAAAATTTGGTTTAGAGTTTTTGCTCATTGCAGCTATTAAGCTGTGCTGTTGGAAGTAGATCCTCCACAGCTTCTAGTGCTTTGTAGCCTCTGAAACATTTTCTTGTCGGGTTGCTCTGTAGTTGGTCCATCTCGAGCTTACTCCATTTACCCACTCACTGACTTGTTTGCTTTCCATGTTGAAGAAATGCCTCAAACAGCCTTGTGCTGTCAGCATCGTATTTCACCATGGGAACAGTGGCAACAGTAGCTCACCACCATCGGTGTGTGAATGTGTGCATGAATTGAGTGAATGACTGTAAAGCATAGTACTAGTGTGAAGCACTACTACTCTCGACTTGACAGACGAGTCAAATAAGCAAAGCTGTTTGGAGATATTTCTGTTTGCAAATTACAGACAAATTTGTTGGTAACTAAAGGAGTTTTGGTTAGCTCCTATAGCTAAAGCTATAGCTATAGGAGCTAAAGCTAAAGGTTAGCTTTAGCTTTAGCCAACCTTTAGCTTTGGGTTAACCTAAAGAGTGGATGCAGGTTGAGCATCGGGCTACTTGAGCAAATTGTCTTACTTGTTTCTTTGTGACTAAACGTGTCTGTTTGTAAAATAAACTAGTCAATTTTTAGCAGTGCTTTGTTATGATTTTTCCCTAGGCGGTTGGACAGCATGTTAGCAACACCAAACATGATCTATTTTAGTAAACATAATTATGCTGAGCATATTTATTTATCAGGTATTTATGAAAATTGTGTATACACACTATGACTCTATAGAAAATTAGAAAATGTTATAATCCCATGGCAATTTTCTAGTGACAGCCCAAAGTTATTGCTAAGATAAATCTAACACAAGATAATTTACTTAATGTAATATAAACCTTTATAAGGAATGGAATTTCAAAAATGTTCCCCCAAAGAAATGCATTTTCTCCTCACTTTTTGTGAAATTTGCACTATTTAAAGAGATTTTCATTTCCTAGTCACATTACCATTATTAATACATAATTATTAAATGAAAGCCCAGTATTACACTTGTGTTAAAACCATTATTTAAAACATTTTTTTTTGTCAAATTCAGCCTCAAAGTTGAGATCTTTCCGATCTTTTATCTAGAGAAAAATGTCAACAACCTGACTGCAGCCCACCTGTGGGAAACCAGTCCACATTAGTCATGAAAGTAAACATGTATGTGACTGTACAACAATCCTCCATGTACAACGGCATAAAAACCTAACTATGAAGTCGGAGAAACACCCAGGAGATCTCTACCATAAAATTGTTCCAAGCCATAGATGAGGGTAAGAACATAAAAGCTTTTTTAAAGCTTTGAGTGTTCCCAAGAGCACAATGGCCTCTATAATTGTGAAATGGAAAAAAAGGTTTGATCTACCCTCCTCAGTTCTCTCTGAATATGTTCTGACTATTTCCATCCAGTCTAATGAAGCTTGACAGGTTCTGCTGGGAAAGACTCTGTAAACCTGACGCTCCTGCCAAACACACTTTTACAATTTATTGAACTAAGGATCTGTAATCTTTTAAAAAATTCTGTTTTCCCCGAGATACTGAGAATTGCAATCTTCTAAAATGAGCTATCCACAATGTGCTGATGTGACTAACATCCTTTCACACTGGTTTGCCCTCATAGCCCAGAAATATTACTGTTAGGTTAATTGGATTATCGAAATTGAATCTTAGATGTGAGGATGTTTTCTTTTTGCCCTGTAGTGAACTGGCAACCTGATTACATAATCTGAAAACATAAGTTATTTTGTGGTTTAATTTTATAAACTTGCAGTCACACTAGCCTTATTATGAACTGTGCAACAACTGAAAGATACAATGTGATCATCTGTGGATGGTCATGTCATATTGCATGACATGAAAAACACGGACACTTGTTCAAAGTCCAAATTCAGTCAAGGTTTACGATGACGTGTAGATTTGTCTTATCTGGTGCAAGGATGTAAATTTTCTTGAAATCAGAGGAGACAATCTCTTTACTGAGCACCAGTGCATTTTTCTTCCCTTGATGTTCAAGTAACTGTCAAATTGTCAACACAAATTTAGTCCCATTTTATTTTGGTCACAAAAAAGTGAGAATTCAAATGATGGGCACCATTAAATGGTTTAATAGGGGGATGTATCAAATGTATCTGTTTCTTACTCATTTTGCTGCTTGTGGGCTCAATATTCGTGTGCAAGACAAAACCTAGAGAGTCCGGTTAAAGGATATTCAAAATAAAAGATCCTCCAGACTCAAATAATACATAAAGCGGAAATGTTTAATTATTTCTTTCGTGGCCCGGGTGTTGGGGACAACTAATTTAAACCACGTCTCCAACTCCGCCATCCTCAAGTTCAAACGTAAATCCTCATCTACAGCATATATTTAATGCCAGTGGAGCAGGTCACATGACATGGGTTGTAGCTTCTCAAGCTGGTTTCCGTAGTAAAGGGCTAAAAAAACTGATTAAATTCACTGCAGAAAATTCTCATTCAACGAACGAAGCAACGTTCACCGATTAAACTGCAGTTCTGCAAACCACGCACATGAAAATGCTTTTAAAATTTGGCCATGCAAAAGATGGTTCAGAATCTCATCTGGGGTTTGTCAGACAAAAGACGACCAGCTGAAATCAGGTTCTGAGATCAGTGAGGGACATTCAATAAAGAATCTTTAAAAAATGTACATGTTTTGAAAGGAAATGGTTTTGGCACACAAGTTAATGGAACAATGTTGTTTAAGGATTTGCATAAAATTATATAAAAATATCAACATAGTATTAATTTAGGGTGCAAGTCAGCATAGGAGCAATGTCGGTAAAAGCATTAAAAATTCTCAAATATAATAAAAGATCTAAAAATGTCCAGACTTGAACCTATTTTGGTGCAATAAAGATGAAAGTCAGTCATGTAAAGGTTTCTTCAGGCACAAGTAAACACAGCATCACTGAACACTTAAGACTCAAATCTTCAAGCGTTATTGGATTTTATATTTTCTGCTTTTTTCTATCTTTGCAACAAAAAAAAAAAAACACGTTGCAATGTCTGCTTTTATGGATTAGGATTTCTTCATTACAAGTGGACAAAAAATTGTTGAAAATAATCGGAAAGAAAAAAAAAGACCTGACCTCAAAGTCAAATTAAATCTCTCATTTGTTGTGTGTATTTACAAAAAGCGTCAATAGTAGCCTCAAGCTCCCAAGGCATCTAATCCCTAATCCAAGGTTTGTTAGATTAATATAAGCCTTCAGGATCGCTGTCCATATACTGTTAAGTGTGATGGATGGCTGGGTGGACAGAGACAAAAAGATGGGCACATAGATGCTGGAAATGAATATAAATCATCAAAGAATGTATAGGGGGATAGACGAAAGGATTTGTTTGACTAAAGTGAACAATAGCGTTGATCAGTGGATGAACGTGATTCAAATCGCAATGATACAGCATACAGATGATGAACGTATGTTGTAAATGGAAAATTATTAGAGGGCCAAATTGAGCAGTACTGCTCTAAGCAACTTGTCATCAAACTCGGTTCTTGCGGAGTTGGAAGTAGAAATTAAGCCAGGAGTCTGAAGAGCTCCCGACAGTGCTGATACTTAGTGATGCAACCCAAGTTACATGCATCCTTCCTTTCAGAAAGGTGAATTACTGTTTTTTTTTCATAGTGCATATTTCCCCCATCTTTCTTGACACATTTCTAACTGAGGTGTTATAAAATCTCTGATGTTCATTGATACTATGTGCTAATCCATGAGCATCTGTGTCACTGCATCAAAAAAACTTTCTTTAGGAGGCCCTGCTGATATTGGCATTCATCTAAAATCTCAATTAATTAGAATATCTTTTAAAAGTTGGATTAAAAAAAGTGAAACTCATTTGTTTGGATTTTAAAAAATCAAATGAGTGAATGATTTTATACAAAAATACCAGCCTAATGAGAAACATGCACTGTTCAGAAAGTGGGTTGGGTTCCTTTTGTATAAATTACTGCATTAATGCAGCATGGCATCAGTCTGACTTTGAGGTATTGAGCTCAGGTTTCTTAAAAACTGCCATCTAACTCCTCTTCAATAGTGACTCTGATGTCTCATCTTTGTCTTGACAGCACTCCAAAGTTTTCTCTTTGGCCTGCAAATTCTTCTAAAACCCAATCAAGCACACTGATATCATGCTCATGAAGCAGGTTTTTGTATTCATGGGAGTGGGAGCAGGATGCAAGTGATGCTACGAAAGGAAATCTCCACGTCGTTTGTAATTAGAGGGAAGCATGGGGTATTTTAAATTTTCTTAGACTACTTTGTCCACTCTGAACTTGAAACAACTGTGAAATCCTCACTGACTCTGCAAATGTCACAATGGACCTCAAACCATTTGGATTTTGTTCCTCAGCACTTCCCCCAGACTCTGTGACCTCAATCTTCAAATTAAATGCTAAATGTAATTTCATGTGAAAAGAAAAGCTTGGGTCATTGCACAAAAGTTTGGGCTTCTTTCCAAAGATTCTTGTGACACTCTGGTCTCTGGCTCCCTTTTACTTGTTTAACACCTTGTGCTTCACCTCAACTGTCCCATAATCCAAGCATATGCAACGAGATTCACTGCCAGATTGGTTGCCTTTTGAGGGTTAGTAGACAATATTCCTCTTTTGGTCTTGTGTATTATTTCCAAAAAAAAAACTAAATCTTGACTAGTTATGATTTATCAACTAAAATATTTAACATTATCACCGCTTGAAGTAAATCACTGTGTGTGGAAAAAATTTAAATTTTATTTTAAATTTTTTTAAATGAATTAATTTCAGTGTTTAGTGATGCACCTTTATTATCTGACTTGACTTATCTTTCTGTTAGCTTCACCCTTGCAACTAATAGATATTCCCATTTCATCTTGCTTTCCCAAGGTAATTTTAGACAGTAGATGCCCGCCCTCGTTTGCGATCTCTCTCTCTCTCTCTTTCTCTCTCTCTCTCTCTATCATGGGTGTCCTCCCTCCCCCCTCTCCTCTTTCTCCCACACGGACGCAGCATACCTCCTCTTCACCAGCCACCGCTCGAGCTGGGGCTGAGGCGAGTACCAGCATACGGAGTGCGGCTCACGGAGTGTCGTTGTGCGCATCCTGTGTTATGCATCTTTTTTTTTTCTTTTTTTTCCTCCCCTTGAAATTTCCTACATGTTCCCTTCCAGAGTGCTGAGGAGCAATCGGAGCTCTCGGTTGTAAGATCTATCCTCCATCCCCATTCATCCAGGAATTCTACAGACAGTTGTGGAATACACACCTCTCCGTGGTACTGCCATGTGACAAGGCTCTTTTTTTTTTTTTTTTTTTTTCCACATTTGGCGTTTCCATCCTCAAGAAAAAGTGGCTGCTGGTTCTGACTTTCTGGTCCTATTCAAAGAGTAGCTTAAGTGAAGGGAAACCTGAAAGGAACCCCAGGAGGAATGGAAGTTTTGGTCGTTGGCTTGGTCCTCTGAGAGGCTGCTGCCGCTGCTGGTGGCGATTGGTGCAGGAGGGGGAAACTGCGTCGCCAGGTCTAAAAAGGCAGGGGGGGATCTCGGGTCATTAGCCATCACAGGACCTGCAATTCAAGACAACAAGGTTTTCCCCCCTAAACAGTCTCTCTCTCTCTCTCGCTGTCGAATCGTCACAGATTTATTTATTTCCCCCCCCCCCCCCCCAACGATCGGTCACATCATCCGGCCCCTCAGCTTCGACTTAACGCGTCGGCGTTTTGGATGCGGCGTGTTTTCTCTCTCTCTCTCTCTCTTTTTTTTTCCTCCACTGCAGCTAGGCGCCTCTCTACTCACCCAGAATCTGATTTAATGTTCGGAGGAATTTCAACAGGGTACAAGTGTCTAACTACACCCTGGAAATCTGCTCCTCGATTTTTTTAAAATTATTATTATTTTCTTTTTTTTTTAACCTCCATCTCCTCGAACGCAAAAAGAGCAAACCGAGACAGAGATTGATGGACTGAAAGAGGAGCCTCGTTTCACGGGATTTTAACTGATCAGAGCTGTAGTTTTTTCCCACGTCTTTCTTTTCCCCCCCTGATCTCTGGACATAATGAAAGTTCTCTTGGCTGTGTTGCTTGTTGCCGTTTTTTGGAGCCAAGAGTGGAAATCTGCGCTGTCGGATTCAATCATCCATATCGGTAAGTTACTGCGCTTTTCTCTCTCTCTCTCTCTTTCTCTCTCTCTCTTGCTCCCCAGAATCGCAGCAGATCTCTGTGTGCGTCTGTCAGGAAACAGACGTGGGGATTCAGCTCTGATAAAAGCACTCCAGCTTAAATCGCGTCACGGCTTCCCTGACGCACTGATGTTGCTCCGAGTTGGACTTGTTTCTGTTGCGTCCACCATTTCACTTGGGTTCGAGTTGCAAATGTTGCAGGAGTAAAGTTTGCACTAGTAGTCAGAGAATTACTCGCAGCTCCAGTTTTCATGATCATCGTTAAATGCCTCCCGCTATTTTCGCGAGAAGAGTCATTTTTAGACGGTGCAGCGCGTTTCTTGGCCGTCTGAGCCCAAAACAGGTGGTTTAGGATTGCGCGATGCTTGCTCCCCTGGATTATCCCGAAGAGCAACAAATTTCAGACTTCTAGATTATCCTTGAGCACAATGGCATTACCGCCAATACCGTCCTCTGTTAGATGCTGCAGTGCCAGAAGGTGGTGGTGTTGTCGGTGGTGGTGGGGGTGTCTTAACGTCTTTTTGCTGTCTTTCACCACCGCCTGCATAGTGTCACTGTTAGATCGAGCGTGTTTCCGACATCAGGAAGCGTCACGCAGGGTCTGTTGGCGGCTGCAGGACGAAGGAAGGGGAGCGGGGAGCGTGCCACAGCGGATGAGAGGTGCTGATGGGGGGAACGCGTCGTCGCTGCACAACTGGGTGGCTTCGAACAACCAATATAGAAGAAATGGAGAGGGAGGGAGGGAGAGACCTGGAGCAGAGTGTTGGGCGCGTGGATGTCGGAGTCACGAGCATTCATGTGCACGCGCAAACGTATACACCAGTGGAATGAGATAAGCACCTGTCTGTGATAAATGTTCTTTTTTTTTTTTTTTTTTTGGCGGTGCCAGGCGTACGATCCCATCCAGGTCTTAATACTAGCACTTTCAAACGCGTATGAACCGCCTCACTAATCCCGTGCTATGTGCTGCCATACAGCACTGTTTGTTAATCAGCTGGCCGGGGTCAGAATAGATAAGCCAATTTAGAGGCTACCTGCATGCAGGCTGCCAACAGCTGGATCAGGTCGACGTCCTTGTCTGGGCTGCAGGCCAGACGGATGCTTCCAATTAAACCAACAACTGCAGTTGAATGAAATCTGGTCAAACAAAGGATGTGATAACGCATCAAAAACGTGATTTCCCTCTCATTTTCTTTGTTTTCTTGAACTTTTGATTTGCAGTATTTCCACGCGACTACATCTGCACCTCTACTGGAACAAAAAGTCACAGAGGCTTCATTTTGCATACAGGATTCCACTTTAAAATCTGCGGCTCTCATCCTTTTGGGGGTGCCGGTGTAATCCACCGGTTAGGCAGATCACCCTGTGACTGAACGGTTTGATCACAGCAGCAAGCCTCATGTTGGGCAAGTGTCTCACAGTGAGCCTCTGAAACTTTATCTCCTCACATACTGTAAGTTTCCTCAGATAAGACTTTTCACAGTGTGAGCAGAATGTCTTATGAGACATTTGGAGGCGTACCAGGACTAAAACGATCTGTGCAGACAACCGGCAATAACTAGATACTCCTGATTTCCATTCCCTCCACATATATCCACTGATGCTTATTTCTTTTGCATATCACATCCTACCTGTGCATAATAATAAAAAAAACATGAAATCTCATATTTATTTGTTACATTCATTACTTCTGCAATTAGTCTCTCAACCTTTTGAAAAAAATAGCATTTTTATAGCATATTCATCTATTCATCTTACAGTAGTTCAATGAACTCTAAAAATAACAGTTTTATTATGTAGATTTCTATGGCAACATTTTTGTTTGCAGTTGACTCCTTTAATGTAATAATGTGAAGACAGATTGCAGATTATATAACACTTTAGAACTCTATTTTCCAGACTGTCACACTTGTTTTCTTTTTTTGTTGTTGTAGTTTGTCTGGTCCTGTGACTAAGTCAGGTACAACTTTGTGTTTTCCTCTCTTCATAACACATATGCCTGATTTATTAAAAAAGTTATCCTGATGGACATGAACCAAGGATTTAAATATTGGTGTCTGGAGCTATGAGTAAAGGTAGTCATGGACTGAAAGCAAGATGGGCAGAACTGGAGAAACAAGTCTAGAGTTAGGTAAAGTGTGCTGATGGTTTTCTGATGATTACCTTGTCTAGATAGTTATGTCTGTTGGTGCCAACGTCTCAAACTGCAAGAACACCTGTTGAAGATTGTGAATAATGTCTCCACAACCTGGTAGCTGCCAAGGCAATTAATATAAATAACTTTGCAGGGAACCTTCTTGGTGTTACTGCTCCAATGCAACTACCTCTCTATCATCCTGGATTTACACTACATGCATCTCCACTCTGACACACTTTACAAATGGAGCACAGTCATTCCTGACCACCATAAATTAGAGCTCAGACATTGGTGCATCAAACTTCCAAGCCAACACGAACTGAACGGCTCCCTTCACTTCCTCCGCTGCCATTGTTAAAACTATAGACTGACTACCATTCTACAGCAGCGCAGAAATTCAGCATCATTTTTCCCGACGTCTTCTTCTCTTCCCTGGTTTGACTTGGTTGAAAATCGACTGGAGAGAATCTGAGTCAATGGGAGATAGTCCAGACTGCTGGAAATGAGAACTTTTTTTTGAGTGGAATTGCCCAGGAAGTCAATGGCCAGGCGAGCTTTGACTTTGTAATCTCTAAATATAGCTGATTCGATGACATCAAAGCTTAGTGGCATGTGAGGGTTTCAAAAAAAAAAATCAGTTTATAAAGTGTGTAGCAGTCTGTAACAGGGTCCTCTTCTGGGATTAGTATTTAGCTTCATTTATCTTCCATCAACTCTGTCCAGCTTTTCTCTCCTTTCTGAAGAAACTCATTCCCAGAGTGTGGTTTAGTCAACATCACGCTTCATAGCGAGGATAGTGAATAGAGGGTGATATGCTGTCTTAAATCTTTCACCCCACAAATTTGGTCTCATCTCACCATTGAAATAAATGGCAGAATCTCCAATTAATTGTAAAAGAGGCAAAATAAAAAAATAAAAAACTAAGTAAAAATTAGGCTAATATGATTAATTTAGCTTTCAAAAAAGGCTAAAACTTTGGAGAACTTTCAGGTGATGATGCCTCATGTATATATAAATGGTCTGATTAGTGATAAAAGATGCATAGTTGTGGCATTTACAGGGTACTCACTGTAGCAAAGGTACTGTGGTGCTGTTAAACAAACCTGGGTAAATATACCCACTGGAGACAGGTTTGCAGAAGCACAGCTTTCTATTTGCAGTGAAATCCAGACAATGTTCATGTCGAAGGAGTACTCTTTTATGTGCTCCTTCACATTAATCGCTTTGTAGAAGGGATTAATGTGAGACCGCTATTTTTCATATACGTTCTGAACTAGTCGTGAAAAACTATTCAGATTGCCAAGTTTGAAATGACAACTGGTGTGGTACAATTGACTGATATATTGTACTGTTTTCACTCTCGTAAACAAACATTGATTGTAGTTTTGGGTTTTCTTTGTGTCCAAGAACAAAGGACAGATGTGGGTGGTCAGCTAGCTGCTGAGATTTTCATTCACAGTGACTTTTTTTTTTCCTTTTCAACCCTCCTTCTCTCCCCTCCACCTTATTTCAAATCAATACTTCATTTCCGAGCTAGCCACAAGTACTTTGAATCACAAGAAAAGGTTATCACTCCCAAAACAATACTTGTCTTTTCCCCCTACTCACGTACAATGTCCCTGTAGTGTCCCTGCTTATCCATACTTCCACAAGAGAGCTTGAAAATGGCAGATAAACCACACTGAGTATATAGGGCGCAAACACACTCAAGCAGGAACTATACCCATTTGTTACACAAAATTGTATGTTCTTGTTTTCAAGATATAGAAGGCAGCATTTTGCTCTTGTGGATATATCATTTCTGCATATGAAGTTTCTGCTATCTTGAGCTTCTCTATACACAAACAAGGCTGACCTCTTTCTCTCTTTGTATGTTTATCATATTGACTTAGGAGTGCATGAGAAAAGAAAAACCCCTCCATACTCTGCATGCACGTCACATTGACAGGTCAGAAGTAATCCTTTTTTAATCCCTTTGTTGCTGTTAAAGATGGAATGAGGGTAAGAGATGGAAGGAGTGAAATGGAGGTATATATCAAAAACAGAAAAGATGGATGAGAGAAAGTAATACACTTTGACAAATGCCGTCTATGTGCCGTCATTCCCTTTTTAGCCCTCTAAAACGTCAAAGCTGTCAATCTGTAGGAGACTTTTCATTATTTTGGTGATATTAACAGCAGTGACCAGCAGATAGTTTCATCTTGCTCTGTCCAGGCATTAAATGTGATTGAGCCGCTGGGGAGATGGCACTACTGCCTCGCCCGTCTCCCTTCCTCTTTGCCTCTTCCTCTGTCGCTCTTCCCACTTTGTCTCTCTAATGATCAGCATGCAGAGGGAAGGGGGGGGGATCCGCTTGGCTCTCACAGTGCCGTGTGTGGCATGCCAATGGCTCTTTGCTTTACAAGTCCAGTTCTTATGGATTTTATTTTGTGTGTGTTTTAGAGATATACAGACAGGAAGGATGGTTATGTGTTCTGGGATTTGGGCAGCCCAACTGGGTTCTCAGTGTGGAGTCTCGCTGGTTATTAGCAATTCATCCACTGACTTGTCAAGCATTCCAGATGAGAGTTTCATGCTTTGATTTGACACTGTGCCTGGCTCATCCTGCTTAAAGTCATGATTTGTTTATTTGCTGACTCATTGCTCTTCATTAGGGACATGCCATTTGGATATTAGGTACTGTAACGCAGTGTGGCTGCTGTAAAGTAACGCTGTTTCAAATGTGCATTTTAGATTACTTTAGATTGAATAGGAATTTGTTTCAACCTGCAGTTAAACTGAAGCTAAATCCTGTGAAATTTCCAAAGGTCTTTGAAAATGTTTTATACCTAATAAAACCTAACATCCAAATGGCGTGTATATATATATATATATATATATATATATATATATATATATATATATATATATATATATATATATATATATATATGTCTGATGTCATCCCTCGTCTTAGAGCTGCTGTTCACTAATGTTCTTTGAAAAACCTTTTGAGGCCTTCAGAGAACAGCTGTATTGACATTAAACTAAAAAAACAGGGTTTTTTTAGTTTAAAAAAACAGGGTTCCTTCAAAAATCTATTTACTAAGTAGCTGACTTCTGAAGACAGTTGGGTGTACTGAAGTATATTCATTGATATCTGAGTAAAGGGCAATGGGTACAAACTAAATAATTTTGTTTAAAAAAAGAATGTGTACTTTTCATTGATGAAACTGCAATACTGTGCCTATCACAGAAAATGTACTAAAATATGTTAAACAATGTAAAGTTTGTACAAAGTTTTGTAAACCTGATTTGCTATGTTAGAGGGTTTAGGATCTCAGAATGTTTTTTGTAAATCTCGGCTGGTACAGCTACACTGAGATCCAGGCTAGGTTGCTCAGGCCTCATGTTCTTCATGTCACTTAAGATAGTTCTCACAACAGTGGCTCTTTGTTTTGAGTTCATTCCTTGCTGTAGGCCACATTTCTGATTTGTTGATGGATGATTTTTTTAAACCTCCTAAGTGTCTGACATTCACATGTTGTCCTAAAATGTGACCTCCGGGTGTCATGGGCTAAGATCCAATTATATTCATTAATTATGTCTTTAACTGTCATGAAAGATTTGATGCTCAATGGGTAAGTGACGTGTATTTGTACATTTGCATTATTCAAATGTGATGTACTGAAACACCGTAGCTATAAGTTGAGAGTAGCTGGTGTGTGTGTTTTTACTTCAGTGTCACAGTAGTCTTTTCTTTGGAGAAGGAATTCTAACAGTTTCTGTGTTTGACTGTCTGAAAGTGAGAACCACTTGGTTTATGTATGTCTATATCTTGGCAGCTATCAGTAGAACCTTCACACTCAAATTCTATTTGTTTACATGCATACCTCGATTTTGTGTGTGTGTTTGATCTGCAGATATGCATCACGTTGGAAAGGCGCGGGGGGCTTGCAGTGTGCATTAAATGCTTCATATGCTTTGAGTTGTGTATCCGGGTGCAGAGAGAGATGCTTGTCCAAACTGTCTGGGATGTGAAAGATTTAACACCTCACACTTTGTCGTGCTTAAACACTATGGGTTTATGTGGATGAGCAATTCAAAGTTGTAAACTGTATCAGATTTCTTTGCATTTGGAAGTATTTGAGACTACGTATCCTCTTGTGAAGACAGACAGTGACATTGACATCTGTGCTAGGGTACTGAGGCAGAACTTTTTACCAGGTTGTGGAGACGGAGAGAGGAAGGGAATACGTTTGTGTTTTGAGGTTAAGATGGACTGACAAGTAGCTGTGAAGAGAAGTTTTGTTGCATGTCAGAGGTTGAGTGCAGAGCAGGCAACAAGAGACATTCCAGGCCAGCCCAAGGTGCTTCAGCTCAGTGTTTCAACTGCATCACTCACTTATGCAGTTGAACAAACCTGATGGTCTTGGAAGGCTCTGTTCAATTTAAACCCACAGTCTACAGTGATTGTATTGCATGTTATTTGGGGCAGGGTGAGATTACAAAACAGTATTTCAATCTTTGAACATCACATGGAGAGTGCAGCACAGAGTGTGTCTTAACTTTAAAAACACGGTCATTACATAAACTAACAGGCCAAGAAATGAGACACAGCCTAGATAAGAGGTAATCAAATCTGGGCCCTTGAGGGACATTGTCCTGCAACTTTTAGATACGACTCTGCTTCAGCACATTTAAATGAAATAATGAGGTCATTGCCAGGTTTCTGCAGAACTTGACTGAATACTGACAAGATAATCTATTTGAGTCATGTGTGCTGGATCAGGAATCAGGGGTGCGAGCAAGAATTTTTTTTTTTTAATTAAATGAAAATATATGAACATTGTCATCTCAAATTAGTGAACACGTCAGATTTTTGAACAACGTGAGAAGAAATAATGGCTGGAAACTCGGACTTTTCCCTCAAATATAAAAACTATATGGCCCTTGCTCTGGCTTTTTACTTGCAAAGTGATTAATTAGCTCATCAAATTCTAGGTTTCTAGCCATTTTACTTTCAATAGACAACATGGCAAGAGTGCAAAACCTGTTTTGAAATTATTTTAAAAATCAGTTTTAGCTTTTCTAACACCTCTCCTCACCAGCAATGTACAAGATGTGCATGAATCAGTGCAGACCTCTCCAAAAATAGTTTGCAGTTGCATTTTATCTGAATTTAGGAGATCAAAAGGGGAAAAATTGTAAGGGAAAGTATAACTTACGTGCGAGTTGAAGAAGGATTGCAGGGTAATTGTTTTCGACCATGCAGCCTCCAGTTCAAATAGGGCTATTTAAATTATTGTAATGGTTATTATTTTATCATTGTTTGAATTTATGAAATTAATACATATTTCAGCTTTCTTGTGTAATAGTAAAGATAGCAAAAGAGAAGAAGTAATCCTCATAATCGTCATACAATGGTGCTAAGTAGCTTGTCAATGAGCAAAGTGTTTCTCACCTTTTTCACTTGGACAGGAAGGAGAATTTAAGCTGATATGGGGGCCTAAAGTGGCTGCAAACTCAGATCAGAAAGGGCAAAGATTGAATTGTGTCCACAATGAGAGACAATATGATCACACAGTGTAAAATGATCAGTCGAACTATATGGCTTTACTCTTTACTTTTTCCACTCTTTCCATAGCTTCATCATAACTTACAGAAAAACTTGCCTAAAAATCTGTCGTGATCTGAGTGTTTTGCACTTAACACAGCATTGAGATAGCATGTCATACAGTATGTTTGTGAGATTAAATTTTTAAGGAGTGTATGGCGCATGCATTGTAATTCATTTTTTTTATTATTTAAATAGATGTTTCATACATTGATCCTTGACCAACAGATCAATTTGTGTGCTCCCAGTCATCTATTGAAAAAATGCATAGTGTGCAGTACAGTTTCAGACTGTGAACGTTGTAGCAATGTGGGAAAGTCTTATGGAAGAAATCCTCTTCTCGTAAACTAAGCACAAATGTTGATATTGCCTCAAATGTAAATTGTGTACAAGTGCACTTTAATTGCATAGACAGTATATACATATACAACAGCAGAGTAGTAGTGAACATATCAGATGTCCTTTCAGCAGAACAGCTCTTTCTTCTTTCTCTTTCATGTTTTCAGTCTTTGCTTACTGTTTTTCCTGACAGGAGAAATGCTTTCTTTGTCCTCCAGCAATCTGTACTTTGCCTCATTGGGGCAGGAGGTGCCCTAAATGTGCATAGAATACATTTCCTTGTGTGCAGTGTAGTTACTGTGTCTCAGTTTCTCATGCATAAATGTGTGTGAGCAAGTGGTAGATGGACTGTGGATATTTTATGAAGAGGTATCTCAGAGTGTATTTGTTAGCACACCTCCTCACAATTTTCTGTGACTATAGTCACATGGCTGCGTGTGTATTTATGCATGTGTGTGTGTGACTGTCAAGTACAGTTACAGGCAATGTCCATCACTCCAATTAATTATTTCCTCTACACCAAATAATGTTCAGATGACTTTTCATTGCACAATAAAACAAGGAGTGCATGACGATGGCAAGTGTGTTCAACAATGTGTTCACAAAAGGTACACCCACACACACAACTGTGTATGTGTGCTACAAAGAAAAACATAACAAATGTCTTCACATATAAAAACTGCAGTCAACATTTTCAGACCAAATATAAATATTTTAGCTTTCATTTTATTTCTGTATTTTACCATAAAATTTTTGTAAATGTTTATATATATATATATATATATATATATATATATATATATATATATATATATATAATATATATATATATATATATATATATATATATATATATAGCTTCAAACCAGGCATCATTTCATGCACCTTCATCATGCATCAAGGTCATGTGTGAAAGCACAGATGAGGGCGAAGGGCTTGAAGTTAATCCATCTTTGATACGCCAAAGCAGCAACGAAGGCAGTCACAGAGCTGAACTGACACATTTACCCTTACCAGCCACTTTATCAGGTGTTCTAGGTTCAGGTTTGATTCCTTTTAGCCATCAGATGTATGCAACTATATGTGTTATGGATTTTGCAAAGTGTCTGAAACATTCCTCAAGAAATGTGATAGACGTTGGCATAACAGCATCACACAGTTGTTGAAAATTTATCAGCCCTTTCATCGCATAAATATCCCATTCTACCACATCCCAAAGAGTCTAAACTCAATTGAAATGATATCTAAGGACTGTAGAGGTCACAGTTAGTTATATGGAAATGGGTGTGGTCAGCCACAATACCCAGATTGGCTGTGTTTGAACAATCCTCAATTTGTACTTAGAGCCCAAAGTGTCCCAGAAATATTACACCACCAGCTGTAAAACATTGAAACAGTCCTGGATGGATTGATGCTTTTGTGTTGGTTATGCTAAGTTGTGACCCTACAATCTGGTGTCACAGCTGTACTGAGACTCTTTAGACCAAGCAACATTTCTATAATCTGTTACTGTCCAGTTTTGCTAAACCTGTTAGTCTGTTTTCTGTTCTTCGCTGATAGGAGTGGCACCTAGCTCGATCTTTGCTGCTGCAGCCCATCTGCTTTAAGGTTTGACACCGCGTCGTTAAAGACGGTATTTTGTCCTCCTTGGTTGTTGGAGGGGATGTTTGAGTCATTGTTGGCTTTCTGTAATCGCAAAGCAGTCTGCTGATGCCAGAGGTCAGTAAACAATTGGCACTCAATTTTTTCACCGTTCACTGGACAGTCTTTCTTTCTTCTATAATCTGAAAAGATGTTGCATGGAAATCTTAGTACTTTAATGGGTTTTGAAACATTCAGCAAATAACCATGCTAAAATCCCTTGAATCAGCTTTTTGTGCCCACCCTAAAGTTTGATCTTGAACCTCAGGTGCTTTTTATATAAGCTTTGGCTGTTTTAAACTTACGTTTCTTATGAGTAAAACAATTTTAATAAGCCTAATTTCAGCCCTTAAGACAATCTAATGTGCATTATGCTTATGATATTGTTTGAAGACTATACGTTGCACTCTTTTCCATTGATAAGTATTCTGATTGCCATCTGGTCTTTTAAGTGACATGTTATGACCCCTGATCAAATCGAGACAATGACCTCCACTTACTACATAATATGCAGTCATACTGGAATTACATGACCTCGACTTCTTCCTGTAAAGTATGACATTAGAGAATTATTTTAAATCTTTGGCTATGAAAGGAGTGAAACATCACAAAGGTGGATATAAAGTGACTCATTGTCATTGTGAAATGTTTATACTAAATGGTTTATTTACCCAAGGAAGTTGGGTGTCAAAGGATCAAAACTACAGAAGCTTTAAATGACAAAGGGGGAAAATGACCAGCTATGATCCCATGAACCCCCGTCATCCGGATTAAAGAAAATACAACATATTCATTTTAACTTATTATCCCTCTCTCACCCTAAGTATAACCAGACTAGTTTCAAACACACTTGTCCCTGGTATTGCCAGATGAGCTCCTGCAGAGTTAAAGGCACAGCCTGTTTCTAATACTAAAGGTTCAGACGAGTTGATGTTTCACATCTGTTGCTTTGTCCTTGTGTATATGTGTTCAGTCGCTTGTTGAATATCATAAATTCTCTACAAATGCACTTCCACTTTGTTGGCACTGACTTTGAATCTGTAAATTTCTGGGCTTCTTATTGGGTCATTTAAGCTTCACCTGAAAAGATGTTTACATTTTTCTTGTTTGCATTTCTTATGCTGCAATAAATTAGAGGATGGGTGAGGATGAGAGCTTGGAAATGAGATTCTAGTACTGTTATCATTTAATCTCTCCTCTCAGCTTTGAATTCTAACCTGCCCTTTGGCCGTACTTCCTGTAGATCTCTTTTAACTCAAAGTCTTCAATATAGAGTCTATCATGCTGCCAGTGATTATAGAAACAGACATTAGGAGGTGTTAAACACTTTACTAATTGCTTTCATGGAATTGTAATGTGCTATTTGTTTTTCTTGACACAGTTGGCAACATGTCATAAAGCTGCCTACATGTGCCCATCTGGTTTGCAGATTTCAGTGTTAGGCTCTTTTAGAGTCTGGAAAAAAAAATAAAACAAATTGGAGAACTCAGGAAGCAAATGTTAAAATGTGTTTTGCATTTTGAAAGTTGTGTGCATATGCTAAAATTCAGAATAGTTGCTGCTGTTCTGCAGCAGCTGCATCGTGCTTGCATCTTACAATTAAAGCCCTCAAATTCCTAACAAAATGTAGATCCTTAAACATAACACACCCTTTGCTCACTGCAAAACTGTTCAGTTTTTTTTTCTGTGACAAAAATAAATAGTAAATAATGATTATACAAACATTTTGAAGCCTCATTTGGAGCTCTCTTTAAATGGCTGCAATTTAACTAAAACCTCTAGCAAGTGAGTTTTGAAATTGTTGAAATATTAAATAAACGCGTATGAACATGTATCTTTAAGGTTAATATATGAACATGATTAAATGATCTATTACATCAAGACAAAGAAAATACAACTCTAGGTTGTTGCTTGTAAGTGTAAATTTTTTGTGTTTCTTTTATATGGTTTATAATGTGTATAAATTATTAAAGTAAAACAATTGAAACATTCATGTTGTATTTAAACTCATTCGTGTTGTATTTAAACTCAACTGTCCCTGCAGTTTTATTTAGTTCCGTCTCTCATTCGTAGTTTTAATTAGATTAATTCTTAAGTGGAATATGTCACTTACCATTGTTGTTCTGCTGATTTTTAACAGTATTCATTCAGACATAGCATTTTGCATTAATGAGGATCCTAAGGCTAAAAACCAAATCTGTGAAGTGATTTCTGTCTGTGATGCATGCAAGACGTTATGTTGGACAGAAAGGAAAAGATGTTACAGTAGCTTGCTGTGACCTTTCAGAAAGCCGCAGTGGTCCCAGTTGATACTGTAGGTCCCGGTTGTAGAGACTTCATATGCTTTTATGGTAATCCTCAAGTTAAATTGAAGTGCAAAGTTCACCATAAATTAATCAGTGCTGATCTTCCAGGCTTCTTTGAAATTCAAGACATCTTGTAAATTGTTTTGCAGATAAGAAAAATAAGTTATTTACAAAAAATGCATACCATGTATATTTGCTATAAAAAGGCATGCATATTAATTATGAGTGCAATATTTAAAATAGAGTGCACCATAACAATAAACATATTCTTGAGGTTAAATTACAGGAGATTGCTCTTTCTGGGGAGGGTTTTTCAGTATTACTGAATTCCTCATAAAGCATTATTTTTGTCACAGATATTTCACAAACTGATTTCTTTTCTATTTTTACCCTTATTGTCAAGGATAGTACTTTCATTTAAACACGTAGCTCAATGTGTAATGCAGCCTATTTCCAAGATGTCAGGATTTGCAATGGAGAATTTTAACAGAACAATAAAAGATTAATATTTATGTAAAATTACAAATACACGCATGTTCCACATATCAGGTTTTTATATGATATTGGTTTTCATGTATTATTCAAAGAGAAGCTCGAGGGAGACCAAATCATGGACTCGCAAGCTTAAATTCAATCACAACCAGCACTTAGTGCACTGTGGATTCTTTTTTTGAGACAGCATCATTAGATCCTGTCTGGCTGTGGACATCCCTCTGGGTTTGCTGTCGTTCATCCAGCCCTTTTACATTTTACTTATTCCCACTTTTCTTCCTCTTTTTTTTTGTGGTCTCTTCTCCTCTTTGTCTTCTGCCGACACACACTTTTCCCACTTCAGGCACTTTTCTGCTGACCTTTTAATCAAAGAAAACATCACACCCATGTTTTTCTTTTCATCAAGCTTGTATTCTTTCTGAACCTTTCTTGTAATCACTGAGTATCTGAGTTTTTTTTTTTTTTTTGCTTTAAGAATTATTGATTGTCCGTAATGGGATCTCTGAGATGACACATTTTATGATCTCATTTATGCAAAAATTATGACGTGTACATCATCTCTGTCACTGAATGGAAATCTAAATGTTCTTTTAGGACTGTTGTATTTTTTCCTCAAGTATGCTGAATAACCGTTGATTTGACTTGAGATTTTATTTTAGTCTTTGGATTTTCTCATTTTGTTCCTCCCTTCCTTGAACCAAAATGTAACAAGATGCTCTGTGAAGTACTAACTTTCTCTATGTATTTATAGCTTCAGGGAAAGCTGAGTGCTTCAAGCAGAACATCTATGCTTCAAGTAAAATCACCACATACAAAGATGCATTTAGGCCACTAAAATGTTAGTCATGAGGGACTGTTTGGAGAGGGGGAGTTTGAATCTCTTTATTTGCTTACTCATTTGACCATTCACTGCACATTGTTGTGAAAGTGACATCGTTCAAGTTTAAGCTTTGTTCTTTACAACCACTATGCATTTGAATAAAAATAACCAATATTAAATAAAAAGAATTAGAGCTGGACATCTGGTAATCCCTATGCAAATGTCTTATTCAATTACAGTATTGTCCAGAGCATAAGTCTTGTAGCTAAATCTTAAAAAGTTAAGCTGAAAATCCTCTTTAGTCTGAAGGTCCTAGCTCTAATCGTCAGGATATTGTTGTTTTCAGTATTATTAATTCGTCTGAATTTTGGTGACCTGCAAGTGCATTTCTGTTGAAACAATTTTTTTTTAATGGATATTTTTGGTGTTTGGCTGGAAATAAACAAGACTCTAATTGGTGTTGCCATATCATCCATCAGTCGCCATCTGGGGACCAAAGAAAAAACGTTATTTGTTAAACTCTCACACAGTTACATTTAAGAGAGTTAACTGAGCTTAAAACAGGGCATGCACAATAGGATAGTACAATAATTCATGAAAGGTTTAGCGTAGAGAGGGAGAGCAAAAGAGGATTAGTTTGCCTCCAAACGATCAAGCCACAAGGGTCTCAAAGTCTTAAACCAAGGTGAAAGTCAAGTAAACATTTGACAGCTAAACAGAGAACTACAAAGAAAACTTGCTCAAAAGATTCTTAAGTTTTATGTGTCCAATTTTTGTATAATATAAATTTCTCATTGGAATATCATTGTGTTTCATAACATTTTCCAGAAAGTGGGAGGTGCATTTTTTTTGGATTTTTTTTTCTTATAATTGTCTCTACAAGTAAGTCAGCGGTACTGTCAATGAAATCATAATATGATGTAAATATGACTGGCAATTCTCCGATGCACATGTAATCTGAGAGAATATCCTCTATTATATCTCCTCTAAACTTTATTCGTATGCTGTGAGTGCTTGAAACCAAAGTCGAACTTCTTGTTTGTGTGCAAAGTCTTGGTCATTAAATCCAATTCTTAAGATTCATGGGTAATTCAATTATTACATGAATGTTATTGCAGTACACAATGATTTTCGTCATTTGTAAATTCCTAATCTATCAGTTAATTCACACATTTTGTGCTTAAGTTGTAGACACAGCTATTGCTATTGCACATGTGCATGTACACAGACCATATCATAGGGCTGTCCTGTCTGGCTGTGCAGTTCAGCAGAATATTAGAACAGACAGTCTTATTTTTCTATCCTCATGTAGTTGCTGAGGGTTATGCACTCTGGACAGCCATCTAAACCAAGCACATTACTGTGCAGTCAAACCAAATCAGGGCTTGTGTGCACGCTCTCCTTCTGCTTGTGTGGCTGCTGTGAGGGGTCGTCGGACTGTAAGGCTGTGTACAATAAGCCCGCATGTGTGATTTTGTGTGTGTAAGATGCAGTGAATATGGAGTTAAAGCACTTTGGTAAGCCCTGATGTGTGTATGTGTGAGCTTCCATGAAGCTTCGGTCTCTAAATTTATGCAGCATGCAGGGAGAAAACAGATGTGTAATTGGCCTTACATTCCTTGGGGGAAAAATTAAAGTGCATCTGAACTGTTGCCTTAATACGGAAAAACGGAGGCAGCAAGGGGTTACTCAACATGTGAAAAGTGAGGATAGATTACAAATTCTTACGAGAAGTTTACGAAGTGTCCTCTAATTATGTAGACTGTTCATTAAAAATAATGACTTAAACTTCTGCTCATTCTGCAAAAGAAATGTGATTTCTTATTGTTGGCATCTTATTAACCTATTAGCAGGTGTTGATACAGCAGTTAGATTTTTTTTCTTCAAGCAATATGGAAAAAAATCAAACCAGATAAACCTGGTCGATCTCTGGTTTTGAGATGAAACACGTTTATAGATTAAACAAATTTTCTTATTTTACAGCAATCCTTTCAGTCTCAGTGCTACATTTTGTAAATAGTTATGTGACACGTTTTTTAATGCATTTTGCATAGAACAATCAGATCAAAAGTTTTGCCATGTCAGATCTCGTAAATTAATAACTGAGACAAAGTGGAACTACACGCATCATCAGTGATGTAGTCGGACATCAGACTGATGACGTCAGTCTGTCATCAGATTTCCCTGTAAGTCCAACAGGACTGCCTGGAAGTTCAGCTGGCTGTCTTCTAGCAGGAAGTTGGCTAATCCCGACTTCCTGCTAGAAGTCAGTTAATCTTGACATCTGGCAGGATTAGCTGTGGTGAGTTATGAGCACATTGTTTTCATAGTGAACCTAGTGGTCTATTTCACATAAATAGCTCCTTCTTTAAATATATCGCTACTTTGTTCTTCTGGATTTTTTGTTACCTCACTTTTTTTTTGTAGAAGTTAGTCATTTCAATTTAAGTTCTTATGAATTCATCCCTGTTTTTATGAAGAGAGTACAGCAGAGTTTTGATAAAAGAAAATGTTCATGACAGCTGCCATTATAAAGCCGCAGATTGCATCAATTCCATTAGCGTACTTAGTCAATTATTGGGAGAACACGATGTCATTCTTTACAATGAACAAAAATAACATGTTTATCTTAAGCAGCATGTTTATCCTGTAGCCCTAGGTCATTCTTACATTTTTTATGTTTCTGGTTTAGATGGAGGTTCATGCTGTTCTTGCTGTATGCTGTAGAAGGGAATGCTTTTTGCAAGAAAATTATTTTGCAGTCTTGGGATAAAATTTCCTCAGGATAGAAACTCTTCTGCTATGAAAATTTGTGAATGCCAAAATTTTATTCAAAATTACAATTCTTGTAGATGTTTGGAAAATAGCCAAAAGTTTTTAAAAAAATCCATCTTGCCATTCTTGTCGTGACTCCAGTTTTACTTAAAATTCACTAATTTACACAATGTTTATTGGATTTGCAAAAATGTTGTATGAGCACAAGAAGAGTTGAGAAACTCTTGAGAATAGTAAAGCATTCTGCTAAGATGCAGTTCATTCTCGATTCACAATTTGTTCAACAAGCTTGGGCTCTGGAAGAACAGTGCTTTGCCGAAAAGTATTTATTAACTTGCTCAATGAGACATTTATAATTCAACTTTGAGAAAAGAAGCTTTTTGAAATGTGTTAGAGGTTTGGTGTAGTGAAAGTCAAGGGAATTTACAGTAAAAAGTATTCATGGATAATTTCACTTGTAAATGTGAAAATCTCAGTTTTCTACTGTTGGGTAATTTGTTGAAATCAGTCAACATCAAACCAGAAATTTGTGATTTTAGCTCATGGAAATTAGGATGGAAGAGTGTACATTTTAATGTATGTAGCACAAAACATACCTTCTAAAACCTGGACTGGTGGAGGGGAAAACAACCAGGTAATTTTTTGGGTTGTTTGGATCATCTGTACAGCAGGTATAGATGATGATGTATTTGAATCTGTTGCATAGAAATGTTCATCAAAAAGCAAAACTAGAACAATTCTTGCAGGATTTTGTGAATTTCATGCCAATAGAAAATATTGTTGCTGTGGAATAATATTGACTGACTTTATATATATATATATATATATATACATAGCTGTCATTGACTTTAATCCATCACTTTGGAGACTCATTCAAACTCACTCTGAAAGCTGGAACATAATACCAGTGATGGTAAAGATTTGCTAATGACATAAATTAAATCACACTCCATTGTCAGTCTGAACAGCAGGGTGCTGTCAGTGACCTGCTCTGCCAATACACACTCCAGGTACTTCTGGAACTTCTCTCTTACATAGAACAAAATCCATGAGAGGAGCAAGTCAGACTGTCCTACTTGACTGTTGCTGATAAATGCAGATAAATGGTGCAAACAGCGCATGATTGATTTGCTATAAAAAATCTGCAAACACAAACAAGCCTCTCCTCTCTGCAGACCTCCATACGTGAATACTCGGCCACACCAAAGCGAAGTTTAAAGCAGAACAAGTTTTTATCACAGAAGGCGAACATGCAGAGAAGTTACCCTAAAATGAGTTAATTAGTTAAAATGAGAAACTTTCTGTGGCTCTTTTGAATAATATCACAATGCAGAAAGAGCAAAGAGAGACTCAGGAAGTGTTGTCTGCCGACTTCAGCTGGTGAAGAGAACGTGAGCTGTCATCATGAACTCTAGTGTTCATGAATGCAAGTGTTTTAATCTTGGCACCTGTTGTATTCATGTTTAAAATTGATTTTGAACCTTAAAAATAATTTGAGTTCTTGCCCTGACACTAAGTAAACTTTTTTTTGTTTTGTTTTGTTTGTTTGTGGACAACACGCAGTCTTGGTTGATTAGATCCATGATGCCCAAGAGCTGCTCTCTGGAACTAAGTGCTAGTTTTTGTTATCTACCAAATTATACAGAGATGTGAAAATTATGATTGAAATCAACATTTTTTATATGCAAGCACCTGCTGTGGAAGTTTTAAATTTAAGTTAAAATCCAACGCAATTCCTACCTGGGAGTGGGAGTTAGTTAGCAGGAGCAGGTATCTAGTTTCTCATAGTCGGGGCACAAGGAGCTGGATGCAAGAGTTAAGCAGCAGGTGTTTTTTTTTTCTTTCTTTTACTTTTATGGGGGGCCAGAACAAAAATAACTGGGCAATATTTCATTGTTTGTTCTATTAAGGGAGCCAAATGTCTGCCTCTGGCTCCAGAGCTGCAAGTGACAGGCCCCTTATGTAGCATAGCTTTTATTTCAATATCCATTGTTTGTGTTAGTGTCTCATTTTCAGCAGTAGGTTTATGCACAGTGAAAAAGTTAATTTAAAGAAAGATTCAACAGCAATATTTCCACTAAATGGGAAACACAAAGCAACAGGTTTGGTAGAGGAAAGGTTACTAAAGAGCACATCAAATAAGGGCAAAAAGATGAACAACCACTCATATTCTGTTTTTACACTCTCTCTCCATCTGTAGTCATGAAAACCGATTGACAGACAACAAAACACCTGCTGCATTATGGTCTTGGACGCATTGGCAGTTTGCAGTTTTCTCTCCTCCGATGCTGTATAATGTTTTTGTGAAACTAGACGGATAGTTACTTCAGGGTACAAGAATTCATTTTGTACTCTCAGGGTTGACCTGTTTAAATTGAATTATCAATAACTGAAAAATCTAATTTTCTTCCCAATTAAGAATTTATCTGGCAAATTGTCTGGAGACTTTCCAATCAAAATGAATAGTCAATTTGTTGGAATTATTCAATGAATAAGGGCAGCTATTATGTGATTTATATGCACCTTTTGGACTTTATCAAAGGGTGCGCTTTTTTATTTTGAAACTGATTTTAGGAGGTTTTCTGTCTGGTGTATATCCAGTAAATTCTAGTTTCAGACAAAATTGTGGCAAACATTTTCTGTGTGTGAATATTACTCAAAGCTTATGTAAACACTAAATTCTTAAAATTAACAGCCAGAATACTTGTGTAAAAGTGTCTTTGAGAGAGATTAATAGCCAACAAATGCCAAGTGGTCTTGGTTATTCCCTCATAAGTGGCAATTTTCTTAATCAAGGGTACTTTAGAGACACTCTCAGGTGCCCTGATGTCCTTTCGTAATACACCTGTTCAAACACATTCACATTAGCATTAACTTGGGCCTTTCGTGTGCAGAGACATTCGTAAAACTAGACTGTTTAATTGACTCTAAAGTCACAATAGTGGCAAGAAGTACAGAATGGATGGGACAACATATTTTTATTTATTTTTTCAGTTTATGTTTCACATAATACCGAAAATATTACTCAAAAGTGATGTGACATTTTCTTTTCTTTAAGAAAGAAGGTTTTTCTTTCCCCTGCTTTTTCCATGTTTGTTTATCTGATACCACTTTGAGGCCCAAGTGCCTGCTTCACGTGTAAGATCTGTGCAACACTGTTTTTGTTTCTCTTTGTTCACCTTTCGATCTGATTTTTCAAGTCTGTTCAGATTTTCCGTGATTTTCTAAAACAGTCATTGAAAAAAAGTATAGCTTTGGGTTTACGCCTGCTTATGAAATACCAAATCTCCCGAACAGTTTATGCATTTACGTTTTGCCTGTCTGTGATGGTTTCGAAAAGGTTTCCATAAGCTAACAATTATTACACTTCTCATGCATAGCAATTCACTGTTTTGAGGAGCCCTTCTGGCTATCAAGGTACACAAACCTTGATAAGAATTTTGATTTGCTTTGGTGACCTGCTGTTTGCTCTTTCCTGTTGCCTGATCAAATTTGACTGATATGCAGAGCAGTAGATGTCAGTCGACTCTTTGGACATTACCATGATTTTGTACCCCATGCTGTTGGTGGCTTCTGTGATTACAGTAGCCCGTGTCAAAAAGCTTTTCCTTTTCACTGTTTGGAAGAATTATGCTTGTTTTGTGCCGATGCTGTCAGGTAATGTGTCCAACAGACAGCGCAATTTGGAAAATCTAATAAGCTCAAATAATAGCCTGTTTTGTTTGATGGTCCTTTTATTAGTAGTTGAACAAAGACCCACTCACAGAGGGTGGAAATGTCAGTCTGAAGGGTGGCTGTGATAGTGATTAAAAATCTTTGCTCTTGTTTCCCCAAAATGTCATTACTTACTTCAAAGTACAGCTTACTTTGTACCATTTTGTTATGAAAAGCCCGTACCGACTTGAGGTG
Organism: Poeciliopsis prolifica; assembly: GCF_027474105.1. NCBI lineage: Eukaryota > Metazoa > Chordata > Actinopteri > Cyprinodontiformes > Poeciliidae > Poeciliopsis > Poeciliopsis prolifica. The sequence continues at coordinate 754,323 of NW_026562389.1, forward strand.
TTGCTTAACCGGATTATTAAAAAAAATATGTTTAAGTTTCCACAAAATGCTGGGGATTTCTATATTAAATTTATTATAATTGTGATTTTGGAACTCTTGTCATTGTTGGGCCAGCATTCATCCAGATTTAAGTAATTTTGATATTTAGTAGTTTTGTTGATGTGCTAAATTGTTCAAATATAAAACTGCAACAAAAACTAAACTTTTATAAAAAAAAAAGTTTTATCCTCTTGCTCATCCTCTGACCTTTGTTTCTGGTTTATTTCATACAATGGCATCCTTTTATTATTTTGGCAATATCTGTTGGCTGAACATCTTTCAATTTATTATTGGAAAAGATGTTAGAGTTATTACTACTATAGTAATTTTCTCTCAGAGATATGCCGATAGAGTAGACATCCATTATAACACAAAGTTTTTTTTTTTTTGTAAATTACACTTTGATTATAACGGGGATTTTAAAATCCATTTACTTCCATAGAAGGTTTTCTTTTCTGGCTCAAGATAGATGGTGCCCTCTATTAGCCACCCTGCCTTTAAATCAGATAAAGGAAACTAGTCTCTGTTCTCTTCAGGAATGCTTCTGTGATTGCATTGGTCATAAGGTCATAAGAAGCTCACCTTATTGGTCATAAGGTGAGCTTGAACAGAATTTAAAGTAAAAAACCGAAACTGTTCTCAGTTTGTTGGTTCAAATGCAAGTAATATATGTTAAGTCAATATAAGGTCAAAGTACACTCAGTGATGCTTGGGAAACAAGAAAATTAATCAGTCTCTAACCCAAGGGATTTACTAAGCAAGAGAGTTAAAAAATCCACAAAGTGGTTGTTGGTGCCCACATGAAAGTGGCCTACAGAAAGGCCTCATCTCACAATTGAAACCTCTTGCAGCCCAAATCACTGCCCTGCTGTCACACTCAATATTCATAGTTACTAGAGGTGCTTTTAGGCAAGATCTTGATTTCATTACATTTCTCTTTGCATGCTTGATGAGAGACAATTGTGTTACACTGTATGGTTTTTATACTGGTTTACTGCAAATTGGAGGACACAGCCAATCCTCAATAAAACCTATCTAAACTCTAATTTGGTTTGATGAGAGAGCATTCTGTTGATGTGCTCATTGTTTTCTAGTTATTTAGAGAAAAATTAGAAATGTAAATTTAGAGGCTGATTGACTCCACACAATCCATTTCCAGAACAAGTAATAGGAAAGTCGTATTAGATCTTGCAAACTGACCAAAATTTGTCAGCCGTGGTTTCAGATTATAGACCATGATCACTAAATAAATTTGACTCTTTTAATTGTCAGACTAGATGTGGTTCCATTATGCTACCCCGAACCTTTATCCACCAGAATTTAATTACCCTGAATGCCCATTCCCCCAGGGCTGTTTGTTGCTTATGTTTCAACTGCCAGTGCTGTTTATGTAAATTACACCCGCTAATGCTCAAAGAATTGCTTCTCATCGGCCTTCTGTTGGCAGGAGTTCTGCTGGATACATGTGGGATAAAGGAAAAGTCTCACTTCACAAAAAGCAAAACAAAAGAACAACTTTAACAATGATTCTCTTACTGCAGCTCTTCCTTAAAACAGATGAATTTAAACTCCACTCAGGATTACAACATGGTGCTCCAGAGTTCACATTTTTTAATTACAGCCATTACACTGAAAAACATTTTAAATCCCTGTAAAACCTGTAATGTGGTTTATACAGTATTTGTGCTGTGCAAGGTAAATGGTGTCAAACTCTATCATTAACAATGTAAAGATTGGCTTCCTAATTCAGTGGAAAGCAGAAATCAATGCTGGAAATATTTTTCCAACCTGAAATGCTGAACACTTTCCCTTTATAGAGTTCCACCCCAAAAGGCTCAAGCCTTAATTAAAAAGTAATCACTGCCAATTGGGATTGGTATCTCGGGCTCCTTTCTACCAAATATAAACTACTCTTGCCCTGGTAGAGGAGGCAGTAGAGTAGAAGTTTCTCACAAAAGGCGAGTCTTGAACTCAATCACTGATCTAAACACAGTCTTTGTCAAAGTGTCCATTTGCTCCAAAAAGAATTACTGCATCAATGTGTTAAAAGTGTGATATCCCCAACAGCAATAATACCTACAAGAATGGCCTTTGTTTGTGTTATAAGTTGGCACTTCTGCATATTTAGTATCACCAGGCATATAACCTTTGGCCATATTTGCCCTTTATTCCTCTGGTAGGTCAGGACAGTTTAATGTGCCCTGTTCTGTTGCAGTGTTTCTCTCCCTCTTGTTCTTTGGTTTCCAGCTTTACACTTCAGGACAAGTCATATTGTGAGAAATGTTAATACACTTTGGATGTCAGGTTGATTTAGTATTTTATTGTACAACATGACAGAAACCTCAACATACAACCACGTGTCACAAAGAACTACTTCCAGTGTCACAAACAAGCAGTCCTGAAACAGATTCTCAGCACTGCATTTCACACAAAAACCCTGTTGACAGGAATACTCAGGAGAAATTCTTAAACGAAAACTGAGTTACTTTTGCTGTCTGATTGTTTTACTTTCTGTTGCCATTGGAAACTATTACATTTGTCTGCATACCTATATTTCTAATTACACTTATGTTTTACAAAAACTATATTTCAAAAGAACAAACTTCCACTGTATCTCATTCGGTTGTACAGTGCAACATGGATTAAGGTTTGCAACAACGAACAGAAATAAATGCCATGCACCTTTATGTTGTGTACAAAGTCACAAATTAATCAGTTGGTTTTTAAAAGGCTGATATTTCATTAAATGTCTGGACTTAATTTACAATTCTAAGATAAAATGGCTAATTGCAAACAACATAGTATTTACTTGATTGATTCAAGTTTGTCCAGAAAAACAGGGAAAAGAACATGAGGTGGCTGAGGTTGGAACCCAGAACCTTTCTACTGCAGGTCAACAGCTGCAATGTAGTTGCATATAAATACAAAACTTTCTTCTCCTGGTTTATATATTCCAGTTTGTCAACACTTGATCGTTAATGTAGTATTTCAAACATAACATGAAATTGGTATTGGTTAACAATGTATCAAAGGAAATGTTCCTACTGTTGCCTCCATGTTTAGCATGTCACGTTTTTTTTTTTTTTTTTTTGCTTTAATTAGAATATTTGTCAGGCTTTTTCCTTTGATTTTAGGTTGGCTTTAGACCTTTCTGTACCTTCTCTAAGCCTGCCAGTTTGCTCCTGTCGCACTTCCTGACTATTTCCATGTTTCATGTGCTGTCTTCTCAGCCTTTAAGTAATTCAGCTTTTCCACTTTGCCCATTAAACCACAGTTTTTTTTATGCATGTGGATCCACTCTAACTACACACATGACAGTATTCCTCATCTAGATCTAGTTTAAATTACAAATAAACTAGATCTGATTGATTCTCACTTGTTCTTGTCATAGATGTAGTGATTCTGTATTAGTTTTCTCTTCATACTGTAATCTGGAACAACAATGTCCAACACAAAATAGGACCTTTTCATCAACAGTCAATACTTTAAAAAAATTTGATTGGTATTGCTTTTCTGAATTGAACACAATGAGAATTTTCCTAATCCAGTATGTTTTAGTTGATATTAGTAGGAGGGAAATATTTGAATTGTAGGTGCTTTTCTACTCCTAAACAGTAACTTGACTTGTTTTGATGGGTTGAAGATATCAGTATAAAGTATGTATGTGCTTTCATTTGGAACCACATTTCACATATTTACAGTTTTGTGTGCAGAAATATTCAGCATGTCAATGTTGGTGTTTATTTTATTTTTTTATTATTATTATTTATTCTGCATAGTCAGATTCAGCACTGCTGTCATGTTCAGACTTCAGTTTACTATTCATGCTTAATTAACATACATTTCTTCTACCTCCTCAAGGTTGTTGGCAACATTTTCAAAGACAGTCTCATAAACCCAGGCCAAACAACACAGGAAAGCTGCATCAAAATGATTATTTTTCTCCCCATAAATCTTTAAAGGTCATTCTTCTTTTGTGGGAAAAACTTTAAAGCATTAGAAAACCAACTTAATCAATATGAAAGAATTCCAGAGGTTGAGACCAGAATGTTTCTTTCCAGTATTGTGAAGTTTTATTATCCCTCCTTCATCCTCACTGCTCGCCTCTCGTTCCCCTTCTGTCCTGCCCTGTTCATCATATCTCTGTCTTTAGCCTCTTTCTAAATCTCTTCTGCCTTCTTTATTTGAATTCGTTCTTTCATTCTCTGTCACTGTGCCGCTTTCCCTCTCACAGCTGCTCGGCTCTCTCTGTAAAATTCTATTTGTGAGGTGTCAGAGGTCCATGAAAGCTGGGCGTGAGCTGAAAGAGAGAGTCATAACAAACGACACGGCGCAGAAAAGACTGATTTAACATTTATCGCAACAGTGCAGGGGCTGTTGAGAAAATTGGTGGAGGACTCTGGAGGTGTCTATGCTACACATCAGGAGAAGCGGTTGACATCATTGTGAGTGAATTTTGTGTGTGCGGTACAGACTTTTTCATAAACAATTTAAAGAGGTTGTCAGAGATGTTTGTTGGCCCTCATGCAAAGAAAAAGCTGGAAAAGGAGGACTTAACACAATTGCAGATTATGTCGAGAATTTCTGGTTAATGTTTTTGTTTTTTTTTTTCTTTTGGATTATTGCATCATTTAGAAAAGGTAAAATGTAAAGTTGTAACTGGGCTCACCAGTCTTTGGTGTGCTGGATCTCTGCCTGTTTGTGTGTTCCTCTGCATCAAGACGCAGTGTTTTATATGGTCGTCAGCGTCTGAAGAGAATCGAAGTGACAGCAGATAATTCTTGTAGAGGAGTCCACTTAAGAAGAAGCACAGATGAATCAATTCTGGTCACAGCCCAAAGACTGAGAGAGACTAAATATAGTCGTCCAATAGACACCATACGATACTTCACTACACAACAAACCTCATCTTGTCTCATCAATAGGCCGTCTTTCACTTCCCAACGTTTTCAGTTCATTAGTGCAATGCTAAAAAGAAGCCTTTGCTTTGATGGGCTGTCATTAATAAGTTGTTGTAAACAGTGCCCCTTATTGCAATTTGCTCTTGTTTTTGTCATTTTTTTTTATCAGTGTTCCCACCAAGTTTAGATATGCAGCTATGTATATATTTATATTTATATGAAGTAACATAAATACTAAGCCTTTTAATAAGTCTATGGTGTTCGTTCTGAATTTTTTTTTGTTTCGAAATAGATGAAATACTCTACATAGCTGAATAACACTGACTCATGTTTCTCTCACTGGTTGTAAGGACACGTCTCGTTACAAATGATCACAACAGAAAGGCTCTTCAATTGCCATGATTAATGAATTGATTCGACAATTGAGCATGCAACATTAAATTAGGTTTTTTCCTCCCATGTTGAGTTGGATAATAATGAACTGTTTTTGAAAACAACTTGAGCACTCTATTATAAGTTGGTGATATCTAATTCTTGTAGAAAAGTAAAGAGGTAGGTGGTTTTAGGGGAGATATTTTTAATTGGGATTTATTTGTACATATGTTTGCCCCATTACTTGTTTTGTAGATTTTCAGCGATGTAGACTGAAATACCTTTGTAATTGTGTGAGGGAAGTGGTGCTTATATATTCTTTTTGTTGTTGTTGAAATGCTTTCTAATTACTGCATGAAGAAGAAAAAAATCTAGTTTAAATTTCTTTAAATAGAAATTTAAATGGGTTTATATGCTGATGGATGTATGTATGAAACTTATGCATGCAAGTGTTACAAAATGTGTTTAAAAATAGCAGATTTTTTCAGAACGTTTGGAGTTTGCTGTTGCTTAACTAGCTTATCGATATGTGTTTATTTTTTTCCATTTGTGACCTTCATATTCCCAGTACTGTTTCCTTGCTGAAATTTTTTGTGAACCAGTAGTTCACAAAAAGTTGTATCGAGGGCAGCTTAAAATCTTTTAAATAAAGTCTCTCTTTGTTGTGAAAAAATAAACAAAACTAATGGCTCTGCTTCCCGTAACGTTTCTGTTTTACTTTTGAAATCTTAAAAAAACTAAGTTAGTCTTCTAAATGATGCACTTTGTATGCAGATAAATGGATTTTGGCACCTAATGAGTTTCCCAGAGGTGTTTTTTTTTTTCTGTTGCCGTCTAATCTTGGTGAACTTTATAAAGGCAATAGATGCACACTAATGAACGGAAACTGTTCTCCTACTGTGCAGAATCGCTTACAGCAGCAGTTGTGTAAGGTTTAGGAGCTTGTGGCTCAGAATCCAGCTCATCATTCAGTGACCAGTATTGTAGCAATCTGAAAATAGGTAGTGACATATTCAGGTCAGAGTTGTTGGAGGCAAATAAAGTATCGAGAGCTTTTTCAGGTGTTTGCCAGTTGGAAGGGGTGACTGTGAATTTCTACAAATTAATGTTTATGAAGGAGGAGACAAAAGACAAAAAGTCTGCCTTGCCCAAGAGGGGTGGTGCTAAGTCCATCAATCAGTGACAGACTAGTTATTATAAATTTTGTGTCTCTAGATGATTATTAAGAAGTTTTTGTCTCAAGCCATCCATTTGAGATCTGTCCTGAGCTGCAAATCATCTGGCAAGTTCAGACCTGTCAAAGTGTCATTCATTTCTGCTCAGCAGGGAACATGAGGAGGAAGTTTCAGAGGAGACGGCACATATGGTTTTAGACAGGTTCTTTCCCCATAACTAAGGCCATAAATGCTTTTTTTTCTTTTCTAATTTAGTTTATTTTTTATTTATTTCCCTCCATCTCCTTTATTGGTGTATTTCAGTGGCAGCTTGTCCATCAGCTGCAACAGCTGAAGTGAGCCGCTTTGATTTTTAAGATGGCACTCAAACTGACAGCGCAGTGTTCTTCATGGTCCCCTTGGAGTTGGTGTAACAGAGGCTTCAGCTTGACTTTGATGCATTGTGTCAGTGATACAGACGGATGCCCTTACATACTGTTGAAGCAGAGACATTATGCATGTAATATTATTTGTACAATTTGTAGTTAATCTCAGCCTTTCCAGGCTGAATGATTGCTGATATTCATGATGACTTGCAGGCAGTTGTCTGTAGATTTTAAATGGCAATTTGTATCCCTTTGCTCTGCTAATGAGAGCTAAAACTGTTTATAATCAGGATAAATTACTTTTACAAGAAATACAGGAGCCACTTATTTCTGTCGGAAATCTAGGCTTACCGCTTAGATTTGTGGAAATACTCAGGCACCCTTAAAAAGTGGGAAAGCCAAAATGTTGTTTGATCTACCCAATGCCTAAATGTCCTAAGCTATGAAGTCAAGACTCCATGTGCAACATGACAAAATGAAATGCACTGACGATGTCTTGTTCTTGAGCACTTGAAAGAAAATGTCTAAAGTATAAAGAATACAAACAGCAGATTTCCTTAATATTACTATAGTTCTAAATTGTGAGGCATTAAGTTTTTTTTGGTGATTGGTTAACACTACAGCTATGCAGCTTCACCCTTTTATACAAAGCTCCAATTTTACTTCTGAATAGTTGCATTCTGTTCTGCTTACCTGCTCAATTGCACATTTTTGTAAGTTACCCTTGAGGTATTTATCACATGTTCTCTTTGATCCATAGGTACACCCACTTGGTAAATAAAAGCAAAAACAATCCATATTTTTTCTTGTAAAATATTAGCTAATGAAAAAAATATTGATTTCACAGAATTTACTTAACAGTTTTTACAAGTAAAACTGAACCACTGATTTGGAGTTTTGCTGGAAGCTATAAAAAAACAAAATCCATTATATATTGAGTAATATATCAGAAATGTTGTCTCTTCTGACCAGTCAAGTGGAATATTAAGAACTAACTTGTCAGTGGATCACAAGACATGAAATTAATAACTTTTAGTTTTTTATGGGAGCCATTTGTGTAGGAGGAGTGAACAGGCAGAGGACAGCTGGCTGAAATTAGAGTGCCTAAATCGGGTCAAACGTGAGCAAGACGCACTGAGTCAACGTCTGTGAAATGTCGGTTTTGCAGGATTTTTATGGCAGACATGGAACTTTTTATTTTTGTTTCAATTGCTGATAAGACTCTGAAACAGAATAAGATTTTCCCAATAAATTATATGCAGAAAAGATACTTTAGAGTACTTTTTCAGATATTTTTCAGATATTTTTAAATGTACCCTGTTAGCCACTTCTGTACAGCTTATATATGAGAGACAAATGGAAGACAGAACTGCTAGACCTGAACAACACAGTCAAAGGAAGATCAAGAAAAGCTAAATCCTAAAAGAAATGGAGATGAGATAGAGAGCGTCATCTTCAAGCAGAGAGATGTGAAGAAAGGAATCCTTTGCTATGTTAGTGCCTCCATTTCTGTGCTGATAAAATGACAACCATCTCTAACTCATCTGTGCTTTAACATCCTGAATCATAAAGCAAATATTCAAAGTTAAAGCGAACGAACCAAATACTGTTGTGTGGATTAAATAAATGATGAAAGATAAAAGCATCAAACTGACAGAGGCAATGGCTGTCATAACAATTAATTAGGGAGCGATAGAGAATAAGGAGGTAGTGACATGGTAGAAAGGTGACATGAAGTGTAAGATTATGGTTTGAGAATGACTATGACAGTTGTCTCATCCTGAGCAGTTGTTGTCGTCCTGCATCGTCCTTGATGCTGCATAAAAAAGACATTCATAAAAAAGAAGTTTTCCTAAAGTACTTTTCACAAACCAGAGCTGATATACATGACAGGAACATATTGAGTTAGAGCATTGTGCTGTATGGTTCCCCCCACTTCACACATATGTTCATGTCAATTCTGCATCAACATTAGCTCCTTCAAAGTCTCCCACATACTTAATCTGAAGTGTCAAAGTCAGCTGTTGTTGATGTAGAGATGTGGCAGAAATTGCATCATTCTGTTTGCAGAGAGGCCAACTGAACTCAACACCAGGCAGGTGAACTATTTTTGACAGAGCTGTGCTGTGTTCTGTGACTGGTCAGAACCATGTTGCCATGTTATATGCAAAGCTGCACTTGGACAGCAATTTTATTTCTCTTAAACTTCCCCTATTTGGTTTTTGCACCTGCCGGAGACAAGAATACTTTTGAGGAATGTTTGTCTGGCACTTTGGTGAATTATTTACTTTTGTAGAATTTGCCACTAAATAACTATGTTCCTAAGAAACGCCTAAACTTTTGGAAGGAAATTGCAATATGATTATCCACAGAGGAGATTGTCTGTAGAAAGTTGTGGCACTCAATGTTTGTAAAAACAAAAAGGGGACAGATGTCTTCACCAAATCTCATAACTCACGGCCAGTAGCACCAAGAAAACCAATAGTTTTGTTGGTGTCTTCTATGAGTGAAGCACCGACTCATAGAAGCACCGACAAAACTGGATGCTTCTATGAGTGATAAAGAACATCTGGAAGTTGTTCTGCTGCATTTGAATGAACTAATTAGAAAACAGAGTGTTGTCTTGTCTCCTTCAAACTCTATTGACGGAATGATGGAACCAAAGCATCTATTACCATTTCTAATTACAGTTAGGAAATTGCATGAGCCATAAGCCAGTGGTCAATATTATTGGGAACAAAATTGTATTCTTTAGTGCTTTAGTGACAAAGCCAAAATATGCTGCTCATGCATTACTGTTCCTCTCCCAAATTTAGACAGTAAAAATAGTTTAAATCTGAAAAACCCAAGTGTGAAATTATGCTCAACTTTACCTTACCTATCACACATTTGTAATTTAGACATTTGTAAATGAGTTATAATATACTTTTATGACTCCTTGATTCCACGGTCCCCTATGTCTCCAACTGATTATCTGTGTAGAACTAAGTTTCTGAAAGAATAATTTTTACAAATGAAGATGTCTTGATGTCACTTCCAATTCTCCACAAACACGCTCAAAATATTCAAAGAAAAGCTCTACACTTTCTGCACTTTGACCAAACTCTTACACACTTGCAGCTGCCTTTAATTAGGATCACATTTCAACCCTGACAGTTGAATAAGTGAGCTGTCTATTCCCAAGGCAAAAATAGCAGCCTAATAAGTACTCAGCGTGAACACAGAATCTGTTTAAATGCTTCGACATTTACATTAACCATCCATTTTGCGCTCTGAAGTTATATTGATTTCCCCCCTCAATGTTCGATGCTGTTTCAATCAATGTTATTCACTTACTGATTAAACATCAAATTACCATTGACACAACCCAAAATCGAACACGCTTTTGTTTGAGAGGATTCTGTTGTAGGCTGTCAGCAAAACCGATCTTATTTTTTCTTTGCATTTCTGTGCTAGGTTGGGCTCATTAATGTTTTTTATTTGCATAATTCTTGTCACGTTTCAGTCAACAATACATGTGTAAAGCTGCTCTTTGGCTGTTTGAAGTGTGCTGCTTTTTAGGTTGAAGTCCTTAAATTGAGCTTTAGCACTCAAATGAAACTGATGCTTCTTTCACTGAAGTAGTGCAGCAGCAATGGATCTTTAAATGAGACCTTTTTGTGACCTTCTATACTGTTAGGGGATTGGCAATCTGTCTGCCCAGTGCTGTCTGTAGAGATGCTGTTATAACAGCAGTGGCAGCAGCTTAATCATAGACATCCACAGAGACAAAAGAGAGCACCACAGCATGGGTAGAGACATACCCACCAAAGCAAACAGGAGATGGAGTGCAAGGGGAAGGCCTTTTATCTGGCCATTACTTGCTCTGTTCAGAGCAGCAAAATGAAACAAAGACATATTGACAAAGACTGAGACTGTTCATATGTCCAGTGGATGGCTAAAAACAACAATGTTATGCCTTCCTTCTCCTTTAATCTTCAATTTGTAAAAATGGAAATGTCTTGATTGACAAATAACAGTCAAAAGTCTGAGATTAAATAATCCACATTGTAAATATGGGTCATTCATGGATATGGCAAAAAAGAGCTTTGTTAAGAAATATGAGCAGTTTTCTGTCAGGTCTACCCAGGGCTCATTAAGCCCATTTTTTTTGCTGTGTAATCAAGAGAGCATGTCACCTTTCTTTGCCATGATTTCACATACAAATCCAGTCTCGGGGAGGATGCTATAATAGAAACCCTCAAAATTACATTCAGCAAAGAACTAGAAACTGAGACTATAAAATCATATATCTGTGAAATAGTTCACTCCCAGAAAAAAATTACAGTATTTTCAGGACTAAGAGTCGCGTTTTTTTTTCATAGTTTGGCCGGGGATGCAACTTATACTCCGGAGCGACTTACGAGTGAAATTATTATATCATATCATATGTTATTTTCCCACTAAAGTGCAAGAGGGCTCTAGGCCTGTGTTCTTCTACCTTCGGAGTTTGCAGAGTTGTTCACAAGCGACATCGAGGTCGAAGATCACATTGCGTTTAGTGACTTGGAGAGACACGGATGGTTTGGTAAACTTGTTAGCATGTTATTTATGCTATAGTTATCTGAATAACTCTTAATATGTTATGTTAACTTACCAGGCACGTTCTCAGTTCATTGTCATGTAACATTAACATACCGTAGAATTATTCAGCCTGTTGTTGCCTCTATTCTATTTTTATTTTAAATTGCCTTTCAAGATGACATGTCTGTTCTTGGTGTTGGATTTTATCAAATAAATTTCCCTCAAAAATGCGACTTATTTATGTATTTTTATTCTTTTATTATGCATTTTATGGCTGGTGCTGGAGCGACTTACAGTCTGGAAAATACGGTACATTTTTCATCTTTTGCACTGTATAGCTAAGAATTAACAAGAAAAATGAGGGAGATTTGATTGGTCTCGTTATAGCTTGCCTATAGACTAAGCCCTATTTTAGAGCCAGAGAAAACACACACTAAGGTGACAAATTGGAAACTCAAGGCTGAGGCTTCATTATGACTCAGTCAAAAGGAGACTGTGAAGAAAATCCCCAGCATCAACATAAGCAATCAAAAGTATTAAAAGAAAGTCATGCAGAGTTCATTGCTGCATAAACAAGTCACTTAAAAGAATCATGAGGCCATTCAGTGAATCTACTGAATGGCCTCATTCAGATGGCAACAATATTGTTGAAGACCTCCCAAATCTGTAGGCCAGTCCTACCTTTCACAGTTGGGGAATCTTAACTGAAGACGGAGAAATTCAAAGACCAAGTCCATAGCAGGCCCATTTAATTTCATATTTCCTCTACATTTGTAATTTATTCATAGCCTGAAAGTCCTTTTTCTCTTTTCTGCTGTTGCCTTGACACTCTTTCTGGATCAGCTTTCAGCCATTCTAGATAAATCAGACCTAGTATTCTTTTAATCTAATTCAGTAAGACCTGGGGCTTCTGGGAGTTGTTTGCCGTTCTGAAAAGTCAGTTCTGTGTTGCATGCTTGTTTTTTAGCTGCATGTATGCCTTGCACTTCTAGGCTTGCAGGCGGGTTAAAGAATGTCTTTCATATTTAGAGCAAAATGAACCAAGAAAACCTAGCTATAATGGAGTAAAAGTAATGTGCAAATGACAAAGGGCACTTTATTTTTTTATTTTACATGAATTCACTGCTTTTCTCCATGACTCACTTACTCTTCCTTTTTCAACAGAAGATGGTTGGCTGATTCTTTGTGTTGCAGATGCATTTAGCTTTTGTTTAGACTGTGGAAAAAAGTGTTTTGTTTTTCTTAGCTTCAGGGTTTTTTCCTATCTATAAAACATGCTTTATGAAAGATGATGTGGAGAACAGACACACACACAAAAAAAAACATGCATGTCGACATCATAGGAGGTGGTATAGACAGGAGGCGGCAATACAGAAAAAATGTGAGTATGCCGGAGCAATCGGTGGCATTGTAAAACTGCCAGAGAACTGCACAAAAAGTGGAACAGCATAAGGTACATATGGGATAGAGAAAGATAAAGCTCAGGCATTAATAGTTTCAAAGGAGGCACAGCTTACCTGGCCACATAGAAACAAGATAATGGCATTCGGAACATTATTCACTCTGGCATCCAATTTCAAAAAGGATTTTCTGGTTTTACAACGTTCTGAATCCTGTAGATGCACAGCCTATACGAGAAATAACCTTTGCGGATACACCTCAGACCATCTTAGTGTGAATTGACGAAATTATTTGAACTTTTTACTCAAGTTTTGCTTGAAAAATATCAAGTTTAATGAGTTTAGGTGAAGAACATTTGTCAAAATATTACTTGGGTTACCAATGCATACCACATTTTTTGAGTTTTAGTTGTACAACCCTTTCTTTTCAAATCACTTAAATACTAATTTGGAGTTGGTGGGAAGGATCCAGGACAGCTGGGCACTTGACAACCTGTAATGTATCGGTGAAAAGCCAGAAGAAATTAAAAATTAAAATTAAAAATACTCTAGTCCAACTGCTCAGATCTGGTTTGTACATGTTAGGAGGGCTAAACTGCCTCCATCCACCCCGAGAATCTAGGAGCGAGTGCGATCGTTTACGAGTCAGTCATCCAGCTGCTGAGGGCAGCTGTTGTGAAACTAAGGAGCTGCCAGTAGAGGCTGTTTCAGCCAGAGAAAGGCTATATAGACTATTAACACAGCTCAGTAGGGTCAGCTACAGGGGGTAGTATGGTGAAGTCCACAGAGACCCACTAACACCACACAACAGGAAAAGTAGAGAGCAAAACATTGGTGAATGGTTACCCCAAAAGACGTGCAGCAAGAATGCTGACCAGTCAGGTTTACCATATCCTGTACAGCATGCATATAGAAATATATCATTAGCAAGTTCTGACATTTCTAGATATTTGATTTCTTCCTGTGAAAGTAAATGTTTCAATCAGCTTTGATCACAGCCTGTCATAATGAGATCTGAAAGCCATTTTTCTACAAAATCTCTCTTTGCCACAGCTTGTGTGACATATCAAATGAATAAAAGTTTCATATCAGGAATGCATTGCATAGTAAATTCTAGTTCCTTAGCTTTTTTCCCTGGGTGATTGTGGCTTGATTAGAATCTTTACTGGTTCAGTTAGCATATTGTAGTTAATCAGTCTTTAAGTGCACACCACCTGCAAGTCTCCCCCTTTTAATTTCCAGAAGTAATTCACAGAAGTTGTAAAAGGGCAATCAGGTTTTTCTCTGTGTCTGTGAATAAATCTAATATTCATAAACCCATATCCATTGTGGGATAAATCTAGTGTATTTCATGGCAACTTGACGACAGCAACGTCTTCCTACTGGTTTTCTGCACAGTGACTTTAATATAACGCGTATAAATCCGTAATCACAGACACACTCTTCATTGTAATTTCTGTGAAAGAGAACGTGTTAGGCTAAGAGATTAATGCAGTCTTATTCTGATTGTATTTCATACAGTGTGACATAAGCCCACCAAATTGACGCTGTTAAACATGACGGTAATTGAGGCAGAAGTACAACTGCACATTAAGATATTTTGCATTTTATTTACTCTTGTGTAAATCACTTGAAAGCAACATCATTTACTCAACCCAAGAACCTGGATCAGCAAACATTGTATCTTTATAGATGAGTGAGCCTTGACCACTTTTCACTGAGCTTTACAACACAATGTCTCTTCAAGCACTTCAAATGTTGCCCAGTTTGTGTGAATGAAATCAATCTTGGACAAGACAGCAGGATATTCATGCAGGATTTAATTTATAGCTTCCCTGCTGTTTGTGAGCCTTTAAAACAAAGTGGGTTTCTGTTTTAGCTAGCTCTTTGGTACATTCTACCAGGGCTACAGTACACTATATCTCTTTGGCTTACCTCCGATCTTTTTCTTCCTGTTCATATCCATATGAGCAAACTCCATATATATCTTGGACTTAAACACCATAGGCGGCACTCATAAAGTTTAATGTTGGCTCTAACAAGATGTCAAGGTCACACTGTTGTAATATTATAGGAAGCCTCTCCCTCTCCCTCACTCTCTCTCTCAATGAGAAGTAATGAAGTTCTATTGGTCATAGTTGAGGAGACCCATTGTTCAGCTCAGAGAGGGAACATTAATGGAATGGATTATTCACGACAGCTTGCTGAAAGGTTTATCACTCGGTCATACTGGAATATATTGTCTGCTCATGTCCCTTGTTGGTGTACCATTTCTGTTTTAGTGCTGCGCAGAAGTGCATCTACTACACACGTAAACACAGAGGCTGCATGCACAAAATGCTTTAGATTGTTATTTTGTGGGTTGGGTGGGGGTTGTCAGGATTTCCTGAACATTTCATAGAACTCAATATGGCGTTGGGTTATATTAGCAAAACTTTGTCTCAGCAAAAACAGCATAAATCTTTTAGCAAGGTCAAAACCGATTGGGGGCTCCATGTTCTGAGGCTGTAGTCTTGGATCCAGTTGTCCTGGGTTCGATTTCTGTTCTCGACCCATTTGCTGCATGTTTTCACCTTCTTGATTTTCTGTCTGTTCGCTGTTCAATAAAGGCCAGCAGAGCCTAGACCATCCCCAAAAAACTAAAACATAAAAAAAAAACAAAAACAAATGCATTATAAGGCTGTGTTTTCTTGACCACAAGCTAATTAGGCAATAAAAATAGGCAATAAAAATAACTCATGATTTCAGACTTCAAGTTATTTTGTACTTTGTTTTAGCCCTTTCTTTCTTTCATCCCTTCATAAAGCACTTAATGAGGTCAATCAAGTGCATCACTATGAGAGAGTAATGTGGTTTGGTTGTCTTTTGCTGAACTCTTCCCATTGCTTTCGTTTCCAGTTTTTCTTGCTAATGCATTTTTGTTATTTTAATCAATACTCTTAATAAGTGGTGCATGAATGAGATTCAAGGGAAGTGCAAGTTGAAGTATGAAAACAGAACCGCCTAAGAGCCTTGAACATGTGTTGCTTGACACAGAAAGCTGTGTACCAAGTCCCACAGGCCTTTTCGAGTGTGTTGGTGTTTGTGTGTAGGCTCCAAGCCTCAGAACTTCCTACTCCTCCTAAGCACAACTACTTCCTGACCTCTTCAATTTATTCTTGACTTGTTTCCTTGCACATTTGATCACTCAATTTGTTACAACTCCTTGCCCATCAGACCCTATTTATGTCATTCCACCGGGTCAGAAAGAGTCCAAATTTTCTACAATTACAACAGTTTATATTTAGACAACTGGCCAGGTTCTTGTCACTGAAGCATCATTTCTGTTAAAGCTTGTGTAAGTCCACAATATCTTTTACAAAAAAAATATATAGATATTTTATAGCAATAAATGGTATAAATTGGCAAACAATAAGTGAAGTTGTTGGAAGAGATCTGTTTTGTTTTATTTATTTTTTCATGTTGTTAAATATAGCTAGGGTTATATTAAAACTAAGACATGGTTTTCTTAAAAAGGACAGTGGAATTAAGGAATAGGTTAATTTCTTTTAAATTAAACAGAACTGATGAAGATAATGAATTTATCAAGACTATTCAAAAATTACCTACATTTTTATTGCTTTATAATTGCGTATTAAGAACGACAATTCGTTTTGAAATTAAACAATTTGCCTTGTTCCACAGATTAAAAATGTGTCTTCAAAAAAATTAGGACCATTTATTTGTCCGAGATTTCTGATAGCTACCATGTGCTTGGGAGTAAGAGCATATCTTGGACACCTATTCAGCTCAATGAAAGGGATGTCTGGATACCTCTGTTCCCAAGGATTCAGATAGAAGGGATACATAGCACCTTTGCGATTTGTCCATCTTCTTGATCAATAATGCATAAATTCTCTCATGACATCCAAAATATATTTCCCTTCCATATATGCAGTTAAGCAGAAGACGAGCTATAACCTGATTTTCACAGAGAAAGACATGCTGGTTACTGAAAATTGATCCTCATGTGCAGCCAGCTGGAGGATGAATGCTTAGGGATCTCTTTCCAAAAGGGTTTGCCTATTTCGACTTCTGCAGAGAGAGGCTGTTACAATTCCCCGAGTCTTGCATTACAACTAAGTAATGTGAAGTGTAGGCTGTGCTTCAGCAGCAGTGACGGCCATTTGAATGACAACAAGGAACTTGCATTGATGTAATTATGTATAGTTTAGTAATGATATTATCAGCATTAAATATTACATCATCATAATCATTGTACTGTATTTTTAGGTACATTGTCCCCTTTAAAACAAATGTGTAGCTTGTGTCTAAACATTAATGTGGAATGTTTCCTGAACCTGTATGGAACAACAAAATATGACAGGTTGCACTACATGACCCCTTGTTTTTTCATCAGATAGAAAAATATATTTACAGCAAGACAAAAAATGCTTTTGTTGTGATGAGATTTTTTTTTTTTTTTTTGGTGCCTCTAAAATGCTTTCACAGATGGCTCTAAGGTTATTGTTCTAAAGTGCTTGTATTTGCAGTTAAATCAAAGGTCAGGTGTTTCATGGTTAAACAAGTGTGTCACTACAAAGGTCTTGCAGGATAAATGTACTTATTGCAAAAACATGTTGTCTCTTTTAGCTTTCAGTGACAGATCATTTTGTTAACATTTACTTCCCAATGTGATTTGAAAGGAACCTTCTTGGTTATCTTGAAAATGGAAAACTAATCAGTGCAGGTCAACTTCAATTAAAAAAATGAAAAAAGAATTTTAAAAAGTTCTATTTTCAGTGCCTACAGGAAAACGGGGTGCTAAACTGCGACTTATACCTGGAATCACAGCTTTATTGATTGAGCTTTTGTCACTTTAATAGCACAGGAAACTGATTGTCTATCACATCTTCCATTATTTGAAATGCAAATTATTACAGGGGGAGCCTGGGTCATTATAGCAATGAACCAGAATTGTTTTAATTACTCTTTAATAGTAGCTGGTGTTTTTTCTGCTTTTTATTTTATTTTTTATATGAAAAAAAAAAAAAAAAAAATATATATATAATATATTTTTTTTTTTTTTGCAGATTAAGTGCTATGCAAGTAAGTGCTGATAGAAAGTCAAAAAAAGAATCTTTTGTAATCTACAAGGTTTCCCCCCATTTTTATGAGGTGTAACACTTAACTCAGTAAAGATTCAGGCTAAATTGTCAGTTTTGTATTGATCATGCAATCAGGCTTCACAGCACATATTCCATTAACAATGCAGCATCCGTGCTTCTTCAATCTTTGTTATTGCCCTGTGGGCAGCTAAAGATAACCTCAGTCTCAGCCTAATTCCAACCTAAAGATGATGATGAGCTCCATTTATCTTGGCCTGATTAACAGTTTTCATCTATTTGGGACTTGTATGACCCAGTCTGTTTTCTAGGCCTGTGCCTTCATGTGCCCGTGTTCAGTGTTTATGGGTAAGTGTAGAAATATTTAGGATCCCCAGTGAGAGGTTTATGCAATGTGCTTTACAGCCAAGGACAAAGTGTACAGGTGTGTCCTTGCTTTTAATTCTGCATCTGGGATGTCGCTGCATACGTATGATATGAGACATACAGTAAGAGACCCACGGTTTTGTGTCAGAGGTATTGAAAGGTTCTGTTGCATCAAACATATTGCAACTACATAGGAATATAACTTCAATGAATTCGTCAAATACATTGACCAATAAGGTCACATATTTGTGCCATATGTTGCTTGTGTTAGAAAAAGTCCAACAGTATTTCCCTTTATATTCTTCTTTGGGATTATTTTTGCTGACTTTTTTTTTTTATTGCAGAGTGTTGTGAGTTATTTTGTGATATTTTATGCTGTCTGCTAAAACATCTCTCCTTTGGCATTTTGTATAAAACCTTTCCCCCACCCCCAAGTTGTTAAACCTTTATTATACACATTTTTGTCTGTATCGGGACAGTTCAGGTCAGTGTAATATTTACTTGTTTCTTTTCTCCTTTGTTTTTGTTTTTCTTAAGACTCACTTTAGATGTTTTACAACGTAGCTAGAATCCTCATTTTAAAATGGAAAATGCTTTAATTTTTGGTGCTTGTTTTTATGCTGATCAGTAAATAACTAAATAAAACAAAAAATGCACACCAAAAGGTTTTTTTTTTCAGCAGATATTACAATAATTGTATTAAATATTTGTAGTCAAACCCAAAAATAAAATCATCCAGCATCATGTTAGAAACGTATTGTAAAAAGATCTTGGTAGATTCACTTTTGTAAGGCTGAACCTCACATATTAGAGGAAGCTTAACGTCTATTTACAGTAAGTACCTACTTAAAAGTTTGGTTAGGTCTTTGGGGAAGAGGATTGTGTAATTTTCCATAATTTTGATTTGTCAACAATTTGCTTTGAAACACTTGCTTTTTAAGTCTGTGATATTATTTTAGCCAACCTTGTGGTGATCCTGAACAAATGAAAATGCCATTGTGATGCTGAAAAGCAGCAATGTGAAGAACTAATACAGACAGATGGCAACAGCAAGACACTAAAAACAGAAGAGGGGTGAGAAAATGATTTATAGTCTGAAAGGCAGATCATCCGACTGAGGAATAGAAAGAAAACAGACTTGCACATCAAGCTCAGAGCGCAGTGCAAGTTTATGATTCATGAGGCAGCAGTGTCACGAATCAAACCGTTTACCTCTAGCTGCCACAGAGAAGCAAAACTTTTCAGTCGCTCATTGAGCAATCAGAAATGGAGAGAATTTAAAAGTAGATTTTCAGTCATTTGGTTCAAATTAAAAGTTTGCTGGTGTGACAGAGTCATGAAAGATATCAAAAAGATGGAAGGAGCAAGGGTGACTTTAGAGCATAAAAGAAAAGGATTGAACACTAACCGCACAAGGTTCATTGCATAATGCATGTGATGGGATCTGGTGCATGTAAATGGTCTGTGAATCTTTCATTACATTGAGCTGACCAAATGATACCATTTGTGAGAAATAAAGGTTGGTGAGAGTGGACAGAGCAACTATTGTGTTGAGGTAAAATCCCACAAAAGGAAAATGTTTTATATAATGTGTGCATTTGCTTGTGTGTTTTGCTGTAGTGAGTTAGACTCAGAGTGTAAGACAGGTTGGACTTCTTGTGGTTAAGTTCTTCATACATCAGGCAGAAATGTGCTGTTCACAGCAACCAAGTGAACTAAGACAATATAAGAGGCTGTCTAATGACATGATTCCACTTCAAAGGTGTTATGGTTTTTAAATGTTCTATATTATTCTAGATAGGGCACAGATTGGGAGAGTTGACATCTGTGGGATTGAAGGTTACTTAGTTCATTTGTGTTTGGAAAAAGGTCTTCTTCTTTCAAAATCAGCATTGGGTTAACCAAAGTAATACCCTTGTATTCAAACTACTGATAAAACGCATTACAACTCATTAAAAGAAAACTTTTACTCTTATTCAGTATCAGATAGAATCATTGTCTTTTCGTAAAATGTATTGATGTACTGATTTTAAATGTATGACATCTCTAAATTGTGAAGCCTATACGACAATTTTCACGATTCCAAAATGTCTGGTAGATTGGCTAGAGATCAAGTGGTCTCATTTTTTGATGTGCAAAACAGATATGAATTGATATGTGAGAGTATATTGTTACAGATTTTATGTTACTTCACCCTGAAATACAAATCATCAGCTGACACAACAGTGGGTTTCTTTGTAACAAACCTATTCATCACCACCACACACAGAATTATGATTTCTTTCAGCAATGCCACAGCATCCCCTCTTCTCCTCGAGAGTTGTGCACAAGCAGGAGGCTGATAACCACTGACCTGCCTGCTGACCTGCATCAGCCTCTGTCTCGGAGCCATGCAAGATTGCATACCAACTTGCCATGAAAAGCCTGAGTGGTTCCCAAAAGACCCATATCACAGTGCAAGGAGACCTCTGCTGTTTGTAGATGTAAAGATATTTATATATGAATTAGATCAGATTTTTACATGCATTTTGATTTTGCATTGGCTTCCTTAAGATAATTTATTCATTACTGGATTCTGATTTTTTGTAGATGAAATTAATAGAAGCATTTATATCTATAATAGGTTGTTTTATTTAAGTTTTTAATGATAAATGTATCAGATATACTTTTGTTGTTGCTGTGTATTTTAACAAAAGTAAGATGTGTGAAGAAAGATAATTATTATTATTATTTTTTTACAAGTAAAGGCTACATATTGTTTTTTTTTTATTTTACCATTTTGAACCTCACTGCTCTTCAGGGTCTCTACAACAGAGTAATGGAGCCCAACAAAAGTCTTTGAGTTACTGTGTATATCAACACAGAATTTCTTCTGAAAGTAAAAAAAAAAAAATCCATAAAAATAGTTCACTCATTAAAGGGGCACATCGTCAGTTTTGCTGATTATTAAGGACATTGCTTATTCTTTTGTGCAATTCAGCAGGACAGGAACTTGATGCAGGGTTATATCCTGTTGTCACAAGGATAGGTTAGTATTTTTCTTGTTTTGTGTTTCTTTACCAACAAAATTGATGCAGCTAAAGGAATGAATTTCACCCTGATTTTTTCATGTTTCCAGTTATCAATTGAGGCCTTTAGATATTCATGTTGTTTAGTTTCTTTTTATAATCAAATGTGGATTAATTTAACTTTGCTTCAAATTTGCTTGCTTTTCTGGTTTCTGTAACCTGACAAAATGCTCAGTGTGTGAGGCCAGGTTAAATCCAGAGATGTGCTTATTGTGTTTGTTCAATTGTTTTTAGTTTTTATTTTTGAATAATTTTTTGGCTGACATTATCTGTAATTTTCTGATCTGAAGAGAAGTATGTGCTAAAGAAACAAAAGGACTTCATATAGTGGACGTTTTGATTTAATATACTAAAATGTGGAAACCTCGTCATTGCTCTGTGGCACCTGGAACTCTGCTTGGAAATTAATTGGGAAAGACAAAATAAGAAAACAGCTCAATTAGTCAATCATACTTTTGTATTATTTTATCAGAAATGGGTCAAGTAAAAATAAAATGGGAAGAATGCATAATTATTCTACAATAGAGCTCAGTTTAATACAGTGCATTGCAGTGACCCAACTCCTACTCTCTCTCTGCATAATCACCTCAGGTGAAGCAGCTGTTTCTATGCTCTCAAGAGGTTTTCTTATTGTTTCAAACACAGGAGAACAAGACTGCTGGAGTTGGAACTGCAGATGACAAATTATTCATAATAAAATATGGAAATTCAAAGACAGAAAAAAAGAATCATGAATAGCTAAAAATGGTAATAGTGCAAGGGGTCTGAAAAAATGGAAAGTGCTTAAGAAAGCTCAGTTTGTAATTAGGTTGGCAAGTTTCCCAGACAGACATATTTTAAGCACATTAGATGCATTGTGCATATTGCTGGTCATAATTTTAAGTCCGTATACTGCAAGTCAACTTCAGATTAAGGAAACTGATGCAGCAAATGAAGTAGATCTTATTTCATTGGAATTATTTTGAGCGGTTCTTAAAAACGAGGAACACGTTTTGTTTTTTATTTGTGTAGCCAGATTATGTGTTGGAAATTATTTCTGCCAGGGTCCCTTTTGCAAATGAGATCTGAATCTCAACGAGGTTTCCCTGATTGAATAAAGAGAAGAAAAACAAACATTTTCATATTCCATTGTCTCCAAACTTAGAAGAACATGTGAAGGAACAAAACCACACATTTGTTTGTGGACCTAATTTTATCACTTAGCTGAGTAAGCAATGCAAAATGTGCAGTGGTTGTATTTGATTGCAATACAATGTTGAGGGATAGTGTCTTAAAAGTTGTGCTTATATTCAGATAAAAAAATCAAACAAACAATGCAATATGCCATAACCTTCTTAAATACTTTGCCTGTGTCTTGATAATACCTGAAAAATATCAGACCAAATGTGAGTTGATTTTGTAGACTAGGAGTTGTGAAGATGTTATGAGCTATGGCAATGTTTCGGAAAACATCAGCATATCTATTCAAGTGCATATATAATGTTTTCATAGGGCTTGTTTTCAGTGTTTGGTATCCTGAATATGAAATTTGTGAGACTTTATTTGAATTATACATCCTTTTCCCCCCATCAATTATTCAGCTCACAACGCAAGTGTTTCATTTGGTCATTAACATGCACAGCAGTCTGCATATTGTTATGATTGTGTGGAGCACAAACATACAATAATATTTCCATTTGCACCCTGTCCACTGTAACATAGATTTACACAAAAAGTGAATCGGTTAAGCAACACCTTTCATTGTTAGAGAGCCTGAACAGCAATACAATTTGTATGAGTTCAAATGGCATTTCTTTTTGCATCTGTAATTTGGAACAAAGGGAAAGGTTCAAGGTTGAGTCAGAAAATCGCAGCCTCAGAGTGGGAGGGTGAATCTAGGTCTTATGTGAGGAGAGCAAGACAACAAAAAGAATAGAGGATGCAGGGAAGATAACAAGGATTTTGTAATACACAGAGACAGCGAAGATGGAAATGAAGAAAATACAGGATTTAAGGGCTTGGTCTGAAAGAAGACAAGGGGAGTGAGGGGATCAGATGGGGAAATCGAAAGAAAAGATTTAGATATAACATACAGAGTGGAAGTGGGAATGAGTGGAGCCTGAGGTGCAAGAAGTGGTATCTTTGTGATAAAGTGCTGCTAGGTGGACTAAACAGTGGCATGAAGTTGAAAGCCGGGGGTATAACAGGTCTCCAACAGAGGAGTATAACCTTGTCTTTCAGTCTTAAAAGAGGTAAAAGTCTGTTTCACACGCATCACATTGCCTTAATTGTTCTTGTGCTTATTTTCCCTCAGTTTCCCCTGCCCTTCTTTTCTCACCTTCCCTACAGACCAAGTATAGAGAATAGATGACTTCGATGTTCTTTTTGTTTAATGCAACCTTCTACCACTGCCCTGGTAAAATGAAAGCCTGCTGTGCAGTCCTGTACTGTCTCCAATGAGTTATATGATAATACAATATATGCTGGTAGACAAAAGCTATTATCCTCAAAACCCAAGGTAATACCGCTGGTGTACTGCTGGGAAAGGCTGCTGGAAAGGACTAACTCAAAAACGCCAACAAAAAGGTTTAGAGCTGGTATAGAAAACAGAAAATCCCTATTCAATTCTGCGCTCTAAGAACATTTGATTGTACTAGCAGAGAAGGCAATATGGTTTGCATATTAACAAAAATCCATAACATACGGATTTAGTATACAAAAGTGGTGGTGACACTGATATTATGCTGTATGAGTTTAAATATTTTGATTATTAATTTTGTAATAACACAAATATGGGACTTCTGTAACACAGCATTGAGACTCATTAGTACATTTTTGAAACTATGTACCATATAACTCAACATTTATGCTGATATTTTTTGATTTATTTGATTATTGCAAACTGCTGAAGTTGAAAAGTCGGATCATCTGATATTGTTATATTGGTTCAGATCTTATTTGATAGACCAGAATTTGTTTGGTCATTACAAATTGGAAATGACAAAAATCACACGATGGGTCTGTCAAGACAGCAATTAAACCTCTTTTAAGGAAAATGAATCAATTATAAGTAATTACATGCCCACATCAAAACTCATAATTTCTGCTAAAGATAATTGGAAAGACAGTTTCTGAACATATTTACCCCTTTATGATATACAAAGTCTTAATTTCTTTCCTATCAGGCTTTAGACCACATGACAGCAGTGAGACTCAATCAGCATATTTGGTGAAGGATATTCTCCCCTGCAGTCTGATGTCTGTGTATGTCACTGTACATTTCTCTCTCATTACTTCATCTCAGTGCAGTGTTTGACATTGTTTCTTGAAACATACAGTTCATACTGATGGGAGGGATTATGTGGTACTGCTCTAAATTGGTTCAAATTATATTTGGCAGGAAGGGATTTTTCTTTTTTTTCATTCACTAACTATAAATCTGAGCAAGCAGAAAATAATTTTGGGATTTTTCAAGGATGAGTTCTCCAGCCATTGATATTTATTATCTATATGACTCCTAGATTCTAAATTATAAAGCACAACGCCTCTCACAATATGTATGCTGAGAACATACAACTTTATATCGGCAACAATGAAAATGAATTGCACTATACCAGTTATTAAATCACTGCATAAGCTTAATTTCTTTAAATGATAAATCTTAAAATATTAATTTGTCTTTAATGTACTAAATGATCATGGGCCAGAATACATTTTTGGAAACAAAAAAATAATCCTGCAGCAGGTTATTTGTTTGCCTGGAATGTGCTTTGGGTTAATTCTGCATAACTCAAGTGTGTTTGACATCAGGGTATTTAACTGATGGCCAGGGATTCAGGATTTTCTGTTGGAGGGCAGAAATCTTGGTTTCATGTGACTAGTTTTCCAGGTTATACAGTTGCAAAGCACGGCCAGACTATCATAGCTATCACCATCTTTGTAAGGTTTTATGTTCTTCCTCTGGAATGTGGTGTCAGTCTTGAAGCTCAAAATTGTTACCAACGATGTGTCTGTTCTTAGTTGTCTTTAGATAAGGGTATGAGATGCTGCTTTTTGAGATGCCTACAAGTTCTCAGGTAGTGTGGATGTTTTCAGTTTTTTCTTATTTCTTAGGCAAGCAAAAAAAAAATGATCAAGAATTTATTAAGGTGATTTTTGGATTTTGCAAGATATGGTGAAATTGTGCATAAATGTTGTAAACCAGCTGATTTGGTGATTTAACAAGGCCGGCAAACTTTTTCACAGAGGACAAGTTGTTTCAAGTAGTTTATTTTCTCTTAAATAGTTAAATAAGAAAGATTAATAGAAGATCCCCACATAAAAACTGCGTTTTGACTTTTAGCACGTTACCGTTATCTGATATACAAAAATTGCTTGACCTGTGACTGTTTGCTATAAACAAACATAAAAATATCCGTAAGTTGGCAAATACTTTTTGACTGCGCTGTTGCTTGCTAAGTTGGCCATTGAGCATGATCCTGGCATTTTCACGAGCATTACTCCTACTGCAATATGATTACAGAGACTGGTGGTGCTGTCATGCTGGGCTGTTAGTGGAACATACTGATAAGATCATGCAGGAATTGCTTTCTTTTCTATTAATTTGACATATGGACCATTTATGTTATCGTTTATGCTTTCCAAGGAAGGTGTATGTCACTGTACAGAGTTAGTGTTCCCTTCTGTAGTTGAATTGAGCTACCTGAAACCATGTTCTCACACATGTATGCCATAAAGTGTGTTGTACTTTCAAGGACATAAAACTAATGTACAAGATAAGTGATGCAATATAATCAAAATACTGGTAGTGCTTTATATATCCCATAACATGACCTTAGATGACTGAACACTGTGCGTTTCTGACATGGTTGTGCATTTGAGCTGGCATATTACATGTTCAATGCTCCATATAAATGCCAGGATTTCTGCCAATATACAACAAGGCTTGCATGTCAGGAGCTCCAGCCTCACTGTAAGTCACATGCCAGGAATCTAACAAGAGCTCCTGAGTAAGTAATGACAACATAAAACATGTTTATAGTGGTGCTATTCAACCAAATGGATAAGGAGAGTGCACACACAAAGATGTGTAGAGATATATGTCACCTTGTGAAACATTGATCATGCGTGTCTTTTTTCCATCTAGATAGGATTAAAAAAGAAAGTGTAAGCGTGCAAAGGGTTACTAAGAAGAGGTTCATGAACCAAGAATGAATAGGAGTTCTAAGAGTGTAAAAGGGACATCATTTATGTTTAAAGTATATGAGGAGGAAAAAAATGTAAGACGAAGTGAAGTCTGCTGTCCATCTAGCTCTGCTCCATGAAGTTAATAAACTGCCCAAGAGCAAAGCATCATGGGTCATAAATCATTTCAAAATGGGAAGAAAGAGAGGTAGAGTGATGAGAGGAGGATAGAGGGCACGGGCAGAAGGAAACGGGTCAAGGTCGACATGAGGAGACGAAGACTTGAAGGGAAGAAATGGGCATTGGATATGAAAGAACAACCAGTGAATGGCCCAGATATTTGCCGACCTCGTCCTCATTGGCTACTCTGCTGGCTGCCTTTCTTTCGGATGGCATACGGAGTACGTTTGGAAGAAGAAAAAAGAGAGAGGCAGATGCAAAAGTAGAGAAAGCTACTGAAACTGTGTGTGTGTTGGGGGTAGTGGGGTCTTGTTTGCATGTTTTTATCTGACTGCCTTTGCACCCTACCATCTTGCCTCCCAGTTTCTCTGATATAGATTAATTGGCTTCTATAAATCTAGGTGGAGTGCCAGTTATCTATGTAATCAGCAGCAAAGTGTGAATAGGCGGAAAATTAACATTAAATTGCACATCATGCTCTGGGTCTCAGTGTATGGCAGCTCACTTTATTTTTCAGAGTGAGAACAGCATGAGGCACAGATGTTTCATCCCATCATGGAAAACATTTCTAATTCCTTTCTTGCTATTAATAACAAAGAGCTTTTAACAACCTTGCCTGAACTCTCCATGGTGCTTTACTAGCAAAGGACACAATTTGGTCATTTTGCTTCCACTTACAATTTTTCTGCTCTAGTAATTAGCTTCCTGCTTTCCAGGATTCTATAATGGCAAGTAAGTGAAAAGATGAGATGATGGCTTTTGTTTGTTTATTTTTAATTTTTTGCAATAAGTTAAACTTTTCATCTGTTTTATTTATTTGGAGTCAGGTTAAGTCAAAATGACATAACAGGACTGTAGTATTAAAACTATTTATTTGATGCTTGGAATAAAGACTTGATGGTACAGCCAAGTTTTGTGCTTCAAATAAATCATAGCTAGAAAAACAAGTTTTCTGAAACAAAACCATGAAGTGAAAACTCTTTTTCTGAAAATCCAAATGTTACAGGAATGTTTTTTAGTTACATTTAGGAATTATGTGACTAGGCAATAGGGAAACGATGCCATTTGTTTGCCTTTGTGATATTTTGTTGAGCTGATGTCTCTAATTAAACTCTGTTGCATCACTTGAAGCAATGCATTTTCACATCGTCTCCCAACACTGCTTGTGGCCACCAGTCCATTTCAGGGAGACGATAAATTAATCCAAAACTCACTACTTATTGTATTCTAACTAAATGGTTGAAAATGTATTGTCAGAATTTGGCCTGTTCTTTTCTAATCCTCCAGATTTTTTATGCCAAAGCAAAGAAGTTTCTATATAAATTTTCGTTTGCAAAAGTCCGCTCTCATTTTTTCTTTCCCTACATTTTTATTTATTTCAGTGCTCTTTCAAAGTTTGTCTATCCTCACTGATTTATTACAATGCAGAGTGACGGATACGAGGCAACTTCTATGGTTCAAATAGATGCAGTTTTGGCAAGATTATTCCAGAGTTTGTTTCCTCTGTCGCTAATACCTTAAGGAATGGGTGCACAAGTCTTAGGTATTGATATGGACAAGATATATTGGCACACTAATTTAAATCTTTTTTTCAGGCGCATACCAGTTTGCTTGTGTGTTTGTGTGTGTGTGGAGCTTTAGACGGCTTCACGATGAAGTATGAAGCCCCTCCGCACGATTCTTTCTGTCTGCAGATGCTCTGGACAAACCCAGTCAAAGCCGTGCGGGATAAATTTAGCTCGTGCTAACACCCTTGGAGGCCTCTTAATAATTGAGAAGGCATCTGCTCCAATTAATGTGGCCCTCTAAATGGAATCCCTATTTAAATTTTCTCTAACTGGGTCACTCTCTTTCTCACTCTTCTCTGACTCGCTCTCTCTGCGGTGCAGTAAAAAAAAAGAAAGAAAATGAGCCGCCTTCTACTTTTAAATGGTTTTTAGGGTTTCTGAAACATCAGCTAGGATGTTTAGCCTGAGGTCTCCTGAGCACACAAGACAGTGAAATAAAGTTTTGACAGATTTTTCATGTAGGCCTCGTTTGAAAGAGAAGAAATCTGGAAGTTCTTTGAACTCTGACTTGATTGAGCGATCTAACTTATTAAATCAAAAATTGGAGGGAAAAGTTACCTTTTGGCCTAATTATGGCTGTAAGCAGTTTCACAGCTACCTTCTAGATCTTGATTAGTCACAGCCCGCTAGTGCTTAAATTGGATAAAACCTTGATCATCATCTTAGACATAATTTTATCGCTTATTCAAGCTTATATTTCATGCTGGATTTGATTGCATTAGAGAATAAAATGTAATCTTGCTGAGGCAGAGAAAGTCAAAAATCTCTCAGAAAAGTGTGCATGTTTTACACTTGATTACAGAATTTGATGTTCATTTAATGCTAGAAATAGAACAATAAATATATAAATGAATGCAAGGTAATAACCAAGAATTGAGATAATATGATGAGATCTGGATAGGTGTCAAAAGCATCCTAAGTTCCTCACTAAATCTAAATCTATCCTGTTCTGCCTTTTCTTGTGCTTTTGTATCACCTGGAAATGTTCTGAGGTAAAATGAAGCGTTAAAGTCAAGGGTGCTGCTATGGTCCTTGCAGGAACAGTCAGATTGAAGTTTTAGACTCTGTATTGGCTTTTCTAGGAGTCTGCTCTTCTGAACAGAAATCTCAGGGGCTGTTCCAGGAATCTAATGGAGTCACTCTGGGAGTCACTCTTACAACCACAGAAGTGTGCTGGTTACAGCTAGCACTACTGATGTCTTTAGTTTCTTTAAATTCTCCGATTTCTCTCAGTTCTTTTCATATTTGCAATTTCTTCTGCTCTTCCTTCATGATTCAATCACTTAGGATCCTTACATCTTACATTTCTTGCTGGTAGTTTGTCAGTCGCCACAATGCATATTTGGTCAGCTATTACTGGCTTGTCAGTTTCCCCCACTTTTCGTTGCTCCTCTCACTTTAACTGCGAGCTTTCCAACCCATTTTCAGCAGAGATGATCCTTAAGGCGGTTCCAGCCAATTGGTTGTGATGTTCTTAGATACTATGACAGTTCAATTGGTACTTCTAAACACGTACTGGAGCTTCTTGCATTCCCTGCCTGCTTTCAGTTTATCAGATTTCTCTTTTTGCGGTGCATCTTGGCCTAAGTCAAGCATACACATCCACATTGGTCAGCAGTTGGTTTCTGAGATTAACATTGCTACGTTAAGCTCTACTGAGAGGAATACAAATCAAGAATGGGTATTTATAAGTGGTGCAGTGAGTCCATTCAGCTAGTTTATTAGAGGTGTTTTTGCCAAAAGACTTGGATGCATTGTGTCGCAGAGCACTTGCTTGTTTTGATGCCACAAAGTGGAGTTCTTTTGTCCTATGTTTTTCTATTTACTAATCGGGCTGAAGTGGGGTAAAATGTGGAACTGAAATAAGCCGAGTCTTCTGGGCTTTGCGTTGAGTTGTGCTGCTGGAATAAAGAGTTGTTTGCATGCTCAACAAGTGCTGGGATGTATTTTCAATATATATTTTTGTTCTCCAACAAAACTGTCACAGGGTTTCCCTGGAATCTGTTTTTTGTCTTCCACTTATCTGAGAGAACATCATGAGGACTAGCGGGTCCATTAAAGACACCCAATCACCTCTCTCCCATGTGCCTCACTCTGAGTTCCACCCAAACCATATTTTGCTTCTGCAACCACAAAATCTCCCGTCCCTCTGGCCACCCAGTAGCAGTCTGCTGTTTCATGAGTTCCCAGAGACAAGTAACCTCAAAGGGACTCATCATTCAACTTGACAGATTTCATCACTGCTAGTGTGGCCGTTGACAGTGGGGCACCACCAGGTCAGTTATCCCAGGTCCAAGAATATTTTTTAAGATTCGCCTCTTCTGGAAGAAAAATAAAAGCTTTACAATTTAAGTTGGGTGACAATCCTACTGCACTTTTATTCCTCTCCAGTACCTCTACATCTCAAACCCAAAAATGGGTTAGCTTTTGACAGAGCCTCTGATTTTGAGTTTATCAAATCTCTTCATATAAATATAAAATTTGCAGTGGGGAACAGGCTCAGAAAAACAGAGCTTCAAACTGTCAGTTTGCTCTGGGTCAGGTTGTGGCTCTGAACCGGCACCTGTTCTTTACCCTACATTCATCTTTGTGTCCTCTATACAAATGCTGGTTTCAAACTTAGGAGTTTTTTAGTTATGTCTTTGCTTGTGAAAGACATGAATAAAACAGGGCAGATGGGCAACATTAGGGGTTGGTAGCGTTAATGGATGTGCTTTTTCTTAATTTGCTCTAAATAAACATTACTACTAGACCCCTCATTGCCATTGCACCTGCAGACCAGAATTATGGCTGCAATTAAGTGGCCGTGGATGAAAAGATGATACTGCTTCAGAACTGCAACTGCTAAAGGAAGGTTTGGCCCTTGGAACTGGAGATCAAACCTAAACATATCAGCAGAAACCAAACATACAAATGATTTGGAGTTAGTTTGACAAGCCAAGAGTGAAGAAGTATTACAAAAATTGCAAAAAGTATATGCCAAAGCCATCAGTGCATTTAAAAATTAACAAGTTTGAAGAATGTATTTTCAACCCCTCTGTCACATCCATAAATAAATTGTAAAAAATTAGTTTCTCCTTGATGAATTTGACCAATTCCCTCTTAATTCATTTTTTAAGCGATTTCATGACCAAACAAGTTTTGGCCACAGGTCAAATATCACTTATAGGGTGACTTGGTTTTTGTCATAGGAAAAATGCATACACTCTAGGAACCCTTTGCTGCTCCAATGACTGCCTAAAAAGGTAATTAAAAAAATACCAGAAAGTTGATCTGCACAATGCTTGAGGAGACGCCTTGAGATATTGTCGGGACCAGGACTTTTAGTAGTTTTAGTTCCACTAAGCACACTGCTGACATCCTGAACATAAAGGTTACATTCTGAAAATGGAAATGAGGAAATCTCCTGTTTGATTTGTTTGTTTTTCCTTCAGGGGATATTTAATACAGGGAACTGAACAGATTATGGTATGATCTGAAAGGAAGTACAAACTGTAAATCATGATAGAAAAGTAAATCAAAATAAAATCAATATTCAGGAAGGGGAACAACAATAAACTATGAAAACAGACTTGAATGAAATAACAACTGTGGCACGAATTATCAATCATAAATTACCCACAAGAAACAATAAAACCAACAGACAAAAATCCAAATACCCAAGGACTGCGAAACAACCGTGAAACCTCAAGGAGCTTTTGTTTTATATCTTCATTTTTTATCTCAGTGTTGACACCATGATGCTTGTAGTTGATAAGTGGCTCCAGGACACTGAAGTTAACTTCTGGATTTGATTAAGAACTGGCTTTACACTTTAGTTTGTAATATTATTGCTTAACGAATGAACCTATTTAAAAGTGTCACCATGTTTGTCTTATATTTGTCTGACATTAAGAGGAACTCTGGCTTTTATGTTTTTCACTTAAAGCACCACAGAAAACGTTTTTTGTGGTTTCATGAGCACATGTTTAAGGCCAGAGGGGTTTAATCCTTTAGAGTTTTGCCTCCACATTATTGAATGCATTCACTCTGTTTTTATTCTGTCTTGATACTTTCACAAAGTAGCTGAAGACTCTTCCCTGACTGATAGCTTTGTGCTGTATGATGTTGCATGTGTGCTTAATTTAAAGTTGTGTCTTCTGTTTTTTAATTCTTGCTTATATTGTGAAGCACCTTGTGATTTTTTTGATTTTCTTTTTTGACCTGGTGCTTATGTGTATATATTTCCTTAAAATACCCATTTCAGCTCGACTTTTTCAGGTGGCATTTTGCAACTGCTTGCATGAGACAATGCTATATTTGTGTCTCAGATTCTGTCTCATGCAGTAAAGCTCAATTTCTATTTCTGACGGGTTCATTGAATAATCTTATGTTCCAGTCTTTTTTTTTTTTGCATCTATGATTATTTAGCCACTTCAGTGTGGTGTTCGTACATACTGTGCAGTGGCTTATCCTTTGCTAATGGTGCTGTACCCTTATTCAGTTTGTGCTTACTGTAGTTACCGCAGTGGAGTTCTGTCCTTTGCATTGCAGTAGCTATTTATATCTAATTTATCAGTTTGTCACTTAATGAGCTGGTCTAGGCCTCCTCCTGACTTTCTTCTCTTTCAGCTTTTCCGACGTTAACAAACCATATAATTATGGTTTCTTTTGTTTCTTTTATTTATAAGCAACTCTGGTTTAAAATCACAACTGCTATGTAATCCCCAAAGGATTTGTTGTTTGGGTGATACTCTCAAAGTCTGAGTGAATCGGAGTCTGATTTGTATCTGCTTTGTTATTTATTTATTTATTTATTTTAGATCATTGTTGGCTAGTTTGAAGTGAGAAGAATTTGATTACCCTTTCCATACCTGTTCCCAACTGTGGATATGCTGTGTGGTTGTAAGTGGGTGTGATGCTAAAAATAGCCATGGGTACAGTAAGAGAACAGCTGAAACCTAACTAACTGGATCAACAGTTAAATATATGGATAGAAACCAGTAACTTATTTTTTATTTCTTTTTGTCATATCTCTCGATGATTAACAGATATGCAACTATGTCACTCATGCACTGCGTCCATTTTTGAGACCACGCTTTCAGTCTCTGTCCCGATCCTCTTTTTGCTCAGTGAGCTCCAATTTCATCATGTGTGACAACAACTCTGTAAAAACATGGATATGCTGAACGGGCAGAAATGGCTGAGTAGATTCCATCCAATGTATGCAGTGGGGTGCTATTTTTTGCCCAGCTATTGCAATTCTAAGTTTGGCTAGAGTATCTTTTTGAGCAGGTGTCCTAAATATTGGCACAGACAGTGTTTATTCCTATTAGGAGGTTGCAATAACTCTTCAAAATATATCACCCATGGCCCATCTTTAACGACAAACAAGGAGCGTAGCGGTGCAAAAATATTGGAGAAAGCCGGTAAACTGCTGTCACATTTACTGTGTGCTTGCATTTTGTAAAATATGTTACCAAGGAGTTCCATCACATCTTTGAAACACTACCGTTACAGTCGGTGCTTGTTGGACAGGAAAGTTGTCCAACAACTTTGCTGTTGGACAAAGTTGTGGTTGGACAACTTTTATTAATTGTATTTAAATACATAGAAGTGGTACCAGTTGTGTGACTGGCATAACTTTGTAAACCTAACAAATTTAAAAGGTACTAAACATCCCTAAAGAAACATAATTAGTTAACCTCTAAAGGTTTTGCAAATTCATGTAGTTTGGTTACAAGTAATTTTTTTTGTAAATAACACTTGTAGTTCTCGTAATTAAAGAATTATAGAAACGTTTAGACCAGGCTGTAGCCCAGGAAAAAAAAAAAAAAAATAAACCTGTATTTTTCTAGAAAGTGTAACGTAAACTATTCATGCCACCTACAGCATGTTGAAACTTAGAACAAAACCATGATTGAGACTTTGGGCTTAATGTGGTGTTGGTTCTCAAATTTCCAAGAGAAGTTTTTATTACGGCAGACTAAAGCAGTCATCTGCTTGTTTGCTTTGACAGTTAAACAGATGACGAGTGTAAGCAAAAAATTTCTTTTCAGAGTTGCCATTAGATTCCATGTTCAACACACATTAATTGTATTTATGTAAAGCAGCAAAAATGCTGCGATAAATATGCTATACAAAGATAGGTGTGTGTGCGTGTATATACATATGTGCACATATGTGCATGTATACACTTTTTATAAAATGGCCAAAGGGAAATGATGAGTATTACATTCTAAAAAGAAATTGTTGCTTATGAGATGGAAAGCACAAAGAGGCTGCCACAGCAAGAGAATGAGAAACGAAAAAAGGGAGATAAGGTTAGCTTAAGAGAGGGTGAGGTGAATTCAAATGAGAATGAAAGAATGTGGAATGTTGGCAAAGAAGAGAGCAATGTGTAGGGAGTAGTACATGTCTTAGGATTTAAAAATTTTTTTTTTTACAATAGGTCTTTAGAGCTCCTCTGTACTATAGAAATCTAAATCTGACAAAGGAGCTTCAATCTGAAGTCTAGGGTTAGGGTGTAAACACAATTCTATCTCATGTTCATGTTAAAAGGAAACAGTGGCTCTTTGAAAGAGAAGTAGTGCAGAGACACCGAGGGGGAGCAAACGTGGAGGTGGGAAGACACTTGCTTAGTCAGATTCTGTGACTGAAACCAGGGCTAAAATAACTTTTTGCTCATAGAAAGAACTGGAAAATAAATCAATAAATAAATTGCTTTCTGTGGAGTTCAGATCTGCGTGGTAAATCGAAGGTCATGACACTCCTGTAAACCTTTTAATCTTAGCTGTGGAACCTTTTAAAGTCCCAAGCGGCAACACATCAAAACTAGCTTGTTTAGATTCTTGAAATCTGCTCTAATTGGTAGCAGTAGCTACCGTGGGTCACAAAGCAGCTTAAAGCAGTCATTAGTTACAATCAGCTGTGCAGTTTTGGTGTAAAAGTTAATTTATTTTCTTTCATCTATCTAAAACCAGATATGAGCCTTCTGGGAATTTGTTCCACAAGACTCCACATAATTAACATAACACCTGAGCACAGCAGATATGTTACGAACATATTAAGCATTTTGTGCGACCGGGTCTTGGTTTACTCATGAAATATGTTTACATTTACATAGTTCAACTGTGTCCTGTGTCTCATCTCAAAATTCATATATATAGTACTATAATCATCCTTGTAAGTAAGCAAAGTCACATGGGGAAAGCAATTCTATTCCCATGTAAAGCTCCTCACAGAATCTGCTTTACATTAATATAGTGTCATAAACGGCTTCGATCTTGGAGCCCAATGTACTGTGGGTTCAGAAAAGTGTGGCAGAAGTAAACTTTTACTGTGCTGTGGGATGGTTGTGATCAAGCTGTGGCATTGCTGAGGATTTGTGGGAGCCCAGGTTGCTTTTATAGAGATCTTAAGAGGTGTTTTAGTCTGCTGTCCTCCCTGAATGGCTAACAGGAATTTTTCAAGCATTTCTCAAATATGACTGAAAGAATCAAAGAAACACTCTGAATTTGGTTATTGAGAGAATAAGTTCATACTATGACATAAAAACGTCAGCTTTGCATAACATCCCCCCATTCTTTGATTGGAAATGGATGACGAGAAGCTCTGACCCATATATCAGTACTTTCAGTGCAATTATTAAGGGAGGTTCTTCTTAAATGTACATTTTACTTCACTGAACCACATGAACACACAATTTCTATAGGAGGTGAATGCTGCTAGTCCTCACTCTTTAAATAATGAACTTGAGAGTCAGGTGCTTATGTCAGTTTTCCTGACAGAGCATTTTGCACCCCTGCTGACTTTATAGATGTCCCTGTGTAATGAGAAAACTGGATTCTGTTGAAAACTCAGGCACACACACGCAGACAACACAACTCAACTCGCATTATTACAGCACTGATGGCACTATTCCACATGATCACCTATAGCCATTAAAATACACAGCTGAATGGAATACAAATTATGACTTAGCATTAATGTGTGTTGAGTTTTCTTCCAGTGGTGCTATACACAAATTTCCCTTTCTGATTCTGCTCCACCGAGACCAGACTAAAGCATCACAGGCAAGGTTTGAGGTCCTGTGTCCAAATTGCAGCAGAAGTTAACTTTCAAAACAC
The DNA here is from genome assembly GCF_027474105.1 of Poeciliopsis prolifica. Classification (NCBI taxonomy): domain Eukaryota; kingdom Metazoa; phylum Chordata; class Actinopteri; order Cyprinodontiformes; family Poeciliidae; genus Poeciliopsis; species Poeciliopsis prolifica. The sequence goes on from NW_026562389.1 coordinate 790,696, forward strand.
TAGTGATGTAGTACATCAGCAATCTGTGTTGGTTTCTCATCACGTTCACATTTTAGATTGCATGCATTATGTTGTCACCATATGGCCTAGAGGTTATAGACTGCACCCACTGCCTGTCTCTACAGTCATTTTCCATAAATTAGAATATGACTTCAGATGATGCCTGCCAAATTAACAAACAAGCATCATCTGTTTTTAATGGTGATCTTAGTGGTGATTATGGGCTATTATGCTAGAAGAGAAGGTACAGAAAAAAAGCAGAAGTAACAATTATGTATAATGTGGGAAGATATTAAAAGAATGGAGGAACAAATAACTGTTTTTGCACATTTTTGTTGTAACCCTTACAAATGCATTCACATTCCTTGAACTTTCATATTGTAACCAAAAAGACCATCTTTAGTCACAATATTGTAGTTTTTTACTGGTCTTTCATTTTCACTTGTTGGTTATGGTAACACAGCGAATTGTGATAAAGTTGAAGGGATAGGAACATTTTGCAAGGCACTACAGAGTACACGTAACCATTTGTTCAGAATGCCGACATTTATCCACCCACCAATCTCAGGAACATGAAGTTTCCTAATTTTACTTTTCGCAAATATAAAATGTCTTTGGATTGGTGCAAACTCATACTTCTAGTGAAAAGTTGAACTCAGCAGTGGCATTTTAAATATGTGAAGCGATGTTGCCGACTACATGTCATTCGTAATATTCTGCCTGGGCACTTTTCTTTTTGTGTCATATTTCACCTTTTTTTTCCCCTATGCATTAATATTTATATGGGAAATGTTTTCTACATGTCTGGGGAAAACAAATCTTACCAACTTTCAATTGTGCAGATTTGTCAGATTATAGCTCATGTAATGTATTGTATGATATTAAAAGGTCTATATAAGATATGTGAACTCTTCAAAACAAGGCAGTAGTGGTTTTCTAATGAATTAGGCACCATTTATTATTGGCTGTTTGCCATGAAAAAGTAGGTGACCAGTGTATCTGCCACTTCACGTTCCACAAGTGTTGATCACTGCCTATTGTTGCCAATCACAAAAAACTGATCACTTGAATCTCATTGTTTGACGCTTGCAAAGTGCAATGCACCTCCTTGCACACTGTGCAAACTTGCAGCAGCAAATTTAACTTTGATTGGTCAGAAACAACCAATTAGAGGCAGGAGGAGAGTGTTAATGCTGTCAATCAAGTTTTGACACTATAGAATAGAATTTGTTCATGAATAATGCATTCAGCAATGCTCTCATGCAGTTTAAATTTGGTAACTTAGAATTATTTGAATGAGACTCACATTTGACTTTGTTTTCTTTTTGCTTGACATTGTTTGATCGAGGCACTATTGTGACATTTATTTGACCATCTTTTATAATTGTGTCAATACTTTCAATCTGCTAACTATTGTGTTACTTATCGTAGATATTTTAGTTGTCCTTTTGACTGAAGAGCTGCCTCCCCTAAAGGTTTTTATATATTTTTGTCTACATTAAGGTGATATTTATACTTATTTTCCAAATCACAAAGGCAGTAGCATTTATACCCAAGGCAAAAAATTAACAGCCAACCCATGTGATCAGTATGAATAATGGGCAATGATTGACTCTCATTAATGATTGATATCTGAAATAATCAAGAGAGAAATAACCGGGAGTGTCTTTAGCATTTTGTAAAACTGATCCACATAGCAAAAAAGTTACTTTCAGTTTCATCTGAATGTTTAGTGTAGATTATTACTGGAAAAAGAAATCCTCTTAGACAGTTTTACTGCAGCCAAACTCTCATCCTATTATCTTTTTTGTTTATAAAGAAAAAAAAATGTTAGGCAACAAATAAAATCATTATGGATATTTTTAAGTTCTAATACTATCGTTACCTTTTTGATAGTGTGACTTAGTTTAGATATTTTATTTACATTCTATTTCTAGGTTTATTGAACCAACTTTAGTCCTTACAATTATTTCATCAGCTGTTGGTCACCATGACTTCAATGTGAAATGAGATTTCCTCTTATTTTCTTGCAATTCAATAGACTCCAAACCCTCAAGGTCTTGTAAACAGTGGAGACATTCTCAGTGATGACATAGCGCAAGGAAAATGTGTTTCCTGTTTTTGATAAAGGAAATAATGTTGTGCAGCAAATTAATTGTTGCTTGAGGGTTTTTTTTGATTTGACGATAGTTTTTGCCTTGATTTAATTAGACATTGCAGGATGAATCAGCTTGTGTTTAAAACAAAGCATTTTGAAATTCTTACAAATGGAACAACATGAAGTTATGTGTTGCACCTGGCTGGACTAAGCAGCAATTTCATGAAGTAATAGCTGAATAAATGATCAAATGGAACTGAGTTAAATTTAAGTTTACTCTGCATGTTTTTGGGCTCAGAGTCCCAAAGCTGCATGCTTTTCTCCTCACTGAAGCCATGTTAAACGGTTAAAAGGGGAATAAAAAAATCTATATCGTCTCACCATGAAGTCAAAGTCTGCTGACCACGCTTGCCAACTTAGACCATCTGACAAGAGAAGTTCAACTGAAATAATTTGCTCTACATTTGAATATCTTTCAGTTAATATGGCAAGAAATTTTTCAAAGCCCAATAGAAAGACCTAATCAGTGTTGGTTGGAAAACTTGGTCTTAAAAGAGATTAGGAGAGCAGATTGGCATCTCAAATGCAAACCTTCTGGATTAATTTGGATGTGGTGCAAGGCAGATTGCTTTGGAAATGCACTAATCTCTAAGTGAATATGTTTCCAACATAGTTATGTCAACTGTTACATAGTAGGATTCACTCTCTCCCTAAATCTGTACTGGTTGATTTCACTTACTGGAGTGAGAAACACAATGAACTCAGATTCATCCAGCCACACTTAAAAGCATGCAAACAATCATGCACTCATAAGTAGCCAATTTGGGGGTAAAGGCAATGGCCAAGGACACATCAACATGTGGCAGAAAAGCTGTGGTACAACTTGTCCTCCCACTGAGCCACGCAGCCACCCTTGAAAAACCAGGACATAGCACAGGTTACGACAATTATGAGAAGACAAAAATGATAAGTGGGAGAGAAAAAGGAGAAAGGTTATACATGACATATAAACCACAGAAGTCGCTGTTATAAGTCTGAAACGCTTACCTGTAGTATGCTTTTTGTGCATGCATTTAAGTTTTTGTTTATGCCTGTCTCCATGTAAACATGTTTGCTGGATGCCTTTTTTTTGTGTGTGATTCAAACCACAAATGCCAAATAATTAATTGGATCTAGATTTGTCCATTCATGCCAGTTTGAGGCTCTCTCCACAGTGTTGCTGTAATCCCCCCCACTTTACCTTGTCAAATACTTAGGATTGTTTCAAGAACTAATTGTAATGTAGTACTCTTAGAATAACAGTGCACACTGTTGGCTAAAATGCTCCGTTGTTTGACAAAGACCATTAAGCACTCTAATATTTTTTGCACAAAACATGTGATTATGAGCCCACCATTTCCACATCCAACATGTTCTGCTCCAATTTCATATAGTATGTCTTCAGATATCTATCTATATTTTCTTGACGTTGTTTTATAAAAAGAAGGTTTGATCTGAGAACCTAAAGTAAAGTGAGCATGTCTGATTCATTCTCAAACCCACTTGGGGGTTCCGAAAGGCCAAGCTTTAAAAAAGCATTTCAGGCTGAAAATCAAACTGCAAATATTTGTAGCAGATTTGACAGTTAGCATGTGGATTTGACTCATTGTCTTACAACATGGTATTGATTTTGTACATTTTGGATAAAGGAAAGCTTTGTATATAGCATTGGTCACATTTTGTCTCTGTTGTGATCATTGAAAACTGATGAATGTTATTCACTCGAATGCTGAAATACAGCATTCGAGTGAATAAATCTCACATTCTGCTCATGAATAGAGCTGTTAGACCTTTTGGAAGGATTCAGGCTTCAGTTTCATCGCTCTCCATCACACTTGCATGAACATTTAGCAGCCACTTACTGCCTCTGGTGCTAAATGCAGCTCAGTGTTAGTTGGCACTTATGAAGGGTAGTTGTAATGCTGTGGTTATTTATTTTATTAATTCCCAGTTTTCTCTTTTTCCTGCATGCTTTTTTTTAAGATAGTGCCATCTGTTTTTTTGAGATCACCATTAATTATTTGCCAAATTGAACATTGAGTTTTTCATGTGGTATTTTTAGACAAAAGTTAGTTTCTAACTTAACTAATTTGCACACCAAAGTCTGCAGTAATTATTGTGATAAAACTGTTTAAATATCGTTTTAAATAGACTGGTGCACCTTTAAGTTGTTTCCTATTATTTATTAAGTAACAATAGTTTGTTTTAGTCATTTTTTGCAGTCAAAATTTGCAACAGAATTATACATTTTTTTCACTGAAAATTTGGAAATTCACACATTGTATTCTGTACAATGACATTACGATAGTTTTATAAGTAATGTGTAAATGGTGGAATAAGTTTTTTGATACTACATCGTTCTAAAAGTAAAGGTAAAGCATATTTTCAACACTTTTTAAAGCATGGTTCTTTTATAAGTAATGTAAAATATTTGTGCTTCATCGCCTGACTTCCCTAACAAACTGTAGGTCAAAGAATGTCCAAAAAAATTTACTAAAAAGCTTCAAGTAAATAACAAACATTGTAGACTGAATTTCACTGAATCACATTGACTTGCAAATTTGTTTTAATTAGAAATCTCCATATGCACCTCTTTTACATCCAGATAAATGCATGCAACAGACATGCATCTTCCATCCATACCTTAATACAAAACTCTGTGGGAGTTGGATCCTGAGGGCCACCTACCTTACCGCAGTAATGAATAAAACAACAGCCACTTGGATGTATCTGTGTGTGTGCATAGAGGTTCTGCTGATATGCTGGCTTATAAATGAATACCTCTTGCTGGCTATTTTTGGCAGTTTCTGGCGATGGTTGTTGTGGATGTGTGCACACAAACTAAAAGACAGAGGAAAACAGGAATAATATCCATTATTGCTATAAGGAGTAGGATATACTCACTCTTTGACCTGCAGTATTTACATGCCTCTTGAGAATTATCAGTGTTTCCGTGAAATTAACTGTTTGCTATTTTTCCTTTAAAGAAACCATGCAGTTGTTACTGTTATAATTTTTATTTTTATTTTCAGGCCTTCACAAAGGATGAAGCCTTTATCTTTTTGACATTTTAAATTATGCTTCTAATTATGTACAGGACTCTGTAATTAAAAACAAAAATCTTCCCTTTCTCAAAACTATGAAAGAATACTGTATGATTTTATAAACTATCTTACACTTTTTATTCATAAAATTCAATTTAGAACTTTCCAGTTGCAAAAAGACTCAGATATGGCTTGGAAAGTAAAGGAGCACTATAACACTGATTTGATACTACAGTTAGAAAGTTATTAACAGCATCTCTGAACAGCTGACTTCAAACTGCCGATCAAAGCAGATTAACTGACTTAGTATTCATCTGATTTCAAGATGATGAGGGAAAAGCTAATTTAAACTGTACCAGTTGCTGAATAGAGCCTGAACACCATCTGGCATGAGGTAAGAAAATGCCAAAGTAGGTGTGTAACGATAAAAGTGAAATAAGCTTACAGAACCTGAAGTTGAAATGAAGCGAGAAAAAAAAAAACAACAGAAAACAGAGATATATATTATTATATAAGATAATAGCAACAGCACAATATGACAAAGATACTGGGAAGAAAACATATATAGGAAGTGATTACTCATAAATGAAACAGGAGCGCTGCTATAACCATGACACAACAAAATGTCAAAACCTACACTGAAAAACCAAAAACCAAAGTAACAGAGATAATTTAAGGCTCAAACAATCATTGTAAGTAATAACTTTGTAACCACTGTTAAATTTATTGGGAATTTTACTCTACAATTTTGCGATGTTTCAAAATTAATTAAAAAGTCACATCAAAATTATTACAATTAACATTTAAGTAACAGCATGAGTGTTTTTTTATTTTATTTATTTTTTTATTATTTTTAATAAAACACTCAGATCATCCTGTGCTGTTTTAAAGTTTTGTCTATAAACGTTACCATGATAGGGTTTGGTAGCTTAAAGAAAACACTTCAAAATCTTGCATTGTAACAACTCCTATGGCCTGTCAGCCATCTATTATGTAGCATTGAGAATCTTTTAATTCCTCATAATGAAAATATGACACACATTAATTTGAAACCTATTACAACCAGCTGACCCCACATGAAAGCAGTTAATCATGTCTTTTTTTGTTCTTGTGTATGACTTCTATTTGTGTTTGGGTGCCTGTGTGAACGCATTAGGGTGCTCTACTTTATTTGTGTGACCCATAGGATTGCCAATTGCTAATAGCTTTGTAAATGGAGGGGCTTTATTATGGGCTTTATTACTTTTTAACTGACTAACTGCTTACAGCTTGCAGCTTGTGTGAATCTGTAATGAATATGAGATCGAGGAGGGAAGACTGCAGCTTTAAAACAGAAGGTATCTTGTGTGTGGTGGACTCTGTGTTTAAAACACAACTAGAGGGAAAGATGACCAGAGATATAAAAGGGCAGGCATGATATGTGTGGTAAAAATCAAGTTTCGGCATGCACAGATCATAAGCTGAAAAAGCAAGAAGTAGAAAATGATGGAGGGAAAATGAGGACTACCAACTATTCTGCGTGTGGGCAGATAGATTGATAATTATAAGAAACAAATTAGAAATACCGAGTTAGCATAAGAGCAAGCGATAGATAAGATAGGAGTGCAAAAACCCACACTCTGCTCAGTGAATATTTAAAGCCTTAATTTCTCTGCTGGCTACCAGCCTTACTGGGGCTTATTTATGAAGTAAATATACACTTTATCCTCTGTGTTTGTGTATGTTTATTCCTGCACGCGCATTTGTACTCGTGTTTTTCTACGTGCTAGTGTTTTCCTGTTTTGTAAGTATTCCAGTGCTTGTGTGCTTTGTGGTCTCTGTACACAGCGAGACTGGCAGTGACCGAGCTCCAACCACCAAGCTTATCCACAGTACTAATGTATAGGATTTAAGACATTACATATGGCTGCTGTCTTGTCCAGATGATCAGTAGGAGTACAAATTGTTTTTATTGATGTAGTGGACAAGACATCTGCACAGCAGCTGGTAAGGAAACAGGAGATTTAAATAAAATGACATGAGGGAAAATACACTTAAAGGTGCCAGTACAGAGGAGGAATTAAAGTTACAGTTTGAGAGAAAAGAAGTGCCTGGAGATATAGTAGCAGGTGAAGATCGGAGGGGGAAAAAGTGTTTGGGTGTGCATGAAGGAGGCAGAGGGCCAATCAAGAAGGATGGGGAAGAAGGGGGGATTAAAATGAGAAGGGGACTTTGATGGAATTAGGGGGAAGCATTGCACAGAGCAGTGTGAAAGAGGAGGACTCCAGGGGGGGAAGGAGACAAAGAGGAGGAGAGTTCAGAAGTTTGGGGGTTTAAACTATGGGGCAAATGAGAATAGGATAGGATTTGATAGAGGGTTGAGGTGCAGGGAAGGAATGTAAATGTCTTAAGATGCTGAAGACATGCAGTTTAAGGGGAAGTAGGGCAAAAGAGGGAAATCATTGAAAATTCAGCTGAGCCTTGAAATACAGTATGAAATCCATGACTTGTGCAAATTTCAGAACCTTCTACCAGAGCTGTTGCCAAAAATCCTTCCTCGTTTTTGTCTTTATACTGAGAGGTCTGTTTTAATACTTAAGGTGATCAAAATTAGCTGAATTTTTTATTTTTATTTTGCCTTTCTCTTGCCTTTATGTAAAAGTCTCTCAGCTATGAGCAAGTAAACGATTCTGATCATCTGAGTGCTATTTATTGGTCCCAATTTGTTTGTGAAAACCTGCCTAACTCATCCAGTCACGTTGTTCCGTTATGGTTCCTATGGTACAAAGTAATTTTTGAACAGCAGGAAAACACTCGTTGAGTGGATCTTTCTGCAACTTATGTTGCAAGCATCTGTTATAGCTTTTCGTTTTCCAAGAGTTTCCACATCTGTGCAGGTTTATACAGACTGATTGGAGCACAGTAGCACAGGGTGTCTCACTAACCAAGCATAGGGGAAAAGGATCAGCAATGACAGGGAGAGATCTTAGTGATGAGAGTGATGCTTAAAGAGACCATTAGGAAAAGGGAGGATAGGGAGGAGCTATGGGTAATAGATGAGTTAAATAAGAAGGGAGGTGCAGATAAATGAGGAGAGATCAGGAGCATTGATAGAAAGTGAATGAGGGCATGGCAAAGACATGATGAGAGGTTGGGAGGACTCAAAATAAGATGAGGTTATCACTTAAGGGAAAATTTGGAAAAGGAAAATGTTAAAAGTGTTATAGTGTACGGCAGAATGAGACCTGCTTCTATATTTCAAACTGTAAATCAAGACTTAATATGTGTTGTGCAAAGTATTCATAGCATGGACAAAATGGAAAGGGCAGAAAAAAGGCAGGTATCATTACATGGCAGCTCAGCTGTCTTGGGTACACAGGTACACTGAAAATACAACTTGGGTCATTTTGAAGATGCTTTGCTATCACTCTAATTATCATTTACTTATATCTGGGCTGAAGCTTAAGTACTCTAGGAGCTGGCTCTTTGCCATCAGCGGTACTATTTCAAGATGGCCAATCGAGCACGGCTGGAAGAGAGCAGAGTCAGCTTTTACTTGCAAACAAGCAGGGCTGTGATGACGGAATGAAAAATGACGAGAAAAGCCTTATACATGGATATCCAGAGCCCTGGCAATCCATGGAAATGTTCTTAAAAATCAAAAATAACAAAGAGTATTCTGTTTTCTACATGAGAAGGGAAAAAGGTAAACTCTCAAAAGACATATGTTGAGAAAGCACTGACCTCAGTGTTATGCGACATTGAGACGCAGGGATCACCTGCTGGTGAGCTGTAACTATGTGCTCTCTGTGCCACTCTTTCACTGTGGAGAAAATGAATTCACACACACAGAATGCTAAAAAATGTGAAGGAGAACAGAATAAAATATGAGTAGGGGGAAAAAAAAAGAAATGATTTTCTTTGAGTGAAAATTAGGTTGCCTGTTAGTTTATGCCATTTATGCTGTATGAAAAATCTGGGCTATACCCTGTCATCAACTCAAGCTTAAAGATTCAGACAAGCTCACACACAAAAGACTTACCAGTTAATCACCCTAATTGCGAGAAGTGACACTCCATTGGCAAAATATGGTGCCTCGCCTTTTATCCCAGCTTTTGCATTCCTGGTTGGGGTGCCAGCTGTTCTACTCGGGATATTTTATTTTTTGGACATCTTTTCTGTTCATTTATGTCTACTTTTACATATGTGTGGTTCCTGGGATTCAAATTTTTTTTAAAAGTCATAGAAGACCCCATATATCAGCTGCTTACAATATGGAAATCAACAACATAAAAATTACTAAACTGTTGCGCTATGGATTTCTTCAAGACAGTGCCTGCTCATGATTTTATTAATCCTATTTATCCCTCAGAAGCTGTTTTCTTAAGTTTATCTTTTAGGTCTGATGGAAACAAAGTCATAAACAAAGCAAAAGAAAACAAAACAAAAAAAACAAAAACAAGAATAAACGCGACAAACTATCCTGCTGTCATAGAGTAACATACATAGAGCAGAAAGCAAAATGCTTGTTTTTCTTTCCATGTTCACATGGGTATATCATAGATTTGGATTAAAAACTATCTCACTAAAATTTCAGGAGGTTATAAAAAAAGTGCAGTTTGTTAATTTTGCTACACCTGCAATTTGCTTTATTGCTATGCTAAATGTCTCTAATATGCTCTAAAATTCACCATCAGTTTTTACCAGATGGTATTTCATAACAAACATTGATATTCTACAATGACCAGCAGTTTTCTCTGGCCTTCCACAAAAATGGACCTTCCTCCAATTGCATGCAAAGTATCTTCTTAAATCTGGGGAAAACTATGTCAGTGTAGAGAGTTGCTGCTACTTTGGTAGCAGATCTACTTTTATGTCTTGTTTCAGATTTAGGACATGAAAAAACGTATACATTTATCATTCACAAGTTTGGTTGAATCAGGTTTTTCTGCCAAACACCTCCTTTGCTCGAGAAGAGGCACTAATTCACAATTTCTGACTTAATAAATACTTATGTCAGCATAGAAAGCCAAAACCTGAGCACATCTGATCTTGTGTTTTGTCATATGTTAGATTGCTTGCACACTTTCATATATACCAGAAGTTAAACATGCATTAAATTTTACATTATGATAATACTACATAAGCAAGCAGTGCTTGGAGTGATTCAGTACTTGCAAAACAGAATATGTAAATATCCATTTCATCTTATTCTGAATAAATGTGGTACATGTACTTCTGACCTATGACATTTACGTGCTCAGACGATGCACAAAAAAAAAACCCTTGCACATTTTTCAAAAATACAACATTAACATATTGTCAAGGTTTTCACATTGTCCTTCTCAGGCTTCACTGGCTTGATCTGCACTCATCAGTACATTAATTCTTTGCCCTCTTTATCAGCTTGCTCTCTTCCACACACACAAATTGCACAAAGTACACTTTAATTCAATGCTGTCCTCCCAGGTGTCAAAATGCTCTCCCTTCTTGCTCTCGCATCACTGAGGTAAATAACAACCTGTTTGTGAATGCGTCAGTGTGTGTGTGTGTCAGTGAGACTGTAAGGGCATTTGACACCACAGGATGAAAACCTCCCACTGTTCATCACCATCATCACTCAGCTCCGCCACTGCTTTGCTTTCATCATCACACTGAGACCAGGACACCTAGGTTCAGCATGGTCACAAATCAGAAATGCATCACCTTTGTGTGTGTCTGTTTCTCCACAATCATTATTCTTGTCAGTCTGCCGGTGTTCCTGTCACATTACAGTCAAAAGCTCCAGCCTCAACAACAGGTTAGTATGTTGGTTTAAGAGACAGTGGGAAGGATGCCCCTTAGGATCTTAAAAATCCTTAGTTCTTTGCCTGCAGTTGTTCTTGTGAGAAAGAGAGACAGAAACCCAGTTGGAGTTCAGGGAGGGTGGGGAAGAGAGGGAATTTGGCACCACAGAAGAGCCTGACTGATAGTCAAAGAGCAGGAGGCAGGTGTGCAGACTAAGTCAGATGGAGAGGAATTTTGCAGGGCTTGAAGCCATTTTACCTCAAATAAGGCAAGCAGATGGTCACATCAAAACAGTCACTGACCTGAATGATCAAATCGTAATGCTGCTGGAACTGTTTAGCGTTTGAAAACCATTTGTCATGAGCACCTCTTTCAATGCTGCCCTCTTCTTTTAGTGAGAAATCATGTGAAAAGAAGAGGGCAGCACCTTCTTCTTAACAACCATTGCCTCAACAGTGCTGAATGATTATGCTGTAATTGTTTGATCTTGGTAGAGCACAAAGTACAATAATGGCATCAGATAGTGAACTATTCTACCTTTCTTTTTTAGTTCAAAAGAAAATTGAGTTATATTTTATATGTGTTATATGTACTCAGCATATGCCTGAGTTCTCTGGATTAGTGAAGCTGTAACACTTAGTTTTCTAAGTATTATAGATATATATGTGTACACATATCACTCAACCAATCCAAATTTGCTGCTCAAATTTGTCTAGCAAATTTGAGCAGCAAGTCATTTCGAAGTGCTTTACATCGTAACACACACAAACACAAAGTTATGCAACATAGAATCAACAATCAAAGCATTACATTAAGTTGAATTCCATCATAAAATTTGTCATTGATTACGTTTCAAATACAATTCTAAACGAGTGGATTTTTAGTCAAGATTTAAACAAAGTCAGTGTTTCAGTTGTTTTACGGTTTTCAGATTTGTGACGCATAGAAGCTGAATGCTGCTTCTCATCGTTTGGTTCTGGTTCCGGGGATACAGAGCAGACCAGAATGAGAAGACCTCAGGGGTCTGGAAGTTTGATAGAACAACAACAGATCTTTTATGAATAGTGGTGCTAAGCCGTTCAGTGATCTAGGATGTGTTATTTGAGTGTTCCCTTTATTTTTTTGAGCAGTGTACATATATATTTATTCCTGGAAGTGCAGGATGAGGGGTAGGTTTGTTTCGTCTTTGAGATACAAGTAACATACAACATCTACTGTTATAGCTATATTTGTATCTATATAATTGTACTTTTTGTTTTAAACGTCTCAACGTTGTACATTACTGGAGATGATTCATTTAAATTAAAAATACTTTGCATGCTGGCTTGTAAAGCCAGTGCTGGGAGTACAACAGAAATGCAAAGGGAAAGATCTGACAGATTTACTATCGTATCCCTCCTCATTTTTTTCTTTTTTTCCTGTGTCTCCTAAGGGCTCATTGGGCAATAAATAGATAAACAAGTTATTTATTGCTTCTTTATCAGTGTAAACAAACAAGAAATGAATACAAAACACCTGACCACAAGTAGATATCTGATCGATGTGTCTTGACCAAATGATATGGGGTCTTTGGGATGCCTCATCTGTTCAGTCTGACCGCTATTGTTGCTGCTGTTGTCATGGAAGAAACTGTTAGGGAAAGGCTTGAAGATTTAGTGCCTTTGCTCTCACACACTCCATGTACATATGCGTGTGTGTGTGTGTGTGTGTGTGCAGCTGCCCTTGAGGCGACTGTGTGAAGTGAGATTCAGTGCTTTTATTTCCTGTCTGATTAATGTTGTGATGTTTGCTTTTGCGCTCACCATCACATTATAGTAAAGGGGAAAGAATCCAAACTACTGCGTGCTGTTTAAGTACAGATTTGTACGACTTTGGTTGTAAGACAACATGCAGTGATGCTCTGAAAAAGCAGACAAAGAATAATTGACTTCCAGTCAATCTCTGACAGAAAAAAAAAATGTTATGAAGAAGGTTCTTGGGTGGTTATTATACTTCTCTCTTGTATGTTGGAGATCAGATGCACATATTGTAATAATTTTTGAGTTTCTGATTTTGAATTGCTCTTTTCATTGGGCAATCAGGGTTTGCTTCCTACCTGGAGGCATTCATGAATTTTAAGGCACATTTAGCAGGTTAGACAAGTCAATGTTATGACTTGTAGACATTTCTGTTATTGAAATTGTATCCGCATCTCATTCTATTCCTTTATGAATATTTTTCTTTTATGTCTGGCTATGCTTGCACAGTGGGATTTTTTTAATGGGACCTGCTTAAATGCTGAACCAAAGGATAATAATAGACTAAAAAAAGGGAAAAATATGACTGATCATTTTCATTTAGTGCATATTTTACTCAGTTTTGAAGTCATTCTGTGATTGCTGCACTCTTTTGATCCACATATTTGTTGTTGATCAGATGTTTGAAAAGAACACACAAAGCAATCTGCCACACAAAAACAGATTGCTGTACATCCTTGCGCAACTTTCAATTAATGTCTGAGAGCATGTTAGCATGGAAATATTACTGTGAAAGCTAAGATTACTAAGCCATCTTGTTTTTCTTGCCACACTAAAACTCAAACTTTGAAAATTTACATATCACTTTTTTGAGACAAATTTAAAATCCAACTGCAATGATACATGTAATTGTTAAAAAATTAAAGCAATGATTCAAGCTATTGCTAACATTTTATTGGGACAATTGTTTTGACCCTTAGATGTAGGACCTAAAACCATCCTGTGTTTCATTTGTCCCATTTGAAAAGTTCAAAATTGTTTCCCAGCAGTACCATCCTCAAACAGATGTCAAGTCCATTCATAATTTAACTCTAATGGAATAGTTAATGTCTTTGTGTTTGCTTCAATTGCTTTTTTCCAGCCCCTTTTTCTTCTCCTCATTTATACTGCATGAGTTTAATTCTAACCGAGACTCAATCAGCAATAGAAAATTTATATTTTCAGATGCTTAGGAATTAAACGATTAAGAGATGTATATTTCATGAGGCCTTCTGATGTAGAGAAAGGTTGAAAACTCTGCATAAACACTATGCAAAATGGAAGTTCTGGAATTGATAGTCCTTCAGGAGGTGATTTTGATCAATATTGTGTTTGAAAAGTAGGCCACAAAGCAATTTACTGGTACCCAGGGTTAATGTTGCTTAGACATTATTTTGCTTTAGTTTAAAATAGAGCTGTCAACATTAAAGCGTTAACACCTGCAATTAATCTGAAAATTTTAACATGTTAATATTACATAAGACAGATTAATCGATCTATGTATTTTTTTTTTTTTTACGTAAAAGCCTTTCTTCAAAGAGGGTTACTTAGTTCACAGGTAAGAGAGCAGCCAACGACAGCAGCAATGTAACAAAAGTTAGACTTTTTTTGATTTTTATTTTATTGCATTGTTACAAAAGAAAGTTGTACATGCACAAGCTCAATTTCACATGCCTGAACTGCTGAGATCACTCAGCTGGATGAGGAGACGTGTCTGTCTTATCGCACAAGTTCCATAGGAAATAAATGGAGAGGAAATTTCTAAACTAACATTTAAAACAAAATGATTTCCATGAGTCCTCCTGATTATAAAAACTTGAAAAGGTTAGAATGTTTGGTTCCAGACAATAAAACATTTTCTTATGTATATTTGTTTAAAACGTCCATACAAACGTCCAGGCAGTTTTTGTTATGGGCTCCATGGCCAGTTACCCAGGACAACAACAGTAACTAAAAACTAGAAAATAAAATAGCTCATCTGTCAGTTGTCTCCTGAACAAATTTACTGCAACTTGTATGAATGTGTAGTGAAGTAAATTTTTCTTAGTTACAGTTGAGTGCTAGAAAAATTATATTTCCTACTACGGAATGGTGCTCCTTCCCGGGGCACCATTCCGGGAACAATCACCGTTCCTGGTGATTGTGGCTGTGTGGGTAGAGTAGTCGTCTTGTGATTGGAAGGTTGTAGATTAAATTCAAGCTTCCTACTCACACGTGTTGATGTGCCTCTGGGCAAGGCACTTAATCCCAAATTGCCTACCGATCTGCATATCGGTGAATAAATGTGTGCACGTTTGTGAGTGCAATTGGGTAAATGTGACTGAGTGTACATAAAGCGCTTGAGTGTCAAAATGACTGGAAACGCACTATGTAAGTTTAATCTATTTACAGTTTCCATTCCCGTAGCACCATTCCTGCACAAACCATGACTGCATGCATATTTATATGTCAAGCTTTGAAAAGTAAGCATTGTGATCATAGCGTTAGAGTGAGATTAATCTGGTTACATTTTTAAATCAGCAGCTTTACCTCAAGTAAAACGTACTGTTCAATTCGACTAAAATCAGAATGGCTAAATTGATCCACTGTGGAAAAAAAATGGCAATAATGTAGGCCTAGTATTTTTTTTTTCCCATGGTCCATGGATAGTACTTCTCTTCACACAATGGAGACGTCACAGTTCCTTTTGTACACTGCATAGTTTAGCACTTAACCTCCATCCTGTAAGCTGCAGACTGTGCAAGACTAATTACTGCAACAGACCTCTGAATGTGGTAGAAAACAGACTTCATCCTGTGCAGCTCGGTCATTAATGGAATTAGAAACCCGAAACCTAAACACATGCACAGCTACACACACACATCCATATTTTTTTTCTTCTTCTGGTCAATGAAATAAGAGTTTCCAGTGCCTTAATGGATCGGGCTTTCACAATTAGCACCTTCGTGGATTCAAAGGCTAAACTTGGTCGAACTCGAAGGCTAAATGGGAAGAAAGCAAATGGCACATGGTTAATTGTGTGTGACACTCTAAAGTAAATACCACACCTCTACCAATTAGTCAACACACAGGCAGGTTGACATTTAATTGTATGACTAATTTAGCACTGACTGGAACTTTTTTGACTCTAACAAAACGGTGTACTGCAGTTCTTTCTTTTTCTTATATGTGCAGCATGTTTCATTTTGGCCAGCGCACTGTTATGTTTGACCTATTACTGACCTGGAAATGAACTCTCATTTTCTCCAGCAATCCAGATACTTAACCTTTTGTTCAATGCATGTAATAGAAGGTAAATTCTTGTTCCACAGTTCAGCTTTCTCACACATGTTGTTAAAAGTCAGTTGTGTTTTAGGAGTCTTTCCAATTAAATGGTCGGAAAGATGTAAATAACTAAAATGAACTCATTTTTTATTTTTTTTTAGTTGAATATTATTTATAAACCCATTTAAATTTCCCAGGCACAAAGATATTTAGATCAGGTGTCATTTGTAACCCTTTGAACTAACATGGGGCCAATCATCTCCCCTCACTATCCATGTATAATCCAACACTATCACAGTCAGTAAGGATGGCATCTTTTTGATTTTGAGGGACAACTGCAATGATGCATTATTATGTTGTGACAGTATTACATAAGAAATGATCTGTGAAAAAATCAAGCTCCTCTGCCTTCTCCTGAACTTCTATCGAAATATGCTGAAGTCCGTCTGAACCAATCAAAGCCAGGAAAAAGGTCTTAGCATTGTCAATCACCCTCATGCATACCCTGATCAAGATTGCCAGTTTGTTACACCTTTGCTAATGGTGGAGAATCTTCACAGGAAAACTGTTCATTCACATTTATGGCAGTGCCCACTCTTTGGAAGGAGTTGTAGCATAGCAGACAGCAAGCAGGAGGGTATGAGCAGTACAAGTTTTAGAAGGTAGAGGAACTTGTTTGTTTTTTGTTTTTTTCAAAGACTATGTCTATGTATTATACTGTCATGATGTAGTGACAATTCTACCAAATATGGAGAAAGCTATTTTTATAAAAGTTACTTAATTTATGTGCTAGTTTGCGACATCTGCACTTCTCTTGGCTTGAGGTGGATTCAGCATCTTAACTGGCATCCTGTTTAATTTTTTTCCAATCTGTTTTCCGTAGGTGCCATCTTTGACGAGTCAGCACGGAAAGATGATGAAGTCTTTCGTCTCGCTGTGGCAGATCTCAACTTGAACAATGAGATCCTGGAGACAGAAAAGATCACCTTCTCTGTGGAATTTGTCGATGGAAACAACCCTTTCCAGGCTGTTCAAGAAGGTAGGAATAACATATGGCAAAAATGTTCTAAAAGGACAATTTCATCTGAGGGACAACTACCTCAAGAAGGTAGTTAACCTTGTACCCGTTTGAACAGGAATAAAAGCTCAACATAGCCAAATGTTCAAGCCACTCTTAAATGTTTTTGCTTCAAAACTCCTAGGCTTTATCATAAACTTTTAAAATCGTCTGGGAAGATACTTTTTGGGTTTGGGAAAGTCGCTCAAAGTTTTCTCTAGGATCTGGACATCAGAATGATCCTTTCACAAGACCTGCTCACCAGGTCACATGGTGAATTAGTTCAGAACAGTGCTGATTCATTCAGTGAGCGACTTGCATGCTGTTAATCAGCATTAACGGCTCAGGTCCAGATATCCCTTGTTTCGTGCCTCCTGATTTCCCACTGCACTGTGCCATTCATGCAACATGAAAGGATCACATCCTGGTTTGCAACTACATGGGCTGTGGCTTTGTGTCACTGTGTGAATGGATCACATCCTGATTCAATAATTTACGTACACTGTAGTGTTCACAAAGCGCTGAATCTTCTTTTTTTTTTTTTGCTTGCTTGCTTTTAGACAAGAACTACACTAATAGTAGCTATAGAAATCTAATAAAAGTTGGAGGGTTTTTTGTCACTGCGGGAACGACTGTATCGCAGGAAAGCCTTCTGGACTGTTAGCGCAGTGTGTGAACAGCACACATTCTGATTGGCTGTTCAGTGAATGTGCTGGTGTGGGACTGTCTCTCTCATTGGGTAAATCTTTATCACATTTTGTGACATCACACAAGTACATCCAACCACCCCACTGACACTGACCCATCTTACCTGCAAAATGAATAAATGAGTTGGTGCTCAATGTGTTCACCTCAAATGTTTCATTCATTGAACAGACTGTTCCTGAACAACACAACACTGACATAATACTACTTTGAATAAAAGTCTTACTTATTACATAGAATAGACTGTTTAAAGTAACTATCTGATGACATTTATTTATAAATCGATAAATTACTATTACCCCAAGCCTATTTATTCGTTTTAGTTTTTCATATTACAATAATTATGCATTGCAAAGTTTCACCGGCAGGTCGTACCAAAGGCTGTGTTGCTCAAGATATATTTTCGATCAACCTTTCTCAAGTGTGGATGGATTCAGAGCATTTAGGAGGAATAAAAATGTTGAGCAGCATGTATGAGCCCAAACTATTGGACTTGTTTTTGCCAGTGTGACTGATGGAGATAAAGTGACATATATTTCACGTTTTTCAAATTTGTCTTTTTATTTTAAAATGTGCAGCGGATGTTTTTCTGATGTTTTCTTTGCTACCACTCACCAAGGACACTCGTTCTTCTTCTATCCCCTTACATATCATACTGTTTAGGCAACAATTAGTAGAGTTAGTTTGAACTTTTTGGCTGATTAGTGTGTAAATTAAATTCTTTGAAGTTTTAAAAAAATCTGTATTAGATGTTTGACATAAATGTATTAATCTTTGTTGCATGAAGACACAATTGTGTGTAGCACAGCTTTGCTCTCAGTCAGAAAAGTTCATGGATATGCTGCATAGAAAGCTCCAAATGTGAAAATTTCAGTAGATCACTCCTATTTATCACCAACTAACTGTCATGCATTTTTTAATTTTTACATTTATAAATTGGATATAATTTGTCTGTAATGTTGCTTAATAAATTATTTTTACAATCTGGTGTTTTAAAGGTTAATTATTTGATTGATACAATTCGGTGTTTGTAAACTGAACCGGCAGTGGTGCTGTGCCACCATATAGAAGACTTGACATTAACGATGTGTTATTGTGAATTAACATATAGATAACTCACATTAACTTTGTTTTCTTTGAGGATTGTAGTTACTTACATACATAAAAGGTCATGCAGTCATTAGCATTTGCTTTGCATTCATGTTTGCTGAAATATCTAGTCATAATTGGCTGCAGATTTACAAAAGTGGTAGCTTATTACATATTCATCATTTGGGGATCTCTGACACTTTCTTTGTGAAGTAGAGCTGAAGAAGTGTAGGTTGGTTCTGGATTAAGGAGGAGATCACTAAGCTTACAAATAGGAAATGTAATTATGCTGCAGGAAAAGATCCAAATCAAGAAAATACTCAGACATATCATAACTAGATCTTATTATTCCAGTCAGTCTATCTGGTGTAATGAGGTAAATAAGGCAAAAATATATGATCAAAAGCATTTATTGTGATTTGTGTTTTCGTAATCCTTAAATCGACATATGAACTGTCCATCTCTTATGTTCATAATATTTCCAAACTTCCAGGGCATTGTATTCATTTTTAGCTAATTTTTTTCCCCTTCTTTCCTGTGTTCCTATTCTTTAAAGATAGAGAATATGACACACTGAAATGGTTCTTGCAAAATCTTTCACGCATAGTAAATCACAAAGTGCAACCTTTCAGATGTGCTAAGTCGTCTACACAGAGGGTCTTCATTTTGACTAAATGGCTCATTTATTTTAATGACTTCCAGGCACAATCACAGTTCAGTGTTGCTTTCTGTTACATGTTATACATAAAATGTGATATTAATCATAACTGCAACACAGTTACTTTTAATAATGGGGGGATGATGGAAACTGAAAGAAGGATCTCTACAGGTGCCAGTGGTTTGGTGCTTTATGAAGTATTTATTTAGTGAAGATCCAGAATATCCATTATATTAAATTTGATAACTACAATGACAAAAAGAAAAAAAGTATAAACTGACCTTGACATTACTCTACTAAATTTTTATTTGACACCCGAAAATGTTCTGTTTAAATAAACAATTATCTGCACTCTGTCATAGGTACAGCTGCAACAGAAATATTTGACCTCCCAAAGATTTTAAATATTTATTAGTTTCATTTCCTCCTCAAAGCACTATTCTGCTTATGAATGACTACTACAAAAAGCAGAAAATGCATAACATTCATGAACTCCATATTAAATGTTAATTTTGATTCAGTTCTATTGGTATGCATAAATCCCAGCCATAAAAATAGAGCTTCCCCAAAAGCTGAAAGATGGGAATGTTAATTTCCAACCATTTTTGTCAAAGAAAGACAAAAATATTCTAAGGAAGTTCAAAACCTATTGGTCAGCTACCTGACTAGAAGATAGCCCAACAAATCCACAAGGGCTTAAATCATGCAAAACAACAATTCTGATCACATCTCCAATCAAAGCAAAGTTTGTTTGTTTTCTAGTGTGACACTATCTTTCACCACATTTAAATAAAAAAATAAAATAAAATTTGGGATAGGATTTAAAGATTGCAAGACAAAATGAGCAAATATTCCAGTAATGGTGATGTAATAAGCTTGTAGCTGCCTAATGAAAACTATTTTCAGAGGTTGTAAAATATAAAAAATGCTCCACAAAGTACTGAAGCTGTGCATGAACACTGCTACACATTAAGGACATTTGTCATTTTTATTTGGATCATTTTTATTGCATATTCGTTTGTCAAAATAACTCAATGTATCAACAAATACTTTTAGTTTAACTGGGATTTAAGTCATTCACTGCTATTGTTATTCATCCACATCGCTATGTTTCTGCATGCTTGTGTGTACAACACATTCTCACCACTGCATGACACATAATTGTGGGTCTGCTCTTGTCACTTATGCTCGCATTTTACTTCCTGCACCATATCCCTTTGTTTTCATGGCTGGCGCAGCCTAGACGGTGCTTGTGGAGCAGGTGGAGCTGTGTGGTGTCTGTCTGTATTCATGTCATTGTGTGCCTGCTCATGTCTCCATCGATTAAACCAGTAAGAACCACCTAATTGGATAACAGTCTATGTAGAGGTGGGGGTGAGCAAATGGAAAGCATAAGGAGACCACAGGAGGGAGGGAACTCAATAGTTTTCTTGCCTTATTTTTCATCTCAACTTAGTCTTGACATTCAGCGCCACCAGACACTTCAGAGCATGCTGCTAAAGACATGTGTTGAAGTTGAACATTTTAGAGTTTCCCTGCTTAATATTTTATTTTTTCTAGAAATAGGTTGTGTTTGAACGTATGTCATTGACAATTAAGTGTAAGTAACTCTACCTATTAAAATACAGATAATTTGCATTTAATTCTAACTTTTGTGAAGCATATTCCATTTTCAAAACCTATACTTACATCGTCATGCCGTGGTATGGAGGTTTTTATTGACTGATACCTATAAATTTAATTTAATGTGGTAAGCATGATTTAAATCTTTATATTTGCTAAGCATAAGAATGCTGATTGGTGTTTTACCGCTTTGCTCTTTTAAATGTGAAAATTGTTAGTGTCAAAATTAAACTAGATTTATAGAGTAAAATAATGTACATTTACCTACTCTAAGACATCCCAGCCATATTAATGTGTCTGACTAATAATCTGGAAGGGAATGACACCAGTAGAATTTTAAAACTAGATATTAAAAGGTCCTTGTAAGCATTGTCTGCTTGCATCTATCTCAATCAAGAGACATCTAATGCTAATTATGAGCAGGGCCTTATAGTCTGACATTTGAATGATGAAAAAACAAAGAATAAAGGTGAGCTTATTAAAAATTCAAAAGACAATCAAAAAGAGCTTCTGCATGGACAGGAGACACTGCCAGAAAGATAACCCCATCAGCAGTAGTCTTTAGCATTTATGGACTGAGATGTGTAATGGAACAGTTTTCTAATGCACTCCTCATCTCTTTTATTTTGGTCCCATTTACATGGATCTGGTTTTCACTGAAACCATAAATTTTTTGTTTTGCAGATCAGTTGCTTGTTTGCACGTTTCCAGTTATAAGAGTCTCTGACACTGACACTTTTCAAAGCCTGGTCTCAGATTGAAACTTTTTGGGAATACTCCCACAGAAGTGTGAAACATATGCAGAACACACGGATGCAGGACTCATTTTACATGTCCAAAGGTTCCAGATAACGGTTAAAGAAAAGGCCATAGCATTGTTCTATGTTTGCTAGTTAACACATCTTCTGACACTGAATATATATCCCTCATAAAACATGAGGTCAGCATATTGGAAACAAGCAAAATCTGACTGGTAATTTGTCCATTCTGGAGCAACGGCTGTTGAGTCCAGAGCCATCAGCCTGCCTCATTCATAACTCGAAAAGTTCTGAGTTCCTCAAACAGCACCACAACAGTGGATAAAGCTGAAGAGTCAGGCCTAGTCCCTGTGTCTGCACAATAGGGGGAAACTCAGGCTGAAGTTAGCAGTACAACCTGAATCCTGACTGTGTAAAGACTATATACAGGGAGAATACAAGCAATACTAATCGCTTGTATTCCCCCAGCAAGACATGAGGTGAAGCAGTACATTGTGGAAATAAAATGATTTGTGGGTTTCTGACTCCTTAACCAGAACTTTCTGAATCATTTTTTGCTATAATTACAGCAACAATAATTTGGGATTTGCCTCTAGACCAGTGGTCCCCGGGCCACGAATATAAAACGGAAATAATTAAGTATTTCCGTTTTATGTATTAATTGAGTCTGGAGGATCTTTTATTTTGAAAATCCTTTAACCGGATTCTGGGATATGTAAACGTTACCATAGCGACCAGAGTCAGAGAGCGTTAAGGCAGTGGTTAAGACCAGATGAGAGGAGTGGAGCTTGTGAGTTTTGGGTTTGGTTCACACGGTACGATTTAAGGATTGTCGGCCGATTTTTCCAAACCTCTGTGACCAAAGTACCGATAAATGTCCGACAGGTTCGATCGGTTCGTGTTTCCAGCCACACGGCAGGAACAACACACCACAAGAACCGATTCCACACACGAACATCTCGATTCAAGAAGACAATCTCGATTCACGAAAACAATCCAGTAACCCCCCCAGCATACCATACGTTAACTTTGAATAATCAAACCCGGATTAGCATCTAGAAGCAGCAGTGATAGTTTATGGACTCATTTTAAGCGATAAAAGGCGTTTGATAAAATGGAGCAGCTGCTCTATTTGCTGCATTATGATTTGGTGGTGAGTTCTGTTTTTTCGTAGTTAACATTTTTAACTGAATAATCATAACCATATATGGTAAACACACTGACCTTTACATTTCCACGTATCACCTCCGATGCCCACCGGACTCTCAGTTGCCATGTCAACTGTTTGGGATCAATTTCCGTTCTTACGTCACCGCGCTTTCTGATTGGCTGCCTGTCACATTCAACGGGCTGCGTTCTGCTCAGTCAGGGAAAAACCCCACAGGCTGCGGTCATCGGGCCAAGACAACGTAGAATATGCCTGATTTTTTAGATCGGGCATGTTCAACACACCGCCACGTAACACACCGCACTCTGCAGCACGTTGTAAGATCGTCATAAAGGAAAAAATGCGGGCAAAAAAATAAAGACAAAAAAGGATTTAGCAGGAACACCAACATGCAGAAGCATTATCTGACGGTCCCCACAGATTCTTGATTCTAAAATGGACTTTATTTGAAGCTTTGACTGAAGCAGTCTGACAAGAGTATGCTTTCACCAAGAATGAGAGGCTTCACCCTTACGTCTTACATCTCCTGTAGTCTCCAAAAACGTTTTCTGAGATGCTTGATTACATGTGCACACCACATATTTCAGATTTATAGTGCTATTTTTCTATGTTGTGGACATGCACTACTTGAGACAGTGAAATCCATTGCAGTTTGTGTTTGTAATGTGACAAATATGAAAAAGATTTGGGGCTTTGTTGTCTGGATTACGTATGTTTCAATTTAAGGGCTGTTTCCTGAGCTATTCTTAACTGGCTATTATTATCAAATATTGGAGTATTATTCAACTCTTTAGCAAAGACAGTGATAATGTAACAGTGATGATTTTTTTTCCTCAAATTCAACAAAATTGCCTTTCTTTTGTCTACTACTTTTTCATGCAAATTTTACAAGACAGTTACTTGAATTTCTTCTTTGGTCAAGGTTCACAGGCATAGGTGAAGCTTTTAAAAACATATTTCTGCATTTTCATCAGAGTATAAATTAATTTGTTATTGGAAGGAAACAAAAACTTCTTGGTTGTCAGGCTCAAATTTGCTGAAGAAGAGTGTTATTTATAGGATTTCCTGATGCAGTGCTTTAACCAACTCTCTCTGATGAGTCTCTGAGTTGTCATGAATATTTCATTGACATTATTTCATTTAATTTTAATTAACTCAACAAGGATGCAGTGTCCTCCAACTACAAGCTGCATTCAAACTTGTCAATTCAGAATAAATGAAGATGTTTACTGGTGCTGGTGAAGTTAATTAAGGAAAAGATTTAATTTTAAGTTATTAAATGACGCACTTCGAGAAAGGTTGGCCTTAAAATGAATAATCGTCTTATGTATGTCTAAGTGGCCCCACTCCAAATTTTTTAATATTTAGTTTATTTCTACTTTGTTATATATCTATAGCCATTGGTTACTTTTCTCCATGTTCTTGTGTTAGGCAAGGAAAGTACATCAAAGGGAACAATTCAATATACAAAGAACAAAACAAGTTCTTGTAGAGTTCAATCCCACAAGTACAAAATAAGGGACACTGACTCATACGTGGGGTTTCCTTGAAGACTGTGGTTTTGTGTGTACAGGTTTTTTGTTCTGTATATTTAACAGTCAGTTCCCAGACTATGGCTGGAAGCTGATGAGTCATAGACAGTCACAGATGCTAAATGGAACAAACTGGCAAGATGAAATTGGTGTTAAATGAAAGAAACCGCCTTCCTTTACTGCTGATTCAAAATCCAGTTTCGATATTTATTTTTGAACGTTTCAGCACATGAAACAGTGATGGAGTTAAAAGTAATTTCCATATATATGTGTATATATGTATGTATTTTTGTTACATATCTGGACCATCACTTCCATTCAGTCACAGAACGCCTCCAACAACTCTGCTTATGTTGAACTTTATCTGAAATTTTTCTACACATTATTTAATCTATAATTTCAAATTTGAATAAATGTTTTATCTTGCAGAACTTGGCCTTCTTAATGCTTTCTTTCCAAACGTATAACTCAGGATATTGAAATCTTATACTGAAGTTATGTGTTAAAGAAGGTGAGTGAGCATTTTGTGCATCATTAAAATGTTTTGCCTCTCTTCTCTGTTCCTGGATATCTTTTACATGTTTGATGGAAATGCATGTTGCCATTAGCTGCAATAAAGTATTTGATTTGGCAGACTATTTCAGCCAGAAAGAGCAACAGAGAATACCATGAAGTACCTTTCATGTTTTGGCCTTCTTACTTTATATATATTTATATATTTATTTTCCTAAATGCATAACTAAATGAACACAGCTTTCTTTACCTATTCTTATCCACCAGCATAATCTCTCCTTCTTGCTACTCTGGTCAAGCTAGAATTTCACAGACTTCCTGTTCTTATATCTTTGTCTTCTAAATCAAGTTTTCCCGATCTCGCTCTTCAAATTCCCACACTTCATTTTTTTTTTGTCCCTCACTCTATTAAGTGATGAGTTGAAATAATTCAATTAACCTCCTTACTAATCGAAATTGGGTGCTGGTGGTAGTCAGCAGGGAGTGTCCATGGCAACACTGACATTTTACAAGAGGCAATGTGATGCTATTTTGCGTGTGTGTATGTGTATGTGTGTGTGTGGGTGTGTGGGTGTGTGGGTGTGTGTGTGTTGGAAGTTCAGCAGCTGACAGCTGGGGACAAACCAGATCCAACCAGCCTTTCAGAGCTTTCAATAATGAGTGAATGTGCATGTCTTGTGTGCTCAGTTGGTGTTGGTTCTGCTGATTCGGTGTTGGATATAAAATTTCATTTGAATGGGAGTCAAAAGAAGATCTCCAAGAAAAGCGTTACTTCCTGCTCCTGCTGAGCATTGACCAGTGGACAAACTGCCTCCTTCTGTATGGCTGCTTGGCAGCCAGCGTCCCCTCGAAACAGCAGAATATTCCTTCACAGTTGAAGAAAACAGTTGTTTTCTGGTTTAGCTTCTCTTTTTAGAGTCCTGCATTTATTGAAGAAAGGCTACATTACTGTTTTCTTTGGAAAATGTTAGAAAATTAGCTGGGGTAATAAGATTATGCTGCAAAATGATAATGGCTGGCAATAACCGATGAGACATAATCTTCACCCTTAAATCAGAAAGCTGACTGGTAAAACCCCAAACGCTCATAATTCACACAAAGCATTAAAGTTGTTTTAGATAAATAAAAATAAGCTTTATTCATCAATTGCAATTGAAAGTTAAATGCCAGTTTACAGACTACCAAGCTCAATGAGTTAAATCTCATGTAAATACTTCAATATTTTTAAAAAAATAAGTTGAAATACAAAGTAGGAGTAGTTAACAGCTAAGCAAAAATTAAGGATTTTCAATAGAGTGTTGTTGGGGTTAGAAAGTTGAAAGTATGAGCGATGTTTGAATCTCATAGGGAAGACTAAAGACAAATTAATCAAAAAATAAGTAATAAGCCATTACTTAAGTTTAAGTAATGGCTTAAAAATAATCTAGAATGTGTTGAGAAGCAGTGAAACATTTAGCTTTTCTACACTTGTAATGTGTTTTGATTAACTAAAACAGTTGAGAATAAATTTTTAAGGTTGTCAATCCAGTTTCTGAATGAAATAAATACTCAACTTGCTATTCTGCTGCAACACTCCTTGCTGTTGTGGGAGAACATGACAGCAAGTTTTTCTATAGTACATTTCTAATCTATTTACAATTATCGCTGATACTCGATGCTTTCGGGATTGACCAATTAAAATATAGCCCTTCTCAGATTCCTTTAAGTGGTGCTGATGGTCTTAGCAGGAAGAGGGGCCCCTGTATCAAATTCTGCTCAACGTTGCAGCAGGTCTGCATGAAGAGCTAAATCCGCTGCACCTGGACATCTTTCTGCTGGATGCAGAGGGAGGTTTTAATTTATGAGGCACTAGTAGAGAGCAAGCTTTTCCATTTCCTGACTGTTGAGTTTTTACTTTAGTGAAATGCATAAAAGTAAACTTGAGAGATGCAGACTGTGACGGTGTGTGAGGTGGCCAGCGTGCAGCAGTGTGATTGTTGCGGGCTGCCATGTTCGTTCCATGCTCAATGCATCATCTACAAACCCGTCTTTCAGGACTGATTCTGCTCTGTCGGTGAAACCCTGAGTGGAGCAGAGACGCATTCAGGCATGGAAAACTAGTGTTTTAAAAAATATATTTCAAACAATTTCATTTATTTATTTATTTATTGGTTGTTTTTATTACAAATAAACACTTAGCCAGGTGGGGGGCAGGCAGAGACCCTTCCTGTTGAACAGGAGGGATCCCAGAATTGATCCTTGGGATACTCCACATGTGACTTCTGTCTACGCCAATAAGAAGTTATCTATGTTCACAAAGAAGTCTTTGCTTTTTAGGTAAGATTAGAATCAATGAACTACAATGCCAGAGAGCGTAGCCTGGTTTTCCAGTCGCTTTAATTTTTATGTGATCTACAGTGTCAAATGCTGCGCTGGGGTCCAACAGACCCAACATAGTTTTTTCCAGTGTGCATTTATGTGGATTCCATTGAACACTTTGACAAGGACCGCCTCACTACTGTGGGGAGCATGAAAGTAAGACTGAAAGACGTCCAAGTGGTTTGGTCATTGTTGAGAATTATTGCTTTTTCAATAATTTTGGTGATAAATGGAAGGTTAGAGATCGGCCGCAATTCTGCTGCTATCTGGGAAAGCATGTTGGAAAACTGGTCATAAATATATAAGAATATCTAGGAGGAATACTGTTAGGATCATATTAGGTGCAGAACATCTAAGAATTATATTTTAAACTAAAATTAAATTGGATTGTAATACTTATGGTTACCTCTGACTGAATTGATATATTCAACCTTTTTGTACACATTTTTAACACTATTTTATCTTTAAATCATTAATAAATTTAAAATTAACAATAAAACAGTTTTTTTCTATGTTTTAAAGTTCCTGATACTATTTAAAGGCAAATTGCTACATGAGTTATACACATTTGAGAAACCATCAGCAAAAACTGCTAACCAAATTGCCATAGTAAAAAGATAAACTACTTTTGAAATGGCAGATATGTCTAAATCATGAGGGTGCAGCTGGTTGGGCGATAAGGAAGAAGGGAGAAGAAAGGGTTATCAGGGGTATTTCAACTGTTTTCCAAGCAATTATTAGAACCATTGCTGGCAGTTTCCCCAAAGGATGATTGCACACATGCCCATAATACACACATTCAGAAATACACAAACAACTAAGTGCCAGGGTCAGGCAGGTGAATGAGGGAAGGAGTGAGGTGTGAGATTCACTTTAATGAAAGGGCCAGTGCAGTGGCACAAGGTATAGATAAGCCTTTAAAGAGACGGAAAGGAAGAGAAAGATAGACATACGGAGATGAAATCAGAGAATGTGAGGTGCACAAAGAGTAGGAATGGGAAAATGAGATAAGCCTCATCCTCCGGTTTAGAGGGAAAGTATGGGATGCAAAGGTACAAAAGAACTATACTTTGGAGAATGAGCTGCTTAGTTTGAATTTCACCCTGTAGAGGACCTGTTACCTTTCAGTGTTCACAGAACAACAAAAATTCACCTAAATGACATTTGAATTAGCATATGTATATGTTCTGAGAAAATGGATCAATTCAGAATAACTTGCTCAGGGGAAAAAAATTAAACACATTTTTAAGAATCCAGCTCCAATCAGTTTACAATTAAACACATTGTATTTACTGTAACCAACTGTAAGTCCTGGCACAACCGTTCAGAAAAAAATAGTGTTTCTGCTTCTCAGCGCTTGAGTCTAAATAATTTCTTAGGATTACATTGTATTGGTGAGGATTTTGGGTTTTAATTTAACATGGTATGAAAAATTGCATAAAAACATTTCAAACAAAAGAGATGTAGAAGTGGATAAATCTCTGCGGGCAGTTCCTGTCTCTTCCTCCCACCGCCAGGCATACTCAGAGTCACACAGGCATAAAGGGCAGTGTTTATAGACAGGAGAAAGCACTTAGTTCCTCCTTCACACCTTTCAGCCATGAGGTCTTCCGAGAGTCAGAAAGAGAGAACAAGAGACACGAAGAAATACAGAGGAAAGACAAGTTGGAAGAGGCTGAGAGATTTATAGAAGTAAATGTATGCGTGGAAGCTGGTAGGAGAATACTCCTCTCTGGAGATGAGAAAAGATGAAATGAAGCAAAAGGAGACGAGGAAATTGTTTGAACAGGAGAAAATCTGGAATGCAGGACGTGAGGATTGACATATAAAAAGAAAGAAGATGCAGAAGGCCAGAAGAGAGATTACAAAGCATAAAAGAGACATAAAATGGGAGGAACGTTAGGTCATGGTGGTTTAAGTTAACATGTTCTGCCAGTTAGTGTTGAAATAAGAATTCATGAGTGTAAGCTCATGAATAATGGGTTGAACACATCTAATCTAATCACCATAGTGGAAGAACAGTGAAATATAGGGTCATATCAGGTCTGGAGCAGGGAGTGGAGAATGAAAGAAAGCCTTAAAATATGCTAAAAAAAAAAAAAGAAGTCCGTCATACAATAAAAAGGTCTTAAGACCACAACACCTAAATGTTGATGAGATAAACTGAAGACTTCTTGGTGAAACACAATTTTTTAAAGCCTTAGAAAAACAAGGTAAAAATTAAAAGGAAGCTGAGATTAGCATGCTGCCTTTTTCCCGTTCCGAGGACAGTAAAGGTGATGTGTAAACTTAATGGATGATTATCTTGGGTAAAAGAAAATTTCTTGGAATATTATGGTTCATAAAAGAGGAAAACAGACAAATGAGTAGATGATTAGAGGTTAAGAAAATGGTGGACAGAGATGAGGTGAAACAGTGGTTGATAGAGGGTAAGGATTTGCACATTGCCTGTGCTATGGTGCCTGCTGTACATTTGACTCCTTCATTTTACTTTCTGCATTGGAATGTTCACGGCTTCCATTGATTCATTCACATATTTTGGAATGACTGATAAGTATCGGGTGAAAACTTAGAACATAAAGCTTCAATTTTAAATGGAGTTTGAGAAACGACACTAAATTTCCTCTAATTCATTCATAATTCATCACTCTTCAGTGGAGACCACAAGCACTTAATGGAAGAGGGTTCTTTGCACCCATACTATGCTTGCAGGTTGTTTGTCCTTTGCTGCTTTTCATAATGCATTTATTTATATAGATTTTTTTGCACCTCAGATTTTTAAATTTTGGATAGCTCACGTCACAGCTTGGCTGTTACCCTGGTCTCTACAGCAGACACCACGGTTTCTGCCTTTAAAGTTTTTCAACTATAGTGTATAATGCAATCAATCAATCATTTTATTTTGGTAAATTTTCCATATCAAACACAAGAAATAACAAAGGAAAAAAACAACAACAAACAAACCCACAGTTTACCAAAAAAGAAATAAGACATTTGCTGAGATTATGATTGCTCCATTTTCCAACATGTGAAAATAATCAGATATTTTTCTCCATGAGTCAAAATAATCAAACTTTGAATGTATACATCATTTAGGCGTAGCGCCTTGTTGATAGTTTGTTGATCCCATGTCTGCTGTCAAAACAGTCTTGATCCATGGAGCCATGAATTACTCTAGAACCCTGGAGCGCCCTGGTGTGCTGTGGTACCTGGCACCAGATGTTGGCAGTAGATCCCTTAAATCCTGACAGTTGAAAGGTAGGGTCTCCATAGATCAGATTTGTTTGTCAATCACATCCAACAGATGGTCAGATGAATGAGGTTGAGGGGAAATTGGAGGGCGGATCAACCCCTCAAACTCTTTTGTTGAGCTTGTCAAATCACTGAACCATTTTGTTTTGTGACTTGGCATGTTATCCCTCTGAAAGATGGATAACAGTCACTATATTATATTTCATTATAAGGGCATACGGTGCTCCAACATTGCTTAGGTACTTGGTGCATATCAATGAAATATCAACAATGGTTTTCCAGCTGAATATTCTTCAGCACATCATACTCTCCTTCTGCGTCGAGGACTGGGGCCTCCAAACGTGGGGCGTGCTAACCCCTGCGCCACCACAGCACGCCCTGAAGAAGATTGTTTTTAGCAGTAAAAAATTAATATTTCCACTCCCAGACCAAAAAACACACATCCATATTTGCCCGGAACACCCCGGATCTGCATAAAATGGTTCGTTCCTACTTGGAGCACTTGACGGTGAAGTGTTCAGCAGCTGTAAGCAGAAGACCAGAATGACTGGGGCAGTTACTATGCTACTAAGAAAAATAAACAGGTTTCTAAAGAAATAAAAAACATAGAGAAAAAGGCAAGAGTGTCAATTCATAACCCAGTTTTTTCTCCAAGAGAGTTGGGTAAACTGTGTGAGATTATCAACCATTTAGCATAGTTAGCTTAGCTACAGACTACCGTTTGCCTTCATTTCACTACCATTTAATGACTTAAGGAAAAAAGATTCCTGGCGGCGCCTCTGCCCATAGTGCATAGGCTGAAGGAATGATGAAAAAAGGATATGTGAAGATTTTCAAGGAAAACTTCAAGCAGTCAGCAGCAAAACTGGATCTGGATCTTGTCAATTCATAACCCTGTTTTTTCTCCAACAGAGTTGGATAAACTGTGTGAGATTATCAACCATTTAGCATAGTTAGCTTAGCAAAAACACAATTGACTAGTTGTGTCAGAGGAGCCAATTATTTTGACCCTGGCAGTTTTTGTTGTAGGGCATTAAGGTAAATTGTTTTAAAAAATACTTTAAAATAATATGCAATGTTATCAATTTTAGAATAAATGGATAAAAAAAAGAAAATTTGCAACTTTGAATTTTAATAAAATTATAATCTTCCACTTTTAGTTTTTATTAAACTAATACAATTGTGTAAAACAGAGTCCACTGCCACATTTGACTTTGATCTGCTGTTGATGTATAATGGGGTCAATTTTGCAGGCACCAGGTTTTCAAGAAACCAACAAGTTTCTCTTCTGCAAAGATACACCAATTCTTGTGTCATTGTGGACAACTGTGATACTCAAAAATAGTTTGCCTACGCTCTGTCTAAAAGGAGTCTTGAAAACCAACTTCAGCTCTAGGCTTAGATGTTGGGTCATAAAACCCACCAACCAGCTCTCACATTGAGCACAGCTTAATTGAATTACACTCTACGCTGCTTTGTTCATAGTGTGCAAGTTGAAGGGAGATAAAGAAAGAAAGAGAAAGGTGGAGATATAGTGTGTGTGCTTGTGTGCGTATCCCTAAGGCATTAATACACACAGCGACAGAGCATGTGTATACAGATAGTGTTCATTAAAGTGTTGAGATTCTCATTAAGATTTGAGTAAACCATTTTGGCCACCAGTGGGTTAAACAAACATATCTGTGGAAGAAGTATCTGAGTGTGTAAACCCACAATATATCTGATTTTGTTTTATTGCCGTTTAAATTGATTTGATGTTGCATAAATCAACAATTTAGTGCATTTTCATATAAATTATTGGGTCTTCACAAGAAAAAAAACAAAACATAAATGTGGTTATGTAATGTTTGATATTTTGACAGCTGGGACTTCAAACTCCCAGTCTGGGGAATAACCGCGACACATCACTTTAAATCCTCCTGAATAAAAAATGAAAATTTAATGTCTGGTACTATTCCTAATGGGTTCTTGGGTAGCTAATCTTTCCTGGCAAACATGATAGTTTCTTGAAGTAAGAGGATAAAATAAATCCCTGGGTGTCTGGCATAGTCAGAAAATTCACCCTCAAAGTCATGGACATGACATTTAAGTGACCTTGATTAGCCTTGCCTGAATTTTAAATTGACTACAGACAAGAAAAAGACCAGTAAATTGATGATTTTCTTTTTTTTATGTTGTTGAGTTTGCATAATTCTAGCTGGTGTTAAGTTTTGAAGTTGTTTTGTTTTGATTCAAGGAATAAAATGTCTAGAGCAAAGTACATGTTGCACCAAGGCAGATAGCAAAGCAAAAATGTATGTACCACATGCGTTAACCAAATATGATAAAATTCCAACTTGATATTTTTTATATAGTTACTGTTTACTCATGTCAGACTGTTGTTGACATGCCTTGCATTTCAGTAACATGCAAGAACACTCATATTTTCCACAATAGCTATTTTCACATCTAATATCATCTAAGATTGTTCTAGAGGGTTTTTTTTCACCTAATGAACAGTCTCATGTGAGTGGAAAGAAATGAAGATGGAACCAGCTTATTGATAATTGTTGTTTATCTATAGTGTAGACAAAAGGACTGACAATGGGATTTTTTTTTTTTACATTTTTATCTTCTTTGGATAAGGTTAATTAAAAAAATCCAAGGAAACAACAATGGCTGTTTTAAAAGCTAAAACCAAAATGTTTGTAAGAAAATGTTTGTAGAAAAAGAGTAACGGTTGTGTAATCCAACCGCATCTGACCTCAAATAGATTCAGGGCTCTTACTGTTTTTAAAAAGCAGAGCTTCTACTTTGAGTGAACCGACTCTAATGCAGAAATGTAATAGGTCTTAGCATGTTGTTACTTCAGGCAAGGTTTGTACTATCTATCGTCAAAATAAACCGGCAAGTTTAAGCTTTTCTTTTCTTATGTTACTTGTCGTCTCTCATTGTTGGCATTCAGTGATCATGAAGATAAAATACCTGGCACAGATGATGACCATAGCCATGACATCAATATTTCATATTGCATAGCTGAAAAGCCGTCCAGTTATAAAGTTTGTGTTTTAATGCTTACAGCTGGATGCAGCTTCATGGTGGGTGAAATGTGTTAAAAAATAACATGGGGAGACCTGGAACCTTTTTACTTTAATTATTTGATGGTGAGTAGGAAAGACTGGATAAACATTAGATTGCTTGGACAGTGATCTTCTGAACTATTCATCTTGTTCCTTTATCCAATCTAAAATGATTGTGGAATTTCGACTTAATAAAGTGCTTCTCATATTGTGATACTCGGATGTGTTGTCTCTATGTTGTCTCTTGGGTTTTGCATTATTTCTTGGCCTTATGTCACAAAACCCGTCTTGTGGCATAAGGCTTAAGGAAGACAATTTGTTTATGGAGAGGACTGTATTTAATTTTACCCCATATTTTTCTGTATGGGCTGTACCGCCATTTACTCACATTCGACAGTCATATTTTTGGGGGAGGTTGAGGGAGGAAGTTAGACGATAAAGTAATTTTGTGAAAACCAGCTCTCTAAAGTTGTGCCCTCAGCTCACAACTTTCCTTTGGTCTTCAATTTCCAAGTTTCAATTTATCTCATTGAATTGCATACAGGATTCAGTTTCCTCTCAAACTGGGGTGATTGCTGTAATGTTTAGAAATAACATTGCTCTTTGTTTTATGTCTTCAATGAGACTAAAAATATTTCAAGAATGAATTCCATAGAATTACTGAGGGCAATGCAATATATTGATGTATAATCCCAAGTATCTAGAGAACGACCATGTCTTTTTTTCCTGAAAGTCATTTCACTTCCAATGTCAAAGGCGTCTTCAGTTTCCCATCCTTTTGGGCGGCTAAAGAAGTACAGTTGTCTTCTGTAAAAGCACTCAAAATTGCCATTTCCTGCATGACTGAACATTAGCATAAAAGCAGATGGAGTAGCCATTACAAAGTGCCAGTTATTGAAGACACTGTGGCATTAATGAAATTATGCAGCACTTAGTCAAGAAACAGAAAGTTGTGAAACCTAGAGTCCAATATTAATGCAAAATCAACGTAAAGCTTTAGCACCATATGGATTTTTTTTCTACATGGAAATAAGTATTTTTTTAAAGCATGAATAGGTAGTATATATATATATAGTATATGCCTATGCAATGGTTCCTTAAGTAAACGGATGACAACTCTTCCTTCATAAATAATAAAAACATAAATAAAAACACACTTTTATTTTGCAACTCAAGGTTAAAGAAAAGCTGATTCCCTGAGTCCCATCTCTTTCTCTCGTTCTCCTTTTACATTTGCTGTCTTACTCTCAGCTTCATGCTTCAGCTTGGAAAGATGGTGTGTACAGCATAATAATGAATTGGTCGCAGTCCCCCTAGGCTGGAGAAAGGGCCCCATTAAACTGCATTAAAACACAATAAGGCTTCTGTATGCATGTGTGTCTGTGCGCTCGCATGTGTGAATAAAAACCAATATGTCTTCTCCACTTGTCTTGCATATCATTCTCACTCTTCATTTCTCATCCATCCACCGTCTGACCCTGTGGCTCTCTTTTCACTATGCTCCCTCATGCTCCTCTGTGCCTTCACTCCCCTGCTGTTGAGCATCCTTCCTCCTTGTGCATCTCAACTCTCTGCGAGGCTAACTCCATCTTTTCGCTATCAATCAAATTAATATACGGCAAATGTTTTGATTTATGAATAATTTTGTTGATGAGTGTTTCCAAATGCAAATGGCCGAAGCAACTCTTTTCTAAAATTGTCTTGGCTGCATTATGTTTGAATCATTGTTGAGATTTGGCTGTATCTCTGCAGGTCCATGTTTTGCATCTCATGGGTTGTATGTGCACACCCTGCTTTGTAAGCGTCTTTGTTGAGGCAGATTTATATGTCTGAATGTGGGTGACTTTATTTCCTCTCTTGTGTATTTAAATGGGAAGGGATTAAGAGTCATGAATTATAATTTTCAGGCTTTCCCCTGTGCTTTTGAATCCTGATACTTCTGAAACAGAGGAAAAAAAACTAATGCAGTTCTGCTCAGCACGCAAACACACCAAACCAGACTTTAAAGTGGAATTCGTATCACCATGGGGAAAAAACAAACAAGAACCCCAAGAGTTAGAAAAAAAAAGAATATAAAAAGCTGATTTCTTGAGATCATTTCCTTCATCCCTCTAAACAAATCTGTTATTTCCATTTACTGCTTCGTCTTTGCAATGCATGAGATTATAAGCACTCTTGACAGAATCAAATCAAATCTTTGCTGCATTTACTCATCATGTTGCATTGTGGTTGCTTGTCACATTTAATTTGGATTCTGTGGCAGAGACTGTTAATGACCTCCTCCAGCTAACGGCATAAGCAAACCAATATTAAAAAAAAAAATGTCAAAAAACACATCCACTCATTTGAGAAGCGATTTGCTCTTATCATTTCAGTGCTTTTTACTGATGTGTCAGTTCGATGTCTAGAGATTTCAGTAAGCCTTGTTAGTCACTCTAAGAGAAATGGGTCATAGTTTTGTTGCTTCAGTGTCAACTATTGGATGCCAAAGACTGCAACAAATGTTTGAGCATTGTTTTGGGTGGTGGGCAAAGGGTCAAATGTTTGAAGATAGAGACCATCCATAACTACTCCTCTGAAGTAATACTCATAGTCTCATGTCTTTCTTAAATATAATAATAAATAGACAAAGTAAGTAAAACAAAACCTCCCAATGTCAAACAGGTTGATTTCCCACAGAAAATGTGTTTGTAGTCTTTCTGTAATACAATACTATTAAAAAAATATGTATTTTCTCCAAACTTCAGTCAGTTGAGACTATTAAAATTAGTTAATGGGTAGTTGTAGATTGTAAAAATAAACCAAAGCAAAACTTTGAAGGAATAGGAGCATACCTGTAGAGAAGCATATATCAAATATTGAGATTTTTTTTTCTTAAATATTTTTGGTTCCTTCAGATTGGTCTCAAAATGGAAAGTGTATCCATTAGTATCTATGGATTAATATTTAGCTACTTATTAAATTTGTTTTAACACGTCATTGTAGTTCCTCATTTGTTTCTGTCACTCGATACTCATTGTTTTCCTTTGTGGAGTTGTGATTAATGGTCCCATTGACACCAAAGATATTAACATATTTTGACAGCGATTGTGCAGCCAGACATGCATGAAAGGAAAATTCATCGTCACTCAATCATTATAGTTAATCAGTTTAATTTTAAACTGATTAACTAGTCAGTTTAAAATCCAAATTTCTTATAATGCAGTGCTGAAAACTTTAAGCATTTAGGTTTAGATCTACATTTTCCTGTTAGACATTTGATAGATTTATGAATCTGACTTATTAATTTTGACATCTGACGATATCTACTTACAAGTAAAACTGATCATTATGTTAAAACTTCAGTCACTGATTGGATAATTTATACATATAAAATCTCCAACCTGGACAACTGATTCAAAGTCCTGCTGTTTGAAACCTAAAGAGTTAAACGGTTGTGTTTGCATTTCTCTTCAATCGGAAATTAATCTAATCTTGTTTTAAGCTGAACTAAATGGCTTTGAATGGCACAAGTGTTTATTAGCTGGGCTCAGTGTTCTGCCTTTAATTATAGAAAGAACTGCTGATAAATTGTGTTTTGTGACTTAAGTGCTCTTATTCAAAGCAGATAAACTAAATAACTCCAATCTGATCACTTTAAGATTTTTTTATTTAGATATTCACAGTAGATCAAAACTATAGAGTGAAGCCTGAAGGCAAATATGCTGGTTTTACTTTGCCAACTGCAATTTTAACATTACCTTAAAAACTGTGATGGATGGTGCTAATGCAGGGAGTGTTTTCTTGGAGATTGGGAATATTTCCAAATGTATTGAATTTGTCTGTCTTGTGGGGGGAAAGCACAGTAGCCTTGTTTCTGCCAGCTGACTGGCAGTGCACATTCAATGGGTGGGATAGAGGTCATACTTCAGGGGTTTCCAAGTTTGCTATAGAAAGCAAATTTAGTAATGAATTTTACACAAGTAATTTATGAATTTCCACATGAGTATGAGACTCTTAGATTTCCCATTCCTGCTGTCAAAGGTGTGTGGCGCAATTATAAATAATTTTATTGCAAAATAATTTTAAGTTTGAAAAACATGCCTACGGCTCAGACAGTAGGATCACAGGTCAACTGTTTCTTGGTTAATCATCAGACTAAAAATATTGAAATACAAATTGAGAAAAATGTTAGATATTAAGTAAAAATAAGATAAGAAAAAGTACAGAGTATGTTTTCAATTCTACTTTTGTTTTTTGCAGTAGCTTCAAATTACTGTTGTTTCAATCACTGTGGTGATAAATGTAAAAGTGCACTGCTGTGCCCATTATGCAGTGAGATTTTCAATAAGTCCAACAACAATTTTCTCTTATGACTCTCCACGGGGTTGCCAAACTGTAACTGAGCAGTAGCAAGAAAAATGGGAATAAAAGTACTAAAATTGATTGGCAGTGATTGCCACAACTAGTCTGAAATGTATTACAATGCATTTGCTTGGATACAGTTATGTTTAAAAGCATGTTGCTGCAACATGCTTTTAATGTTTTTTACTTCACTTGTGGCTTGGACTTCATAAGGGGGAAAGACCTGTTCTGCACACATTAAATCTACCTTTTTGTCCTGCCTGGATTTGATGACATGTAGAACTGCAGCTAAAGGAAATTCTTTTGAGAAATCAAAAAGAGGCTTGTAAATATCAAATCAGATTACCAAATTAAGCTGTGAAAATATAATTCCTTTTTTTAACAGTTAAGACATGAGGTTGGTAATCTATGAATATATGGGAGATTTTTATGTTTGCAAGTGTGAGTAGTGTGTTTCCATGTATTGTGTGTGTGTGTGTGTATGTGTGTCCGGTGTTCCTTTTAACTGAAATCAATTTAAGCTGCCTTAGAGAAATCCCCAGCACTTTATGAAAAACACCAGGCTTAACAAACCATTCCCTCAAGTCTCCGTATTATTGTCTGTTTCCAGTTGCCAAGTTACCACTTATATTGGAGTTGTAGTGTTTTCATGTGGGATGCTAGGACTATGCAAAATGTAGACCAATAGAAAGGACATTCTTTTTATATCACATCAACTTGATTTTTCATTATCAGAGTAGCTAAATACAAAGTTTTGCATGACTCTTACTCCCTACTTTGCATTAACCAACTGGCACAAAATTCAGAATTAGTTTATAAATTGGTTAAAGAAATCCCTTTTGTGGAAATTTAATTAATGATTATTGTGCTTTTATTGATCCTACGGAAGGATTTGCATATTTTTGTGCCGCAAAACAGAAATGTTACCTTCTGCACATGTATCACTAACCTGTTTCCAATCTATTACATTTTCATTTTGCTAAGTGTGTGAACTGTCCCTAAAACTTTATGTTCTTAGCTGACAGAGTGACACCCAGCATGGTATTGTACTGATGTATACTCTTAAATAGTATTCACTTAATATGGTTGTAATGGGTTATTATTTAGCACTGCTGCCTTTCTTTTATATGGAAGTAAAAGGAACAGAAAATTACATTTTCAAAGATCACTGCAGACCTAGACAGACTGAAAAAGCCATTGTTTTAGGACTACAACATATTTGGAAAACCCAATATTGAGATTCAGCTTTTCAGCATTGTTGTGTGTATTAATTGTGGTTATGTTTTCATCACTCTTTCTTGTTTTCCATCATCACAATTTCATCACACCATTTTGTCCATTTTTAAGTCCTACCAACTGACCAAATATATACATTTGCATTTGAAATATAACATCCCACAACATATTGTATTCCATGATGATGTTCATAAGAAATACAATTTATGATATTAACCATTTCAGTTTTTTTTTCATTCATAAAAAGGAATTACAAAAGATGAAATATATTTTCAAGAACTTGCTTTTAGTTCAATCAACCATTCTGAACTAATAGCAAAGTTCAACAAAATACAAGCTGTAAAACTTGTTTGGAATAAAAAAAAACTTAACCAATGTTTGATGGTGAATATTTATAACCTATTTACTTCTGAGAGATATTAGACTATTTTTAATTACTGGGCAGGTATCTCAGATGATCAGTTTGGTCTCTAAGTACATAATAAAAAGGCTGAATTATTCTAATAATACAGCTACAGAAATTTGTTGGCTGATGGACAGTCAAATAGTAAAGAGGGATAAATGACCTGTCCTTGTAAAGCATTTTATCAAGAACAGAGGACCTCACAGAGCTTCACATTATATTCTGTCATTCAGGCTCACATTCTTACACTGATGGTAGCCAGCCCAACGTTGCCCTCGGGCAGTTTGACAAAGGCAAGGTGCAGAGCTTGCAGGGAATAATGCATCCACCCATCCCCCAATGCACTCCATAAAAAATGCATTTTGTGTGTGTTTGAGTTTTCATAAAAAAATAAATAAATACAACAGATGGTTCAATGGAGAGTTTGCTTTGCAGCCAAAGCAAAGAGGCATATTTGAGTTAAGGAAAATGCCTGTTTTGAAGCATTCCACCAACTTCTTTCTGAGGTTTCTGATCTCTTTAACATTAAGATAAATAGACTGACTGATCAGAAAAACTACTCTTAAAACAAGCTTTTACGTGGAGGAGTCATGAAAAAAGCCAACACTGACAATCTGATCCCACTTATTTTCTCTCAGGAGCTTTCCCCTGAGTGGTTCTGATGTATGTGTGACAGATGTGTTCCCTTCACCCCTTCTCCTGTTCTGTATTTCTCTCTCAACTCATTAGCTAATTCACAAATCAATACCAACGGAACTACGAAACGTTTTATCTTTAGTACAAATCAATAGTATGACCACTTTTAACTCTTAATTTTTTTTTTTTTTTACCTTGGTGCCAGTGATGCACATTGCTGGGTGCATTTCTTTTTATCTCTCTGCAGTGTGGTAGTACTTGAGACCGGTCTTGGTCTTGAGACAACCTTTTGATGGTCTCGGGCACTGAGTACTCTGGATTTTATTTCAAGACTGCAACTGTGAAAATAAACTTGCAGCATACTGTCCAGTTTATTTGTTAACATCTTTGTTTTCACTGAATGCAAAACGCACCGATTAATATCCAAGCAATAACGTGACTTACCAATTACGTGTTTGTTACTCTCCCCCTCCCTACCTTCCACTCGCACGTGGCGCTCCAAGACATGCGCAGTGGGTTACTTTGAGCGGCAGAAGATGTCTGTCTAATTGTCAGTAATAAAATTGCGCTGCATAAATCATAAGAAACCCGATGGCGGCAGCTAATCCAGCAGCGCTTCGCTTTCACAGATGGTGTGGACTTCGTCTAACTTTTTTTGTTACTTAGAAAAGAAGCTCAACGAAAAGTACGCTGCTCTGTTGACGTGATGTTAGCAAAGCTAGCTGTACAGAGACGCATACGCATTGTATTGTCTGTATACGTATTGCCTATACAGACAACACTGTGTCCAAAAGTCTGCAATACAATGATGTGACATTCACCAACGATCCAAGTCTTCTGAACTTCTCTTTACTAAGAAGGAGGACTGGAGCCTCACTGAGAGCCATTCTTGTTCTTGTAATGTTTTTTTTGTACACTGCAGTAGCTATTGTTATTTTATTTAATTATATACGTTGATATTTATTGAATTAGCAAATAAATAAAACACAAGAATGAAAGCGCATGCGTATTGCTCATTGTTTTTGTGTAAAGGCATTGCCCATGCAAAAGACAGGGTGTAATGTCTGCCATGATGCCAGACATTACAGCATTATGCTTCCTGGCTTCATGCAGTGGGAGAGAGGGTGAGAACAGTTATGGTGAGTGCCTTGTGCTTGGTTACTTCTTGCTTGTTGGTCTTTGGTCAGTGTTTTTAGTTGAGTGTTGTTTACAGCAGGGCATTGCTTCAATTGCTATGTTTAATGGTGCAGACAGTGGTGATTTCTGACATGAATGATATGGGCAAATGCCCAGGGCATTATCTTTTTAGATAAGCAGAACAAAAAGTCTGTTCTGCTTTTTATATTGGTTAAATTTATTTCAGCTCCAAGTATTTAACATCTAGGTGTTTTTATGAGAATGTGAATCTTTCAGATCAAATTGAATAGCAATTTTGATCATATTTTACATTTTGTTGTCATGTAGCATGGGGTGCTCGTCTTGGTCTTGACTCGGTCTCAACTTCCTTGGTCTAGGTCTTGACTTGGTCTCAGGTTAGGTGGTCTTAACTACAACACTGTCTCTCTGTGCCTCTACCCATTTTTTTTATTGGTATTTGAGGAAAGACTGAAGTAAATTCTTCAAATTTGGGGCCAATATTAATTGGAATGTGATTCGATGCAAGTAATCAGAAGGTCAAGATCACTCAAACATCGAATCTTTTCCATTTTTTAATCACAGCCGTTCAGCAATGCCTGGAGGAAATTTCATGACATCTGGTATAAGCATTGTTAACATCAGTGATGAATTGATGACAAATTGGTGATCAAAGTCATGGTGACCTCACAAAGCAAGTTTCTGCCCATAAATCAGTAGTCCATATGCTAATTCAGAGAGAACTGCACACAAATGTCTACCAGAATAAAATTATGTAGGGCTGGGATTTTTATGTTCAAAAGGTCAATGTTCCACTTCTCTATGACGTCTTAATTTCCAACAAAAACTCTTCCTGGCCATTATTTAACACCATAAATCTAGAAGCGAAGTAGAGGATGATATAATTTGTAACTGAAGTGACACGCATGCAGTCGATACAGCATTTTTTTCACTTTCATATGTTCTGATTATTCAGTCTTCCCTTTTTCTTTATGGATTATTTCAGAAAAAAAATGAAATCATTTGTGTGTTCATTAATATTATTGGGATTTTTTTTTCTCCTTC
Source organism: Poeciliopsis prolifica (assembly GCF_027474105.1). Taxonomy (NCBI): domain Eukaryota; kingdom Metazoa; phylum Chordata; class Actinopteri; order Cyprinodontiformes; family Poeciliidae; genus Poeciliopsis; species Poeciliopsis prolifica. The sequence goes on from NW_026562389.1 coordinate 833,272, forward strand.
CTGGGCAGTAACCCTGATGTTACATATTTAATGTCATCGCAAGAACACATGAGGTTGGAGATTTGGTTAACATCTTTGGTCTGCGAAGGAAAGTATGGAGTTCAAGTGAGGTATTTCTTGGCACTGATATCAGAGACACCCACAGTGATCAAAGTTTCATGTGCGTCTCATTAGCAAGATCACAGCTTTGTTTGTATATCTGCATGTAAAATATTTAAAATAGAGGGCTCTCCATGTGGGAAAAAAAATAAAAATAAAACCTTTTAAGACATTGAAAGAGAATACATTCATACAATCTTGTTCTGTTTAAAACTTGGGATGCATTGGTTACCTTTTTAAAGCCTTTTTAGGGAGGCATTTTTACTAATGTCTATTTTCTTGTCACAAAGTATTAATGTTTTAATTGCTTCTAGCATAGAAGAACAAGTTGATAAATTATTAATAATTTTGCTATAAATATATTGTGCCACTTGGTAACAAAAATAACACAGATGAAAGTTAACTAAGGAATTCACTTCACAATAAACATAACTTTAAAACTTAAAGTTTAAGACATGCCAAAAATAGTTCTGAAAATATATAAAAATATAAATTAAAGTCAGATACATTTTTGGTGTTTAATAAAATGTCCTATTTATGTATTTGTATGAATATATTAACTAGCAAAATTAAGCAAAGGATGAAGCATGATTTCCTGTCCATGGGACAGAAAGTCATTTTAGCATTGAACACCTTTTATTTCTTGAGCTTTTGCTTTGTCTGGACGTATGCTGTTGCTGGAGGATGTTTTTATATTTCACTGTGTGAAATAAATGTAACTGCGCATGTAACAGATTTTGGAAGATCGATTACATTTATATTTCTATGTTCAAAAGACTTCTCAGGAAGACACCTTTCATCTCAATTATTTCATAATTTCAAATTTATTAAGACTTACTAAAACTTAAAAATCTTAACTTCTTAAGTTAAGATTTTTGGCCTTAAGTATTTTCTTAAGGCCATGTTAAATATTATAATTATTATTTTTTTGGTTAGCTTTGTAGGGTGAAACACTGCGAATCCTATTAATGCAGGACCAGTACAGGGAAACGGAGTAATCTCTCCTTGACGCTGTGTGTAACTGTTTGACCTTTCCTCACCACCTGCTCCCTCCTAGCGTCAGTGTTTTGTACCCAGCTGGCAACGATTCAGGATGTATCTGGCAAGCGCCCTGTCTCTCTTCCTGAATTTCAGCTCCTGCCTTCTCTTACAGAGAGGTCAATCCATTTGCCCTGTGCCGCTCATGTTCATGGAAGGTTGTAGTCACGAGTCAGGTGGTGTCATTTTTTTTTATCTACAGGCATTTACTTCTCTTCCAAGGTCATTGTCACCTTTACAGAACCGTTGTTTGTTGTAGTGTGTGCGCTAACTTATAGGGATAGTTTTTGAGCCGAGGTTCTGTAAAATTATTCATCTTTTCTCTTGCCTATCGTACAGAATTGTTATGCCGTCATGACTTTGTAGAAACATAGATATAGCCTCAGGTTGGTGGGATGTTAACGTTTGGTCAGATAAACCATCGTTCTATCTGACAGTAGTCGTTAAAATCTAAAAGGACATAAGTCTTGCTTTGTTAATATTGCCAAGATTAGTCAAGTTGCACATCCAAGCACAATTTAATAAATCTTCTTGTCCACTGGAGCAATTTTAAGGCATTTTTTTTTTTTCTACCAAAAACTATTTATTTTGTCTAAATAGTACTTTTATTCTTTTTACTGTTGGGGTACGGAATTCCAGCAATCTGCACCTTCTGTATCATTGCAATGCACAAATATTATGCTTTATGCACTTGTCAGTTTTAGACAGCTTAATGGCCAGTTTTCAGAAACAACCTCCTTTTGGCCCAGTTAAATTTTTCTGTTAAAAAATGTAACTGAAAAATTTAACATTTTTTAATGTCTGTCAAGAGTGTAGTGTCACAACACAGTGTAACTAAATTTGCTTGCAAGTCAATTGATTTATTTGAAATCTATTTCTTGCATTAACCAGCTTGTGATTTGCAAATTTTTGATATGTGTGCATCAGTAATATGAAAGCATTTCATTTTCAGTCTAATACATCCTGATCAGCATGAAGAGATATAGCATATTCCAAAAGGAAGGCGAGATGACGTTAGCTGTTCTCTTGAATCCCCAAAATATCATTTGTCTGCCCTGTCAAAATAGCTAGTTAAAATGTTTCATGGTTAATTTTGACAATATATTTTCCTTGACATCGTTAGCTTTTATTTAAAACAGATGTAATCTTTTCCGAGTGAACAAGTGATTCAAACTACTAAGCATGCCAGGTTGAGGCAACAGCATTGTCTATCTTCAGCACATTTATCAACACACACCTGCATGCTTAAAGTACTTAGTGTTTAAGATAAATCTGCTCTGTGTTTAACATTTGTTGTCTCATGATTGTTGTTTAAATCCTTCACCACGGTGTTTACAACTTATGTGCTCTGATAGCATTGGGGACAATATTACCAACAGACTCGCTGCTTTTAGTTTTCATCACACTGGCAAAGGTTGAATTGCTTTTGCTTTCTCTGTGTGTTTCCTGGAGGCTTCCTTTCAGGAACCACAGATAAATGCAGAGAGGTCTTAACCTTCTATGCTGACATGCATCCATGCCCTTACTCAGTGATAGGCTGGCACACAGCAGCACCTCTTTGGCAGAGGTTAAGCTGTTTGCATCATGTTGAGATACAGCTTTCCTGTCTCTCTGCAGTGCTGCACTTGCCATGTGCTGGCCTGGCACATATTGGCCTCTTCTTGGCAGAGGTTGCATGATAACTTCTTCCCATGGGGCTTCTTGTTTGGCATAATATTGGATTGGATTTTATCAACACATCACTGGCTTGATAACCTCGCTGTCTGTTATTCAATAGCTCACTCCTTACAGACTCTTATCTGGGGCAACTTTCCAAAAAAGGGAAAAGTGGTTCTCAGTTTTAGAATTTTTTTGGACAGTCGTGGTGAATAAGTGTAGAAACTTTGATACAACATAGAGTATGTAGGAATACAGGTATGTAAATTATTTCAGTTATGATATTAAAGCCCAATTCAGATTCATGTTATCCACTTACCCAATTATTATTTTTGAACTACAACTCTAACCCATATTTGTTGTCCTCTCATAAACCGATCTCGGATGTTTCATTTGGACATCAAGAATCTGCTTAAACTTGGTGAAAACAGTAGCATGTGCCTTGTTTTTATTAATTCAAAAATAATTATCTTTTTAAATGTTTTTCTCATGACTTTTCTTGTGTTTTTTAGCTTAAGCGTATGCCTAAAATTGCAATACTGTACTCTTCTGGGTGATGGGAAAATATTAGGCTGTTCATTCACTTCTGTTCCTCCCAAGCTTGTGGGTGCAGTTCATTGCAAATGGCATTTCTTTGGCTGTAAATCAACAACCCACTCTCTCTTTTGCATGGGCAATGCCTTTATCGGTTGCACTCTGAGTGCGAGGGTGCCCGCTGTACCAGATGATGCCCTGCAGGTTAGTGGATTTGGCAGCTACTTTTTGTTGATTCACTGATTTGACGCCGTTTTGTCCCGAGCTGTCTATATGCGTCTACGTGCCCATCAGGGTCAACGAGCAAAAAGCTCTTAGTTTCAGCTCTCCTATTCCCTTTTGTTTGTTCTCCATCAGTCTTGATAGCTCACGTTCTGTCTCTCTTTTAACAGTGCTTGTGGTGTCTTTTTTTTCTTCTTTTTATCTTAGTCTGTCATTCATGTTCTCGGCTTTCTGCATCTCACCAGATTTATCTTTCCTCTCTATTTTTGTTCAACTGTGCTGTTTGTTCGCTCCCACTGACTTCCCTGCTGTCATTTCTGTCTTTTGGCCTTTTGTGCTCTAAGATCTTGTTTTATCTTAGCCGTCTATATGGTGGGCTGACAGACAAAGAAACCCAGACGTTCATGGGGCAACACTTATGCACTCTTTATTTAGTTGCAGTTTTTTATAGACACAACAATGTGCAGTTTTCTTCTTACATTTTTTGGGTTGAACATAAATTAAGTTAATGTGAATTGTGAATTAAGAGTCATCTTCACCAAAACTGCAAAAGTAAGATCTTAATTCCTCCTCTGGAAAAGTAGGGGAGGCCGGACCTTGGTCTGTCTTTAGAGTTGGGATTGGATTCAACTCAAATGAAAACTACTTACTAATAAATATGCTGTAGAAGAAGCAAAACAATACTTTTTTGACAATAGTGACCTTTTTGAAACAGCAAATTGAGAGAGTGGGAAGACAAAATCAAACCTCTGACAACGTCAAGGATGATAGCCTCTGCACGTGGTTCACATTCCCCATCTAATAAACCACTCTGCATAGCAAAACTATACAAAAAAGATAAATTATGAAAACTTCTGGTCTAAATTTTGTATGTCTTGTCTGACCGAATCGAGGTTACCATGCACCGGCACCACCGGGTTCTCTGACCTCCATCAACAGGCAAAATGGGTGAAGTGTCCTGCACAAGATCACAACTGAGAAAGACTAGGTGGGGATTCAAACCAGCAACCCACCAGCTACAGGACAAACTCCTTTTGCCTTCTCCATCTTCACCCATTGCAGCTAATCACTTGTAATAGGTGCTAATCTACTTTCTACCTTTGATGATATCGATTCTAGTACTATTTTAAAACCTCCAAAACTATTAAAACTATTGATTTCTTTATGTCCTTAAGTAGTGTATTTTCCCCAGAAAAATTAAAAAAAAATCAGTTTTCTCAGGAATGTTTGCTTTGTTATTATTTTTCTCCATGAGGTCTGCTGACTCGTTCCTACATTTGCGAGCTACATATGTTCCTAGTTGTCAATCTGTTCAGGTCCTCTGGGACCAATCTGTTTTTACTGGTCCCCAAGGGACTCAAGAAGAGAGCGACGCACTGAATTGTTGCACATTTTAATGAGACCATCCCAAAATGACACATCGCATGTGCGTAAGCAATACCAAAACTGAAGCAACATGGTAGAATTTAGAGGCATTTTTCTGATCACAAAAGTCAAAAGTTCAACCTCATTTGTCTACATCCTTTTATGTCAAGGACAAGCTACTATGACCGGATCTTAATGCCATAAATAAATGTCATTACAACCTTTTAACTGGAGATGGAAAAAAACTGACCCTTTCTCTGCCTACCACTCTTCCTGAAAAAGAAAACAAATTAAGGAAAAACCCTATTCTTATACATTCTGTAGTTGTGTGTGGCTCTAATTAGTATGTGGCTGCCTTTTGGATGAGTCAATCTATGCAGCCTATCATTTAATTCCTCTTTCTATGTTGTGAATCAACAGCCTTCAGAAGCTAAAACCATGGTAACAGCCTTTGCAGCTCTAACTATGGGATTGCTGTCTCACTTTGACATCACTCTGAAAGCCACACATTGACAGACTGATACAGCACAAACATTTATGTGAGGATCTGAGTTTCTTCACCACACAGCAGCTTGGCATCCTTTTTAAGCCTGTTAAAGACAAAGGGAGTTTGGATGTGCCCGAAACATAATCTTTTGAACTTGTGTCCATGTTCTGAGTTGAAACTGACTTCTGTCATTCATGTGCTAATTTGTGCTATAGTCAGACCGTGTTAAAATCTCTAGACTTTATCAAAGAGGTCTTTGCCCTTCCTGAGAAGCATACATATACTCTTGAATGGATCCAAAATAATTTAAAGTTGATACAAGCACATCACTTATTTTTTTAAAGATGAATTGAGTTTAGTTTATTTACAGGTTTTTTTTTTTTTTTAATGCAGTTTAGTTTTCATAAGTGTAACAAAGGTTAACAAAAATGATTAACATAAGTAAATATAATAATTAAAACCACAAATTGTATTTGTCAACCTTGATCACTGTATAGTTTAGTACTTTGGCTTTGTGTCAATCAATGCCATGGAAAGATACTTTTTAGAACATGCCACACACAAATATGGTAAAAATTTTTACAAAAAACACATATATGTTTAATTCAGGTCTATTGCTGCACATTCCCCCATTGTTTTGTAGCCTGAATATTGTGATGTCACGATAAATATCACATAACAGTTATAACTTAGTAAAACGTTGATGCAGTGAAAATCTTTGGAACGTGTAAATGTATTGAACTTTGTATCATTCACAGTTGCTAGATATTTGTCGACTGCACATCCACGATGTAAATGTTCAGTCTCCTCTTATCTAACAGAGTTCCTGCAGTGGGACTCTGTTAGATCAAGATCTTGTGACCGTCATAACATCGATTTATGTTGAAATTATTTATCAGCAACAACACACAGTAGCTGCTGTATTCAAGCAATGATGAATTGGTGGCAAACCAAAGTATGTAAGAGGAGACTTCTTACATTTTTTGGGTTGAGCATAAATTAAAGGTTGAGCTTAAACGGTTAATACAAAGAAGAAAGGATCAATGCTATCATATTTTTATGCCACATTCAGAGTTTGTCTTCTTTCAGGTCAATCTGTGCAAACCATAATGGTTGGTGTGAATTATCTAGGATTAATTTAAGTTGATGAGACCAGTTTCACTAACACATGTCCTTTCTTCATATTGCAGTTTGCATGTAGAATGTAATGTAATTGGAATATTAATTTGAAATGAATTTAACATACTTATCTGGCTTGTAAATTTGTTTTCTAATTTGACGAGATTCGATCAAACAGAAATAACCAAAGCAGCAATAGCAACCAAGCCGACTCAAATGTTTGAAAGGTGTGAGACATAAAGAATAAAAACTGAATTAACAGCTGTGTACTGTGAAAGCTTTGTGATTGCTGTCTCAGTATTACCTTTATGGATATAAACAGGTGTTTCATAGGTTCACATATGCTTATCCATACACTACACCTCATTCTCCATCTTGCCCATTAGAGACATATTGTATGCCTACACACACATTGACACAAACACACACAAATACACATGCACTGTGAGTCATTTGCATACACCTGCCTAATGTGTTTGCCTTTCATTCCATGCAGGAACCATTTAGAAATTAAAGTTCTCTCACTGATCACTGAACTGGCCACTAAAACAAAGTGCTGACCTACACACCTGAGTCACACATTTGGTGTGAAAGTGTTTGCTCCCTTCCTGATTTCCAGGTTTTTATTTGTTTTTTTTATTTATTTTTTTTAATTTTTTTTTGCCTGTTGGTCACACTTCAGTGTTCAAAAATACATTTTTGCACCACTGTTGTACATAATACACACCACTATATATTGTCAGTGTAACCATTGACATTTCAATGAAGGCACCGAATGAAGAAGTAAGGAAAACAAACCAAAAAAAAAAATAATAATAATGTTAATGATGACTATTACATTAGATATAACTGTAAAATTGATTTAACTATATATTCAGAAATCCTGAAGAACATATATTCAGTCGCTTGGGGGCTGCCTACAGGTCCTGGGTTTTAACCAGCTCTTTAATGAATTGGTTGGCAAACAAATTTTAAAGCTACTATTTTTTTTTTTTACATTCTGTTTAGCAGTAGAATAACCATGAACAATATAAAAAGCTATTTAATAGTACTATGGTGTCTGGTAAACAAACAGTGTATCTTGAAGTTGGCCCTCAGGATCAAAGTATACCTTGTTCCCAATATGCTCTTGGCCCAGGTATAAAATCTTTTCTTCTGAGAATGGAAACTAAACAAACCATACTAATGGTATAACACATGAAATAAATTAAGGATGATCATTTAGGAATAAATACAAAAGAAGTCCAAACCAGAAAGATATGTTTGCTTCGTGGTTCACCTTCAGGCAGTGACTTAACATTCTAGCAGAAATAAACACTGTACATTATTATAGTGGTTATGCTATGACCTTCTGTCTTCAGTATGATAATATAGAAAGTAAAAGCGGTCTTAAAACTCCCTGTCACTCCACACGCTGCTTTTCACAATTTGCCAAACCAATCAAGCAGTTAAGTTTGAACTTTATGGGAAAGATGGGACTTTAAAAAGATGTTTTAATCAGGATTTAATGGAAGACAGTTTGTGCTCATCTCAGGTTTTCAGCAAGTTTGTTCCAGACCAGAACAATATATAAACAGAATGTTGCCTGATTTTTTTTTTTTCTGTATCACATTTTTCTTTCATCACCCAGTTTCGCGGAAATTTGTTCTGCATTAATTAGCAAGAGAGGAAAATGTCGATAAAGCACACCAACTGTAGATCACCTCATTCTCAGACACCTTGTTTAGTCACTTGTGTCCTCTTTATTTATTACTTTGTGTTGCAAGATACAAGAGGCTAGATACTATTGTTTTTCAGAACCAAATTACCTCAACAATATTTAATGTACACCAAAATGTACATAGGGTAATTAATCATATAGTTGGAAATATCATTCTTGGAGGATAAAACCTCACCACTCTTCTTTCTTTTAAAGTTTAAATCAATGTTTTCAGACAGTGTCTAATAAATTAATGTAGGGAGAAAATTGAATGGTTCACCAGGCTGCCAAGCTTTGGACACCTGGCTCTCCCCTCCTTGCGACTCCCATGACATGGATTTTTCATAAAATTTTTGTGTTTTTGTGATGAGACACAACTTTTAGTGCCAGATGGGCTCCACTTAAACAGTTGTGGCAGTCATCTGCTATCCTGGAATATATCATAGGAAATTCTACACCAGAGACTGAATTACATGCTGCCTGATAGTCATTACTACGAGAACCCACCTGCTGAATGCTCCGATAGTTACTGGTCCCATCATTTCCATCTCAGTCATAATAGATTTAGTTCTAATTTAAGCAATTCTCTACTTGCTTTGTAAGAGTTGAGATAAACCATTTGTGATTATTTGAAAATGTATAGCTTCTGGAGGAAGTGATTGAAACTAAAAATATCGATGTAAATCTATCTGGGCACCAGATGGCAACTTGAATGTTTTTGTTTTATTTCATATTAATTCAAGATCATTTTCACTTCACAGATAAAATAAAAGTATTGCTTTCTCTATTAGTTTGTTTGCTTTTTTTTTTTTTTTTTTTTTTTTTTAAAGGCACCTTTTCAGTTGTGTTTGTAATGATAATCTGGAGGGGAAAAAAACAATGCTCTTTTTGTTTGCTTAAATATTTTGCAACTCATAAACTGTCATCTTTGCATAATAGTTTAGTCCTGGTTTGTACCATATCATGGGAGCCTTATCTCATAGGAAAATGTGAAATTACCTCTTAGGGTATCACCAATTGTAAGGTTAAAGGCATATTAACCTTACAATTAGAGCGGCTAAAAAATATTTAACCATTTTTTGCTATTGAAACAGTCTTTTATATCTCTTCTTTTTCTTTATTGAGCATCCAAAATGTTTTGTAAGACTCCTGTCAACCAGCCTCATTGCAAGAACCACTGATATTATATCCTTATTAAGGGACGTAACAGTTAGTAGTCATAGAAGTCTCTAGATGCAGCTGAGTGACATCATCAACCAATTGATGTAATTGGCTATTTGCTTGGACCTATAATGGCCAATGTCAGAGATGAATAGGTTCACAATTGAAGATAGTTTTTAACATCAATTTAAGGGTGTGTTAATTTATTTTCTTTCCAACTAAATATTTACTTCCCTTATTTCCTAACTCTGACATGAACATAAAATAAAGTGAAAAACTGACTGAGTCTCTTGTTGAATCTTTTTTCTGTGTGACAATAACTGTCCTTCTGTCATGACTTCTTGTTAAAAGCAGAAGTTTAAACTGGAAGAGTTTGAACTAATACATCCACACACACGCATTGTCGTCTGATTCAAAATGTTTCATATAAAGTTTTTGAGAGATTTGATCTGTAGGTCAAGTTTGAATATATTTCCAACCTTTATTCCACGAATTCCTAAAAAAACCTTCAGCCACATTAAATATGGTATATGATCATGGGTATAAAATGATATCTTTGCTGCTATGAATGTTTGGATACAAAAGCAGGTTATGAGTTCAAGAAATTGACTAGAAATATTCCAAACACATGCAACAAGATGTCAAGCCTTATTGTGTTTGTTTGGGAGAACTCTCATGCGGACAGAAACTGCATAGTACTTTGCAAACTGTCTTGACTTTCAGGAGAAATATTGAAAATTTTTGATATAAGATTTTGTGCAATATCATCTCATTAGGCACCTGTTGAGTAGTATTAAATAGCTATTATGTTCTCTAATTTGCGGACTGTTTAACATCACTATGTAAATCCACACTAACTTTGTTTTACATCTATTTTTATTCTATTTCATCTTGGGTTTTTGGGTTTTTTTTATTGTTATTTTGCATTCCTGTTGAGAGACCATCAATGGGGCTCAGAGCAAGAGCAAAACAAGGAAAGACTGAATAACATTCTGCTTTTTATGGAATCACCAGGATGCTTCCTGTGGTTTTCATATCTTTGGATACACTTTGTGTTTGTGCATGCGTGTGTATGTCTGTCACATTTGTGTGCTTCCTGTAGTTTTCATCCTTTGTTTTATGTCAGCAGGGTATCCTTAGTGAAAGGCTCCTGTGTATCTACTGCCAAATGACAGACATTCCCACATTTTCAGATCTTTTTCAAAAGCCAAAGTTAGCAGCCATACTTGTAATGAAATGGCATACATGTCTGTAATATTTCATCTACCAGAAATGCAGATTTAGCTTTACATAGGTTAGATTGAGTGAATTTGTTTCCATGGGTTTTGTTTAGGTTGATTGGATTTTATACTGTTGGCTTTTTTTAATCCATTGCATTTGGCTTCTCTTGTCTTCCAGTTAACACCTTCTTAACTTATAGTCTTATTTTTTAAAGACTGTGATTCTTTCTGATCTGTTCTCTTTTCGACTAACCATTATAACACATTCCATTGCAGACACAGATTTTTTCTTTTTTCAGTTAAGTACTTTGTACTGCCATTAATTTTGTTGTGCACAGTTTCTTTTTTAGCAATCTTTGACACATTTTGCTGTAGATTACTTTTAGCACAATTGTCAAAGTTAATTTACTAGCACAGTGTGTTAAATGTTGAAAATTACAGTCCTTATATTACATGAACAAGTTGTAGGAGAACAGTAATTAGCTCAAGCGGTTGGTGATTTGGATGGCTGGTGTTTCAATGTGGAAGCAGGAAGACTCACCAGTCCACTGCACATGCCACCATTTTACTCTAAAATATGGTTAGTAAATCTGATTAAAGAAATAGCTATGTAATTTCTACAAAGTAGTAAAAATCAATGAGGCAGCCAAATCCCGCTTATATGGTGTTATGAGCAAGGGGATAAAAATGCCCGGGCTCTTTGGGGGTTTAGGTCTGTCCCTATTCTAGAGCCCCTTTACGAGGAAGGAATGGTTCTGGTCTGTTCTTCTCTTGCAGAAAATCATTCTGTTCAAAAAACTAGTATTGGCTACAGTTACAGAAAAACAAAAGCAAACAAAAAAAACTGTGGCCATCTGACTCTTTATTTTTTATTTTTTTAAACCTGCACTGCACTTCTTTATGTAGACTGGATTGTTCTACATTGAAAATGCATCTTTATAGGCCCTTTAAATAGACAGCCTGACTGATCACAAGTGTCAAGGTACCTATACTTTTTAGGTCTCACCTTAGTTTAGCATTTCCTGATGATGAAATTGTTTTCAACATTTTATGAACCATCATCTTTGTCCAGGCCTGTTTCATTAGTTTAGTTTTTGAAATTGTTTTGTTTAACCACAGTTCAAAAGCCTGATTAAATGTCTGATTTTCATTTGCTTAATTTTCAGTAAATTTGTATTATTTTTTGTCATGCTTCAAGTTATTTCAGTGACCATTGTAGGTTTATTTTTCTTTTACAGAGGAGGTACCAATAATATTGTCCACATGTGTATTTTGATGTCTTGGTCACATAAGATGAAATGTATATGCTTAATGAAGTACAGAACCTTTTGAACCATCCAGTTCATAAACTGAATCAACAAAAGGAGACCAAGCAAAGCTCTATTAATCCCTCAGTATTGACTTTTACATCACTACAGTCAAGTTAAGTGAACTGGACAGGAAACAAGGTATGAACAGCCAATCCTAAGCTTCAACAAACAATGACGAGATAAAAACAGAGTTGTAACTGTGGGTCTAGAGCCCATTTTATGCAGAATATATAAGTCTAGAGATGCTTTCCTCGTTCTGTGGGTGCTTCCTTAATATCCAAATAACAACTTGGAAACTAACTAATACTAAAAGTTTGTACTTATTTTTATACCTACAGGAGGAAAAATTATTAAAAACTGATCACAATGACAGCTTAAATCCTTGACAGCAAAAAAAAAATTTCAGCCAAGGATGAGATGAGAGAAGCTTCTCTTCAAGGACATTTGTTGAAAATAATTTGGAACAAAAGCCTTTAGTTGCCTGAATTGTGCTGGATAAAAATATAATAATTTGTTCTACCAAATTTTTAAGCCATTCTCTCAGAAAGCTTTTTTCTCCTTCCAGTCATTGACCCTAGAACATTTAAAGGATGGAGCTTCTCTGCGGATGCCTGCTGTGAATGCACTATGAGAAGAGTAATGTGATTAGAGTTGGCTGTGTGATGTTTCACTTGGTTAGCACCCCACAGTAAGATGGGAAACATGTTATGAATATGAAAAACAACTTAAGAGGTTTACTACACTGACTTATTTTGCAGTGGAATGCATGAGCTTCAGATTATCAATGATTCTCTCCCTTATTTAGCTGAAGGATTAGTCGAAAACATCACCAGCCCAGTCCAGCCACCCCAGCTCCCTCCAACTCCTCTCCCAAAAAAATATCTTCAACTGCTCCTCCCACCACTTGGGGACCATGGTTCTTACCTTAATCTTTCCCAGAGGTACCTGACTCTATTTCCAATGTATATGAAAAAAAAAAATACAATTAAGGACTATTTTGTATAAAATGTATTCAGCGCACCAGTGAAGGTTCTGTTATTTTGACATTCAACCAGCAACACATGCTGAGAATCTCTGGAAGCCATCGGTTTGTGTTTATGCAAAAGCAGATTTTTACAACTAAATGAAAAAAAAACAACAACCTTAAAGCAAAAAAAAAAAAAAAAAAGTAGAGTAGGGTCCTGGATATATGCCTAATGGAAAGTTTGCCTGTCTGAACTCACACAAACACTCAACAAAATGATGCAGTTTGGTCGAATGTTATGTTTCTGCTCTGTGAGTTTGAAATGGTAAAACAATGATTTGGAAAGTAATGACCTGCAAGTGTTGCAAGGGAAAAAAATATAAAAAGTGGATTGTAATTGTTAAGTCAAATATAGTATAAGCTCAGTAAAATATTTTTTCACTGATCCATTCATTATTCATGAAATTGAATAACTGTAAAATCCCTTTAGTTGTTCATTGGTTTTTATTATGGCTCAATCACTGAAAAATAAGAAATAATTTGTGGTTTGGTTATGCCTTACGGATAACCAACTGCTGAAGGGAACAGGCAGAAAAATGATAATCAAGGGTTGAGTTTGGTTAACAGGAAATGAAGATGGGGAACCTGATTAGTTACAGTAATCGTATTTACTCTTACGCTTATTTTTTTCTTTGTCCTTAAATATCAGATTATGAGGACTGACAGGAGACTTGAGGTTCTTGGATCGTTATTTGAACAAAGCATGCCCTTTATGACCACCCTCATAAATGTTTCTTAGCTGCAAAAGACAGTTGACTTTTAAAACAGTAACACGAGGATGAAATGCGAAAATGCTGTTTTGCAGATGTTGACCAGAGAGGCAATCAGGCGAAGGAATGGGAGAGGATGGAGCAGAAGCAGTGAGTGGTTTTAAGGCACAATGATGTACAGCTTGAAACGGAAAAGGATTGCACAGTTTAGAAGGAAACATTTTGTCTGAGAGAGATAGAGCAGTAGGGGTAGAGAGGTCAACTCCTGAGCATATCCATTTCACAGTATTTTCCTCGAATCTCCCTCTGGACATTGCTTCTCTCCCCCTTAAAGCGATTATCCTTCCATTTGCCATTATATATGTGTCAAAACCTCCACTTACACACATACTTACTTTATGTGTGCACTCAACACAAGGGAATGGACCACCTTCTTCTTGTGACAGCCATTAGAGGGAAGAAGAGCCTTTCAAGTTCAGCTGACTGTTGATACAGAAATGCTATTATTGGAGTAGTTGGTACGTATTGTAAAAATAATGATTAGAAAACTGAAGTTGTGAAGAGTTGAGCACATGGTGACACCCAACAATCACTTCAGAGGACTAATTTAACTATTTGCATTGGCTTAATTCAAGTATGTCTAAATATATTAGAATACTGCATAAAATGCAATATTTCTTGAAAGTCATGTTTTATTTTATATATATATATATGTGTGTGTGTGTGTGTGTGTGTGTGTGTGTGTGTGTGTGTGTGTGTGGAGAGAGAGAGCAAATACAAGAAAATAAAAGCATTCTTTAATCAGAAATTTTAAAGGTAAGGAATTATAATTCTCTGTGTGCTTAGTTTTAGATTCATTGGGAAAATTGGCAGCAGAATAATAGATGCAGAAAATGTTTTTTGTTACAATATGGATGATATTTGGTCACAATAACTACTTACTTACCTTAAGATACTCACAAAGTAAAAGTAATGTATTGTGTAATATATGTTTTTGTAGTCTCATTAATGTTTGATTTTGCTCTTAAGCTGCTCTACTGCATAACATTTGTCTGCAAAATAACATCTTTAAAAGCTAAACTTTTCAAATTACTGAAGATCATGATCTTCCTTTATAAACAGTAATATAGTTTTAAAAATTGAGTTCAAACCTCAACAGACTCCAACCTCCAAAACATCCTGGTGGCAAAATAAGCAAAGAGGGCACAATTTTCTGATAAGCTTCTTGGACAATGAGTTGTGGTTTGTTTTTTTTAAACATATGAAAGGTGACTAGAAGAATGTTAAGCATGCATGTGAAAATTATAAAACGGTGAACAGTTGAACAAATCAGTTGTTTCTCAGTTTTATGCTTAATCCATATAAATATTGAAGAATGTTGAGGATTTTGCTGTGCATTGTGATCACAAACTGGTATGCCGCTGTCATATAGCAAACCTGCAAATATCATACAATGATGCTATAGTGGAAGACTGACTGCTAGTGCCAAGCCACACAGGAATTGTGGGCAAAAAATATGAGGTGATGTGGAGAAGTTTTTCGACTGGAAATATTGTTTCTCCCCCTCTGCAGAGAGAAAGAAAGGGCTAAAATGGACATCAAATTGAATGGTCAAAATCGCTCAAGAGAAAATAAAGTTTATTCATTTCACAGTGACAGAAAAATGAATTGGAATGGTGAAATGAGCCATGGAAGCATGAAGACGGGAACGCTGAGAGATTGAGGCAGTCCACTCTATAGACTGCTCAGATGCAAGGTCTCAGGAAGTTATCGATTTGAGGCCAACATTGATTTTGACACCACATATATAAAAACATTGTGTTTTTATAAAAACACTATCATTGTGTTTTTATATATGTGGTTCATATAGAGCAAATTTGAGCTCTATGTATCTTTTCTTATGTTCCCTTTGTTTGACAGTGATTTCTGTAACAATTATACCCCTCTAATAGCTAACTGGTGTTTCAGCTGCGTTGCCATAATTCCCATGATTCCTAATGTCCCCGAGTACTCAAACTAAAAGCTATTGATAATATATGTGACATTGCCATTTCATTAAAACTGAATAGTAGCCCTGGGTCTTCGTTCTATGTCGTCATAAAGAGCATCTTCATGTTGTGCATTTTTATGTTCAAACTAAGGCTCACTTAGTTAACAGCAGGTGTGCCCATGAGAATGTTACTTCAAAGTGCACTGGGCGGACCTGCTGGATCGGAAGGCAACTTCTGTCAAATCATTAGATCCAAAACGAGCAGTTTCAAGTGGTTTCATCATCTTTAGGCAATCACAGAATGTGTGACTATTGGACTGCATGTTTGGGACAGTTTTTAAGAGCACCTCTACCAATGTCAAAGTTTGGAGATGCAAGTTAGAGCAACAGCGTTTGTAAAAGTCCATCTGTATTATTGAAATTAACTGACGGGGCTAAAATACGCGTTTCTTTGAAAATGGTGACATAAACCACATACTGATACCACTGTTGTGATCATAAGTGTCCATGTACGAAACACAAGATGCAACAAAAAAGACTTAGCAATGACTAAGTAGAACATGGTCATCTTAAAAGTTGAAGTACAAACTGTTTATTGAAGGCCAATTTTTATTGCTATGCTTATAAGTGACTCAAAAGGTTAAAGGGACATTTTAATGAAACTGCATTTGATTCGCTTTTTTATGAATAATATAAGTTAAAGGTACCCATACATGTGCATCTTAATAAAGTAGTAAAGTTTAATTTGGAAAATAAGACAGTTTTCATTCATTTTATTAAAAGCATGTGATACTTAGTGATATTTCAAGTGTATCAATTTCAACAAACACAGCTGACAGCTATGGAGAACCCAGAATTATGTTTCTCTGCAAATCACAATAAGATTGAATAAAATAATAGCAATTTGTCTTTGTAGAAAATTGTACAAATCATAACAGAGTGCTGACTTGACAGTCATTGAGCAAACAGCCAATGACAGATGACAGTGATAAATTAATAGTAATGAGGGAAAGCTGTAAAAAGCCTTTGATAAAATTATTGTGGGAAGAAAAAATTGATGTTACAAAATTTGGTTTTTTTTTTTTGACTTTTCAGTAAGCAAGTGTGTATGTTTAAAATATGCTTTACATTCATTGGTCTTTTGTATTTTTTTTATTTTTAAGGAAATGTCTATCAACACAGAAAATATATTATGAGTGTTTGCATGATATAAGCCTGTGTTTTGAGTATAAATTCTAAAATAGTTTCTTTTGGATTTTTTTTTAGATGCACTTGTAAACCTTCATGCCTTTAATGATCCTGATTTTAAATTTCTTTTAAACTCTTGTAAACTGTATATAAAATCTTGTGTGCTTGCGCTTTCACACCGATACAAGTCAAAACCGTAAAGGTTCAGACAATGGAAAAAGCAGACTTGGCTAATTCCCAAAGGTAGTTTTCCAGGGAGGGATGACTTTGTGTTCTTGTGTTTATGATGTAAAGCACTTTGAAATGCCTTGCTGCTGAAATGTGGTATACAAATAAAATTTGATTTGATTTGATTTAAACACAGATGCTCAGCCCTGTGCAAAAGTGAAGCTCAGATGAGATTTTTTTCCACCACAGTCAAAAAACTCTTTCTTCGTAGTACTCAATTCTCATTTCTTCAAAGTACTTTGGTTTTCCCAGTGCCATTTTCAGTTCTTCCTGTCTTCCCTATTTTGAAAAGATCATTCTCTTTCAGTAGAATGAAAACAAAGTCTTGATCTTCTCACTTTGTCATATTTTATCCTGAACATTTTTTACTTTCAAGAGACTTTCATGTTATTAAAAAAAGTACATAATGCAGAAAGTCACTGTTAAGTTTTAGTTTAGTTTTTTTTATTCCTTTGTATGGATTGTTGACTCAATGCACTGTAAAAGCAAACTAATTGAAAAACCTTTTCACCCTCTTGATCTTTGCTGGGACTGTACCAAGAACTACTGAAAGGAATGATACTAACCCTCTGAAGACATGAGTGCAATATACCTTCTTCACAAAATCAAAAAAAAGAAGAAAAATGGAAAAGCACGAGATTTTAGGAGTTGTAGGATTTTTTTTTTGGTCTTTGGTAAAAAGGCTACAATTTTTGTTTATTGCTTTGACCTGCTTACTGAACCTGGAATCCATTTAGTTATCATTATCTCTACTTCAGCACACCAGAAGACACCTTTTACAAATGTCTCATCATAGAAAACTAAGAAAGGTGTCTCTTTCCATGAGCCCAGTGCACTTCCATCAGAACCATTCTTGTTCTTCGATCAGGAGCCACAAAAAAATTAGGACTCTGTGGCCATACTTTGAACACCACTGGCATCGAGCATTGGTAACATTCACTGATTTATGTCAGTAGTGTATAACTACTCCGAACAAGAAGTTACACATATCAGTCTCCCATTTATCTCCTTGTATATTTCCCTTTTTGAGTTGAAATTAGACAGAAAAACCTTACAGTCTGTGCATCACAAGTTCAATCAGCAGGTCATGGCCACAGCAGGAAATTAACAATTACTCTTTTCATCTGTGTTTGCCTGTCTGCGTCACAATGTGTGTGAATGGCTGCAATATTTCTTTCCCATTTCTGGAACATTGAGTGAAACAGGAAATTAACAATTATTCTGCTGAGTTTCCTTTCATAAACTGACTATGTCAATGAATCCAAAGGAAATCAAGGAGCATCTTTCAAGTACGAGTATTTGAGGTGTGAGTCTGTTAACATACTGAATGAGCAAAGCTCAGTATAGTGGAGCCAAAAAACCTTTTGAATGCTTTGCCCCAAGTGTCACTTTGTGACCCTTTGGTCATGCTGTTGTTGACCTCATAAACACATGTCATCCAAGTTATTTTTGCTGTTTGTGTATGTCAGAGAGTGTTTGAACCTGTCCTTTCATAATGCTGCAGTACTATTGTCTGTTAGAAGCCTTGAGATAACCGTTTTTACTTTGGATATTCAGGTCAAATCTCTGGTCTCCATTGTTATAAGCTAAAAAGAAATACTTATTTTTTTGTTTGACCATGTCTTATGTGCTTTCTTTTGCTTTTTAAGCCAGTAGGGACAATAAATAATACAAAAGAGCTTAAAAAAAAAAAATTGGCTGTGGAAATCTTTACACTTTTTTCTGTTCTAACCTCACAATTTAATGTCTAAATGCTTAAGCCAAATATGCATCATGCATTCAGCTCAAATTTCAACACGCATAAATCTCATTATGTCTAATTATAGTCTTGGAAACATCACTGTACACATTGACCGAATGAGTTATTGTCAAGTAGAGGATTGTCCAAGTGTTTCAGTGATGGAACTATAAACTAATTATGCCAAATATTAAAAGGCCAGTGGTCAGCGACACTGTCCTTTATCTTTTAGAAATGACCACTAAGCAATTCCACCTCGTCAGTTTGCAAAACTAACTTCTGAAAAATATTATATATATATATATATATATGTATGTATGTATGTATGTATGTATGTATGTATGTATGTATGTATGTATGTATGTATGTATGTATGTATGTATGTATGTATGTATGTATGTATGTATGTATGTATGTATGTATGTATGTATGTATGTATGTATGTATGTATGTATGTATGTATGTATATTTAAAGGTTTTAAAGTTTGGACTTGCTTATAGCATTTTTTCATAATATGGTTACGGCTGTAGAGTCTGAGGATATGGCATAAATTGGGAGACAAGAATAGCAAATGTCACTAGGAAGATAAATGAGAGAACAAAAGTAATACTGTATATGAAGAATAGAGGAGATGAGAAGGTTGGCAAGTCAGTAAGTGTATCGTCTGTGCATTAGTATACAGAGTGGAAAATAACACATTCTTGCAGAACAGCAGAAAGCCAGTATCAATAATCTATTCATCGATCATGTCTATCTATCAGTTGCACTTTAAATAGATTTTTTGTGGTATCCACACTGATGGAGTGTCCACATTCTGGACACAAATCCACATCTGAAGCAATAATGATCCCACTTATAAACAGATTATTATCAGTGGATTTTTTTCATCTAGCATAATCAGTTATGTTGCTTTTTATCTGATAACTGCAGCACTGGAAAATGAAATCATTGTTTCGGATAGAAGATTGTCAGATCTTGGCAGCCAACCAATAGGAAACGGCAAACCAAGAGGAAATTGTTATTCAACTCTGTTTTTTCTTCTGTTTCTTCTTTCCACCTTGATATTAGTCATAGGAGAGTATCGTCCACACATTATGTTTCTACCTCTGAGAAACAACATATATACACTTACAATTAAAATTAACCTAAAAAAACCCCATCTACATATTTATCAGAGTGGAGGACATTTTATTTGATTGGATTTGAGCAGACACAGACTTGACATGTTAAGGATGTAAACTGGCTTCTTATTTAATTAGAAATACTCTCATTCTTACTTGTAGTGTCAAATGAATAGCAGGTCGACCTAAATTCAGCATTTAACATAGCTGAATTTAGATAGAACTGTTCCTTTGATCATTGAGATGCCTCCTATTTGTCAAGCTTTAGGGTCTGATGTACTAAACTAAATTATATCAAGTAAGTCATTAAAAAAAGCAGGCAGATATATTTAAACAGCTGCCACAATATTAAGTGCTCATTTTGTGGAAAATGACTTTGACAGATGCATGCATGCTTGCGTGCACATTCATGTGTTTTGTGCTCATTTTGATTGCAGACACTTCTATGATCAGACAGACCTGCCAAGGAAGATTTCTTTCCTCTGGAGGTGCATCCATAGAAGAATAGAAAAATAAGACAAAACATATTTTGCTTTAATTTATTACCTTTGTGTACTCAGTAGTGTTTTATTATTTTATTTCTTCTTGGAAAAATTAGAGAGTGTCCCCATAACATAAGTCATAGTTCATGGCAACACGCAAACACACCCAGAAATCCAGCAAGTCCTTCTCTGGATCTGAATGGCTACACATAGTAAAACCTCAGTTCTGCTGAAACACCAGGTTTCATATCACATGCATGTTGTATCCAAATCATCATCTCTTGAGCCTGTGTCTGAGCATGTGAACTTGGGTGCAAGTAAAGACTTTTAACATGGGCAGCCATCCAGAATGCTTATCTAGGAAATCCAACAGCTTGACCGCTTTTTGCTGTGACAGCAGCACACAGACAACCTTTCTGACATGTACACAGTGCTCTCAAACACAGACACACATCCTCAACACGGAGGAAACCTTGCCCCTTGCTGCACTCCCATCTGATGAGCTTAGATTTCACCGCTCTTAAATCTTTTAAGATCTCGTTGAAGCATAATTTGGAGGAAGTGTGCATGCGCGTGCATGTTTGCATGCGTGGATGTGTGTTTGACAGGCACTTGAATATAACAATTAAATTCTGCATATTCAATTTCTCTTCAAAATCATATGACATTTCTTTAGGTTTCTAGCATTGTGCAATATTTCTTAATTTGGTCTTTAGCACATACATAATATCTGTAGTCCTCAAACTGTTTCCTACATTCCCTGACATTTTTATATCTTAAGAAGTGTTTTATGTGAGTGAGTGTAAAGTAATAAAGCTTATTTTGTTAAACATCAGCCATTGACATGACATGAAGTTTGTGTGTTGCTCATGGTACTTTCTGGACTGTGTTTTGGTATAAAATATAAAATGTTCATGAAATGTTAATTCTGTTTCTGCGCTAGGACAGAATGAGTTACTTTTGCTATCCTATCACTGCTTTGTTTCTTCTCGCTTAATTCATGATTGTCTATAATATAGTGCTTTTTAAAAATGATAACAGTGCCTCCAAGAGGTCAAATTAATAGTAAAAATAATCAGAAAAAAGCTTGAGTTGCTTTTGTTTTGAAGCCTTTTTAAATGTGACCGGAGGCAGGTCAGTATTCATTGGACCAGACAAAGTGTATAGCGTGGCATGTTTTTGTTATATTATTGGGTCATTGCTGTTACATATTTATGTAATTTCAACACACGTGCTGTTAAATTTGTTTAAAAATATGTGGCTTGCTCAGAGATCAGATTTTGCAAGCTACAGTTTCTGATATGTACAGGGGAGATGCTTAAGCACATTTTATTCCGGTCTATTTTTATACACTTGTCATGCAATGTAAGACAGACATATCAAAAATTGTGCAAGGACAATTGAAGTGCTATGTTTCTGGTTGTTTCTGACCCAGAGTGTTGCATTTCTGCAGATCGCAACAGGAGCACTGAAAGGAGGTGGAGATGGATTTTTTTTTTCCTTTTGAGATTATCTGTCTCCTACTATAGTGTCACAATAAATGTACATAAAGTATATATTTTTAGAAAAGTTACATACCGCAGCTTTAAGTGTATTTAACTATTTTATTTTTATTATATCTAAGTTAATTAACATTTGCTTTGTGTGATTTCTATAATGTTATTGGAAATACTGTATTTCTGTCCTGTATTTTGTCTCCTATAATATCTTTGATTCAAGCAACTCTTAGTCTGTAAGGAGCCCTGGGAGAAGGCAGGATGAGACAAGAATACAAGATAAATACATTGCTTGGACAATGTCAGTCATAAAGTTAGCGTTACACACTGAGATGAATACCTGGCATAATGTTTTCAAAAGTCTCAACAGCTGCATACATATTCATATATAGCTAACAATTTCACATCAACACTCAAAATGTTGTTTGTAAAACCTATCATCATACTTAGTGAAACAGGAGCAGTATGTGGCATAAATCAAGATGTATTGTGACTGCAGATTAAGACAAACTACATGATAAATAACCTCCATGAATGTTATTCAGTGGAGTCATAAAGTAAAATTTACTTCCAGTCGACTATGAGTAGAATATAAAAAATAGCTATATATTGTTTGGCCCCAAAGAGGCTATAAAATATCTCCATAGGTGGTTAGAAAATTAGTCCTATGACAGAGTGCTTCATTTTATACCCTATAAAACCACCAAAACTATGAAATTAAGAAGTAGCTAAACAACCAGCACCCTCCATACTGACAGAGTTTGTAACACTGAGATGACAGGAATATGTTTTTCCAAAAAATGTCAATGATTTATGTCTTTGTGTTTTAGAGTATTGCACCATATTACATTAAGGGAAAAAAATGTCTTATGAAGAAAAAAAAATGTTTTAGACATCTTGGTTCCTGGGCACTAGGCCATTCTCTGCAAAGATTTTCATACTCTTAAAGCTTTTAACAGTGCTTCTTTTTGCACTGTTTGGCACACAATGACTTTATAATGAAAATCCTGACAGGAGAGTGACAGAGTGTGTGAGAGAGGTAGAAGTGGAGAGCAAGAAAGAAGGAAAAAAAAGCTGAAAATTGCCCCCAGGCTATCAAGTGCACACTCACCTTTGCTCTAGAGTGATACAACTGTTCCCCAATGAATGACATTACACACTCACTATCTGACTCCTCTTCTTTTATCCCCACTCAGTGTTGGTTTCCATACACTGCTTCCCTGCTTTAATAACTGTGGCCCTCTTCAAAGAAGTCTTGAAAGGGGAAAGGACAGATCAAACATGGCTTCTTTGGGGTAAACTCAGGCTTGAGGGCAAAATGATACAGTTTCAACAAGTGAGTTTTTCAGTAGCCCAGGAGAATTATATAATCCAAAGAAACAAGTCAGTATCCAATGATTTTTACCATTAATACAAAGGGATAGGGATTTTATCAAGGTTTTCATAGACCCCAAGATATTTTCTACTGTTGGTTCCCTGTTATTTTTTTTCTTCCATTGCTCACACAACCTTTTTTTTTGCCTAGATGCACTGACAGCAGCTAATCTGAAAATTAGAAAGACTCAGGATGAAAGCAGCATTGAATCATTACATACTGTAATGGCATTTTTCCAAAATGTCTTCTAGGTGGGTTTTAAGGTACTTACAAAAATGTTGGCTTCATTTCTCATTTTTACACATGCAGCATCCATCAATAACGCCATCATTTCAGTCAATGATAGCGAAACTCTGGGAAAATGGCATCTATGCGTGACACCACATTGACTAGCAGTTCTGGATCTAAAACCGTATATGCGTTTGTAGATTTTTCACATGTATAAAGTGCAGGCATTCAATTGGGGGACTTGGCCAGCAACAGCTTAATTGCATAAAAGTGTCAGAGCCCTAAAACAGTTCATTCTGAAAGGAGCTCAGTGGGTAGATTCCTCCTACCCATTGTTTATGTAATCTTCCTTCCAAGTAGCGGGGAAAACCTTGTATTTCCTTGCAGTACAACTACCTTGGTAGAGGTAGGAAAACCAGAAAAATCCCATATTTTCATGTGACGTAATAAGGCACCTGTCATTGCCACATGTCATAGGTTTGAATAGATTTTCCTTGTGTATAAGGAAACAAAAGTATTTTTGACCAAATAAATCTGACACTGGACAGCAAAGTAGATGTTAATTTCAAATTAAGATAAACATGACCATAAAAGTCAAATTTCCTTTATGTTGCATGTTGTCTCCACATGTTACCTGCACTCAGCTCTTTTATTAGCATTACTGGTTAAATTTTAAAACATAAATGTGGACATTCTAGGTACAAAAACTAGTCCAAGTATCTTCAATGTGATCTGCAGCTATTTTCCAAGGCAGAACAATCTGCTAACATTTATAATAGGATTGCTATAAACATGCATACCTATTTTCTGAAACCCCGTTATCTGTAATTTGCACATAGACAGCAAATTTGTGTTTTTAAAAGTACAGACAAATTTAATGTGAATTAAAGAGATTAAGGCAAGATTGATGCAAAGAAGTAATATGGTAAGGATAAAATAAATTTCATCCTAGAGATTAAGAGCTATCACAGGCATTTTGCTGTAGCTATTGAGAATTAAAATCCATCTGATGTCCACTTTATGACCCAAACAATGTATGACAAAACCCTGTGATTGTGCAAACTGACAAATAATCAGGTGAGATCAGAAAGCTACCTACACTGTGACCTTTGAATACAATCATATGTATATGATTGTCACCCGAAGCCCTCTTCAGTTCAGTGATTAATTTATGATATTTTATAAGGATCTTATTTACTTACTGTGCTTTGAAAAATGCTGCAAGTTGCAATGCTTTAGTAGATATGCCTTTATTGATTCAAAGCTTCATATGGAAATACATTGATAGCCCCCAAAATCCATATCTGAAAGTGGCAGTATTGAAATTCAAGTCAGGGAGCCACTCTCTACTGGTGAGTGAAAGTCTGCCTTGTTCCAAGGTATTGCATGGTGCCACTTAATCAAAGTTCATGCCAACTCATAAACGCAGTACACCCTAGGAGTCGGTTGTGCTGTGTCGCACCCATTACTGCAGGTGCAAGTCTTTGGTTATTCCACCCACATTATTGTGCATCTACCTTCTGTTGTAGGAAGCTGCATTGCCTTAGGTCAATAATATGATATAGTGCCATTTGACTACAGCATATGCCGCCCCTTCACCAGTTAAAGCTGGCTGTTGATGACTTTTCAGAGATGTCCAAAAATTCTTTGGCACAAGCATCACAATATAAAGATTCAAATATACTGCACATATTCAACACAATTACAAAACTGACACAATTGTTGCTGACATGCAACAATAATTTAAGGATGTTACTTGGTCTCATGCATGTTTTATTAGTCTGGACTGATTGTCAATTCCAACTAAAATCTGTTCTTGGATTAATTATTTTACTTATAGGTTATCTGCTTTACAAACTGTCTGTAAAGCAGATAACTCACCAAATGGCTGGGAAATATATTAATGAAAAATAAAAACAGAAGTGTGATGTCACAATACTTGCACAAGGGAAGGGCATTCCAAAAGTGACATACACACTTAATTATACCTACATTACATAATTTTAAACAAGCCAACATTATGGTAATTCAAGAAAATATGTGACAGCAGCACTATAGTTCCAATGACATGTTGCTTTACATCACAAACGTATAACAGAATAATCCTTAAAAGGGTTGTGTAAAACGGAAATTTGATGTCAACTTTTATTCAAATGGCATCACATTGTGTCACATTTCCATTCACGGTGTATTTTGAAGTCTGTGTGGTCGTCAGAATACATTAGTTTTTGCCAGTAAATGATCATCTAAGCTAAGCTTTACCAAGCATCAGTCAATGTGAACTAAAGGCTTTGAGAAAAGAGAAGCCTCTTTTGATCAGGTAGAATTATCCAACATATTATATAATCCTGTATATGTCCACATATCCATGTTTGTAGCACACTTTATATGCTTTGCATCTTGTTGCTCATAACCCTTCTTGGAGAAGTCAGACACAATCATTGGCTGGTGCTCTTGTTGTGAGGAACGCTACATTAATCAGCAGACCCAACACAGCTGGGAGATGCAGTCTCACTCTCATTACTGTGAGCTCTCCTGTATGTCATTAGTAAACCCATTTAAGTCATGATCACTGTGCATAAGAGGTTGCAAAAACCTGTATAAAACGTCTCTAAAGTTCATTCATTCATTACCTGTTCCAAATCACTGGAGTCAGACCCACACAGCTCTCTGAGTACAACACGAGAAAGCGTCTGCCCACAACAATATGGTGACTGTTGGGATATTTAAAAAGGCTATATGAGAACATTTTCTTTCAGTGGTCTATAATTGTTCTGTTATTGTGTATAATATTATAAGATGTTAGCAACTTAAAATATCTTTCTTGAACAGAAGCGGGTAATATTCCTTTATCTTTTGTTTCTTAACTCTACTGCTTAAATTTCAGCCCTTTAGTTTATTTTGTAAGACAAACTTAAAAAAACTTAAATATTTTATTTTAAACTTCAAATGTTGCACCAAAGTCATGTTTACTTATAGAAAAAAAATTCTTTGCAGTTTGACACTCCCTTAAGAGGACTAAAGATGACTTACGATCTGCTAAAAAGTTTCATTTGAAAATTATGCAGACGTTTTGCACAAATTTTCCTGTATTGTATAATCTTGTCATGCAATACATATGCTTTAAAATTATAAATTTGTTAGCATCAACATAAAATTTCCCATGTAAAATAAAATGGTGAAATCTGAAAGAATTCTAACTCGTTAATTAAGAAAAACTCAAACTAACAATGATTTATTAATACCTCAACTTCATTTGGAGCATATTTGATTTTCAGAAGCCAAAGAAAATATATGGCTTTATTCTGAATTCTGACAGCTAACCTTAAAGAAAACAGTTGTGCAGACTCTAAACTCTTGTTGGTACAGTTTATTACTCAATTTTGCTACCAGTCTGCCACTACAGTAGGAAGAATAATGCAACCTGAGGTGTGAGTAGTTGTTATTTCAACTCTTATTTGAACCACCCTCCATCTCTCTAGATGCGTTTCTTACATTTACCTTTCAGTTTGAAAGATAGGGCATCAGCACACACCACTATCAAATCAGCGTATGGTCGACCCAAGGATGTTGTTCCTTCTGACATACATTGTTGGATGTATGGATGGTCTCAAAATTGGACTCTGATTTAATCATTTGCAAAAACAAATGAGAATGCAACACAACAATCTTGTTGTTTTGGAATTAAACCACAGTGTATGAGGAACATTTCTCAGCATTTTTATACAAATTGTAGACAAAACAAATGAAAAGTAATGTAATCAACTCCTTTCCTGCGTTTATGTCAGATGGCTCAGTGGCCAGTCATGAGTTGAGTTAATTGACATCAGCAGAGTAGAAGAGTTCATGTTTGGCTTTATAGTTAAAATGTATGATCTTAAGTGCACAGTTGAAATGGCCCACAAAAAGGCAGCTCTGAGGGCAACAGTTCACATCAGAGGACATAAAATGTTACCCACAGAATAATATTAGGTCTATAATCTAATTTCTCACAACGGGTATTAGGAATACATAAAGAAACGATATGTCTATTATCTATTGCCATCTAAGTAGTCAGGAACACTTGTGCTCAATGATAGACCAATAACTAGTCATTATGGAATCATTTTACAGTATTAAAAGTGCTTCCCAATGACCCAATAACACCTGCATGCTCAGGTTCCCTAGCTCATTATTCAATGCTATTTAATTTCTTTAATACGTTTCCCTAGCATGTGTTCTGAGTTCAAATCTTGACTGAAAGCTGCAAGGTTACCATTAGTGTACAAGATATTGATTTAATTTAAAATTCAATCATCTTATGTTTGAAAGGAATGGTTTTGATTGACTATCAGTTGAGATATTCATCAGCGACAAACTGGATGTTTTGCTTTTAAATGATGCTAATGTTGATGCAAGAGAGAGGAGAGTTTTTATGTCTCAGAACTTACTGCCAAGAAAAACATAGTTCATAAAAGGTGTGTGTGTGAGTGTGTGTGTGTGTGTGTTTCACACATAAGAATATATTTAAGCTGACTCCACACATAATTCATAACTAAGTGAATAGTGTTTCATTTTCATTGACTCTTGCAGGCAATAAATGTGACAGTCTACATGTTTACAGGTGAACAAAATTTTATTTTGTTCCTTTTTGTGTTTTTACCAATAGAATAAAAGTTAAAAACATCTTTAGAGCAGTTTGGTTTTCTTTTTGTTTAGTTTTCTTGTTTGCTTATACTTTATAGGTCTCACCATTTTCAATTAATCTCTCGCTATTCATTATTGTTACTAAGATGTCACCTTATTATTTCCTTTGTGTTGAATTTCTTAGTTTATTCTTGTACTGTATTCCTTGTAGATTTGAATTTGTCATAGAGCACTGGCAGGTGTTTTCTCCTGAGATTGTAGATTCTTTGTGTCTAGTTTAGCTTAATTTGTTAGTAGCCATCTTCCCTGTTTGCTCTGTTCCTCAGCTGTTTCTAATAGACCTGCATTCAATGTCATTCTCCACTCTACCAGAAGCATATAAATTCA
The DNA here is from genome assembly GCF_027474105.1 of Poeciliopsis prolifica. Lineage (NCBI taxonomy): Eukaryota > Metazoa > Chordata > Actinopteri > Cyprinodontiformes > Poeciliidae > Poeciliopsis > Poeciliopsis prolifica. The sequence goes on from NW_026562389.1 coordinate 861,776, forward strand.
CAGATTTTTATTGTTTTTGCTCGTTCATCTGCTCATTTTGCTCGATACTGCTCTTGGTTTTCTGTTTGTGTTTATTTACTTTCATTCTCAAGTTGATATTTCTTGACTGTTGGACTTTGTGTTTTTATGGTTATGTTTTGTATTATTAAGCATTTCTATTTTGTTCCACATCTGCCTCATTTTGTCTGATCTTTGGCTCTTCCACAAAACTTTTTGTGAGGAAAAAATTTAAATATTGACTCCAGGGAAACTGAGAGATATAAAGATCTCTCCAGAGCTCAGGAAACTCAATAACAACTTGAAAACAGTTTGTGTCCACTGGTGTTTTTTACAGATTTCTTGAGGTAAAGAAAACACTAACTTCAAAAACGTCTATATTGTGATATTTTTTAGTCACAATAGTATGCTTCTGACAATTAAATGGGGGGAAAAACTAAAAGAAAAAATATTTTTGCTTGACTGAAAACAACAATCCAGTCAGACGATCAATAGGACTGAACTCAATTAATTATTCAATGTATGTATATTTTTAAAGAATGTTTGAAAGACAGAATTCTTAAGTTAAGACAAATGTTTGCACTGTAGCACACAAGTATCTAAAAATCGAAAGACAGAGGAAGGAACGCAGAAAAAAATGTCTGGCAAAGCTTTGACTTTCTCACTTTCCATCTTTCTCTCCCTCTCTATCTGTTCCCATTGATACAAGGTACAGAGCAGCCTATTATCTGTCAGAAGCTCATTTTCTGGTTCCCACACTCTGCCACTGTGGCCGATCAACATCTGATGGGATAGGCGGTGTCAGAAAGCTAATCCTAATGATCTGTCTGGTGAGAGAGAGAGACAGAGAGAGTGAGAGAGTGGGTGACGAGTGGAATTAGGAAAAGACAAACAAGTTTGGTCTATAGTTGGGCAGTTCTGAGAAACAAGAATAAAGGAAGGCTGCAAAAGGAACATTGGTGAGCAAGGGTTGCATTAGGCAAAGTAAGCTATAGAATCTGTCCTATTCCCAGCCTGTCCTATTCCCAGCCTTCATCTTTTCCTCATAATTTGTTGCCTGTCAGTTGTTTTTTATGTGTTAAACCACCAAGCCCATTTTGGCTATACACCATATTGGACTAGTTTTCATTCATTTATCATAATTTGTCTGAAAAAAGTTGCTCTTATTTCCATATTTTAATGGATTCATTAACAGAATAGTTTTGCTGAACAGTTGTCAATTTATACTTATACTTATTTAGTTCCGAACTGCAGTCACTTTCAACCCACTTATTACAGTCAGGTCAATGCACAGGATTTTAGAACAGATTTTTTTTTTAAAGTCTATTAAGCTCTTATTCTTTTCAAATGCTATTTGATCTTGGCAGAAGACACCTCACACTTAGCCAGGTACTGTTGGAGGTTTCTTTCTGTTTTCGTGGTGTTTTTCTTTCTGCTACATGAATGTTCTTCATGAGGGATTGCTGCAAAGTCAAGGACACAAACGAGCGATTGTCATCATGCTTATACAGGAAGAGCGATTGCAGAATTGATGCCGTCTGCTGGGTTTCCTGAGTTGGAAATTTGTTCATTTGAGAAGTAAACAAAACTTGACTGCATTGTGTCATTGCTAGAATCAGTTGGAATGGTAAAAAAAAATAAATGCATTACCTCCCTTGGAGTCTGTATAAACATGGTCAAAAGGTCCGAAGTATATGTCAATTCAGCTTCATAGTTTAAGAACCATGTCTGCAGTTTCAAACATCAATTTTGACATGGTTTGAGATGCAACAGTTTAAAATATATGTTACAAATGAATGAGAGTGTAGTGTAACTCCCTCACTGACACTGCAATGAATTAATTTTACAATCAGAATAGTTTTAAATGAAATTTCCCAGTCATTTTAATTGTGATAAGTTCTTGTTCTTCTTTATCATTTGTTTAGATATGACCAAAAAAGATTCATTGCATTTTCATTATGCCATATTAAGCTAAACATGAAAGACTTTTACCTCATTGGATTACTTGGGTTTAAGTGTCCATTTTTGTGGAATTAAAAAAAATTTAAATAGGGCTCCTGCCACTGCAGCTTTGATGAAGCTATGACTTTCCCGTGAGTAATCCAATCTTTAAAAGATAGGAGACTGCCATGTTGGCTGATTGCTTACCTGTCTGGATTCCATTTACTGACTATTTGGTTCACTGATTTGCAGACTCTTGCTTGCTAAAATACTGCCAAGCAATTACAGCCAGTGGTTAGTTTGTGACTAATTTAATCTTTACTGATTAGTTTCTGAGTTATTTCATTAGAATGTTTTTCATGGTTACAAGCCAGCGAGTGGGTCATGTTAGAATTTCAGTACACCATCAAAAATAGTGCTGCTACATAGTGCAATAAATTACATTGAATTTTATTTTCAGATCAGTTTCCTGTTCTGATTCTGAATGGGAAACAGACTCCGATCCAGAGGGATCGAGTCAAGACAATACAGATAGGACAGTGGAAATAGGTGAACAAATCTAAGTTAAATTTGACGGTCGGGATGACCTGAGCCTGACCTTACTCAAGTCTTTTGTTTTATTCAACTTTGTCTTTTGTATATAGATCCAAGAATAAGAGCCTGAAAGCTACTAGTGTTGTCTACCATTTACTGATGTAAACTTTTACACTATAAGCAAACCTTGAGCCCTAGATCTGTTCTTCTGAACACTATAAGTTAGGCTTTTAAGGACTTTTGAAAATTGGAAATTAAGTTACTTTGCTTGAGAATTTTTAAAACATTTCTACAGGTAAAAATTGAGAGGGCTTACATTAGAAAAGCATGATGTTCCTACCCCATCCATCCTGTGATGGATTAGCAGTCTGTCACAGCATGAAATGCCTGTTGTCCAGTGACAGCTGGGATATTTTCTTTAATTTGCTGAATAACTACAATTTTTGAATCTGTATATTATATGTGGTATTTTATTAAATTTGGCTTCAAATATATTTGCCACTCCAGAATTTAGTCAGTGTTAACGCAATTTGACAATTAGATTATATTAGCTGAATAAAGCAGTAGGTAGTTTAAAGGTCAGTGACATAATGTGCCACTGAGATGTAACAGTTCACAGGTGTAAAATGATATGACTACATACACGTCAATGCAGTTGTGTTTTTTTTTGTGATTTTGACAGATTTGCTGCAGTAAAGAATTGGATTTCACAAATCAATACACAGCCACATTTGTCACAAAGAGACTGCAAAAGAGATGTGTAAAAAAACAAATGTTACAGGACCAAATGAAAATAAGATAATTACTTCATGAAAAAAAGAGATGGAGACGACTTCCACATTTTGCTGGCAGACTACAATATGTATTGAACTATTTATCCAGTGTCTAAGTCGAGAAAAATCTATTTTACTTTATATTCTAGTATTTTATGGACAGGTTTGTGACTTAATGGTTGCAGTGCAAATTAGAAAAACAAATTATGACAGTGTAATAAAAATTGTTTTAATCACTTTTGAGGGAAAGAAAGGGTTGTCAGCAGTCAGAGCAAAGGAGAACAATTTCACTATTTGTCCGCACTGCAAATAGATCTAATGTCCAAAGTTACAAAACATTATAAGTCAATGTTCATCACACTTGCTATTCCAACTCCTAACTTGTTGCTACTAGTGTTGTGATTGAGTGAGATGGTTTTATACGTGTTTCCTGTAGTGAGTGATGTAGGGCTGTACCATTTTAAACAGTAGGAGAATTCAACTGCTTGGCTCCTACAAGTTAAGGAGGTCACTGGTGCATGTCTGATGAAAACGCAAGCTAACACCTTTCTCTTATCATAACTCAGAGGACTGAAGACCATTGTCAGTAGGTTTATTGACATTCAAAAGGATGAGGGCAGGCTTTGAGCCTTTTTGACCTACATAAATTAACATAGTTACTGAAAACATAATAAATATAACTTCAGAAAAAAACACCACCGCTTAGAAGGTTTTAGGCAAAATATTGCAAAACTACACAAATTTACATGAAAATGTCTAAATTTGAAAAGTTGTCCATTGGATTGAAATTTAAGGAGGGAGGACTGACACACTATATCCAACATATCACATTCCAATTGGAGACACTCAGTTGCTTTGCTATTGAAAGACCATTGTGACCATTCCTTCATCATCTGAATAGTCTGAAATAAATACCGAAGTAAAACTATGTGGCCATTTTCTATATGCCCCTTGTAAGTACAACCGGTTTTCGACGTTAACTTGGATTACGGCATTTTAAATAACTAACATGATTTGACAGGATAAACAGCATGACAGTAGATTAAGGAATCAATATACACAATAATGCATACTGTAACATCTGTGCATCTCTCTCCTCATGTGCACTGTGACATCTTTAGCTGTAATTGTCTATTATATTTTACAAAAATGCATCATACCTCCTTGTTCATTTTTGTGATTAGTCCATCAAGAAGTTGTTGAACTGAATCACAGCTGTTGCAACCGACTCCTTAATCCAGCAGTTGGCATATAAAATTTGGCATCTTCCTTCTGTCATCTGGATTCTTCTGTTCAGCTCACAATCTCAAAAAGCCACTCAATTCTACATGTAGGACTTTCTCCCATCTGTCTTGGTCAAGACAATTGTCAGCTGGCAGACTCTCAACTTCCAATGCCCACAATTCTTGTCTGCAGCTTCCAGCTGCAGCAAAGACTTGGCATCCGCCCCCACACTGCTGTCTATTTTCCTGTGGGACATAAAACCATACCAACTCCCTATTTTTTAAGCCTTCTTACACTCTATTAATACATCCTTCTAGAGCCCTCAATAAGCAAATCACTGGTTTACTAGACAAAACAGGTGTAACAACCGATTACTGCCATGTGGAGGAGACACAGCTGTCCCTACTTGCCTTACTTTGCAGCAAAATTTTAATAGTTTGGGATGAATTCCATAAAGTGGAGCACATAAACAATACAGTCAATCTCTCCAGGACTATTGGAATTTGCAAAAGATAAAATTACCAGGGGACCAGAGACAAATTATGCAACATAGGCTTATAACTTGTACTATTTTTTTACCACCCATATTACTGTTTCTGGTATATAATTTAGTATTAAAAGAATTTCATGGTAAAGTGCCCAGTTGAAATTCTGTATTTCAACTTTATAAGTAATTTTGTAGTTTCCCCAGTGTCTTCTGTGCTGTGAAACATTGTGCATCACGTTCAATATTTTGAAGAATAAACATTCCTTATTGTATTGCTTGCATCAACCTCTTGCTGTGATTCTGAATGATTTTTTTGCAGATTTTCTCTCACTATTCTTTCAATGGGACTCACAAGACAGCACACAAACCCATACCTTGTTAAGCACACACAATATATTTTAAATTTGTGTTTGCATTTAATAATTTAAAACTACACTGTTGGTTATACAAGGAGCTAAATGCTCAGTCTTTCCTCATGGATATGCAACATCTTTGGAAAAATATTAATAATGCTTCAACTTTGCTAAATAAACCTGGTGGTAAAATTGCCAAAATTCTTTAAACCTTCATCTTTAATGGTTATGAGCAGGTTTGTGGTAGCCACACACAGACGAAATCAGATTTTATACAGGGAGTTATTTTATTATCCACACAGTAAATTGCTTTTGTGATAGTGTGGAAAACATTGACACAACTTGCCTATTGTCTCTATTGTTTCAGAGAGCCCCGTAATCAGAGTTTCATTAACATTCATTCATCTCATTGTGTGTTCAGCTACTTGAGTGTGTGTGTGAATGTTTACATGTATTTAAATGAGGTGCAAGTCTTCTGAATGTGCCACAAAAATGGAGAGGCTGCAGGTGCTCGTGTGTGGTTTATTGTTTTCAATGTCTGTGCTGGCTTGAATCTATTTGTGTTCATATATTGTGTGTTCTGCATGCATGTGTACTCCTTTTTGTCTGTATTCAAATTAGCTAAATGAGCGGATGTGGAAATGACATATTGTAGTCAGAGAATAAATACACTCAAGATAAAGGCTGACATGGACTGACAGCTGACTCTTTGACAGCTGTCAAAGAACAAGATACACAGGTGGGCAGATTCATGTTAGACTTCGGTAGATCTAAATCTCTATTTAACAGTAATACATAAATGTTGCATTTGATCAGTTAGTTTTAGTAACAGTGGGTTTTTAGTAAGTCCCGAGACAATTACTCCATCCCTTGTACAAGCAGGGGAGCATATAAAAACAACTTGCTTGTTTCTTTATTAAAAAAAAAAAAGCAAAACAAACATTCACTACATTTTGTTGTTTATTCTTGTGTAATGGCTGACTCACAACTGGAGTGGCAAAGGTTTGTATTTTTTGTGATCTGTGACAAAATGCAGATGGATCATATTTCATCTATGTGGATCAAGATTGTCTCAGAGAGTTTTTGTTTCTTTTTAATAGTGCAGCTCAAACCGCCTAAGCCGTGGTGGCCCAGTTTCAGAATTTCTGATTGTTGAATCAGCAGCATGTACTAAACTGGTATCAGCATGTTATCACTGTAAATAATTCAGTGCTCAGTATTTCTTCAGCTGTTTTTGAGAAGCGTTAAATATTAGTTTACCCAACTAAAATGAGTTATATATACGTACATATATATAACATTTTTATAGAAAATGCCTCTTTGCTTCACTTCATGTTAGCTGAAGATGTTGATTAAGTACTGAGATACTTATGTTTCCAGACTTAAATCTAAAAGCTGTGTGTCATGGTGCTTAACTGTGAGATTTTACTCTGAGAGTTGAGCACTACCAATTTCTCATCTCTTGAAAACATTCCCAACAAATTGTAATTTGTCCTCACAAATTTACAAAAAGTTTTTTTGTTTTTTTTTTACTAAAGGCAAAGCAAGTCAACCATGCAGTGAAATAAATAGTAAATTGTCAGCACAGATGTTTGTTTTTTTTGTTTGTTTGTTTTTTTTAAGATCTAGTAACAAATCAGTGATTTGTTACAAATTATATTGTGTAATGGTCAGTGTCAATGTTAACTTTGGCAATGATTAAGGTGTTTATTGTTCATACTCAGAAGTTCCTGGGGTAAGAATGCAATGTGTGTTGGGGGGATAAGTGGGCAAACAGAGAGCTGGAGCAGCAGACGGCTGAGCAGACTGGGAAAGACTGCAAGGCAGAGTTGGAAGGAGCGAGTCTAGCGAGGCAAGCTGATGGCTGGCAAGCAGAAGACAGATAACTGGTGAGGCAAGGTGAACATGGCGTGGTAGACTGGTGGTAGTGAGTGGGCTGGCAGACGACTGGATCCAAAGGCAAGCTGAGAAGTTAAGTAGAGCAGAACAAGCTGGAGACAGCGGAAGGAATCTGAGCACAAGTGAACAGTATTAATTCAATCCTGAAAATGGAAGAAAAAGAACAAAGCAGATCTAAGCACAGCGGTCCCAGCGTCGGTACCGCTGCAGTAGTCAGAACAATCTGGCAGAAGGTGATGGGGACTGGGTTGGCTACTGTGCGGGAAATGTGGTGTGGAGGCTGACAGGTGTGGAGGCTGACTGACTCGGGATTCACAGGGAGACGAAACGAAGCCGTCCCTGAAAACCACACAGAGATACAGGAGAGGAGAAGGCATGAGACAATGGCAAAGGGTAGAAGGGCAGCCATTCCCACAGCACACAGGAGTTATGTAGGGTTGTGAACATGGTATATTGTTTTTGAATCCATTTTTGTTTGGTTAATTATTTAATTTAATACCAACAAGTATGGAACCTGTAAAATAACTATTTTAATTAAAAAGGCAGAGGTGAGCAAGTTCAAGGGAAGTCACCATGGGACCCACATTGTTGCTGTGAAAATGAAAGCTTTGATTAGACTTGGCAGGATGTGAGATGTTGCCTAAATGCCAGCTGCAAAGCAGGTGTTCTTGGATTAGGTTGAGTTTGCAGATGGAAGAAAGGAAAGTTGTCAACAAGGATAAGATCAACACTTCTCATACATTAAAGTTATCCACAAAGTAAAGCTTACAAGGTGCCGAAATGCAGCTCAAAACTGAATTAAAACTGTGATGCAAAGAGGTTGTTGGTCTATCATTGTTGCTAAAATCTCCAAGACCTCATCAAATGTTCCCTTAATACTTTTACATGGAATAAAACTAAATAAAAAGTGTAAATATTTCCTGTGAGAGAAACAATAAATGGTTATTCTGTTCTGTCACTATATTCTGAATGCCTTCTTTCCTTTCTAGCCTGATCTGTTCTGTCTCTTATAAAAGGCCTGACATGCACCTTGTAATTGGTTTTGAAATGACTATTCTCTATCAGTATGTCGCAACAATTTAATCACCATTTATCAGTTAGAGCCACACGCTTCTCTTAAAGCAACATGGCCTTAACTAAAGGTGAAATGGGAAGAATGACAGCATGTGAAATATGCATGGAGCTTAAGTAAAACTCTGAAATCAGCACCAAGAAGAAAATGAATATCCGTTTCTAGTGAAATTGGATGTAACCAAGATACCATTGTAATGAGATCTCATTACAATGGTATCTTTCATTACAATGGGAATACCCACTGAAATATGGTAAAATAAAGTGAAAAGAAAGGATAATATAACATAGGCAAAACATTAGCTTTATTATGAATAAAACTGATGTTTAAATCAATGGACCTGTAAAGGTAAATGTTTTAGGCTGATGACTCTTTTGATGAAATTTGTATCTATATATATATATATATATATATATATATATATATATATATATATATATATATATTGTGGGGAAATGTGGAATGATTTCATAAAATATATCCTGAACTTTAGAGAATGCTCCCAAAATCCATGTTTAATACAAAGGTAAGGCTGCATGTAAGTGACAGAATACCATGCCAGTAGGTTTTGACCAAGGCCTTCATGTGAAAATTTGACTTTCATAAAAGAAAAGGGAAATGTTAAAAAATTTACCTCACTAAATGACTTGGGAAACATTTGAAAAGTACAGTGAGTAAATATTGCAAAGTCAATATTACATAGAATGTGCATTTAAGGTCATATGGAATTATGTACCATGGTCTAATTATTTTACACATTTCTGTATTGTTTGATTTTCAGAGACTATGTGGTTTGAAAAGTCAAACTTTTCTGACTTTTCTAAGGACCAGTAATTTTTAACATACCCATATATTTCTGTCACATATGGTTTCATACTATGAAATTTTCAGTCCCATATTGATAATGCATGAGCTAGAAACAGAAAACATACATGCATTTCAGATTTTTTAAATTTTGAACACAGGATACTGGGAATTGCTATCTGTTTTCATAAAAAGGGCTCTTGTTGTGTCAAAGAACCTAAGGTAACTTTTTTCCTTCTGAAAATACTCCAGCAGATGTTATATTAATGCTACTATAATTAACTTGGTCACCTTCTACATTTGCTAAAAGGGAAAAAAGAAACTATCAGCAAGTGAGCATTAATATTAATATCCTCTGTGAATTTATGATCTTCAAAACTGAGAAATGCCTCCTATGATGAGCTCAGTGATAATAGAAGAGGGCCTTATTTCAAACTGAATCTTAAATTACATTGCATGTTCAATCTGAAAGAAGACTCTATACTAAGCATCTGGCTTCTTGTGAAGAATCATATAATCAGGCTTTCTCTGATAACCAAGGTGGAATTTCTGAAAGTTTCAATGAAAGCACATGTATGGTCATGATCTTGTAAATGTGAGTGAATCACACAGTGTTTAAACATCCTTCATAGTATTTACAGCTTTTGTCTTAACTTATCAGTACATTTAATTAAACCAGTGAGGGAATGTATGAGTGACATTTATTCAAGAATCTTCAAAGCAAACTGTTGCATCAAAAAAATGATATAAATGATATTTCCTTAGACTGTATGGTACTACTGTTCATTTTAAGAAAGCTTTTAAAATGAAATTTAAATCCCATGCCTACACCTGCATAGTATACTACACAGTTCAACAAAAAATAATCTAAATGCCAAATGATGTTGTACATAAGTAATCTTGATAAATCCACATCTCTTCCCACATCATGCACTGCCAAGCCATAAAAATCCAACCGGAGATATAAACCTTAACTACATACATAGAAAATAAATGCACTGAGACACGTCTTCTCCACAGGAAAGGAGGTGAATATGTGCTTTTTTACATGTCCAACTGTGGTTCTCTGTCTCTTTTTTCAGAGACACAATATGACTATTTCATAGTTTCAGTATTGTATTTACTTGATGTAGCTCAGGCCCACCCACCCATTTATGTAGTAGTACTTGAATATTTTGTGATCTTCTCTAAACCTCAGTTAATTGCTACCTTGGGCCACAGAGAGAAAGTGAAATCAGGATGGTTAATGCAATTAATAGCACAAAGGCGTAGAACAAGAGGCATATAATAAGAATAAAATCTCACCCTCATAGTCATATCTGCCACATTCAAGTAAAACATTTTTTATAAGGCTCCCTTTCCCTCCCATGGCCTTTTTACTATTCCATGTGGTTGAACAAAGAGTGCTGAAAGTGGTTTGTCATATATCTCTACAGATATGTGGTTGAATGCATGTTTTGTTGTGTTCATTTACTTGAGTGCTTACAGGAATCTTTAGAGAGCAGTTTTAGGCAACACTAATTTCCAAACACATGTCATTTTCCTAACTTTGTGCCTGTGTCATAGGAGTACTTGTGTGTTTGTGTGTGAATGCAGACACAAACTGCTGCACTGCAGACATGTTTGCAGTTTAAAGCACCCCCTTGTGAGCCACATGCTGCCATCATTACTTAAAGCTTGGACTAGTTTAGTTGCCAGCACTAACCATTGAGTGGTAGACATAATGCCTTACGGGGTCTTTTAACTTCACAATTGGTGTCCCAGTTCTGTCAACCCATAATATTACCGAGTGCACAAAACATGACTTCATGTATATGTAGGGCTGAAGATTCCCTGAATTCACATCCTGGAGTGTGATTTTTTTTTTCAGTATTTTTAATTATGTCAAAAGATGTTATGAGAGAGAATGCTCTCCTTTTTCATCTGTGCAATGTTGTTATACTGTCTCAACATGTTTATCATATTAAAAAAAAAATTAATACAAGTTGTTTTTAATTTGCTTTATGAAAATTTTTAACTTTTAGTACATGAATGACAGAAAAAAGAATAACTGGAAGTTTTCTCAGCTGAGGAAAACTAAAATATCTGTGCATATAAATCAGACATGACAAACATTTCTGCACTCCTTTCTTCACTTACATAAGAATTTTCCTTTTAATACTGAATACAAAACATGGTATAATGTTTACAACATTAGTTTTCTGTTCTCTTCTAGTAAGCAATTTTATTTATCTACATACACATACAATCACTTTGCATTTTATTGAGATTATTGAGTTCATCTGTATTTGATTATCTGAAGGTATTGCACTCTTTTACAATTTATTTTCTATGTTATTACCAATTCTGCCAATGTGTACTTGAACTCCGATCTACCTAATAACCCAGGCCTTGGTTCGGTTGACATGAACCCTGGTGAGGTTTGAATGTATAAGTAAAATGCTAAGCAGAATATAAATCACTCCAAAGGCAGGAAGCAAACTATAGCACAGGGCTTTTAATGAGAAATTATACAACCAACAAATTCTGATGCTTGCATTTGTGTTCACATTTTGTGAAGCCAGAATGTGCACTCAGTGTCTTCCAGAGGTTTTTGTGATGTTTCCTTCAGTGATTCTTGGTGCAGCGCCACCACAGGTGAGGAGGTGAACAGGTTTCTCGAAGTCTTAGCTTCATTTGACACAGTGCAATGTGTTGCAGTTTTGGTCCCCAATTGAACTGTGTCTATGAAACTACAAGGTGTGAAAACTTGTTACAAATCTAATCTTGTGTTGGCCCTTTTCTTAGCAGCGTTTTGCTCAGCATCTATCATTAAAATTCTTCCTCCAGTGACTCCTATCACCCTCCAGGTAAGACAGGGACTATTGATAGGATACAAATAAACAAAAATAGAAAAAAACATCCATTAAAATGTAAGAAAATGTAACTACTCAGAAGCAGGGCAACCTGCCTGGATTTTGTTTTCATTATATTGTTTAAATCTGTTACATAAACAATATAAGACACTTACTGGGGTTGCCACTCTACCAATTTGCTTTTCTTTTTAGATACCATTTTAAATCATGAAGAAGTGAAGCCAGAGAGAGGCATTTTACCTTTCTTTTATAGCATTATTCTTCAGGCTTAATGAGTACCTACCACCAACCTGACAGCCAAGAGCTAAGTATAATGGGAAGAGAGCCTGCAGGCGAGATGGGCGCCTTTGACTTTGCATTGTCTTGCAGATAGTGATTGTGATGTGTCGTACAGCTGGACAGTGATAGACACTGATGTGCATTTCATTCACTACTACCATATGTTCCCTATTGTCTTGTTAAACCTCATTTGCAGCAAAGTCGAAGAACATAAAAAGAGACAAAAAAAAAAACATCACATGGGACTTTTGCTAGGTATTGTAATTTAAAGGCTATCTCTCAGAATGAGATTACTTACAAGTGTTGAATTCTCTCTTTCTATGAACTTTATTTGTAGTCTGTATAATTTGTATTGTCTAGAATAAAATAATACTTTGGGGATTTGTGACAGCTTATTTTTTTATGTTTCTATACTTTATTGTTTTAGTGTTAGATACTTCATACATAAATCCTAATCATTTAAACTCTTAGAGATAAACTATTCTATTTTTACTTCTCTGTTTCTGCAGTTGTAAAAGTATAAGGTGTAGTTTTGTATTTTCCCTTTTCTTTCTCTCTTCTCCTCTGATCTACTTGCAATTTCAACCTTTTCCCCTACCTTACCCCTTTCCTTTTCTGTCTGTGTCCATTACATTTGAAATAAACCTAAACCAATTTATTTTAGTTTTATACTTGTACATATCTCAAGCGCAGCATCATAGTGAAAGTTGTGATGCACTACCTGTAAATCTTGTACATCTGTTGGGCGTCACATTGGCACTCAAACAATATAGATCCCACACTGCCATCCTAGAGGAACCTAGCACCTTGTCCTACGCTATTTGCTTCGTACAGAGGGACTAGGCTCTCGGCTATTGAGAAATGATTGCTTCCTGGAGGAGTGGACTCTGTCAAGATTTACAATTTTACCCAATTGTCAAAGTTTGCTCGTGACATATGGAATGTGCCAGCTCAACTCTAAGACGCTTACCAGAAACTGTGAAGTGAGAAGTGCTCATCCGAATAAAGTGAGTATTAATGTTAACTTAATATATGGAAACTTGGCCAAAACAGACTGAATGGCTAAATTCACTTCCTCAGCTGCCATTGCTGAAACTGCAGGCAGACTACAATTCTAAAAAGATGCAGAAAATCTGTGTTATTATTCACAACATCTTCTGTTCACGGATTGGGACCGGTCAAAAATAGACCATAGACGATCCGAGTCAAGGGGAGAAATCCCTGGACTCTGTTTTTTCCCGTTGTGCAGTAAACAAGATGGGGTTTTTTTAGCAGAGTTGTACAGCAAGGCAATGGCCAGCCTACCCCACTGCCAAATGATAAAAGTAAAAAAAAAAAAAAAAGATTAACCGTATTGAACTACTAAAAGACAAAATAAGCCGTATTTTTCTTTTTTAATTACACAACAAATTTCCAGGGATGAGTTTGTCTTTGATTTGCAAAGACAAATGTTTTTTTTTTTTTTTTTTTTTTTTTTTTTGTCACCTTTGGGGAAGGTGAGTATTTACAGGACAGCTCACGAGTAGAGACACATTAGGTGCTTTCGTGGTCATTTAATAATGCAGTGATCCGCTGGTCTTTTTTTTTTTGCTCATGTGAGCAACCACCAGAATAAGATTAGCAATACAGTTTCTACCTGCCTGGAAATTTTACAATATCTTTAATGGACATACAAGCTGTGAAAAAAGCAGACATTGGAATCACTAATCTTAAACATTTAGTTTTATTGACATGTCACATTCTACATGTGACATGTAGAGTGTATGTTAAGAATAACTTTGGCTTCAACAAATATTCAAGAAAGTTGAACTTGCCAGAATAGCTCAAGCTTTAATCATATTTTTGTCATGGATTTTGTGAGGGGTTTTCCTATCAGACAGCTTTGATTATGAAAAAAGAAATGGTTTGGCTTTCTCGGCTCACAATAATGCCCTTTGAATCCACCGATGATATTTGATGGATAATTTCATGATAAAGTAAGAAAATGTGTGTTGTACTGTTCATAGATTTGTATATGTGAGTGTCTGGAGGCTGTTTTGGCTTTTGGCTTGGAGCTGGAATGACGGGGTTTGTTTCTGTCTGAATAGATAAGAGGAAGCTGCTTACATCCCCCTCTTATCACTCAGCTCAGGGCTAATATCCCTTTTATTGTTTTTTTCTGCCTTTCACTTATCGTCACTGCTTGTTGTTGGTGGATGGAGTGGAGGTTCTGCAGTTTTTTTTTCCTTTTTCTTGCCCTGCATCAATGCCAGAGTACATCAAGTCAACATCAAATGTTGCTTAAGGATGTCTTAGATACCAATTCCTGTTTTAATTCAGAGAGAACGATATTTAGAAAAGTATTTTTAGTTCTCATTATTTCACACAAAGGTGTCATAGTAACTTAAGTGGTGTTTGATTGATTTATTATGTTACATACACATGCATGCACACAAAGAGCCATTGTCATTAGATGGGATTACAAGGTGAGAGGGATCAACAACCTAGATTTCTTCTGATAACTGCTCTATCAAATTTCCTGGTTGCATCCCCTCCTAAGATCTTGGATGCCCTGAAATTCATTTCTGTGATAGCTGGAGAGATAATTGAATTCTCCTCAACTGTGTGATGTGCTTTTCCTATCTCTTTGCTCTAAAGCAGTCTTTCTCAAGCTGTGGTCCGCGGGCGCCTCCTAGTGGTCCGCAAGGTATTGCATGTAATCAACCTTTTATTTACCTTGACGTGATCTCAAAATGCGACAGCTAGCTTACCAAATGATTGTGTTTAATATAATAATGAGTAAATGGCTTAAAACTGGGTCACTCAAAAGAAAAACTGAAGATACCGATGGAAAGAAAATAATGCCAGGTTTACTTGTCGGAGGAAGCTAAATCATGCCTGCTAAAAAAAAAGGATGTCATTCACTAGCGATTTGATTCTTTTATGATGAGAATGGTAGGACTTGTCTGTTATTGAGAACTGTTCTTTGCTTTTTATGGCTTTGCTTGCTTATAATACCCTCTTCACACATCAACAGCTATTACTGATATTTAATTCAAAATGACTAACTTAAATTAATTAAAAGCAATAGATAAATATAAATGGGTGGACTATTTTTATATTTAATGGTGTAGAAGAGGATTTTTGCTTCTGCCATAGCAGCTCAAGTTGATATTTTATTGAGCTTTTAAATTACAAATAGTCCTGAATTTTATCAATGCACACAACACTTAATTTCTTTTTGATTTCTATGTGTTGGAAGGCTTAGAATCAACACTTTTAGAATCTGTAAATAACTCAAAATGCCCAGATTAAACTTCTTCATGGTTTTGTTGTGGCCATTCACATTTACCAAACAGCACCACTTTTCACATGAGGATGAACAAAGAGAGCAACAATAAGCAAGTTAAGAACCTAATATTTTAATTTCAGGTTCTTTATATTAAGGTGTGTTATTTCAGAGCAATTTTAAGTTAGGTGGTCTGTGAGTGTAAGTTAAATGGTTGTCCTCAGGCTGAAAAAGTTAGAGAAACACTGCTTTTAAGCATCAAATAGAATATGAGTATTTAGTCACTACTTGTGTCAAAGAAAAGTTACTATTGGTCACATTTAAATTCAGGCATGTTTGTGTTTCAGTCATTTAGGGGTGTGCTTATGCCGTAAAATGGGAGGGAGTGAAAGGACCTTGTTTTGGTGCACCTTGTTGTACGGCATCTTAAGAAAGGAAGTGTTACAAGGCAGGTTCTTTGTGGTTATGTCGGACATTTACCCATAATGCAACACACACCGATTATTGATTAGAACCTGGTAAAACCCTCAGTAATAAAGTTGCTGCCAGCTTCTCTCTACTCCCCCACCTTTTGTTTTGGCCTTTGAGCCAGGTCATAACACTGCACAATTAATTATTGTGCAGTTATGTTGCCATTATTTGTAGAGAGATAATTGAATTCTCCTCAACTGTATGATGTGCCATTTGTAGTAATACACATGTATGCTCTCTCCAGGATTGCTTGTGTTGCAACTGGAAAAAAAAAAAACAACAGAAAAATTACTCTTTGAATCATCTTTTCCCCAAAGGTGCATTTACTCTGAGGAATAGAAAACAAAACAAATGTGACTAATATCTCAGTCCACTCTATCCCTTTGCAACTGATATAAAACAACTAAGGGAAGGAGCATTAAAAATGCATCCGACAGGCAGAATTGGAAAAATAATTAAACTTAAAAAGGCCAGTGTGATGCAGATACCTTCTTTGTGAACATTCAATGAACATTATTTTTTGTTCATTAACAGAATCATAAAAAAAATAAATCAGAAAAATACTCAATTTCAGCAAAAGCTGTAAACAATGAATTAGCGCCTCTAGGCAAGATATCGACAGAATTTAGTTCAAACTATGTCATCTTGCTTTCCAAACTAGTTGGACGGGAACCACAACAACAGATTGATTTGTTTGTGCTAATGTACTCCTTGAAGACAATACATAAAGCACTGTGCCAAAGAGAAAGTCTTGACCAAGCAGAAAAAAATGACCAATCAATGTTGGGGGAAATAACATTAACATGTTGAGGCCATTTGGGTGAAGATACCATCTGGCTCAAGTTGCACTCAAGAGATGAAGAATTGTCCCCTGGTAGGAATTACAGCTCTGGGCTAATATCCCTTTTATTAATCACAGTCTGTCCCTCTGTTTTTTAATATACATTCATTGCATTTGCTTGCTTCTTATTACTTGATTTTTTGCTGAAATGTTTTTGATTTAATTGTAATGCAAAATCTAACTTTGGTTTACAATGTCATCCTGATATTAATTTCCAGTCTTTAATACATTTTTTAATGATTTTAAGAAATTTATGCTTTACATAGCCTGATTAGTTGATAAGAACAATGACAAAACCAATTAGGCACCAGGTCACTTTACCCATTCATCAGTTCATGCTTTTATGTTTCTAATCCCAAAACCGATGGTTTTAGCCATTTGAGTGTTTTACGGTTGTCAGGGCATGTGTAAAGAAGTGAACTTGGGTTCAAACTCATAATTATGAAAAAGAAAACCTTTCCTTGCTGCATCAACTGGATTTCTTATGTGAATTTCCCACTTGTAAATTTGTCAAGCAACCTTAAATCCTGATGTTTAACTATTGTTCATGTTTTGTGGATTACCGCAAGTGTTCATCTGTTGATTTTATACTTCCATTTTAACTTCCTTGAGAAATTCTGACATTCTGTTTTATCCTCACCTTCCCTTGTTCTTCTTTTCCCCCGACCCTTGTTTCTCTTTTTTCTCCAATAACATCTTTTCAAACAAGGTAAGACCCAACTGTTAAGATAGTCTATCACCTTTATATGTTTCCATTGCGCCCTTTCAGATGTAGACTCAGACTTTATTTTTTGACATAATAATGCATGCTAAGACCTGATGAACCTTTTAGGTAATAAAACCCCTCATTTTCTATTCTCATTGAGAATGACTTTTCAAACATTTTACTATCCTTGTTTGAGGTAATCAGGAGGCCATTATTGCTTTCAGTGGGATTTCAGTCTCTCAATGTACTCGTTACTGTGGAAGGGAGACATTTTGTTGCTATGTGTCTGCCATTTTAATTAAGAACATGTCCTGCAAAAATAGCATTTTGGCCATAGACTACATAATTGGTAATTTGATTGATTTCACACTTTAATGTTAGGTGTTGTAAAGACTTATCAATAAATCATAAGTCCATGAGTTTATCAGCTTCTTGTAAACAGGCAAGAAAAAAAAAAGTAATTTTATCAATAAAGCCTTCCAGAGACAGAAATCTTCTTTCATTCAGTTCATTACCTTATGAGCTTATTAAGAGGTAGTGGATTCCATTTTCGTTCTGGTATACAAGAATGAGATTTTTTCTTTATCCTGTTTTCTCGTTTCTCGGTGCCTGCAAAATGTACCACAAAAATGAAAAAGAATGCCTATGTGACTATTATGTTTTGAAAATCTATTTTTAAGAATTTTGTCCATTTGTTCCCTCACTTGTTGGATTTTTGTGCAGTTTTATTGCTTGAAAGGTCGTGGTTTTCTGTGAAACCCACAACAGACTTCAAGCATTCAGGAAGTTGCAGTGTGAAAACCATTATTGTTCTTCCTTCTACTAAAGAGGTGTCTTGTATTCAGACTCTGAGAATGTGAGCACCTCTCAGTTTTGTACAAAGCACAATGATTTGTTTTCACACACATTTTCACATTCTTCCAAACCCTGTGAAACGTGTGATGAGGAAGATGAGGTTGGGTTGATATTAGATTATCCAATTCAGTGAGCAAATCACAAAACATTTACATTGGTTTTGTATTGGTTGACTGTGAACTATTCATCAATTATTTCTGCTTTGTCATATGCTATTTTACCTCCACTCACTCTCCAGACCATGACTAGAAGTCAAATATGTGTTCTCTTCATTTAGCTCCCACACCAAGAGTTAAGAAACAATGTTCTCCCTGATCAAAATTACAAACTGAGAAACCTTTACATGTTGGCATCATATTTATTTCAAACAAATAAATATGAATTATAGGCACCAAAATTGGTGCCTGTCAGAACCAATAATTAATTGGTGCCCTTTTAGTTTCAAAATGGCATTTGTTCTTTTTTTTTTTTTTTTTTGTCAAACGTGCATATAACTAAGAACACATATAACCCGTAGCCAGTCCCCCCTTTACGCACACAGAAACACAAACCCATAGACGGAAAATTTTCCATCCCGGTAGGTCATCTACCTGCTGTGCAACATCTGATGTACTGGCACTTTCTCCTTTCCTCTGATTAGCTTGAAAGGAAGTGGCTGAAGGCCATCAGGGCTATAGAGTGGGCCCGCATGTGTGCGCACATATATTATTAAGAACTGTTCCTGTGCTGTGTTTTTTTTTGCTTCCTGTTGTGAAGGATTTTGAGATGTGAAGATGAAAAGGACATCCAAAGGTTTCAATGACTGGCATATACGCAGAGCCACAAACTAACAGAAATACATTTTTTTTCCCTTCTGCATGAGCTGAAATATGCTCTAATTACATTTCAGACATAATTATCATCAAGGGCATGTTAAGCATATTTCTATCAACTTTCTAAATGCAGCGGTATTCAGCAAATTTGATGTAAGCAATATTACTCATGCAAGACTTAAGTTAAGTTTCTGATGACTTGTCCGTTATACTACATAAAATTTAATGAATCTCCATGTTACCCTACTACGTAATAAGAAAAAGTTCTCAGAAAACCTGTTACTTAAGCAGCAACCTTTCTTGATATGAACAGTGCAGACAGTGACCTTTAGTCAATTAACACAACAAAATATTCATTAGGCTATCAGATAATCTTTACTGACATGTATTGCCTTTGAGGTTCAGAACAGTCAACACAATTAAAAACACACTTTTGGAAGACGAGCGACACACATTTGAATGTACACATTAGCAAACATTTAGTAAAATGTTTTTATGAATACATTAAAACTTATCTTCCAAACATATTATATAACTAAACATTCATAAATCTGTTCTGATGTGCATTTTAAAATACATATAATCTCCTCCATTCCAAACTATGTAATTCAACATATTTACTGATGACACACCGATGCGTTAGGACAACATCCACTCTTACCAAAGGGAAGTCAAGGAAACTAACGGTATATTAAAATTGACTTAATGTTTAATTAGATGGACTCAGTTCTGGTTAATTAATGAAAATGTGTAAAGCCAAAATGAATATTTAGATTTGTACATCTATGCTACCAGATAACATGAAGCCTCTTTCTGTATCATATCAACATGACAGGAGAAATTTGGAATTGCACCTAGAACCTTCTGATTGAAAGACTGCTTCCGCTGAGCAGCAGTCGACCCTTTAAACGTAAATAGATTTTGTTTTGGAGGAAATTTGAAGTCAGAAACCAAACTACAATGGAAATAAGAAATCTTTGAATGATTCAAAACAAAACAGATCTTTCAACAAGTTGGTTATTTTCAAAAAAGTATCCATGTCCAGACGTTTGGCTCCATTTGTGGAGCTGTTATGTAGATGTAGAAAGAACACAATCTCTGGAAATCATTATGAATTTATGAAAGAAGTCTGCGTCACTAAATCATCAAAGTCCCACCACTCTTGGCTCTAACTACATGCCCACTTAAAGCACAACAGACTTTTTTTTCTTTTTTCTAGATCAATATTTGTTTCGTTGTTCGTCTTTTCACCTCTTCAATCACTCAGGTATCATTAATACACTTATTTTCTTTAATTATGTTAAAATTTAGAGGGCATATTGTCCACATTTTCTACCAGTGAAACACCAAATTGTGCCAGTAGCAGAACACAGTACATACAGTCAGCAGTCCTGGCCCTCAGTAACTTCTAATAATGAGTGCTGTATTACTTTACTGCCTAGTTGGAATCAGAAAGGCATATTCTTAGCTAAAAAAAAATGTTGAGTCACAACTGCCAACAATCCTGCTTTTAAGCTTTTTTCTTCCGAAGCAATCAGAAAGATAACAGACAGAACACTGATGATTTTAACGTCAAATGATGGCAAGACGGGAAATGAAACCCATGTAAAATGAATTTGAGCTGCTTTTGATCCACTTTCATCCGTACATAATATGGAGACATGAGCCCTTTTGTTTTTAATGCGTTTCAAATGTATGGAAAATGTGTATAAACAGTTGAAAAATATGGGATGAGAAAAGAACAGAATATTTAAATAGACAGAATACCATATGCTTTGTATATGCTTGACTTCTCGTTACATTCTGTATTTGACTAGAGACATGACATTTTTCTTATTGATCTGAGGATTGTTAAAATAGCTCTGTTGAAAGACAGTTGTTGTAGTCCCAACCCAAAACAAATGACCTGAATTCTAATTCTTTACATTATGATTTGAGGAATGTATATGGAAGCTTAGTATGTATTTGGGTAAAGATTTTTCCCCCCTCCTAATATCCTCTCACTGAGCTTAGGATCTTTGAACAAGGAGAGGCTTGATGAGGTCCCTGACTTATGATGGCTCACTTTGTCTTGGTTTTGATAAGTTAGCCATTATTCTACATTATTCTATTCTACAATATTCTACTGTTTATTCTGTTAGTGATAATAAGTGAAGGGATTTTCTGGTGTAGAAACAGCCAAATCTATTAATTGGGGTTGTTTTAGGGTTATTGTGGGTAGTCATTGAAGAAATGGATTCTTCTTATGTGCAGCTTCTAGAAGGAAATTTATTTCATTGTCAATATTGCAGTTCATTGTTCATTGGACATAAACATACTGTTATGTAAAAGTTAATATAAAGCCTGTAGCAATAAAGCACTTGGACAGTACTTGTATCTCCTTTACACTTAAATCAATATATTTTACATGTACCAGGTCTGGCGCTGTGAACATGGTGATGACTTCATCAAAGTGACAAACTTGGACTTGGAGTGTGTGATAAATTAGTTTTAAAGCTTTGTATCAGCAAAAAAGTTTCACTGAAAGAACATATTGCATAAAAAAAGTTGGCATTGGGTTGAGTTTAAGAAAAAAATGCTGAATGTGCTTGTAGTCACAGAGACTACAGTCTATTGTGACACTTCAACATGGGCACATCAACCCACAAAAATGAGCTTACACACAGCTCCTCTCCCACACACAGCTGACTCCTACAGTGTGTACTCTCGGGCCAAGGGAACAAGGGAACAAAAACCTGTGACATAAACCCCCAACAGCAGGTGCTGAATAATGTAGTTAAGACACGACACGCACACATACCTGCCTACACCTGTTTTTTGGGGGGTTTAGGGGCCAAAAAGCTGGCATA
This sequence comes from Poeciliopsis prolifica, assembly GCF_027474105.1. Classification (NCBI taxonomy): domain Eukaryota; kingdom Metazoa; phylum Chordata; class Actinopteri; order Cyprinodontiformes; family Poeciliidae; genus Poeciliopsis; species Poeciliopsis prolifica. The sequence continues at coordinate 883,796 of NW_026562389.1, forward strand.
AGGCCCACTGTGCCTGTCAGAACCAATCTGAGCACTTGGCTGAGGGCTGGCATTTATAGCTGATTTGTCAGGATCGGCGGGCCCACGGGGCTTGCCCAGTAATAAGCTTCCACCTGTGGTGATGGATCACCTATGACACAGCTGGCCACATAGGGAGAGACAAGGCCACTGGCATTCTTTGAGACAAGACAAGACCAGACACAGGAAGGACGGAAGGGGAAAAGAAGTGCAAGGAGAATAGGAGTAGTTTAGGGCAGGAAAAAATGTTCCATATTTTTCTTTGAAACACAACTATATTATAGATAAACATAGGTTCTTGAAATTCACTAAGAATTGTAAGATAATTTGAATGAAATTAAGAAAGGTTAACACACTGAAATTGATTTTTAAATAGTCTGCTCTGGATTCTGACTGTTCACTGGATTGTTGAGGTTTTCTATCAAGACCTGCAAAACTTCCACATCATCCGCCCCCATGGATGATTTCATCGCCTAGATCCTGGCTCCTCAACCTGCAGCTTCAGAACCACAAGTGGCTTTTTGCCAATATGGCTCACTTATATATATCTATATATTATTCTGGATTGTTCTTTGTTTCCGGAGAGTTTTTCTTTTGACTGTCACCTGGTGCTTGCTCAGAATGGAAGATTACAAATTGAAGATTCTATGCAATTCTATGATTTCCTAAGAACACCTTTGACTTTTTGGAACAGAATTTCAGTCATTTGAAAGTTGTAGCCTTTAATTAGAAGGTAAACATAACTGTGGGTAAAATGAATTTACCTGAATGGATTGTTCTTGTTTCTGTAAGGTGCCCTAAGATTACTTTTAAATGAAATGAGCTGAATTAAAATCAGTGTCTTTTTACTTGAATTGGAGTGCAAGACCACAATGGCCTTGAGGAAAGGTAGTTTTTTCCACATTTGTGACTCTCTCTAAGCACAGAAAGGTAATTATCACATACCATGGTCATTAGCCACTTTAGAGACTAAACAAAAGGGTTGTTTGAAAACCTTTGATACTGTTTCAGAGCAAGTCAGAAAGGAAGACTGGGAAATAATTTTTGTACCTAATTCTGTGAGCAAGATGGATGGTAGAAGTGGTTTATCTTTAAAGCATATAAAAGGTTAAATTCAACAGATGCCCAAAAGTGAAAAGTGTGAAGTTATAAATCAGATTCACTTTACACTTTATGTGCTGCTTGCCAAACTGATAGCAGAGCATCAGATACTGCAAATGTGAATCCTGACTTAGCACAAAGAACACTGGTGGGAGATTCTCTACAAAAAACTAAAGCTGAAAACAAAACTCACTTCAGTTTTGATGGACAGCTACCATTTTCTCTCATGTGAACTTGTCCCCTGGATTCATTTACTGGATAAGACCTTGTATGGCAGTCTGAGAAAGTGCCTGTTTTTGTTACCCCTGTCCTTTGAATGTCAGTGTACTGTCAGATTTCATGTCCCAAGGCCAAGAAATGGCGAGATCAGGAAGGCTGTCACTTCACTGTAGTAAATTCATTTTGTCACTCACATATGGCAAGCATAAGATAAGCTGAGTTTCGATAGGACATGAGAAAACACAGATATGCCTTCCTTTTTAAAGAATTATCCACATACACCTGAAGAAAGCCATGCACCAAGACTACAATTTAGTTTCGTAACTTAGGTCAGTGACTTGTCAGTCCCTCTGTGTCTTATTTTAAGTAGCAGTCATCAATTATAAATGTATTGAGGAGAATAATTGATGGGACACACAGCTTCCTCGAATGTTGCCAAGCTTGACAGATGAAGGCAGTGAATGAACTCTTCGGTGAAATTGCCCTTCACCTGCCCACACTCACTCGTACACACTCACACTTACATTGATGGATAGATGGGCAGCTGGAAGTCGGTGACTGGATCTTTTTCACTACTTATACAGCACTTATCCACATCATCTAGACCAATATTATCAGACTGTCCTCAATCTTAAGCCATCCATCACTCTTATCATTACATGTATTGTCATGTGTCTTGACCTACAGATGGCCACAGACTCAGCTTTCCCAAGTGTAATTTTATAGCTATCTTAGTGGCATATTGTTCTTGGCAAATTTTACTTCTCCTTTCAATCACTTTGATCACAGCTATAACTGTATCAAATTACAATTGGAGCTGAAACACTCCCACTATTACTGTCTAAGCATATCTGGGAACTGTAGTACTTCATTGTACTTCATTGTTAGAAAAAACTGTTTTATTTATTTAATTTTTTTTTTATGGTCAGACAGGAAAATTGGTTATGAGAGAGAGAAGACATGTTGCAAAAGTCACCTGGCTGGTACTCAAACCCATGACCACCGCAATGAGGACTCTATATGGGTTTATTCTTTATCCCCGCGCCACTGCAGCACCTCAGGAAAAACACAGATCTTAGTCAAATATGGTCCACATTAAAATCAAGAAAATACACAAACTGTAGAAAGTTCAATGAGATGAATACTTTTGCATTAAAGAGGGTTGCAGCTGTGGCGCAAAATAACTTTACAATCTGACACACGGAAATTGACCTCTGTCTTTTGAAAAAAATTATATTCTTACCAACACTCCCCCTTCAGCATATCATAACAGTGTTCCTCCATGATGCCATTTACAACTATGAAGGCTATTTAGGAACAATGGACCAAGAAATTGTTTGTCACATGAGTTCAGCAGCTGTCCAGGTGCTGCTGCAGCTGTTCTGATGGGGCTGAGTGGCAACCGGTGGTACATAATATGAACAGGCTTTGAGACGCCCCCAAATGGCTGCAACCAGAAGATTCAAGGATTTTCAGACATGTATGGAAGAAACATGTATGAAATAATCAAAGTATATATCCAAGTATGTTTTTGATTAGTATAAAGCTAAAAAAAAGTAGATTTTTACAGGATACCTGTCTACTTCACCACCCTCCACTTCACCACCCTCTTTACAAATGATTGACACAAAGTATTGAAAATAATATTTACATTTAACACAACTATTTTTTAATAACTTTTGTTGAGGTAATTGTGCTGTAAATACACTGACATTAACATTCAATACACAAAGTAATCTGACTCAGTAGTAGATACTTTGAATTGTGAGTTTGATTTTTCTGTTTCTAATTACTGGAGTCTTTTTTTATGTTAGTGTTGTACAGTATATTAATCTTGTGCTTTATTTGTGTAGTTTGCCATTTTAGAGGTCTTTTGTGTGAGCCCACGTATTTGATGCTTTTGTTACACCTCAATTTCCAAATTTATTGGACAATAAAGTCTGTTTCTAAATTTTTTTGTATTCAATAAGTTGTTATATAACCTTAGGAGAACCTGTACCCTATGTATGAGCCATCACCCAAGAGGACCCTTTGCATTTTTCTGTTTATGCATACCTTCAGACCTTTAAAAGAGTTTCCTCAGCATGAAAGACTTTGCTCTTGCCTTTGGAGATGTCGCTGTCATTTTATGTGTTGCGACATCTACTAGCTACTGCAAGGCTATTTCAAAACTGTGAAGAGGGCATAGAAAGGTCCAAGGGAATGCAAGACAGGAGTAGGGTGAATGCGCACATGTATATTTTCTTCATGGATATTTGTTGTGCTTTTCTGTCCTTTAGCACTCCCCAAAGCACATATTGAAATATTATGAAACATGTGACACATCAAAAGAGATAACATTTCACTGTTTAGAAGGAGGAACTTATTTTGACTCCCCCCCTAAGCGGTAGTTTCACACAAATGTATATACAGCACTCTGTTCTTTTTTGTTTGCTTGTCAGTTTGATAAATTTAAGAGTTGTTGCTAGATTTTGTCTTAGCTTTTATTTAAAGTTTATATATATATATATATATATATATATATATATATATATATATATATATATATATATATATATATATATATATATATATATATATATCAAGGCATAAAACCATTATTTTAGTATATCCACTCTTTGGCTGATATTTGTGTGCCACACCAAGTAGGAAAGGAGTTCCATTGTGGAACAGCAATAAAAGAACTAAAACTAGAAAACAAGCTGGTAAAAAAAATAGCTCTCTAACCTGTAATGTGCCACTTTTAATCAAAAATCAAAGCACCAAGTAAAAAAAAAAAAGGTGTAGTTTTACATTTGCTTATCCACTAATCAAAAACAAAAGATTAGATTCTTGTCAATTATGCCATATGTCTCAAATTCCCAAGTTACAAGTCCATTTTGTGCTATGACAATGAGCCAAAGCAAACAACATGAGTCTTAAGAAGCTATACAAAGACTAGTCCTTCAACAGATGGTGCAGCCCCTGCAGATTTATTCTCTCAGCATCAATGAGTCCGGCTGGGATAGCATGAAGAGACGGAACTAACCAAGACAGTCTATGTTCACACATGAGCTGCAGTAAGCTTGCTCAAACGCTTGGCATCCCCCTCTTTTCCAGATGCGAAAGTCTAAATATCCAGATCTTTTGACTTATTTATATTTTATGGGTATTGTTTGAAATGTTTTTCAAACAAAATGTTTATTTGGCTTTAAAATATTATGGATAAGAAATTTTGTCCCATAAACCTAGTATTCAATCTACTATTAATAAACATTATTTTCTTAAATGTGTTGAAAAAATTACATTAATTAAATGGGATTTATAAGAGAGTCATATTGACAAGCTTTCAGGTGAGGAAACAAACTATAATAAAATGAATTAAAGCTGCAAGCAGCCTCGAACGGCCCTCGCAGCCAAGCGCCGCTCCGGCCTGTTGTCCACCGCGGGGTACGAGCAACCGCCGCCTCACGCCAGCCACCACAGAAGCTCTCACGCAGTTTTCAGCTCCTCCGCCCGCACCGCAGAAGCTGTTGCTCAGTTTCCATCAACGCTGGCCACGTGCTAAGACAGAAGTTGTTGCGCAGTTTCCGCGCCCGTCCACCAGGCGGTACGCATCTATGCGTTCGGAGTCGCTCCTTGACGATGCAAAAAATGTGGTGCAGATTCATTGGTTTAGCGAGGAAATATAGCTGGCGGATTAATGTAGGACGCGCAGTGGACTCAAAATATATTTCAATGCTGTTGTTCTCTTTAGAGGTCAACAAAGGTCATACGTATCCAATTTGGCGTCAGTCGGAAGATCCACGTGTAATTTACAGCCGATCATATGCACATGGCGAAGTACTACAGTTCGTCATTTTTCATCATTTTCAGCTGTGTTTCTAAAGCACTCTATTTCATTGTTGGAGTAATACTTACTCAGAGTGGTGAATTACTGAAATGGTTTGTAAGAAGTAAGAAAACGCTACATTTACTGCATGATTTAATTCAACAAAAATTATCTGAGACATTTCTATCCTTTTAGAAATTTCATGGCAACGCTCTCACAAAGTTTTCGCGCCCATCCGCCCATGGATCTTTCATTGGTGGAGGAACACTGACACCTACTGGCGAAATACTGATATTGTTCTTCATCCTGTTTATCTGCTGTTTCATTTGTGGAGCAATACTTACCCCAAGTGGCGAATTACTGAAATGGTTTATAAACACCAAAAATAGGATCAAAATCTGAACTTCAATCTAAAATGGCCGACTTCCTCTGGGGTTTAGACCATGGCTCCAAGAGACTTTTTTGTAAGTCCTGACATGGTACACACGTGTACAAAGTTTCGTAATTGTAGACTAAAGCATGGCTTGGGGCTGATCATTTAAAATTTTCTAGGGGGCGCTATAGAGAAATTAGGCCACACCCTACAAATATTGTGATGGATTCCTGTCGGGGAGTGGATGAAGATCCATCCTTGTGAGTTTGGAGCAGCTGCGCCCAAAAATGTGGAATTGAGAGCCAAACGTATGGCGATGGCGTTACAGGTCACTTCGTCACGCCGCCACGCCCAGCTGCTCCATCGAAGCTGGTCGGGGTTTCGAATCCTCAACACACCAACATGTCTTCTGTGTCTGGGCACAGTTTCATGTTGATGAGGTCAAAGGGGTCAGATAGCGACCGTTCAGAGTAAAACATGACACTTCCTTTTCTCAGGGGGCGTGGCCTAAGTGATGTCATCATTCGACCATAGGGTATTGTAGGACACCCGATGATGATCAATCACAGTAACTTTGGTGCCTCTGTGAGTTTCTGTGTAGGAAATATAGCAGTTTATGTTTTTATGGCGTGTAGGTGAACTTTGACCCCTGCTAACCCCCTTTCAGCATTCTCAAAAACTCACCGTTTTGATAACTTCAGATGGGACATGCCTTATTAACGGACTGACCGAGTTTGAAGACGATCAATCAAAATCCCTAGGAGGAGTTCGATCAAATACGGAGGCTGTAAACGGCAAAAATGGGGTCAAAATCTGAACTTCAATCTAAAATGGCCGACTTCCTGTGGGGTTTAGACCATGGCTCCAAGAGACTTTTTTGTAAGTCCTGACAAGGTACACATGTGTACAACGTTTCGTAATTGTAGATTAAAGCATGGCTTGGGGCTGATCATTTAAAGTTTTCTAGGGGGCGCTATAGAGAAATTAGGCCACGCCCCACAAATATTGTGATGGATTCCTGTCGGGGAGTTGATGGCGATCCATCCTTGTGAGTTTGGAGCAGCTGGACCCGAAAATGTGGAATTGAGAGCCAAACGTATGGCGATGGCGTTAGAGGTCAATTTGCCACGCCGCCACGCCCACCTGCTCCATCGAATCTGGTCGTGGTTGGAATCCTCAACACACCAACATATCTTCTGTGTCTGGGCACAGTTTCATGTTGATGAGGTCAAAGGGGTCAGATAGCGACCGTCCACAGTAAAACATGACACTTCCTGTTCTCATGGGGCATGGCCTAAGTGATGTCATCATTCGACCATAGGGTATTGTAGGAGACCCGATAATGGTCAATCACAGAAACTTTGGTGCCTCTGTGAGTTTCTGTGTAGGAGATATAGCAGTTTATTATTTTATGGCGAGTAGGTGAACTTTGACCCCTGCTAACCCCCTTCAGCATACTCAAAAACTCACCGTTTTGATAACTTTAGATGGGACATGCCTTATGAACAGACTGACCGAGTTTGAAGCCGATCAATCGAAATCCCTAGGAGGAGTTCGATCAAATACGAAGGCTGTAAACGGCAAAAATGGCCCAAAATTGGACCTTCAATCCAAAATGTCTGACTTCCTGTGATACTTGCACTATGACATTAATTGTAAATTTGAGCATCTTGGGGAGCTCTAAAAGTGTACCAAATTTCATGTCTCTAGGATAAAGTAAGTGAATAGCAAAGGGTCCTTTGAAAATTTGTAGGTGGCGCTATTGAGCCATTTCTTATGGGATTTTTGCAATGACCTTAAAATACAAAATTTTGAAACTCCCTTTACGCGTCCGCCAAGTTTGGTGAGTTTTTGAAAATGATAAAGCCCCCAAAAAGGCCCCTCTTTAGGGGGGCAGAATAATAATAATTAAAGCTGCAAGCAGCCTCGAACGGCCCTCGCAGCCAAGCGCCGCTCCGGCCTATTGCCACCGCGGGGTACGAGCAACCGTCGCCTCACGTCAGCCACCACAGAAGTTCTCACGCAGTTTTCAGCTCATCCGCCCGCACCGCGAAAGCTGTTGCTCAGTTTCCATCAACGCTGGCCACGTGCTAACACAGAAGTTGTTGCGCAGTTTCCGCGCCCGTCCACCAGGCGGTACGCACTGATGCGTTCGGAGGCGCTCCTTGACGATGCAAAAATGTGGTGCAGATTCATTGGTTTAGCGAGGAAATATAGCTGGCGGATTAATGTAGGACGCGCAGTGGAGTCAAAATATATTTCAATGCTGTTGTTCTCTTTAGAGGTCAACAAAGGTCATACGTATCCAATTTGGCGCCAGTCCGATGATCCATGTGTCATTTACAGCCGATCATATGCACATGGCGAAGTACTACAGTTCGTCATTTTTCATCATTTTCAGCTGTGTTTCTAAAGCACTCTATTTCATTGTTGGAGTAATACTTACTCAGAGTGGCGAATTACTGAAATGGTTTGTAAGAAGTAAGAAAACGCTACATTTACTGCATGATTTAATTCAACAAAAATTATCTGAGACATTTCTATCGTTTTAGAAATTTCATGGCAACGCTCTCACAAAGTTTTCGCGCCCATCCGCCCGTGGATCTGTTTGTCATTGGTGGAGGAACACTGACACCTACTGGCGAAATACTGATATTGTTCTTCATCCTGTTTATCTGCTGTTTCATTTGTGGAGCAATACTGACCCCAAGTGGCGAATTACTGAAATGGTTTATAAACGCCAAAAATGGGATCAAAATCTGAACTTCAATCTAAAATGGCCGACTTCCTCTGGGGTTTAGACCATGGCTCCAAGAGACTTTTTTGTAAGTCCTGACATGGTACACATGTGTACAAAGTTTCGTAATTGTAGGTTAAAGCATGGCTTGGGGCTGATCATTTAAAATTTTCTAGGGGGCGCTATAGAGAAATTAGGGCACACCCTACAAATATTGTGATGGATTCCTGTCGGGGAGTGGATGAAGATCCATCCTTGTGAGTTTGGAGCAGCTGCGCCCAAAAATGTGGAATTGAGAGCCAAACGTATGGCGATGGCGTTACAGGTCACTTCGCCACGCCGCCACGCCCAGCTGCTCCATCGAAGCTGGTCGGGGTTGGAATCCTCAACACACCAACATGTCTTCTGTGTCTGGGCACAGTTTCATGTTGATGAGGTCAAAGGGGTCAGATAGCGACCATTGACAGTAAAACATGACACTTCCTGTTCTCAGGGGGCGTGGCCTAAGTGATGTCATCATTCGACCATAGGGTATTGTCGGGCAGCCGATGATGATCAATCACAGTAACTTTGGTGCCTCTGTGAGTTTCTGTGTAGGAGATATAGCAGTTTATGTTTTTATGGCGTGTAGGTGAACTTTGACCCCTGCTAACCCCCCTTCAGCATTCTCAAAAACTCACCATTTTGATAACTTTAGATGGGACATGCCTTATGAACAGACTGACCGAGTTTCAAGCCGATCAATCGAAATCCCTAGGAGGAGTTCGATCAAATACCAAGGCTGTAAATGGCAAAAATGGGGTCAAAATTTGAACTTCAATCTAAAATGGCCGACTTTCTGTGGGGTTTAGACCATGGCTCCGAGAGACTTTTTTGTAAGTCCTGACATGGTACACATGTGTACAAAGATTCGTAATTGTAGGTTAAAGCATGGCTTGGGGCTGATCATTTAAAGTTTTCTAGGGGCGCTATAGAGAAATTAGGCCACGCCCACCAAATATTGTGATGGATTCCTGTAGGGGAGTAGATGAGGGACCATCCTTGTGAGTTTGGAGCAGCTGGGCCTTAAAATGTGGAATTGAGAGCCAAACGTATGGCGATGGCGTTACAGGTCACTTCGCCACGCCGCCACGCCCACCTGCTCCATCAAAGCTGGTCGGGGTTGGAATCCTTAACACACCAACATGTTCTCTGTGTCTGGGCACAGTTTCATGTTGATGAGGTCAAAGGGGTCAGATAGCGACCGTTCTCAGTAAAACATGACACTTCCTGTTCTCAGGGGGCGTGGCCTAAGTGATGTCATCATTCGACCATAGGGTATTGTCGGGCAGCCGATGATGATCAATCACTGAAACTTTGGTGCCTTTGTGAGTTTCTGTGTAGGAGATATAGCAGTTTATTTTTTATGGGGAGTAGGTGAACTTTGACCCCTGCCAACCCCCCTTCAGCATACTCAAAAACTCACCGTTTTGATAACTTTAGATGAGACATGCCTTATGAACAGACTGACCGAGTTCGAAGCCGATCAATCGAAATCCCTGGGAGGAGTTCGATCAAATACGAAGGCTGCAAACAGCAAAAATGGGTCAAAATCCGAACTTCAATCCAAAATGGCCGACTTCCTGTGGGGTTTAGACCATGGCTCCAAGAGACTTTTTTGTAAGTCCTGACAAGGTACACACATGTACAAAGTTTGGTATTTGTAGGTTAAAGCATGGCTTGGGGCTGATCATTTAAAGTTTTCTAGGGGGCGCTATAGAGAAATTAGGCCACGCCCACCAAATATTGTGATGGATTCCTGTCCGGGAGTAGATGACTGTCCATCCTTGTGAATTTGGAGCAGCTGCGCCCGAAAATGTGGAATTGAGAGCCAAACGTATGGCGATGGCGTTACAGGTCACTTCGCCACGCCGCCACACCCACCTGCTGCATTGAAGCTGGTCGGGTTGGAATCCTCAATACACCAACATGTCTTCTGTGTCTGGGCACAGATTCATGTTGATGAGGGTCAAAGGGGTCAGATAGCGACATTTGACAGTAAAACATGACACTTCCTGTTCTCAGGGGGCGTGGCCTACGTGATGTCATCATTCGACCATAGGATATTGTAGGAGACCCGATGATGATAAATCACAGAAAGTTTGGTGCCTCTGTGAGTTTCTGTGTAGGAGATATAGCAGTTTAATTTTTTGGCGAGTAGGTGAACTTTGACCCCTGCCAACCCCCCTTCAGCATACTCCAAAACTCACCGTTTTGATAACTTTAGATGGGACATGCCTTATGAACAGACTGACCGAGTTTGAAGCCGATCAATCGAAATCCCTAGGAGGAGTTCGATCAAATACGAAGGCTGTAAACGGCAAAATGGCCTCAAAATTGGACCTTCAATCCAAAATGGCTGACTTCCTGTGATACTTGCACTATGACATTAATTGTAAATTTTGAGCGTCTTGGGGAGCTCTACAAGTGTACCAAATTTCATGTCTCTACGATGAAGTAAGTGAATAGCAAAGGGTCCTTTGAAAATTTCTAGGTGGCGCTATTCAGCCATTTCTTTTGCAATTTTTGCGTCGACTTTAGAATACGTAAATTTGAAACAGGCTTAAGGCCTCCGCCAAGTTTGGTGAGTTTTTGAATATGATAAAGCCCCCAAAAAGCCAATTCATTTGGAGGGAGAATCGTAATAATAAGAAACAGTACAGAAACAATAGGCCTTCGCAGCGCTTAGCTGCTCGGGCCTAATAAATTTAATAAACTAATGGTTTAAAATACATAAACAATAAAAAGCATAATAAGAAGGTGACATGTATATGATTCATAACTTGTTTGGCTGCAACCTAACAGACAAGAAGAACAGAATTTTGAATTATGCAGGAAGTCAGTTTTCAAAACACTTTCTCTCTCTCTCCTTTTCTCTCTCCCTGTCTTAGTTTTTCACTATATATATATTTTTTAAAAGCTGACTGGCTTTTTAGCTGGTCAAATTAACAAGCAAAAGCCACATATTAACTGTTAAAAACTGCACAAATGATGACTTGGTTGAGTCATCAGGAGGCACCAGGGGCCACACTGTGACAGTCTGCTCTTGGCACCATGGTGACAAACCTCTGATAAATATTGGATGATGCCTTAAATTACACATTGGTAAGCAGGAGAAAGACACGTGCCTCCAGGGACATGCAATGAAAGAACTAAAACTAGTTTTTTCATTAGAAATAACACACAAATGATTTTCCACATTCACATACAAGTTTGATTGTTTAGTAGGAGTACTTAGCATAAGCAGTTGAAGATCAGTCATACAGTACATGTCAAAGAACTTATTCATAGGCAAGGAAGTAGCTAAAATGGTGATTGACCCTTCAGTTCACATTAATCTTATTTCTTGAACACATTTCACATTTTTATATTGTATAGCATAACTGAACCCTGACTCAGAATTCCAGTTATTAATGTACAACAAGAATCACCACATGGGTGCACAGTGGAACAGTTGGTAGCATTGCTGCCTTGCAGCAAGAAAGTCCTGGGTTCGATTCCCGGCTCGGGGTCTTTCTGCAGAGTTTGCATGTTCTCCCTGTGCATGCGTGGGTAAAAACATGTCTGTCAGGTTGATTGGTCTTTCTAAATTCTCCCTAGGTGTCGGTGTGTGGATGGATGGATGGATGGATGGATGGATGGATGATGGATGGATGGATGGATGGATGATGGATGGATGGATGGATGGATGGATGGATGGATGGATGGATGGATGGATGGATGGATGGTGGATGATGGATGGATGGATGGATGGATGGATGGATGATGGATGGATGGATGATGGATGGATGGATGGGATGGATGGATGGATGATGGATGGATGGATGGATGGATGGGATGGATGATGATGGATGGATGGATGATGGATGGATGGATGGATGGATGGATGGATGGATGGATGGATGGATGGATGGATGATGGATGGATGGATGGATGGATGGATGGATGGATGGATGGATGGATGGATGGATGGATGGATGATGGATGGATGATGGATGGATGGATGATGGATGGATGGATGGATGGATGGATGGATGGATGGATGGATGGATGGATGGATGGATGGATGGATGGATGGATGGATGGATGGATGGATGGATGGATGGATGGATGGATGGATGGATGGATGGATGGATGGATGGGATGGATGGATGGATGGATGGATGGATGGATGGATGGATGGATGGATGGATGGATGGATGGATGGATGGATGGATGGATGGATGATGGATGGATGGATGGATGGATGGATGGATGGATGGATGGATGGATGGATGGATGGATGGATGGATGGATGGATGGATGGATGGATGGATGGATGGATGGATGATGGATGGATGGATGATGGATGGATGGATGGATGGATGGATGGATGGATGGATGGATGATGGATGGATGGATGGATGGATGGATGGATGGATGGATGGATGGATGGATGGATGGATGGATGGATGGATGGATGGATGGATGGATGGATCACCACATCTCACTGGCTTGTTTTGCTAAACATCTTCCTCCAGGCCCTCATGTAACCACATACAACGTTGCTTAATCAAAGAATGTCAAAAATAATTGTTCATAAATGTGACATCGACGTAAAGTCATAGTTTTAAAATACCACTTTTATCCAGTACGTTTTATCCTTTGACAGATGATTTTTGCCTTTTACTCCTCCTGTCGTTGCATAGATGGAAGCAATGTTTTTGTCTTAATCTTTATCCAGCCGTAACCGTTAGACGCAGAGTCATTGCCTCTCCTGGGAAACTGTGCAGACCACATCATTACTCTTCTGTAGCTCTGTTGGTATTAATATTGGAGAGATGTGCACTGGTAGCTGCTGCAGCAACATCAAATTACATTTCACAGAGGGATCATGGGAGGCATTACGATTTTTTAGTTTTACAAAGTATAACATTTCAGTTTCTTTATTTCATTGCATGGCTCCTTCCCAGTTAGTACTGTAACTGATGTGCAAGTAACACTATGACTTCATAAGAATGTGGTCGGATTTGAAAGCTGTGCAAACTTAACTATGTAAATTTGAAATAATCAAGTTATGTTTATGTCATATGGTCTAAACCTTTACAATAAAACACATTTTTTTTCTATGTCCAAGCAGTTTAGCGTCAAACTAAGTTTGCCTTGAAGGAGTCAATTTTGTATGAGAAACTAGTGGGATAAAGTCTAAATCCCTCTACTTGGAGGAAGCAATTTCCAGTCCTCAAATCTGAAGATGACTTACAAAGTGGCCTCTCCCTACCACTTAAATTAAAAACATAACAGTGTGAGCATGTGGTTTAAGAAACCCAAAGCTGTTTGAAGGACATCCACCCATAGAGTAAATTTCAGATTTTAGTTCACAGTGAAGTGAAGCTCCCTTCACTTTTTCATTTTCTGTTCTTGATGACTTTCTGTAAATTGCATGAAAACATGTTGAGACTATGGGAAAATCATTGAAGCTGAACTTATATAACCAGAGGCATTTATGTCTTGATTCAATTGATTTCCAATTGAATGATTGAGCTACTGTATAAATCACTTGTTTTAAAAATGATTTAATTTGTGGACCTAATTATCCAATGTAGAATACATTTGCTTTAATATGTTGCAAATTTTCAGTGATATTTTATAAGCATATTTAATTTTTCCATCATTTGATCACAGGTTACCTAATTTCTATATATATACACATATATATATATATATAAATATATATATAATTTCATACTACTTTTTAACAGTGTAAAATATGTATTGTTTAACTATCATTTTTTTTTGCAATTTAAAGACGTTTGTCTATTATCTGATATCCTCATTATTTATTTTTGAATGATAACTAAGATACAAAAGTGGCATATAAGTGTCCTCTGAGAATAAACATAAAAGTATTAGAGCTTTTCAGAAAGTTACAAAGAAGTGGAACACAAAAGGATTTGGAAATTGCTTAAGGAGGATTTTGTTTGACCGTGAGATATATTCTTGAAGTGGTGGGCTAACAACCAAACACTAAAATTTATCATGTAATTTTTTGTTACATGATAAAATAAAAACAATGCACCAATGAATGGAAAAAAGATGTTCTGAATTCTTGATTTTTTTTGTTGATTCAACCTCTTCTAACTTTCTTTATTCGTTTGCCTTAATATTCTATGAAAACATTATGTTCCCTATTTATTCTTCTTAAGTCTTTAAAGGAAACACTTTTTCTTTCCTTTGCCATGTTTTTCCCTCCCCTTTAAAGGTTAAGACACAAGGAAATTAAGTTAACACATTGTTTCTAATTAAAGATTTCTATTCCATCACCTCTACTCGCTTAGTAACTACAGTAGTTCCTGCAGTTCAAAATGCAAAAGTCTCTAACTGGGACAAATGCATTAATTATCAACGAACAATTCTTGCACAATCAGTCAGACAGGGATCATAGAGGGAATATAAAATCCTTTGACTCAGCCTCACTGAGTTGTTCTTGTAAGCAACAGTTATCACAGAATATCACTCTATTCAACAGGTTGTGGCAGAAGAAGTGATTAGATTAACTAAAGGCTTCAGACACAACCATTACTGCACAATTTGACCTCGTAAATGCCATCGACACTATTTTGTTGTTTAAGTAACACTTTGCTGTAAATATTCCTCCTGTAGCTGTATTCCACTGTACATGCTCTAACCTGCAGACTGTATCCTGCTGCTCGTCTTATTTGGCAAGTGCCACTCGTGCTGTGCTCTGCAGGCTTACAGAAATGGGCATGTGCATGCCGATGTAACGGCATCCAGGAGCCCATCTACAGCGAACATGATTTTGCCTTCCTCAATTGGTGACTGGAATAATATTCAGAGAAAAATTGATACAGTAATTCTCATTGTGATCTACTACATGTACATAGCTTTAAGAATAGAATAGCCATGTATGATTGGTCAAAAGTTATCTTTCCTCCAGAACAGTTACTCTATAAAAACCCCGTGTAATGAATGGCACAGGTTGCCTTGTCTTTTTGTCTTTAATTTTTTATGATGTACAGAGTATTTTTTCTCCCATGACCAAAGATTTTGGCATTAGGGTTAAGTCCATTTTTGCTGTCATAATGTCAATAGTTAATGCAGATGAGCTTCTTTAAGCTACAGTTCCTGTCACATTTGAAATTCTGTGTACCCATTTTCTTGTTGTTTACCTTGTGTCGAGTTACTTTGGAGTTTTTGTCCATACAGTTTTTCACTGAGCTTCAAATTGCGAGACAATTGCATTTTGAAATATTCCTGCCACTATTCTCCTGCAGAAGCCAGTTTCATTTCACTTTTTGTACTGACTGCATAACATTTGCATTCAGAGTGTGTTGATACTTTTTGGAATTCATTACCTTTTCCTGTGCAATCTTTTCTATGGTATTGGCTGCTTCAACCCAAATGCAGTATATTTCAAGGTGCATGCATAGTTTCACTTTGCATGGTAATTCTTCCAACACATGCTGATGTTGTTTTCTAAGTTTTTTGGTCCTATAGTATCTTGTCTTGACTTTCAATTTTCCTTTTAAACAACATGTTAACCAGTTTAATAGCAGATGTTCTCTAAAACTTTGTATATTTTGTATGGTTTGTGTATGGCAATTTTATTTTTTTATCTTTTTTGCAAACTATACAACAAAATTAAGTGCCTTTTCTTAGTGGTTAAATTATCAGATAATTAACTGTTCATGATCTACTGCATAAGTCCTGTTAGGCCAGTTGTTAAACTAACAAGCAACAACAACAACTGCACCATTTAATTGATTCTAAATGTGTGCTGTAGGCAGGAATGTCTGTCCACTAGCCTATATTCATTATTTAGTAGTAAGCTGTTGCAGTAACTGGTGGATGGCTATGGTTTTTCTATCATTTCTTCTCTGGAATTGCAATAGAGGACAGGGGTTTCACAGCACACTATTGGGAAAAGTCAATTTAATGACGTCAATGAAAGGATGTTAGCTTTTTTTCCAGGTGTGTTCAGTTGGAATCAGAGTAATTAGCAGGAAAACTAAGAGTATTTCTTCCATGTAGGTCATCTACATCATTCCAACAATTGTCATCAATGTTTAAGTCTATCACACTGTGTGCGTCCTCACCCCTCTCTGCTGACTGCCTCTTCAGCTGTTGGTTTTGTAGCTTTAAATACTCAACAAGCTGTCGGTCTTTTGCACAGCATCAATGTTATTCTTATTTCTATAAAAAAACACAGAAATAACCCCTGACATTTATGACATGGAACCATAAAGAAATCAAAAAGCAAATTCTGGTCTGCCTAATAACCAGTCTTATTAGGTGTGGTTTGAATGCATATGTATTTGCCAAGCCATGACTATTGTTCCAAAAGCAGGAAGTGAATTGTGGTGCAAAGCATTGTGGAAAAATACAACCAAAGCAAATGTGCATGTCTTGCGCTAGCGGGAGGAATTGCTGGTGGCCTTTTGCCAAAGATAAAAAAGAAACCATATCTGACGTGACTCTACTTTTGTTTATATGTCATGATGATCATTACCTTCAAAATTGTTATATTTGTTACATTTTAAGTTGATACGACATGCTTTCACACTGCACTGTGTGAAACAAATGAAACTCCATGAGCAACTTGTTTATCCTCTTGCCTGTGGAGGTGGTGCACTAAGAACCACTGAAGGAAATGACAGAACAACCTCTGAACAAGACACTAAGCACAACTTTATTCTGAAAAATGTTAGCAAAAATTAGGTGGCCTCAGATTTGATCAGTTGTTGGATGTTTCTTTTGTCTTTGGGCAAATGTGGGAAAACAAACACTGTTCCAACAGTGGGCTCAGCAACAGTAGAGGATGAGGCATCAAACTATGGAAAATGTTGTTCTTCACACAAGCACCCTCTGCTGTAGTGCATTTCCTGCTTTTGGAGCAGCTTCAGGACCACTTGGCATTCACATATAAATTCCACCCGCACCACAGCTGAACCGAGACCTAGGCTTTTAGGAGGAGCAGAATTCACTTCTGTGGTCCGCTTTAGAGCTTGAGTACACATTCACACCTCCCTAAACTAACCAAATCTTCTAGGCAAATGAAAGAGTGTTAACGTGAGCTAAAGTGAGCTGGTGTGAATTTACTCCAATTTTCCTGAAACTTGGGAACCTGTGGCAGATGTGTGTAAATCCACTCTCCATATCTTATACATTACATGCCAATATACTATAACTGGGAAAGGAAATGCTAATTTTTTTAACTTGTGGAAAAGATTAGCTATTTTATGCTGAAGATAGCTGTGTATTTTATCCAATTCACTTGTGAAAAAAACCCACAAATGCACTGAAGAAAGATACATTTGAAATATTTTCCATGTATAATATCAGTAAATGCATAGTTACACACAAACAATACAGCGGTGTGGTAATTACTAATATCTCCTTGGAAAAAAATATCTCCAGTTTGAATCGTAGCTTTGGATTTATTCTGTAGAGTTTGCATTCTCTTGTGGCCTGGTGTTTGGACTTCCTCTAGCAGTGCTAAAGCATAAATATTAATATTTTAAATAGCTTATTTTAGTAAATATAAATAGGCATCTTGGTGTGTTTCTGTGTTGGATCTGTGTTGAACTTTAAATTCTTCCCTAGATAAATTCTGCCTATCATCGACAGATAACTATATCCAGTTTTTGGGCCTGAATAAGATGTAAGCTGGTACAGTAAAAATGTCAAAAGAACATTTCTGAATTGCTTGGGTAAAGGTTTTGGTCTCTGTAATTCAATTTCACCAGGGTTGATACAAATGCAAATCCAATGAAGAACCTGGGATTTGATGAAAATGTTTACATTAAACACTTTGGTGAGCACCCTTGTGCAGAGGGTCCATATCCTGCGCTTATATAACTTGTTACCATGGCAATCTGAGTTAGAAACATAAAGAAAAACGGCACAAGATTCATATGGAAGGAAAAAAGAATGTCTGACTGAAAGGGAGATAAATAGCCTGAAAAGGTGGGATGGGAGACAGACGCTGCACATCTGTGAATGAGGCACCATTGAGAACGTGTTGTACAGAAACTGAATAAGAAAAACCAAATTAATATTTAGTTATGCAGCGTCCTCATTAAGGATTTGTGTGCTCATCAATGATTTCTCCTTAATGTGGGGCACAATGTTAAGGTTTGGAATTTGATATCATGTCTGTTAGACAGACTCTCTGCTCCACTATTAAGCTCTTTATTCCCCCATTCTGTACGAGAACATTGGATCCTATTTTGAAATGGAGTAATGTGTTCATTTTGTGGGTGAATTGTGTGTCGAATGCACAAAGAAACAGCTCATCTGACATTCACTTTATGCTGTATAATCTCTATAAAGAAATAAAGAGAAGAGGGATTGTGATGGTTATATTTATAATGCTATTCTCACAAGCTGTGGACGATAATTTATTACTGGAAACCTGTCTGGTTATTTCACTTATGTCTATGAAACACAAAATTATGCCTTTTTCACATCCAAATTGTAGAAATTGAGTAAAAAAACTTAATAATAAATGATCTTCTCTTCCATTTTCATAATAAACCACAGAGATGTTTTAAAATTAAGCGATACAGTCCAATTGCACATCTGTTTGCAATATTATATATATTATATAATTTTTTTTATTTTTATGTTTTTGCAGGGTCATAAACAGTTTAACATTTCCTTTGTCAGATTTACTTTATTTTTGTCAGCAGCTGAACTCTTAGGCTTAACTACTTTAAAAAATACTGCATTTTTTATAAATAAGCAAATATGCTGTGAATTATCTAAATGATGAAGAGATCAAGGTTAATAAAAACAGGGATTTGGGGGCGGGTTATCTTTGAAATTACATTTTCAGAAGTACTATGCAAACATTGCTGACTTAGTTGATGACATGCTTGGTTAATTATACATATAAGAATGAAAGTGCAGCTGAATTGTCTTACGTGACCTGACTGATGAAGCAAAAGAAGAACCTTTGTTGCATGCCAAAATCTGCAAACTCAGATTATCAAACATAAAAGTCAGGGCAGCTGAAACAGGGAATAGCAGGTGGTTCTGTGAGAATGTGTTTAGAAGAGATCACAGGACCCGGTGGAATATATCCAGGAAGAATAATGAGCATGAGTGGTACATGCTCATTATTCATGTACCACTTTTTTGTTCGAAGCTAAACTTCGGACAAAAGTAGAGAACTAACTAAATTGGGGTAGGGATTTGCTTTAACTTTTGTACAGTGTTCAACGGCAAGTATTGCATACCTGTCAGACTAAAGACATGGTTTTAAACACTAAAGGTAAAATGATAGACGCTTTTCTCCCCTTCAGTGTTACTTTATCACCTACTTCCATTTTGTTTTCAAAGCCCCTGATAACAGATCTTCTATACCACAGTGGTGTTGATACCTTGCTTGCATTGTCAGCAGTGGTCACATTAGCATGAAATCGACTTGTTTAAATGACCATGAAGCTCTCATGGATGCAGTGATGGCACTGTTGTCTCTCACATGGTTTCTCTTTTATTAGAAGATATATCACCACATATGTGGTGTGACTAGAGCACTGAACAGCAGTGTGAATGCGTAGTGATTTGTATGTGTGCGAGTTTGTCAATACTTTTGTGAAAGCCTGCATCCCTCTGCCACCAGTGTGTGCGGTTGTCATGCGGTGTTGAGGAATTGAGGAACCAAATAAATTCTGCCATGGGCCAGGAAGCAGAGAGTGAACAACAAAATAAGTTTATTTAAAATAATGAAGGATGCTGCAAGGCAGGAAGAAGAAAAAGCAAACATGTTGACTGTAACTGAAGTGAAAATAAAAGCTGGCAAGAAGGAACACATTACACAGGAGAAAATTAGGACAACTAACTGATGTCAGTGACCTTACGTTAATGAAAGTACAAGCCATTCTAAATGATTCTGAAACTGCTGAGGGCACAAACATAAATAGGTTTTCTCAAAGGTTTTCTCAAAGGAAAACTATTTTGTCACACAGGATGTGTGGGGCCAGTTCATTCTAATAAGAGCTAGTTCAGTTTCCTTAAGTTAGAAGCGGTGATGGATGGATGGGTAGTTAGAGGGATGTGTAAGCATCCAAGGCACAATTTCTGACCAGCAAGCATTTTGCAAACAGAGTTAAATGTAAATACCTCAGGCCTCTCACAAACCATAACCTTATCTTGATTCTTCTATTATCTGTGTGCGTGTGGCTTTTCTCCAGCTGCTCTCTGTCCATAATCTCCAAGTTTAAAATCAGTGTAAGATTGGAGGGATAAGCTCTTCTCTGTTTGAAATGTAAAATCCAGTTAACTCTTGAGGCTTGACTCTGAATTGGGGTGAACGATTGAGACCTAACTCGGAATGAAAAGAGATGACTTGTGAACTGCTCTAGCATATGACCAAAGTTTAGAGTGAAGCGAGAGTTATAGATTATCACTATCACGTTCACATAAAGACTTCCTGAGTGTTTAACAGCAGAACTGCTAGCCTGGGAAAATCCAGCCCCTTGTTGTTTCATTTCGCACAGAGGGGCTGGACCCTCAGCTACTGAGAAATGATTGCTTGCTGGAGGCGTGGACTCTGTTGAGGTTTTAAATTGCACCCAATCACTAACTTTTGGCTTTAAAAAGAAATTTATAAAAACAACCAGGTGCAATTCAGTAAGTATAATTATTGAAATATCTTATGGTGTTTTAATCATAACCAAAACACCATCATATATACAATCCCACAGCATAAGACCACAACCACTATGTTGTCCCAAAACTTCACAATAGATGTTTTCATTCGCCTCTGATTATATTGAGGAAGAAAAAAAAACACTAAAACATTGGCTGATTGGCCAGGTTAAATTCGACTGGAGATATCTACTTCAATGGGAGAAAAACAATATGTACCCATACAAGTTAGTGTGCCAGTGTCCTTACAGTAAAAAGGAAAATAACAATGGAGCTAAAACTCTCCCAACAAATCAGCTGCTACTTCATAGAAGCTTCAGTTCTAAATTGTTTTTAAAAAAATTACCACGTTTTTCTCTTTCTAAGACTTTTAAAGCCACGTGTAAAGTAAACAGGAAGCACTTTCTCCAGAAGATAATACAGAAAAAAATATAGACTGCATCAGGATGAGCTGCTTCAATCTTAAGTGGAGTAACATGTTTATAGCTTCCAGAAAAAAAAAATCATAATGTGGGTTGAGGATAGCCAAGAGATTGGTCGCACTCCCCTCTTTTGAGAATATTTTCAAGGATTAATGGGAGATGAGAGCTTTTTGTATCACAAAGGACACTTCTCCCTTCTATTATGAAGCTAAGATTTACGACTTAAGTCTATAGCAACAAGACACCTAAACCCTTAGTAACATTTATGATATTCCTTTGAAGGTCAACTTTTCTAACTTGATGAAAAAAAAAAAACAACCTCATCTTCTCTCCAGTGGATCATAAACCGGTATTAAGTAAAATAGTGACCTTTTGCAACACTGTGCATAATTATTTTTTGTTCCATTCTGATACCATGTTGCCATAGAAAAGTGAATGTCTTTTAATTTGGTCAGCAAAAGAAGAAGAAAAGAAAAAAAACTACTTATGTCCGATTTAGTTCAGTTTTAGTTCAGTTTTGAAACATGCAAGTATGCAGCCTTTTTACTGCTTTGATTGTGTTTAGCTTTTAAACATCTTTAATAATGTTATTTAATATATGTTCCTATATTATATGTTTGCTTTCCTAAAGTGTGAGGTATTCAAGGCCTGAATGATGAGGGTGATTTCATTAAAACTACTTACTACCATTATAAATGTACTGCTAATGCAGTGACTTGACAGGAATTAGCCATGTTCATTTCGAAGAGAGCCCTCATGTAATCTTCAAAGTTATACTTCTCGTTTTCTGTGTCTGCCAGAAATGTCTGAAGATGTGTAACTCTCTTAATTCTCCAGTGCACCAAAAGTGCAGGATGATGAGGAAAGTGTGTACTTGCCAAGGAAATCATTGCCATTTTCTGATATAATTAGAAAATCTTAATTAAATATTGAAAAATAAAAAATTTGATGAGTTGCATTTTAGACATTGATTATCTATTTATATTGTATTAAATACCACTCTGTTTGCTTCCCTACATCTACCCTATAAATCACTGAAAAAGTTTTTCTCAGTGATTTTTAAAAGAGGAAAAATGCATATGTAATAGAATATAATCTACACAACTGTATAATATATACACATTAATACACTGAAAAACAGTGATTTTTGGAACATGGAAAACATACATAATATATAAAAGTGAACACTATATAAAAATTCTGAGAGACTATAGGTCTCTTTTTCTTCCAAAAAATATTATCAGAATATATTGCAATAAGGTAGAGGCAGTGATAGAGAGAGTGATAGAATACCTTGGATGGATGGAAGACTATAACTGAGATTTAAATGTCATATTTGGAAAATGTCAGTACAGAAGACTGGGAAAACTAATGACAGGATATCACACAAGGAAAAGAAGTGGTATATATTAATTCAAAATATCAATACTGCTCATTTCCCTATGATGTGAGCACTGCCAAAGCAGGAGAACAACAGTTACACTTTAGAAAAGAAACAGTCTGAGAAGGATCACAAGTATTTTAGTAATGTATGATGCAAATGGCATCACCATTCCATTCAGTGGAGATGGGTAAAAGCAAGTGGGAACAACTCAGTGAAAAAGTATTCAAATATATGACAGTTTCTCTAAAATAATAAAATGTAAGAAATGAAAATGGGGTACTTTGATAGGGTGAAATATGGAAACAAAATCTGTCAGCATAAGCCCTGAGCCACTTCCTCTCGTGGTGGGATTTCTTTCTAAATGCATGAACTTTGAATCACAGCTTGACTTGTACTCACAACATAAATTGAATGCCTGACACATCTGTGTATTCACATCTGTGTAGTCCCAGTCCCCCAAATGCATGGTGATAATACCATCATGCATGCAGATGGTATTATAAATTGGCCTCAAGACAGCCAGATTATCTACAAAATGGGACAAGATGGCATTTTGCTTAGGTTCTAATGTGAGCATACCGCTGTGCTAATGACCAATGCTTTGTGCAGAGATATCAACCTATTTATTTTTAATAGGAATGTGATAATGCTGAGATGACAGATCATATTTACAATAGTCAGAAGAGATGAGACATTAGCTACGACCCAGATTTAAAATTACTTTTGTTTTAACATCAAGTATTTTTGGGGGAAATCACACCAAAATAATTCTGTCCAGGTTCAGATAGTCCATATATTGTGGGGATTTTATGGTTGTGCAATTATAAATTATTTCTAACAAAAAAAAGCATTGAAGTTTACATTTATGTTTCTGTCTTGAGGGTTTCACAACCTTCAAATTGTGCCTTACATAATTTCATCCTTATTTATATTTTGTATTTTTGAACATCCTAAAATCTTTGACTCTTCACATCGGACAGTAAAATGCAGCCATGTGAGTGATCCTGTCATGCAATAATTATGGGTGTGAACTCATTTAAGAAGCATTGAGGATGAGTTTCCTCAGATCACCTGCAAAGATGGTATGGGACGTTTGTATCTGCATTAGTTTTAGTCAGTGTGCAATTCATTCTTGGACACATTCCAGGATGACCCAAGCACCAGTAAAACATGATCCTGAATCATAAAGGCTCCACGTTCATTCCAAGTCTGAACAAAACCTTTTCAAAAAACATGGAGTCCCTGAATCAGATGTTAGCTTCAGGTTAATATCAAATCATGTCTTCCACATAAGGTTTTCTTTTATGTTCCCAAAATTATACCACATAATTTAAATGTCAACTCAATTCATTTTGTCTATATAGGGCCAATTCACAGATGTTGTCTTGAGACAAAAAATGTGAGTGAGTGAAGTGTTAGATAACAAAGTAGACAAGGCTTTTTGCTTTTACCTTGTGTGTTATGTCATTTCTGCCAGACTTTTATTGATATTATGGTTGCTTGTGGTGGAGTGCATGTGATGTCATTTTAGTTTCAATTTAAATTGCTTACTTAATTCTCAGGACACATTCAGATTCCTGGAAAGATTACTGTAGGTGTTAGGTGCCTCGTCTTTCTTGATGAACAATTGCCCAATATAATGAAAGATTTCAAGGCTATAGTGGTTCTACAACTCCCAGGAGCGCGCAACCTTACAAGGGGAGGTAGCTTTGCTAAAAGCAGATTACTCCTTCAGAGACCAGGAAACAATTGCAAATAGAACGACCAGACAGCAGACAGATGAGATCTAGTAGAAATGATAAATGTGGCATTTTCTGACAGAGTAATGAAACAAGAGGAAAAATAAGGTTATGGGAATGGATAGAAAGGCTACAGAATACTAGCTGAGCTGGAAGGATGGAAAAGCCTGAAGCAAAATAAGTTGCGAGGATGAACGGTAGCAGGACAGGAATGCTCCCCTGTGAGATTAGAGTGAATGAGAAGGCGAAATAGTTGGCAGTGTATGTATGCCTGGAGGGAGTTGAGGGAAGTCAAAGAGAGGAAAAGACAAGAGGGAGGGAAGACTGTGGAACAAGTGGCAGAATCAGCAGAGTTCAGTGAGCAGAAGGAGGGAATGGGACACTTTGCATTATAAGTGACAAAAGAAGAAGCAGGGATTCAAACTAGATGGGGAACAAATGTTTTTTTTTTTTTTCTTAGAAATGTTTCCTTCCCTGTTGTAAGGAATCCAAAACAGTATTTAGACTCTCAGGCACCAGACTTTTCATGGGTAGGAATTATAAAGCAAAGTCTTTCTAACCTCAGGAAACTAAGGGCCATTTTTCCTTTTTGTGCTCTGCTATATAGAACAGTAACCACATCAAGTGGGAGTTAGACAAAACAGGAATCTAATGGCTCTGTGCCTTCAATAACAAAGTTTGCATATATATTTCTGTTTGTGTCATACTGGTATACCTTAGTTAACATAAAGTAATTTTCGCTGAGTTATTGCTTATGCTACAAAACAGCTTTAACTACACCATGATCTGGCCACAATATTTCTGATGATCTTGTATGCATGGGGTACTCACAAAAACCCTAAAGGTTTTGTCTTGATGCCATGGCACTGTCAGCCCATCCTCGGGGTCCTGTGTCTGTGTTTTCTGGTGTTGTAGCTTCTTCCGGCACATCATGTGAATGCTTAATCGGATTGGGATCCAGGGAGTTTGGAAATGTGGGTAAATGAAGTGCAGATGTTTGAAATGTTTCACCTTCCTATAATTTAATCCACATTATGTGTGTAATTTCTCTAAATAAATAGTTTTAATCATTTGTATATTTTGCTCTAGTTTGGATTAGATTTTTTTGTTGTTTACTTGAGTTAAGTAGATAAACACACACACACACACAAAAGTGTTTTCAATCTCTTATATTCAAATTCTTATATTATATTATATTATATTATATTCTTATATTTCAAATTCTGTGCATTTGTGCTTATTGGGTTCAACTCTCCTCAGGCTATTTCAACTATAAAAACACAAGAAATGTCAAAGTTTGACATTACTTGCAACAGATTGAAACCATTTGTTTGAAGAGTTTGCTGAAACACAGTTTCCATACAAATTCAAGGCTGGGAATGTCAGCCGAAACAAATGCGTCAGCTCCACTGAGGAACCTCGCTCACGTTCTCATAAGCCCCCTCCCTCAATAACATTAGATGTGTATATGTTTAAAAAAAAAATTCAAATAGAGTTATCACTGGAATCTCTTTTGACCTATTTTTCATTACCATCCAACACTACCTGTAATTCCTGGCATTTTTCTTGAAGACAGAAAAAATAAAACTTTATTCTTCTTTTTTTTTTCGCCTGCTCAGGTTGCCTGTCACATAATTTTCATGTAACCAGCAGAAGTCTTATAGGCAAGAAATGACCATATAGTAGAACCATTAGCTGAAATACCTTGAAAGGAAGGCCCTTCAGAAATTTAAAAAAGTGAATATTGCTTTCATTAAACCTGTGAACAAGAAAAACAGCTAGAGACATACTAATCTGTAACTTGGTTCTGCTCTTAAATTATGTGGGTGAATATTTGCCTTGATTTCCATATGCAAATGAACACCATAACTGTTTGCTAGACCACAACCACAGAATGACCACTAATTACTAGAAAATTATTCTGTTGCGATTTGTTAATTTGAATCTCAGTTGAATGGAGTTTAATTAAGCAAAGAAAATGTTCTGACAAAAGCAGTTAAAGCATTGCTTCAACTTCTGAAGATCTATGCTACAAAGTCCATATAATTATGTGCTTTTAATTAATTTCCATGAACTATTTCATAAAAACTAATCAAAGAGACCTAGTTATCTGAAAGGTCTGTAAGAAGTGGAAAAAGAAATACTCTTGTTTTTAGACAGATTCTTCTGTGCAAGGATGTTGTAAAGAAGGCACATTTTGTTGGATTTTTCACCACAGAAAATCCAACAAAATTTGTCTGGTGGGAAATCACAGTTTGCCCCCTGAAAATCCCTTTCCAAGATAGTACAGAGGGACAAGATGTGCATTGATACTACATTTAATCATTCTGTTTTCTTTTCATTAATTATTAAATACATAAAAAACTAAAACATACAAATAGCAATGGAAGTATTATTTTAAAATCATTCTTTACATCAGGAGTCAATTACTTATTTGAACCACCAGTGGAGGTGACGACAAGCTGTTCTGCAGGAAAATTATACCTTTAAAAATTATAATTTATTTATATTTCCAAATTCAGTGTTTCCCATTCAAGTTTGAAGCAGAAAGCTAAATATCTTAGCAGTCTGTTGTGGCTTCCTTTTATCTGCTGAAAGTCTCAGTGTCTCTCTCAGAATGAACCACAGACATTATAGCAGAAACATCTCCTCTTTTAAATGAGATCATACACATCTGTGCTTTCTCTGATGATTTTAAATGGCTTTCTGACACTGACTGCTAAGTTTGAGCTATCCTCCCACAGTAACAACACCCACACTGAAGAGTGTAATTGCTTGGTTGACCTGATGGCACTTTGTGTGTAATTACTTTGATCAGAAAAAGAGCGAGCCTTTGAGTTTCCCACCTCTCTGTCACCAGTCCAGTCACGTTATTCAATTGTGCATGATTTATAAATGCATTTTTTTTTTTGCAACATTGTTGGAATTTTATTTTAAAAATAAAACAATTATGACAGATCTAATTAATAGTTTTTTTAAAAAGTGTTTAAGTTTCATAAAGGTAACATTTTCTTTCAATCTTTAACAATTACTATGCAAATAATAAAAAAATCCATCATACCAGAAAGTAAAGATTGATTCTCTCTACAGTTTAAAAATAATTAATATTTGCAAAACATATCCCATAAACTTGTTCATAAAGCATCCATTCTCCCCCTGAAACACACACACTCAAAAATAGCCTTGCACAAACTTCTTAAAATAAAAAAATCCCACCCAAATTCAAACATGCAGATGGTTACTTCAAATCTTCCAGCTCATCGCTGTGCAGCAATGTGTGTCAGAGTTTTTGTTTTTAATTAAAACTCTTGTGTTTTCTCTGATAAAGACACCCAGTCATGTGAATAGTTTCCACATTGTTTAGATTCAGTTCATGTAATACTTGGTACAAATAGGGCATAACATATGGAGTGGGCTGGAAGAAGCTGATGGTTGTAAAGAACGGGTGAAAAAAGCGCCGCTGACAAAATCAAATGATACGGATGGAAAAAGACGCCTTTTATTGAGAAGCCAGGGAATGCAAGCTCGCACAAAATGCCACAAATGGTCTGCATTTACTGCTGGGAAGCAAAAATTTGTGATAGGGCATCACTTTATATGACATGACAAGGCTGGGATTTATTATGCTTAATTTTCTTTGTGCACTTGCCAGGTCTTCGTTACATATTGCCTTTGAGTGATAAGCTTGAAGTTCTTGAGGAAGAATCATGAGAGTTGAATTTTACAAAGTAAACTTGAATGTTTATTTCTGGGTCAGAAATATGGTCTTTTTTTCTAGTGAAGTGTGGTTTAAAAAGGACACATCATGATTAATTTCTATTTGTCTGGTAAGAATTATTTTCTATTTCTTACAAGCTGTTTCTCCTTTTTTATTATTATTTAAGATGAAAACCTATTGGTCTTGTGATCTTATACTTGGGTCACAGTTTCCATCAGTTCTCTGTTGTAAACTAAACCTACTATTCGTATTCCCTCCCTACCAGTTTTCATGCCATTTTTCAAAATATGTTATTGATCTGAACTTGTCTTCTAAAACTAATGTGAGTTTTTATTTCACTTCAATGGTGAGTATTAGGCATGGCTTGGATTTTAAACACTAAACTAAAAGAATTGTGGTGGCCTTCAAGAAGGCTTGGATTTCTAGCAGGATTGTCGTAAATATGAATGGGTGGAGCGTCCGACCAGCCTATTACATCCCCACATGAAAAGGTCAGAAGCAGAGGAGCACAACTGCTTCTATGTCCTCATACACCTGAGTAATTGTACGTCTGACTGTCGGTCTTGCTTTTCTCTAAAGAAAGAAAATATGCGAGACTGTTTCCCATTATTCAGACACACCAGCTGCCCGTTCTTCATTTTTTTTCCAGACTGAAATTCTTTCTTTTCTTTTCTCCTTGAGAGGATTTCTACTTCAACATCAGAAACAAGGGATGCAACACCTGTTTCTGTCTGTATTAACAGATTTGGGTATTTTTTCACAACTTGTTGCTTCTTTTTTTGTGACAGCAAAGTAGAACTTTTCACTCAACCATGTTTAATTCACATGTTTGTCTACCACAACTTTTATTGAATGTGCTTTAGCAGAATATGGCAGCATTGAATTTCTTTCAGCGGGAGAGACTGTTGGCAGGATTATAATCAACATCCATATTGTTTGAAGGTGCAATATGATTTCTGAGTGATGCTGCAAAGAGAAATGAGACATTTCTTGGTGTGTTGTACCCTTCCACTAAAGCAAAGTTACATGCAATATCAAAGGTTTACATACACTCATCCTTGGTGTGTTTGGACTTTTCCAAATGCTTAGCAATAGCTTGTTTTTAATGTTTTAATGTTTATGCAAAGAACTTATTGATTTTTAACAGTTACATGAGTCCACCAATTTGAACCTATTTTGAATTTTATCAAATCTGTGCCGAGGAACAAGTCAATGAGCTTAAGATGGTGTATTTTTCTCTGGGACACTGAAAAATACACAGCAAAGGGCTGTTCATTCATGGATAGATATTGCTGCCACTGTCTGGAAATGTTTGCCATGTCACATTGTGGTAATTGGAAAAAATTTCAACATCAAAACATTCTCTTTAGCATAATGGTTTCTGGTTGATGGAAGCCAGTTTTCATGGCAGAACTCTAAAAAGTTTCAAAGAACCTCATAGACTACTAAAGCATTTTCAAAGCCAACTCATAAATAGTTTCAAAGTGTAGTCGACCCATCTGAGTTTACCATGCTTCATGCATTTTTGGTCTCATTATTCAAGCAGTTACTTTACAGGCCTTTGCATGTCCCGTTGCAAGATTATCTCTTAGTTATTGTGGAGCCAGAACTAAATGATCCTCCACATAATTATTATGCCCTCGACTTAAATTCTTCTCTCGACCACCAAGCTCGGACGACCAGAACAGATACAGCTCCATGTTCTTTCATGACTCACAGCTTTGTATTTTAGAGTGGCCTTGAGAACTGAGTCGGTCACATCAAGAGTCATCTGAGTTATGTCCTTCCTACGGTTTGTGTGTCATTTCACCCCTGAGGATATGACTAATTGGATGGGAAACATTGACATGTATTGTAATTCATACCACACACGTTGAAGTTATGGTAGATTGAGAAATTCAATCTTTCTAATTTTAAGTTGGATGTTGAACGCCTTTTTTTAAACTTTTGCAATTTTGCAATTATGAAGTTTCTCACTGAGAGAAAATTTAATTACAACAGTGCTAATAGCTTTCTTCATACAATAGAACCTCGTCCCTTTTCAAAACTTCAGCCTCTCTTGGCTGAAGTTTATTTCTATTGTGCTTTCCCATGGCATTATGGGATAAAACAATAAAGGCAGGCATGATGTGTATCTCAGTGGGATCAACATGCAGTGTCATTTATAATACATAATTCATAATAACTTTGCTGAATGAAGAAAAAGCTTTGCATGACACACCTACAGGGTAAGCTCAACTGAGACTTTGTGTGAAAGCTTTTATTTCTAAAGATATTTTGTACCTGCTTAGCTTGATGTGCCATTGTATTTTAAAATAGAATTTGAACCAAATGTGTTATTTTATCTATAATTTTTTTAAATATTACTTCAGATACTCAATTTAGTTACTTGAGTAGCCTTTTTATAAAATACTTGAGTAGTTTCTTGGACAGTTACTTTTCACTTACGTAATTAAGTCTTGAAGTCCTGAAACTCCCACCTCTTAACTGATTAAAAAGAGAGCAAACATATTAGAAATTAGCATTACCTGGCAACTAAACAAGGCAAAAATGTCCACTCTGTTCACACTTAAGCCTATATGGATTACTTACAAGTAATACTGTTCTGGTACCAAAAGCCCACAAATTGCTAATAGAGGGTCTGATCTTGAGTAAATTCACATTTAGCATTTTTTAAAACAATGATTTCATATAATTCCTGGCAGGACATTATTTCCTTGTGAAGGAGAAAATGTTCTAAAGCATTGAAATATTAAACTCTTTAAAAACAAGCTTTTTAAAAAAAAAAAAAAACTAACTAAATCAAAGTGTAAAAGACAACTTCATTGTGAAGTAGGGGAACTGGAACAAAAGAAATCCCTTCAATTAATTCAAATATTTAGTAATCTGCTTACTCGGTTGAGAAACCTGATTAGGGATGTCCACTCAAGAAAGCAAATGTGATTCAGAGTAGTTGGAAGTAACAAGCTCAGAATTGTTATGATTCACTTCAGGGATTCTGAAAATCAAATACACAATTCTTTCACGCCTACTTTAATAAACTTTGTACATTCAAATGTATGATTCAAGTACCCTGAAATGTTTTATATTCCCCAAACTGATGTTTGTATCACTTTTAGGAAGATTTAAGTATTACTTGTGTGGATTGAACCACTCTGTTATTTGCACTGACCAACTCCTGCAATCAAACCCTTTAAACAGAAAGATAATAAGAGGATCGTTTAAAAAAAAATAAAATAATGAATGCACAGTTAAAAACATTTTTGTGGTATAGATAGAAAAACATCATCTTTCAGTAAACAAAAAGGGACTACCCCTCACCATTGCTTTTCTTTGTCTGTTTGTTTCTACCTGACACATTTCTTCCACAATGGATTGTTTACCCCAGAGGGAAAGTGTGGCTCCTTGGTAAATTGTTTTTATCAAGATAAATTTTCCAAACATTGATTCTAACTTTTACACCTACTGTATTTACTCTTTTCGACTATGCCTGTCTGTTCATTTTTTTAAGGGAGATAAATTTTGTTCTGAGTTAAATTTAGAACACCTGCACTTATGGCCAATTACCTTCTATTAAATAGAGATCTACTGAGTTACTGCCATTAGAGGAAAGTGCTGATTTCAAATTACACCCATTCAGGTTTGCCACACTTACGACGAATCATAACTGTGTTTTAAATCTACACCAAATTTCAGATATTTTATGTCATCATGACTGAAAATCTGCTCTGGATTAGGTTAATGAGTGATTCTTTCCGTTTTTGTCATGCACAGCAGGATAGTAGTTATCCATCCACTTATCCATTTAATCAAATGGCAGCACTCTCACAACTGTGGGCATCAATTTATTACACTGAAACCGATGTAAATTTCAGGAAACATTTTTTAAAGAATGCACAGTATTAAGAGTCTTGAAACAGCCAATATTATCCACAAAATAATATTGACTCATTTTAGCTTCTACAAAGAACTTTGATATGTATTTATATTTTAATTTAATCTGTCACTTAAAAAAGCAAGCATGCTTTTTATTTAAACATTGCTTTCTGAATAGAGGCTAGTCAAAGTGTTTAGGAAACTGTATTAAGGGCACCTCTGTCTGTTGATGGTGGATACGTGTGTTTGGATGCATCTATGTTTTCAGAAACTGCTGCTCCTGTATGTGTGATTGCATTGTTAATGTGCAAAACCAATAGTAGTTTACATACTGTTAAAATAAAAAACAAATAAAAAAAAAACACTTTTCATAGCTAAATAATATATATAGATTAAATGAAATAATAAAAAGAAAGATACAACTATTTTCAACTATTTCTTTCGTATCGTCTGTTCTTTGAGAAAGCATGAGGCCATGTTGTCTTATTGAGGAGTTTTCAATTAATCACTGTCAATAGATGTGAAAATATTTGATTTTTCACACCTTTTTATGCTAGGGTAGTATACTTCAGCTTTACTATACAACATGCTTTCTCTCTACATACCAATTATTTTTAATGTAACTTTGCTCTGCCATGTTATTCCATTTATCCATTTTTGCCTTTTGCTAATCCACCTGTGACAGGGGGAAATACTGCTGTTCACTCTGCCACCCAACAGAGGAATCTCTTTTCAGCTGCTTGTATCCAGGGATCTTGCTCTTTTGGTCATTTTCCATTTCTTATGACTCTTGGTGAGGGTCAGAATGTACACAGACCAATAGATTGAGAGAATCGCTTTTTGGTCCAGCTCTTAGTTCACTGCAACAGAGTGAAGGAGCTCCTGCATTACTGCAGCTAAACCTTAATTTATCAACATATCTTCTGCTCAATCTTATCATTATAGTTGAACCCCTCCACATGAACCAGAGACTGTCCTTTGACCTTGAGAGAGCAGTGAGACCAATAGAGAATAAAAAGGACAAAAATTGGCAAACCTTTCCTGGATTAGAGAGGCTGGCGAACCCTACTGAAGCATGGCAATCAAGCTTCAACTCATGCGCTTACTTGCTTACTCTTGACATCTTCAAAAAGCAACAAGAAGACCCCTGTATGTGGGGTCACCACCTTAGAGGGGGTGAGTTAAAGTTGGGTACTATATGAACCAAATTGCAGGTGAAGATGCAGCCCTGAGCATGTTGTGTCCCTGCATTATAATTCAGTTCAAGGTATCTTGTTTCTCTGAAATAGCTGAAAAAAATAGGTCTCTTGTGCCAGAGTAGAAGCAGTACTACTAACATGATGGTTTCCACAGAATATGAACATGCTGTGTATGTGTATGTACTCGGACAAGGCATTTTGTCCTGCTACAAGACAGTCCTGTCTTGTTTGCAAAAGCACAGACCTAAAAAGGTTAACCAATGCATGCACTTGCAAAGATGGCAACACAGTGACACAGCACAGAAGAAAAAAAAAAAAAACTCCAAACAGTGTCTGCCTGAGCAGATGCCAGCTCCACAAATTTGATCACAGTGTCTTCGATGGAACCAGGCGCTAACATATCAAAGAGACTGAAGGGCTGACAGCCAACCAAATTAAAGCATTAAACCTTAGCATCTGTGTAGCTGTTGCGCAGAGTCGGCCAGGAGAGTCGAGTGAGTGGAAGATGGATTATAGAAGAGAAAATGTAGAGAGGGGACAGACAGATGGAAGAGAGAAACAGACAACTGTTGCAGTGTGAGATGAAATGCAGAAAGGCAATACGATGTGGTAGTAAAAACAAATAGAAAATGGAAGACCATAAGTTCAGGAAATTGTAATTCTACATTGTGCAGCAGTATTATATAAAACAGGATATTACCATAACAGGTCTTGTGTATACAGCCTTCCAGAAATAATTTCACCCACACAGCAAGTAAATCTACAGATTGTTCACTACAAACAGAACAATGTTTTGTAAAAAAAAACAAAAAAAAAAAAACCAATGGAACAAAGTCAAAGTCTCTCTGGAAAAGGGTTCACTCATTCAACAATTGTGAATAAACACACATATATATAACTGTTGTTTCATTTCAAAATGTAAAAGGTACATAAATATGCATAAAAATATTTAGTGTTGGTTTTTGTAGTTGTATAAACTTACATGCAAGGCATTACCGCTTCAGGGAGGCACACAAGTATAATGCCTCCAGTATCAAAGTCAAGTGTTAATGATATGCATTTTCGTTAAGGCTTCTACAGTTTGAAAGTGAAGAGCTTTGCAGTGAACTCTTGGAATATCACACATTATTTAAACTAGTAAAGGGGAGTAGTTCATAAAAACAAATGGTGCACTATTAAACGCTTTTAAGAAACTGGATGAAAATAACTGAATTTATTTTTTTCTTAGATTTTACCATGAACATTATATTTGTTTGCTGACAGTTTTTTAACTCAGTTGTAAACAGAGTCCATTTCTAACCCACATGTATAGATTTACATAGAAAAATAATCCTTTCTATAAAAGGATCTCTGTGTCGACAAGATGCATTTGGATCAGGTGGATTAACTAAGCATCTAAGATGAAAACAGCTGCAGACATCTGAGACTAAGCCTGAGTTTTGCACAATCATCCTTTTCAATGAAGGTTTTTCATTCTAATTCCTACTTGCGGGAGTATTGTATGCTTCCCAGCCCTTTCACTGATTGACATCTCCAGAGATAACTGCACATATTTTTTGAGTTGTCAGCTCTATGTGACATTCAGTTTGATAGTTTTAAAGCTGGTTATGTAAGTTGTGTCCCAATTTTTTTTGTTGTTTTGTTTTTGTTTTCAACACTCTGTTCTGGATTAATATACAAAACAGCAGCATACAAAATGTCATTTTTGTGGTGTAGTCACAAAGCTTTGAGTGTCAACTTCATCTGAGACATGTTACTGCACTTTCTAGAAAAAAAAAAAAACAAGAACAAGAGACTTGAGAGACCAAATTTTCCAGTTGTGCATGCACTAAAGGTTTTAAATATGAATTTGCTAATGAATACAGGTAAAACTTTCATAAAATTTAACAAAGAATACTGATTAAAAAGATTTTTTTCCAAAATTTTTGCACATTTTACATCAAAAAGTGTATATTTTTTTTTTACTGTGATTACAGGAATGCATCAGATAGTGAGAAAATTGCAGTGACTATTACCGTATTTTCCGGACAATAAGTCACAGTTTTTTTTATAGTTTGGCCTGGGGTGCGACTTATATTCAGGAGCGACTTATGTGTGAAATTATTAACACATTATTATATCACGTTATTTTCACACTAAACCGCAGAAGGCCGCTCTTGGTCTGTGTTCTTCTACCTTCGGAGTTGGCGGAGTTGTTGAAGATTTCATTCGATTTAGTGATTTGGAGTGACACGGATGGTTTGGTAAACTTGTTGGCATGTTATTTATGCTATAGTTATCTGAATCACTCTTAATATGTTATGTTGACATACCAGGCACGTTCTCAGTTTGTTGTCATGTAACGTTAGCATACCGTACAATTATTCAGCCTGTTGTTGCCTCTATTCTTATTTTTATTTTAAATTGCTTTTCAAGATGACATGCCTGTTATTGGTGTCGGATTTTATCAAATAAATTTCCCTCAAAAATGCGACTTATATATGTCTTTTCCTTTTTTATTATTATTTATTATTATCATGCATTTTATGGCCGATGCGACTTGTACTCCGGAGAGACTCATAGTCCGGAAAACACTGTACTTATTGTATGAGTAATAGTCCTCATACAAACTGTAAAACTAATCCACAATTGTTTATAGGGACATTATTTCAGTAAGTGGCAATTGTCTGTTTTATTGCTTTCATTAACTGTTTTGTTAAGTTGTAATTTGGGTTTGGGCAACAAATTTGAACATTGTTTTACTGCACTCAGACAATAGATTCAAAACCTACACTGAATATTCTGCCAGAAAAAGTGTTCCACTGAGATTGTATTTCTAATCAAAGATGTAGACTCAAAGTCAATTAGTTTCCTTCAGGGGGTGACGCAAACAAACACTCAACAATGTGCTACCCATTACAGCAATCTCTGCTTTTGTGAACGCATCAAATTCAAATTAATTTTTAAGAAGGGAAGCACCTAAATAAGACACTTGTTATTCCCTTGCAATACACCACACGTCAGATGTAGATTTTTATTTCCATTTTATTTTTAATGAGTCTTTGCTATCCTTATAAAAAGTAATTACTTTGTTTCCATCATCATGTCTGTGTGTCAGTCTATCAGTGTTTTTTTTTTTTTTTAGCTACTCTCTCATTTCTTGAGTTTTTTTGTGCCGCTCTGCAGTGAGGGACTAGCAATTGCTGAATTCAGTCTATCAGCAACCATACATACAAATCAAGTTGGAAAAGTATAATTTTGAAAACTATTGTGGGCACATAAACTTTTATTTAATAATATTATTAATTTTAATCATTAAAAAGTGTTAAAGTACATTTTCATATTTTCTAATCCTTTCACTGTGTGAAGTATAGCCCTTAAGAACTGACCAGTAGTTTTATTTTAAAATATTATCTGTCTTTGTCTAAGACTCAGTTAGTTTTGTATCTATGGGAATGAATGAGATGTCACTAAAATGTTTATTTAGCATTCAAACAGACAAAAACTCCATGGAGAAAGAACAAGAATAAAACGAAGTAAGCTAACGACCTTGAGAAACTCAGCACAGACTTTTCAAACAAACTGCAATCATAGAGATCATAACAGATTTTCATTGCAATCCCTAAACCCACAGCTGACATCTACTTTAATGAAAATTGGAATTTATCATAAAAACCCAAAGGAAAGGAACAAAAAAATAATAAAAAAAACACAAAGTGTGTCAGTTAATGTTTTCAGGCTTCTTTACTGGCTGCAAACACTTGCTCATTCGGTCCTGGATAAACAAAATGGCTTCAAAAGGAGCTTTAGTCAATACAGGGAATGCTCTCTGCTGTCAGTTTTTAACTTGAAATACATCACGTCTTTGCTCCTCTCTTCTTTTTGAGTCTTCACAGGGGGCCTGCCATCTGTCACACCACAGAATCACACAACATACCCAGTGTGTACAGTATATGAGCAGAGAAACACACCCAGAATCAAAAGACATATCTTGGAATATACAGTGGAACAAACATTTTCTGAGAGAAAAATGTGCAAATGCATACTAGTGTGCACAAAGTCTTTCCTCACTTGGAGCTCATTCATTCTTGTTACAGCAACATAAAAGTTATCAAGCATGCTGTCAGGGGGAAAACAGGGAGACAAATATGGGCAGGGAGAAAGAGAGAGAAATAATGGCACAAGTTTGGTTTCAGTGTGACTCATGGATATTTTTCTTTATTATGTTTTCTGGGACACAGTGTGAGGACACTGCTCTACGTTTTCTGTTTACAAGACCGTGTGTTTTGTGCTATTACTATAGATAACAGGTATCCTGACAACAAGCAAAGTGCACAACCTTTATAGTTTTGCAGTATCATTTTTTTGAGTTGTTGCTGGATTTACAATAAAGTGCTGAACAGGTCAATAACAGCAGAACTACAGGTTGTGCTTGCTACATTACACTGTGGAAATAGTTTGATGCAAATGAGCATAGAAACATTTTTCAATAAAGTTTACTGTAAGATATCATTAGTGTGTCAGTCCAACTCAAATGAACTTGATGTAAATTAAAGCGTTTTTGTTGATTTACTATGAACGTTCCAAAACCTGGCAACCCTAACGGTTCAGTAGCCTCTGATCTTAAGTCTAGTCTTAGGGAGTACTCAATTCTGGTTATCCAACTTAAGCATCCTGGCTGGGATATAAAAGTGCAAGAGTTCAATAAGATGCTGATATGCCAACTGACATAAATTATTTTAAAACAAGTGCAATTTCCAAACAAACTAAGGTTACGCTGCTACCTGGTGAAAGCAAAATGACGCAATCAAGCTTTTGCTTATCAGTGAGAAAACGTTGGAATAGTTTTGAAAACTGGATGCTGTTGTTTTTTATGTTAAAAAAACCTAACTGGAAATATACTATAAAAAGAGTAAAGGGTTCTAGGTGGAAACCTGAGGAACACCAGAGATGAAGGAAGCCTTTGATGAACTTAATTCACCTGACTGAACAGACCTTCTGATCAGTGAAGTATGACCATGCTTCAGAGCACATAGCATGGTGGTAAAATATGAATTTTCAAATATAAATAATTCCCCCTCAATACACAACTCATCCATATTTAGTATTATTTATGTAATGCCAGAGAGAAATATGTTCACTTCAATTTTGTGTATTTTCTCACACAAGTGTCACATTGACAGGCTTGCAATAGTGTCCAAATATTGTGCAAATGCATCAAAGGCTAGAAGAAGAACACCTCTCTCTGCTCCTGTACTCGACTGTTTTCTTTTCCCTCCAAGCTATCTCTTTCACCATCTTTGTTCAGCATTCCCCTTTTTCTCTCTCTCTTTGCATCTCACTTTTTGAGGATCTCCCATATGCCATAACTTTATATATGCTGGACTGCATTAATATATCCCAACCTCACAGTCCTGTTCTTCTGCTCTTTAGCTCGCATGTACACATGTCTGTCAGGTTTTATTCCTTCCCCTCATCTGCTCCCACTCCATCTGGCTCGTCTGTAAAATAAAAGCTGAATGTCGCCTTTGGCAATGCACAAGCACTTCAAAGTCCTCTTATTTTCCTCTCTCTCTTTTCATTATGAGCAGGTTAAGTACATTTATAACCCCAAATAACCTTTTTCACCATATGGTCTTTGTGTCCTTCTGAAATTCCAAAGAAGGCAGCGTAGAAGACTTTTATCACAGAGATGCTATCAATACAAAATATGAAGTGTATTTGTCTGACACCTTACAGGTTGGGAAGCTTGACTCAGCATAATTATTCAGCTTCATAAAAAATTAAGCGATTGCAGGAAGCAACCCGAGGATGGATTATTACTCCTAAGTCCTCTTGTCTTCTTAAAAGAAGGATTTATATATATATATATATATATATATATATATATATATATATATATATATATATATATATAATATAAGTATATACACGCACGCACACACTTTCTGTGTGAATCAGATGTTTACTTAGTAGCACTTGGTTACCAGAAAAGGCGCTCATCTCTTAGCAACAAATAAAAAAATAAAAATACAAGTAAAAACTCAAGATTTCTTCTGTTCTTTTGAAATACTCCTTATATCACTAATCAGAAACATTTCCACTATTTCAGAAAAGTGGAAATGTTTCTTTTTTTTGTCATTGATGGTAAATATATTAAACAGATGCTCAATACAAAATGCCACGAAATATAAATATTATTTATATTTTGTGGCAGTTTGTTACCAGAAAAAAATGCTCATTTCTTTACACCGAATTAATCAGAAGTAATACTATTGTTTATTTAAAAAAAACAACAAAAAAAGCTCTTTTGAAATACTGCTTATCTGCTTAGTCACAAGATATTTATAGTTGGTAAATTTTGCAAAAGTAAAAATCTGAAAACTTAGCAACAGATCAATGACACATATTGTTATTGTTCAAAAAAACATTTCTTCTGCTCGATTGAAATACTACTTTTCTTACATAACTGCTTAACAAGAATTGTGCAGTTGGTAAATTTTGCAGAAGAGTGAAAGTATTTTTTTTTTTGTCATTGGTGGTGAATATATAATAAAATTCAACACAAAAAATTAATTATTGGTTGCAAAACATTTTCTTTTGAAATTCTACTGTGACACAGGATATTTACAGTCAGTAAATTAGTTTTTGTGGTATAAAACAGACATTCAACACAACGGTAAAAAACTTATTTATTCTTTGTGGCAGTTCGTTAGCAGAAAAAAAATTCTCATCTTTTAACACCAAATTAATAACAAATATATATTATTGTAAATAAAGCAGATGCTCTTTTAAAATACTGCTTATATTCCTAGACGCAAGAGATTTACAGTTGGTAAACTTGGCAAAAGTAAAAATCAGATGTTTACTTTGTGACACTTGGATACCAGAAAAGGTGCTAATCTCTTAGCAACTGATTAACAACAAATATTATCATTCAAAAAACAAGATTTCTTGTGCTCTTTTGAAATACTACTCCTCTTGTACTACTAGAGCTGTGCAGAGTTGTGCATTTGGTGAATATTTCAGAAATGTGAAAACTGACAAGAAACATGACAATTATATACCACCAATTAATGTATGGAAAGAAAAAATAAAACAGTTCTGACTTTCATCTCAGAATTATGAGAAAAAGTCCGAAATATCTTATTTATTTCCCAGTGGGCCTAATCCTCTTCTGTATAAATGACACCAATGACAATTTTAGAACATTTTCCAACAGATTATTAACAAATCTGTTGTTACTGGTGATAAATATATTATAAAACATGTATATTTGTCTGTAATAAGTTTTCTACCAAGGTGGAGTCTTTGTAGTTCTAACTGGAAGCTCTGCCCTTCTCTGTAGGAACTGAGTGTTTCACAATCTCTGTAGTTCTTTACATCTAGAACTACAGAGACTCCACCTCTGTAGTGGACGAGGTTAGTGGTGTTGAGTCGCCACAGAGAGGGTGGATCATGGGTGGTCTCATCCGACTCCATGTTGTGCAGGTGGTGGGTTACCTTGATCAGCTGATGGATGATCCAGGGCTTTGCCGCAAAGGCCTGGATCATCAGGGTGGCACTCGGGCTGTGGAGGTGCTGGCCGTGCTCAGCCTCCTACCCCTGCATTGGGAAGCGCAGGGTGTCCGGCAGGTTCCAGGCGCGGTGCAGGTTCCAGGCGCGGTGCAGACCTATGGTGTGGTGTAGGCCTTGGGCAGTTCCGCAGAGGAAGAAGGGTTCGTGGCCAAGTCTCCGGCTCAGCTCGAGCCCGACTTACTTGTGGCCTCCAGTTTCCTGCAGGTTGTTGTGGTCCAGGCTGCTGCTAGGCCATTGGCGGCCATCTTGTATAAAGAGCCTCCACGGTCCAGCGCAGCCATTGGGCCACAGGTGGCCAGCGTTGTGACGGGACCACAGGACGCTCGGGACGGCGGTTCCAGTCCCTGCGAGCCTCTTTGGCGTAGGTCTTGGGACGCCAACGTTGGCCCTGCTCCACGAAGCCCAGCCATGGGGCAAAAAATTGTTGGCGGTAGGGGAGTGGACAGGCCTGCAGCCTATGCAGCACCTGCGTCCACCCGGGGTCCTCTTTGTCTTTGATAAAAATAAACGGCATGGCAATGCCGGATGCGGACCCGGAAGGAATAAACTAAAAATACTAAAACTGAAATAAAAATAAAAAAGAAAAACCTTCATCCGATGTTGGACAAACGGAAAAATAACAAAAAACACACAAACCTATAATTAAGTTCGAAGGAACTTTAATGTACAGGAAATACAAGATCCTTCATCAGGTGTTGGTCGTTGCAAACGCGTCTGGTCTGCTAGGCAGACAGACACAATTACTAGTGATCTATTGCTAATGTTCTATTGCTATGGTAATTAATCCTCTCTGACAACCGTCATGTGTGACACATAGGAGATACAATTCTTTCTCAGTTTTCAGTCTATCTGGCACAGTTACCTGAAACGCCAACAGGTTATAATGAAATGCTGAGATCCAGCTGCATATTTTGATATATATAATGAGGATTCATGCAGCAGTACGAGCTGCATTGATGGTCAAAGGAAGGTGTGGAGTAATAGGTGCCTTCCATCCATTGCATGCTTTTCTATGGCAGGCCCTAAATATTCATAAATTGGTAAGGTGAACAAGAAGTAATCTTTAACATTAGTTGCCAAAGCTCAAGTAAACTTAATACTGGTCTAATCCTTTTTTTGTACAGATGAGGTTTTATTTAGATTGATTCACTCAGAGCTGTTTGAATTAATAGCTTTAAAACCCATTACATGAGTGTCTTTTTTTAATTTTGTTTTTGCCAAATCAAACCAAAATTAATGCTGCTCTTTCTGAGGACAGTGGAACTAAAACCTACCTAAGTTTTCCATACATGGATGTGTTTGGCTCATTCTCTTAATGGCCAGATATGTATTCATACACACTGGAATACACTGAATATAATGCAGACAATTTTGTAGGCAGTGGTGTCACTGTTGCTACAGATTTAAAATTCGCAACTATCAGTTAACGACTGATGTACTATCACACTTAGTGTCTATGAAGGCAGCACTTAATCAATTATGCATTATTATGGCTCTCCACATAATCTGTTTGCTTCTGTCAAATTAACTAGCTGTGCTGGTAATGATGTCAGTTTTCACTTGGTGAAACACTGCTGCCCACGCTCTTATGTTCACTTGTATGCTTGAGTGGCAGTTGACATTTAAGGCTCTAAAATTGCAGCAAATATCCTGACCTTCTTGCACACTTCACACATGCTCATTTGTTTGCAGACAAACAAATGTATACAAGGGTGGTGAGTATCATTCGGTATTTTTCTCATCGAAATTGAACTGCTTCTTATTTTCTCATCTTGTGAGATTTACTCCTTGTGAGGAAGGAGTAAGCATTTTTATTTATGCCATGCCTGCACATTGTTGTGGGAAATATGTATATAATTTTTCAGACTATAGAACAACTTCTTGATTACTGAGCTTTACTGTGAGATATGGTATATCTGTATCTCAGTGTGCGCCTTCACCAACAAGCAATGCAATATATAGAAGTGATGTACACTAAGGACAATTTAGCAAGACCAATTTACCCAACAGTCAGTTTTCTGACTAAGAGTCTTCCTACAGAGTTTTGGACCACTCAAGGCAAGCAGTGGCATTTTTGATGTTGCCTGTTATAGTAGTCCTAATAAGAAATAAAAGCAAACTCTTTTTTGAAGTAAACTTTCATGGTTTGTACATTTTTCTCAATTGATAAAAATGTTCTGAACATGTTACTTTTCAAGGTTTTTTTATAATAATAATAATAATAATAATAATAATTTGAAAATATATTGTTTCAAATAGGGAGAGCTTTTTATGTTCAAACTACCAAAAGAAAAAACATAAAAAGGGGAAAAAATTCCATTATCCAGTTGCATAAGAGTGCTCAACATAAATCTACAGAGTCTGTAAAAAATATTCACCCTGTGGATTATTTTCCCGTTTTTATTACTTTTCCAAATCATTCATGATCAAGAATTATATATATATATATAAATTCCCTTCTCACCCACCGCGGGTGGTTCTTATCCTCTGAGCTCGGGTCCTCTACCAGAGGCCTGGGAGCTTGAGGGTTCTGCGCAGTATCTTGGCTGTGCCAAGGACTGCACATTTCTGGACTGAGATGTCTGATGTTGTTCCTGGGATCTGTTGTAGCCACTGCTCCAGTTTGGGGGTTACTGCCCCGAGGGCCCCGATGACCACAGGCACCACTGTGGTCTTCACCTTCCAGGCCCTCTCCAGTCTTCCCTGAGGCCCTGGTATTTCTCCAGTTTCTCGTGCTCCTTTTTCCTGATGTTGCAATCACTTGGTATTGCTACATCTACCACAACGGCTTTCCTCTGATGTTTATCCACTACGACAATGTCTGGTTGGTTCGCATTACCATTTTGTCTGTCTGGATCTGGAAGTCCCACAAGA
Source organism: Poeciliopsis prolifica (assembly GCF_027474105.1). Lineage (NCBI taxonomy): Eukaryota > Metazoa > Chordata > Actinopteri > Cyprinodontiformes > Poeciliidae > Poeciliopsis > Poeciliopsis prolifica. Next base: position 927,517 of record NW_026562389.1, read on the forward strand.
TCTTAGCTCTGGCGTTCTCCACCACCTTTGGGGGTGTTTCCCACTTTGATCTCGGGGTTTCCAGTCCATATTCTGCACAGATGTTTCTGTACACTATGCCTGCCACTTGGTTATGTCGCTCCATGTACGCTTTCCCTGCCAGTATCTTGCACCCTGCTGTGATGTGCTGGACTGTCTCAGGGGCCTCCTTGCACAACCTACACCTTGGGTCTTGTCTGGTGTGGTAGATCTGGGCCTCTATTGCTCTGGTGTTTAGGGCCTGTTCCTGGGCGGCCAGGATGAGGGCCTCTGTGCTGTCCTTGAGTCCAGCTTTTTCCAGCCATTGGTAGGATTTACTGATATCAGCCACTTGGGTTATTTGCTGGTGGTACATCCCATGTAGGGGCTTGTCCTCCCATGATGGTATCTCTGGCACCTCAGCCTCCGTTCCCTGTTGTCTGAGACATTCACTGAGCACATTGTCTGTTGAGGCTTTGTCCCTGATGTATTTATGGATCTTAGTTGTTTCGTCCTGGACAGTGGTTCTCACACTCACTAGTCCTCTGCCTCCTTCCTTGCGGCTCGTGTACAGTCTCAGGGTGCTGGATTTGGGATGGAACCCTCCATGCATGGTTAGTATCTTTCTAGTCTTAATATCTGTGGCTTTTATCTCCTCCTTTGGCCAGCTAATTATTCCAGCAGGATCAAGGGTGATTTATAAAAGCATTAAAAAGAATAGAACATCCAAAGGAGTGAATTTTATAAGCACTGCATTTCTTTGTTGAACATCCTTTTGCTTTTGTCTCAGCATTCAATTTTAAGTTGAATTGCCAACTTCACTTGGCAATATTTGTGCATTCTCTTTTGCAAATTTTCTCAAAACATGTCATGTTGTTCAGAGTTCCCTTCAGTGTTGCATTGAGCCTCCTGGGGGCTCTTCTAAAATGTTTCTGTCTTGTCTTTTCAATGATTTCATAAACGTTAAGCTGTCTAACATTTTCTCAAATTGTTGATAATCATTGTACAACGATCCTCTGGGTGTTTGGTAACCTTTGTGAAAACTCTGACTATAGCTAAAGGATCCAAAAGTGGATAAGTCAAGAAAGGACAGCTGAACTTTACTTCATGTCAGGTGTGAACTCAAGAAGACTGAATGCTGGAAATAAATTAGAAGGTGCTTCAGCAAAGTCAGCTTAAGGATGTTCGCACTTAAGTGAAAGTGTTGAAGCTTTTTTTTTTCTTCTTTTTAGATTATCCCCAAATAGAATACTTTTTTTCACATTTAGATTGTACGGAGTTGCACGTTAAATTATACATGGCAAAGTTTGCAATCATCTACTGTGGTCTGACTATCTGAATCACAAAGTAATTTTAAGTTGTCTTGTGTGTTATGTAAATATTTGTAAAATAATTACAGAGTAGTTTTGTTTCCTAAACCATGGTGAAGAACAAGTAGTCTGTACATCAGACAGTTTAGCAAAGAACCAGTTTCAATTGAATCTCTAAACACTTTGTGTATAACTATTTCAAAGACACAAACTATTCCGATTTCAGTAGTTGACTTTCTTAAAAATTGTAAATATTCCATATTTTGACAGGTGGCGAATATTGTTTGAGCATCAACAAAAAGAGTCCCAAGGAACTATTGGCTAATAACTTGGCTTATACTAGATGATCAACAGCAAGATGATGCATCTCTAATTTCTTTTTTCAGGTCTTTTCTTGCTCAGCTCTTCAGTTGTTGACAGTTTATATCCTTGATATTTCTTTTGTTATTTGCTTGTTTGATTTTATTACCTGCAGTGACAAGTTGAAGAACTGTGCAGAAACGAGGCAAAATATTTTTTTACACAGTAGTCTTCATGATTCTGCAGGCTTTGTTGGATATTAATACCTAATTCTTAATAGTTTAATTTATACAAAACACTAAAGCAGCATTTTTGCTACCTTGTTGGAATAGGATTATATTTAAAGATTTTTGTAAAGTTTACAAAAATGTTTGTTTTTTTTACACTAAGATGCTTAATAGTGGATTTTAAATCAATATTAATGTCAGAAAATCTGAATATTAACATTTTCTGGTGCAATCCTGTAAAAGTCCTGTTACGATTTTCTGGAGGCCATATTGTTTGGTTTGTTGTTAGTCCAATAGAAGCTGGGAACCACATGGTGGTCCATGGACACACTCCAGGACACAAATTAATCAAATAAACAGACGTCATTCAGAATACTTCTGGAAACTGTTGTCACCTCTTTCTGAAGGTCACTGTGACTGGCTGCTTATTTTGGCTAAAACTGAAAGGTCATTGTATCATTAGAGAGTGATGGAAGCGACGACTTGATGCAGTTTGCCTTATTGACCAGTCTTGCATGCAAAGAGAACTAGGGGGTCTGCAGTGACAGAGCACTAGAGACTTGCCGGCATGTTTTGCTGGATATGTGCCGTGAGAAAAGGGGCAACAAATCCCTTTATGAACTTGTGTGCCAGTGCCAAGATGGAATTTTATACAAGCAGTCTTGGGCAGCTGGAAGCATTCAGTAACTCACTCAGTGCACAGCCATGTTTGAGTTTCTCTGTGAATCTCATCCCAACTGATTCATTTCATTGATTATGAATACTGTTAAGCTCGGTCCCTCTCCAGTTAAAAACCCATAGCCTGGATGAGCCAATTGTGGTAAAATTCACAACACCTAATTAGACTATGTTTGTGAGAGTAAAGTTTACATCTTTGCAGATGAGCTAAACTATCCATATAATATGTTTGTGTGAGAATGTCGGTATGCAATATGCATGACTTTGAGCAGTGAGGGAAAATGTTAGAGATGAAGAAAATAATTAGACAAACATATATGCTTGCTTGAAATTGTAATTATTCCAGTGCTAAAAGCACTCAAAACACATTGTTTTAGGCATTAATCAACTCCAAAGTAATGCTACAGTGTCTTTGACTTGCTTTTGTGTTTCACCTCCCTCCAGTGCTTGTCAGGAAATAGTGACTTATTTTTCCAAATGGAAAAATGTTTCTGCATTGTCCCAAACATTTAGGAATTTTCTTCTTTTGTGCTGAAGTGTATTCATTAATAAATGTGAGTACACCCATGCACACACACACACTAACAAAAACACACATTTAAACACCGTCACAATTTTAACGTATGGATGTCAACTGTCATTTTGTGATAGTTTCACTTGTGCTAATTAGGAAGTAGGGAATTTTATTCTTACTGGAGGAACTTTGACAGAGTCATGCATCATTATGGAATTCCCCTGAATGTCTTAATAATTAATATGTCTTCTTTGCATGGTGATTTGCATTTGTCTGCATATGTTCTTTACAAGGTTCGATTCGCACCATTTTCCAGAGTTCTTTGCTGCAGTACAATGGTTGAAAAATCTCTGTCCTTCTTTCCTCTTGTCATCTCTACTTCCCCTCTGAAATGGATGTCCTAAATTATTCTGTTGAGATGAAAAAAGTTCATCCTTTCTTACTTTTTTCTAATAATTTTCTACTGAAACCATTCATTTATAACCCCTTGTCCAAATCTATGATCTGAACCGAAGCTAATTTGGCTTTTCGTCAATTGCCAAGCTTCTGTTTTCATGCACATCAATGCAGGATAAAGTGGGGGATTCTTTTTTTTACAGCTAAACAGAAGAAATACTTGTGATCATTGTACATTTGTCACAATAAAAAAATGTTCAAACTGAATATCAATCTTAAGGCCACCATCTTTATAGACAATGGTGTTATGAATTCATCCTGTAACCCACGGGTTGCATGGGAATCAAATACCTGCTTCTCATTTCTCACTATTATCCTGGTCAAGACACTTCATCTGCCTTGCTGGCTGGTGGTCAGAGGCCCCAATGTGTTTGTGTGTGTGTATGTGGTTGTGTGAATTGATGAATGACTGAAAGTAGTGTATAGCACTTTAGAGTCTAGATAAAGTGCTATACAACCGGCCATTTACTTTAAATTTTAATCATTTTGACTGTTGCACAGAGTAGTGTTGCATTTCATACAGAATATTAAGCTGCACCTTCACATTTGTATCAACACTTTAAAAACAAGCTTTTCTTGATATTATAAACTGTTAATTCAGATGTTACTCTACCTATGAAATACTCAAAAGCAAAAGAAAATCTGAGAGCAAGTGTAAAGATATGATGGAGAAAAACCAGACAAGGGCGTACCTCTGTCCTAGCGAAGCAATAGCAATAAAAGCCCCACAGCCGTTAACAAGGAAGCAGTTTTTTCCCGGGGGACACGTTCATCTCCTTGACTTTAGAGAATGGATTGAGTTGGGACACAAAGAAATATAAGATGTCAGGTTTCTGAAAGGGTTGAGGGAGGATGAAAAAATAGCCAAAGGAAAGAAGAAATGAGAAAGAGGATAAACTGTTGAACTGTAAGCTACAGTGAGCTTTATTCACACCAAGAGAGGTTCTTAAAAGGGGGGGCACTTATTTTCTCTCACTTAGAGAGAGGGAGAGAGAAAATAAGTACTCCCCTTAAAGGGACCTCTCTTGGTATGAATAGAACTGTCACTGTAGTTACATATAAGTATGTGTAAACATTATGTGCTGCCATATTCAATAAAACATTTGTGACACATGAGAACATGTTGGTCATGTTTTGAATACATGATGAAACAATGAAGAGAAGAAAAATACAAGAAAAGAGGTGAGAGTGAAAAGGATGACGTTCATGTTTTCAAGATCAGGACAGCAAGAATATTACAAAATGCTAAAGGTGGGCAGATGACAAGTTCTGTTGGTTTTCAGCCAAGAAATTAATAAATTTCTGTTATAAAACTTAGATTGGAACAAAATAGGCTAATAAAACATAAAAAGAAATACTTTGAAAGAAAAATCTACTTTGAATCCCAAAGTTGAAATTGTGAATGAAAATGATTAATATCTTGTAGATAGATAACTATTTGATCACTTCAAACTGTTGTCCATTTTATTTATTTGTTTTTGGTACTGGAGGTGTTTAACAATCACCAAATAGGAAATGGGCAGAGAAGAAAGGAGAAAAGATGTCAGGAGTTGAAACCAGGCCGACTCTGTACATGTGCGGCCCGCTCTACCATTTTCTTAAAGAAAAAAAAACTAAGAAGCACTTTTAAAAATGGCCAAAGAAACCAGATGAATTATTTGATATTATATCTATTTTGAAAATATTGACCTCATGCCTTGTGATCAATTTTTGAATTATAATTATAGAGTGCTCCATTTTAATTCAAAGGATACAGAAAACAAGGACTGTAGTATGGCTGGCAGTTTTCTGGAGAGAGGAGCAGAATGTTAAGAAGCAGTGAAGCAGCGACCTCAAGGTGGGGTAAGGGGCTTTAATGGGAGAGGCGAACTGAACAAGATATGATTTAATTTGATTTAACACATAATTGAGTTGATGGGCAGATGAATAAAAGGATAGATTAATGAAGGGGAAAAAATTAACTGTTCTACATTAAATGCACCAATTTTAGACACAGTTAAGGGACAAGTTGAGACCAGCTAAAAGGTCGAAGGTGAAAGAAAAAGGGATTAGCGAGTATTGAAAAGGAAAATGCTAATAGAGAGCAGGATGATAAAAGTAGAAGCTCTATTTTGAGTGCAGTAAAATTCTGCACTTAACAATAGTCACTTATGAAGTAGAGATGTCTCATATTTAAGTGAATAATGTAGCACAGAGAAGGTGCACACAAAAATTATAAGGATGAAATTAAAAGCTGTCTATAAAAGAAACATAACTAAGATATTTCCAATAAATAACAATAAAAAAAGAAAGAAACTTACAATGTGCTGGGGTGTTCTTCTGGTAGCTCTGTTAAAAATGGATTCAGTACCTGGAAGAATTTTCATGAATAATTGAGTTTACCAAATAAAGGCCTAATGGGAGGTAACGATTCTTTAAATGACAGGAGAGGGTGTATTTATCTCTCCTGTCTCCTCTAACAAAATAGACAAAAAAAGCAAAAAAGTTGTTAAATGTGGCCCACTTCTTAGTTTCTAATTTGCCCACTAAATGGTAGTGAGAGGGTTGCAGAAGGAATGGAACCAAATGGCAGTAGAGGATTAGAAACAGATTATATTTGCAAGAAATCACTGGTCTTGTATTTTTAATCAAATAGAATAGTCAGCAATCATAGAGTGACGTTGATAAATTTCTTGAAAACCAAGTCGAAAAGGCCACACTTTAACATATTCTGTGTCCCTGACCGAATTAATTCAAGAGTTAGTTCCCTCAAGCATTGTATTTCAGCAAACAGCAGTCAACAAATCCACACAGACACACAGTGAGGCATTTATAGAGTAGGGCGTATTTTCAGCCCGCCAGCGGTATGAGTAAGCATCTCATGCTGCCGTTCGATGCTTAGCTGTGTATGTCACAGAGCGTAGCAGCAGATTGAATCTGTGGATCTGGAGCAATACACAAAACAATTCACAGACACAAGTAGGTCATCCTCACTCTCACCCAACAGCGTTAGTCGTTAGACATGGAGATAAAATCTTAAGCATGGATGGATATACAGTCCTGGCTATAGTAGGATTTTGGTAACTTGTTACTTGAGTGTTCTCAGGCTGGTCATATTTTTCTGCTTGAAGTGTGATGGTACGATGTTGATAATCCACTCAGTTTGTTGAATATGACTTAAACCAAATGAAAATGAGGCGCAATTGAATTTTTCAGAAACTGAAAAATACAGCACTTGCTCCAATTTACATTCCAATTATTTATGAAACATCACACATAACAGGTGGTCCAGAAGGATGAGGCAGTAGATGGCACATTTCAGTAAATACTCAGGCCTTAATCTTATATTTATTTTGCTGTTAATGATGCTTACACTTACAAAATGTTCAAGAAAAAAGAACTGTTATGCACTGAAGACACCACATACACAGACAATTGTCATCATCACAGCCGATCACATCATCATCCTCCTTCATGCATGGTTATTTTCATAAGATGTGTCATTGTTAGACACTGAAAACTAGTTTTCTTGAAGAGCAAAATGTTTTTAAAAATATCAAATGGAAGAATTAGTAATGCTGCTCGCAAGGAACGCTGTTTACTGCTATGCTATCAACATGGGGCATTTCCAGACTCACACAACCTTAGGTCAGCCCTGGATGATGTGTCGAAGCCATTGCAAAGCATGTCAATCTGTTGGATGTGAGAAACAAATGGAGGAGAATTCATTTATGTAGCTTTTAGGTGGTTTGTCCTTTTCATGTCCGTTTTTGCAGAGTAGGCTTTATGGACGACTTTTTCTGATCTTGGTTTTTCATTGTCAGTAGCCTTGACCTGTTGCACTCATTCATGTGTTTTCAGATCCTCTCTTGAGCAGGTATGGCTGACTGAAGCACTTTAAAATAAGACAATTCATAGGCTGCTGTTTGTGGCATTGTATTGCTGCAAAACAACAGTGCCTGCATGACTAGGTATCAACTAATTTAAAGATTTTGGTAAATTTCTACCTATTTAGGACTTTGAAAACAATTAATATAGTCCTTTTTATTATAATCCTTTTATGACACATACGTGTCACTGTTCCTCAATACTTGAAGTTTATATTTTTGATTATCTAGCCTCCTTTGCGAAACCTGTTATAGGTCGTGCATGAAATATGTGAAATCATAAAGTTTAAAAGACAAAATATTTCTTTGATGTGTGTGGAAATATTTTCAGTTTCTCACTATAGTTAACTTCAGAGATGTTCTAGGGCTATGAACACACGCTTTTGTTAATGGTTTCCTCAGGTATTGATTTACTTGCTTCAAGTCCAGCTCCCTTCCCTCAAATTTCCACGGTAGGTCACCAGGCCAGAGAAACCGTAGGACAATGTCTCAGTGTGATAAAGAGTGCATGGCGGGTGTCAGTGAGTGGAGGGAAGAGAACTGCTGGGAGAGAAGCATAAAAAATGTCAGTCACACCCGAATGCGAGTGAAGTGCTTGCAGTTCATTTACTCTGAAAGAATGACAAGCAGGAGAAGGGTCCCAATAGCATGCTTGGTTGCAGAAGACCAATGTACAATACATGCTCACATACAAAACATGTTAAAATAGCATGACTTCCTGGTTTTTACTTTTGAAAATGTGCAAGCACGATGTCTGAGTTTCCAACTTACTGCTTTGGTGTGGGACATGTCTTAAAAAAGTAGGAACAGAACCTATTGTAGAAATTGATACACTAATAACAATTAAATTTACAAATTATATGAATCTTGTTAAGAGTCCAATAGGCCAACAGTGTAAGCATGCTGATGTGTACATGTTGACCTGAATGACTCGCATTCTTTAATGAATACCTCGACATGACCATTTGACAAATCTTTACTTAATCACTGGGACTTACCGTGCAAAGATTTAGAATCCATCTGTACAGCATTGAGGGAGATAATGTGTTTGTGTGGGGGCTTGCAGTGTGCTTTGCGTTACTGGAGGTTAGCTGAGTCAGATGACAGGTGAAAGATTTCAAACCGCTAAATTTCCACATTGTTTGCACTCCTACACAAATATCTGCCTGAACTTCCATAGTTGCTTTGTGCTTCAAGTGCAGTTACTGTTCACAGCTGTGATTTTTGTTTGACATTGAGAATCTGTGTACGATATCTTGCAACACAAAATGGGTGAGAGGACTATTGTGGATTTTTGTATCTATTCTTTCAGTATTTGCACTTTATAAAGTCTTTTTTTTTCCTCTTAAGAACAATCAAATTTTTCAAACTTACTGCCCTCTCATTTTGCTCTTACTAATTTTTACTCTCATTAAACTGTTCTCTACATCAGAGTGATGTAAAGTTGGCCTGTGTTAATGCAATGGGTCCTTTAAGTCATTAGCAAGGAGTATTAATGAGCTGAGTGCTTAGAAGCCCCCCACAGACTAAAGAGTGTGTGATGTAGAAGGGATGAGGGCACTAATTCTCCAAAGTGCCCTAATAAATAGCGGATTAGCAAAGCCTTCTATTAGCCAAAGTCTTGATAATGCTAAGCTAATTCACTATAGCTAGACTAGGCCAGTAAAGCTAAAGTATTAGTTACCATGACCACTGTAATGTGGAAGTGGAGTCTGGATAAGTCATCAACGGCGGCTGGCATAGTCACCTTTGACTATGCTGGCATAGTCACCTTTGACTATGCCAGCAGCATATAGAGGAATGCAGACTCACACACGGAACAGCAATTCATACCTAATGTAAATCCACAGGCGCAATTTTCCTCTCCTAGATCCCCAAAGGCATGTATGGCTTAATTATTAAGTTACTCCTGGACAGAAAATGAATCCTACAGCCATTGATTTTCAGAATAAGCACTATGACTAAGAAATATGCTATGACTTAGTGATTTTTAATCATGTATCATTACACTTTAATTAATTCTTAAAAATGTGGACTTATGGAATGGCCAGTTAGATTAAAACTGCTTTCACTTAGACTCATTAATCTTCAACATCAATGTCCAGGGATATGGATGACTGAACTGACATTGTTGAGCTTAGACTCATGAAAAATAGTTTCTTACAATATTTGGGCTATTATAAGCACAATGATTTGTGTTCATTTATTTAAAGACATTGATTCCAAATTAGCCAGCTTTCACTAAAAACCTGTTGGAGTGACAACCGAACATTTAGCATATCGACTGCAAAAATTGTGTCCCATTCACAATCTGTGCTTTGCTGTCTTATTTAGATCTATTTAAGAGCCACAACTATCATTAACTTGTTTCCACTGAGAGAAATAGTGAGCAAGAAAAGAGCCTGAACGTTGCATGTGCAAGCATACATGAACATATATTGTGCCTTTCCATCTTCACAAGGACTGTGCATTGGCTCCCATTTCTTCCATTCATTTTTGTAGTCTTAACGCTAAACCAAATCTAAGCTAAATTCATCCCATAGTCCTAAGGGTCCAGGCTTTGGGTCCTTAAGTAGCAGTCAGTCGCCATGATGTATTATATGTTAGGAAAATGGTCAAATGTCACCAAGCTGTTCCCTGTTGAAGAAAATGTTGCAAATCTTTTCTGAATTAAGTAGTAAAAGTTTGCCTGAAAATGAAAAGGTTATATCTTTAGTTTCCCTCTAAACAGAGAGCTGTGGAATGATGCCAGTGACAATTTTATTCAGTTCATGTACGTTATGAAAGAAACAGCGTTATTGAGTTCAGTTCTCTCAGAAACAGTGAATCCTGCTCATCAATGCGCTCACTTTAATGTGTTACATAACACTGATACATTGAGTACTTGTACAGATTTTTTGTCAGGAAAGGCTTTTCTGCACTTGCTAAGGACATAAATGAAACACAGCTTAACAATTTGAAAAGTATTCACAAACTAACTTGAGATTTTAGATATACAGCTTTTGTGCAAACATCTACAGGAGTTGTTATATTTAGTCGCTCTCGTGCTTTCACAGATATATGCACACATACAATGTTTCTTTCTGCCTTTCTCAGCACCATAAATGTGTTTCCCTCAGCGCTTTCTTTGAGATACTTTTTTTTTTTTCCTTTTTGTTCTGTTTCTTTCTTTTGGTTCGATTTCTGCACTGTCAACAGAATGCTCCCAGTGGCATTAAACAGTGTTTATTGTGTATTTTAATGTGCTAATATACATTGGGGCTGCCCAGGGTACAAATCAAGGTGTTTTCTACTCACATTTTATAAGATATCTTCTACTGCTCTTTTTTTGTTTTCTTTTGTTTTGTATTATCTAGTGGCACTGTGATGAGATTTTATTCCAATGGAAGGTAAAGTAACACTTTTAAAAGTGAAGGACACAGTCAAGAGCAATATGGGAGTGGAAGTGAAATACAGATCAAGATGGATGAGGGATGAAAAGCAGGCACAAGGACATCAGGACAGAATGTGGGAGGTCGGGTTGTTAGAAGTTTTGTACTGAGGACAAAGAAAAGTAAGAGTGGGTGTAAATCAGAAGAAATGAGCAACTAAATAAGTAGATATTGGTGTTGTCAAGAGAATAACACGAGGGAAAATAATGTTTCTTAGTAAGGATCCTAACATAAGAGTTGAGGGTGGTGATGGAAATAATTGTGAAGAAAGTGTGTTAAGAAGAAGAGAAGATGTGTGACTCCAGACTGAGGACAATGCAGAGCATTCTGTGGTGCTGTGGGGCAATTAAAATGAAAATGACCATGAAATGATTGGAACTGAAAGGTATGCACTCAGAGGGGTTCTTTTTGACAAGAAGAGAGATAACAGGGGAGTTGGTAGGCGGTAGAGGTGTTCTGATAGCACCGGAAGCCCAGGGGGGAGGAAAGGTTGGCACACATTGTCTCTCAGATGAGAAAGCTTCAGTAAGTAGAGCACAAACAACTGAAAAATTAATGATAAAGCCCAGCAAGAAGACACAATACCTTAACTCTTTAAATCATAATTTGCGGTCATAGTGAGAGGTTAAAAGAGTATTCTATTGTAGTATTTGGTTTCCCATGTACCAAATACCTTTATTTTCAACATGTCCATGTCTCCACTGATAAAATAGCTTCAGAAACTGCTTTACTGTTATTGACAATGAACATCTGAAACAACTAATTTTGTTTTAAAATTTGCTTTTTCATCATTATATTTTGCCTCTAAGTGGCTAACTACTATTCCTATTTCGATTTGATACACATACAGCACTATATATGCCCACTCTCTCTCCAGCACTTTTTTCAGCCGTTACAGCAGTTCAATCCACTGACATGTGATGACGTGTTTTCCGAGCTGCCTTTAAACGCAACGAAAGCACTTAGATGCTTGCGCGGCCCCACAGATTTTAACACCTGTGCAGAGAAGAGCTGCTGCATGCTGGTGTTTGTTAGCATTATGGCAGCAAACCAGCAAAAAGACAAGAACTTTGGTAATCGATGACTAGGTGACACCAGTATATCACGTTAAGCTTGTTAACAAGAACAGGCTACTAATTTTATTGATGTTCAAAGGTGGATTGTTCTGTAATGGTTACATACTTGAGTAACTTTTTTGGGAAACGTGGTGACTAGAAGTTTTACTGCTCTGTACTTTTTTTCTTTTGAGTAATATTGTTGCTACTCTTGAGTGGATTGGTTTTACTTTTAAAGAAATAGACTGTGGGGGGTCTACCTCTGCACAAATCCACCACCAGCTCCTTTGTTTTCTCCGCATTGAACAGGAGGTGGTTTGCTGGCACCAGTCTGAAGTCCTGAGTCCATTGTCTGTACTCTGACTACAGACTCCGAGTCTGAACTCAGAGTATCCTCAGAGTACAGACTTGTCCTCTTGAGTCTATCATCTCAGAGTAAGAGCAACTCAATCTAGAATGAGCTAGACCACAAACATCTTTTGTTTACCTGGAGCCGGTTGAATAGATTATGACCACCTACGGCTTTAAATCACATGTTCAGTCTTTGTGGAAACATCTTAAAACTATGTGCTGGGCTTTTCCTGCCTCCTCAAGTGGCTGCTACAATGTGATAAACTACAGAAGGAAAACATACTGTATTACCATAAATAAATAATAAACATGACAATTTGTGCTATAAAATATGTAACAGTAGAATATAAAGTAACCAAGTCTTCTCTTGTTTTCTCCTTTCATTTTCTCCTTTCGTCTCCATCTAGCTTGTGAGCTGATGAACCGTGGGATCCTGGCTCTGGTCAGCTCTATTGGCTGCATGTCAGCAGGTAGCCTTCAAACACTGGCCGATGCCATGCATATACCCCATCTCTATATCCAGCGCTCTCCAGTGGGAACGCCGCGCTCGACATGTCCACCCACCAGTCGTATTCCTGGATCTGACGACTACACCCTTATGGTTCGCCCACCTGTGTTCCTCAACGAAGTTATCATGCAGGTGGTGTCTGAATACAGCTGGCAGAAGTTCGTCCTCTTCTATGATTCCGATTTTGGTGAGTCAATTAACTTTTCTCATCCATCTGTCTTTCATTGCTAACTCTTCCCTCCACAACAATAAGAGACTACATAATGTAAGGCTAATGATTACCAGAGCACAACATAATTGTTCTCATTTAGAGAGGTGGGGTTATGTGACTTATTTTTTTCATTTGCTGTAATGGTATCAGTGACCTCCCTGCAGGGAAGGATTATTATAAATTATTAACAATATAGTGAAGTCTAAAACCTTGCTCTCTCCAAAACACGCATATAGACGTGGATTTGGTACCATCATATGAACATATTTACTCACAATAAAAATGTATATATATTTCTATTTCAGTTTCATGCCAGTTTGCCTGCTCTATGTATGATTTCTGTTTTTCCAGGCCATTAACCTTAACATTAGGCTACAAACAGCCTATGTCTCATTTATAATGTGTCCTAGTGCTAGTCGAAAGCGTCACACTGCACAGTATAATTTTGCCTTTATTAGTGTGGATGCCTGTTCAAAGCCTATTGGTGTGTCAGGATGTTGTTTATCTATCTGTCCAGTTTATTGTGTACTTTCTGAAATTGGTCCCCACAGTTGGATCAAGGCAAGTTTAGAATTTGAATAAAAGCAGTCATAGTTAAAATGTTTATAAATAAAAATCTTAGCATCTTCAAAACTTAAGTGACATAAATTCACCCCCAAAGAGTCAGCACTTTCAAAAAACACATTTTACTGCATTTGTATTTTAAAGTCTTCAGGATCAGGTCGTTCTCAGCTTTACAAACCTGTGATATCTGAAATGATTGCCAAGTTATTGTTTTTAAAATTCTAAGTCTTTTTGCAGATTTTCTATTCATTGGGCTATTCTAACAGCACACTTATTTTTTGAAAGAAACCAATGTTTCTAATCTGAAGAAAATCAGTGCTTAACCAGACTCACAGAACACAGAGCATGCAAGGAAGCTGAGTGTATTTTTGGACATAGATCTTAATTTATCAGGGACACAAAGTGTAATAGGCTTACTATCTTCTAAAGTACATGATCAAAATGTGTCCTGTCAAAACACGACACAAAAAATGCTGAATGCTTTTATCTTAGTATATTGGATTGCTATAACAATGTCTTTAGAGATCTTTTTAAAAACAAATAAAATATCAATCAGCAGATAATACTAAAAGCTCTTGTCAGAGTTCTGATCAACACCAGGAACATGGATCATATGATAAAAGTTTCTAACACTACAGTGACACGCTATTTGTCAAAGAAAAACACAAAACGGTCTTGGCTTTTGGTTTTTGAGTTGCTGGTCCAAACACAAACTATGTAGAAACCATAGGTTTTCATAGACCTGTTTTTCTCAACATTCCCAGAACCAGAGCAAAACGAAATCAAGAAACATTTAGTTTCTCTACTCTGCTCAGGAACAAACTGCCTGCAAAACTGTTGGTTCCCTAAGATCAAGACAAAAATATTTTCATTCACTGCAGATTTTTCTCAAACAATCTGACTAATGAACTATTTGAAACATTAGTTTCTTTTGTGCCTTTAATATCTGTATTTTAACATCTTTTTCCTTTTGGTAATACTTTTATGCTTGTGCTTTGTTTTCTTTATGTCTTCCCTGTTACATCATGTAAAGCTCTTAGGATTACCTTGTACATCAATGGTTCTACATATCTAAACTTGCCTTGATCTAAACATATACTTCTCTGGCAGTGTGTGTTTAGAGACATTGTCTGCTTTAAGGTGAACTTCTATCTGATTCTCAAGTATTTTGGATTATATCCATTATGGATTTTCCCTTTACCATAATGGAGCACCATTCTACTGACTTAACTCAATTAACACAATTGTATGCATTGATCTCCAAAGGGATCTGGATTTGTTTAGCAATGCTTTCTCCAGACTAACACTTTACAGATTTTAAAACATTTTAACTGTGAATCGAGAACCTCAAGTGACACACCTTTCCATCTTTTGCCACCTTTTTTTATATTCTCAATTGGTTTTAGGTCCAGGTAGTTTTAGTTACAACATGATATTATGAAAAAGATGAACAGGGCATGAATACTTATGCAATGATCTGACCTTATACGTTCTGTAGTCTGCAGAGGCTTTCAGTACATAATTGTATTTCTTTTGGACCAAAGTTAGCACACTCCATTATGCACCATAAGGTTAAGTTCTTTAGAATTACATTTGAATCACCAACATATATTTAAGCCTCTCAGTAAAGGATTTTCACTCTGACCTTTACTTCAGCTAATCAAGTGTAAAATTAGGAACACCTTTTGTCAGTCTCCAGAGAGCCTTTAGTAACCGCTTTTAAATCCCAAATTTGCCCCATGTGTTGTCGCTTAGTCTTAATATCTGCACAATAGACATAGACACATATACATGAATGCACACGCACGTTTGTAACCACACTTAAATTCCTATATCCCCTCTGTGCTCTGTGACCACTGATTCATCACTTGGATCCAGTGGGTTTTGCCAATGGTGTTCTTTCAGCCACAGAAGGCCCTTTAAAGATATCACCATTTCTCCCTAATGACCTCACCCTCGGCTCAAGGAGGGAGAAGAGAATTGAGAGCACCAGAGAGAGAGAGAGAAAGTGAGAGAACCAGAATTTGAAATGGAGTCAAAGAAAGAGAGGGTCTTTTAAGATGATAGCAATGTTCCCAGAAGGCCTTGTCTCTGTACAAGGAGTTCTTTAGAGAACAGACGGTCGAGTGTGTCTTCTCAAATGAAGCTACAGTGCAACTGTCCCGCTCCTTATTTTCAGCTCTACTGGTGCGTCCCGGACATTGAGAACACATGTTTTCAACCTACCCCATCTTTTTCACGACTCTCACAGTTTATCCCTGCTTCTTTTTTCTTGTCTCTCCTGTGTTTCACTTTTTTGCTGTTTTTTGTTTTTCAGTGTTTTTTATTTTCTTTTTCCAAACAACCTGCTGTGTGACCTTGCCCATAATCCCATCTGACAGAGGAAATGGTGTTCCATTTAGTGTTATACTAACCCTGTTTTCAGGTTTCCTTTACTATTTAGTTTTTTTATCAATAGCATGAAGGGCCTGAGGCAAAGTAGAAAAAGAATTTAGGTGATAAAAACATCAAATTAAAATGCATCATAATAAGAATTGTTCCTGTGTTTAAATGTCAAAATACATAAAGAACAAGTGCAATTATTTTTTTTAAGCTAACGTGTTAAAAATATTTAGAAACTTTCAAATCTAACTTTATTTGGCCTATTAACCATTACATGAAAGCTATGTGGGTGTGTTAGATTATAATCAGCAATTAAATATATTTTAGCACAAGTTCATTCATTAAATATGTAAGCAAAACATTAAGTTGTGACATCCCCGTGCAAATGAGGTCTTAATCTCACTTAATTCATAGTAGATAGTACATTGTTCTGGCAGGGACGTGCGATCAGGGGAGGTAAGTATTCCTGTCATTATGAAAATAATAGGTAATGATAAAATAATTTATATTGCTATATTCACCCTGTGGTTTGTACTATATTTATTATCCCGATTTTGCTTATTTCACCCTCAAAATTGCTGAATCTTTGCATTTTTTCCATTCAAATGCTTTGAAGAGAAGCCGGTAAGGCAGCAAAGAGCTGAGCCTCACCTGGGATTGCACAACCTCTCGCTAAATGCACTGGCTGAAACTTGATGAGAGCATGCTCCTCCTGTCTGTACGTCGCCAATAAAATGTTTAAAAACATTTAATATATGAACTGATTTTCCATAATTTAGGTTATATATATAATGTACAGTTTTTTATGTCACCAACTGTGTGTGCAACGTGTTTCGTGTGCTGAAGAGCGATCATAAACGACAGAGAACAGATTCGAGGTGAGGCAGGCAGTTGTCTTGCCTCGTGGCAGGATCCTTGTGCATGTCCCTGCGTAGTTGAATAACGCGTAGACTCAAGTTGAGAGCATCAATTGCCAGAAAGCAGACTGCAAGGGGCCTGGTCTGTCACTGTGACAGACGTGGAGTCCTTTAACCCTGTGATGGTGCATTTATTGGGGACCAAGATGAAGCAGGAGGAAACTTCACAGGGCTTCAGATACTTGTCTTCACTCAGATTTCTAGGGCTAGTTGGTCAATACAGGCTCTGAGGGATGAGGAGGAAACATGGATGGGCTTCAAAAGAGGAAATTAACATGCTCCTCTGAGGTCTTGTATCTAGGCAGGGGATCTAAGGAGAACATGGTGGTTGGTGTGTCGGGAGCTTTTGTCACAGAGTGAGATGTGAACAGGTTGGCGGGAGGTGTGAACGGCTGCCTTTCAAACCTGCAGTAGAAGCTGTCATAGGTGTCTGCCAGACAAGGATTCTGTTCAGGGTAAGAGGATGAACTCCAGTAGTGAGTAAAAATTGTAAACCATTCCAAGCAGATGTGGGCTCATCTACTCAAAAGC
This sequence comes from Poeciliopsis prolifica, assembly GCF_027474105.1. Taxonomy (NCBI): domain Eukaryota; kingdom Metazoa; phylum Chordata; class Actinopteri; order Cyprinodontiformes; family Poeciliidae; genus Poeciliopsis; species Poeciliopsis prolifica. Next base: position 944,815 of record NW_026562389.1, read on the forward strand.
TGTTGTCTAGCTTATTGTTTTAGATTCTCTTATCTACCCTGATCTCTTTGGTCAGTTTGTTCCTGTCTTGCTTACAGGGCCTGATCCTTCCTGCTGTAAGACTCTTGCTTGAGCCGACGCAGCTGTGAAGTGAACAAAAGCTCATTGTTGTTGTTTAGGTGGAAAAAATCTTTGTCTAGTGAAACATAAACTGATATACGAGATTCAGCAAACTCATTTAAATATTTGGCTGAAGCTCCATAAACATTCCAGTCGGCTAAGTTACAGCAGATCTGTAACTTCTGCTGGACTGCTCCGTCTACTTTCTAATAGTCCTATCCAACAGGCTTAGAAGTGTCAAACTTCTACCTGTAGGTCAGAAGGAGACAAAGCAGATAATGCCTTAAAGTGGCCCTGTTGACAATATGGTTTGATTTTAAACCATAACAATGGACCTGTGTGTTTTTTGTTGCTGATAGGACACTTGACATTCTGTCTGTATTTAGGAAGTTTATTGGAGAGGTTTGCACTCTTAAAATCCCTAAAAACAAGAGTCTAGGTGTTTTCCCACATCTCTTATTAGCTCAGTGAGCTGCTTTTTGAGTCTCTGATGTGCAGGATTGTGGTGGGATGTAAACATTTGGCCAAAATAGAGGAGAACTCCTTCTGTGAATAAAAGGGTTTTACACTCTATAAAGAATATACAGCAGCCTTTGTTTATGTAAAAGCAGATTCCACCTCCTATCTTTTTCCCTGAGAGCTCTGCGCTCCAGTCTGCTAAAAGCAGCTGGAACTCCAGTATTAGAAGTGCACTCTCCGGGGTGTGTTCACCGAGCCCAGTTTCAGTGAAACTGTGGGCAGATCAATGGAAGTCTGAGTTTATTGAACTGAGAAGGCACAATTCATCCATTTTGTTAGCCAGGGAGCAGACATTAGCCAGCTGGATTGAGGGCAAAGGTGCACAGAATCCCCCGTTGCCAAAACTTCACAGGCACGCCTGTCCATTTACCTCTTCTTTGTCTCCACTCATCCTCATAGAGACTCACTACTGCACCAGCTAAGATGTGAGTGATGCAGGAGTTGATGGAAATTTTAGAAAGAATACCCAAAGAGAGCTGGCTTATAGTTATCATTTCCTTTCTGGAGTAAGGAAGGAAATAATTTTAAATGATTTGTTTTTGTAAAGTGCCTTGAGACATTTGTTGTGAATTGGTGCTATATAGATAAAATTGCATTGAATTGTACCTCAATACAACTTAATAGTTCCTTCATATTCTATTGAATTTAAACTACTCACCTGTTTAACAGAATCTGGATCACAAGTTTGTTTTTTTGTTTTTTTTTTTCTCTTTTTCAATCAACAGTTGTGCAGATTCATCAGGTGATTAACCGATGCCTCTTTACTCCCCTTTTAAGTTGTTTGCGGATAAAGGAAGTGAAGAGAACTGATGCATTTACAGAACTAAAAATTATTTTTGAAAGTGATAGTTTTACATTTAAAATCATTTCCTTCTACCAAAGAAAGGTTTATGGTTGGAAATGACAGTCATTTCACAAAAGATATTATTAATTATAATTCAATTTGACTTATTTATATACTGACGCATAGATAAATCTGTTCAATTGAATCACACATGAATTCCAATTGATTGTAGTTATCAAACAGGACATTTAGCTCAGGTATTTCTTCACATTAGTTTAAAACTTGTTCTGTCTAAGAAAACCAAGCAGATGGCACAGTCATTGACTCGTAGCGTTCACACCTCCTGTAAGAGCTTATAGCGACAACAGGCATTTGCTTGTGTTGTTGACTTTGCAGCAGTCCCTCATACTGAACACGGATCTAAGGAGCACACCAAATAGATCGGAGATAAAGTTGAGGACGTCATCCATCATCTAAGTGGAAAGGCTGAACAAAGAGCATTAATTGGCATTAATACTTTTGCAATGTTCTGTATGTGTTTAAAAACTGGTCAGTGAGTTGTAATGTGGACTGAATAAAAATGATTTCACTAATTTGTGAGGCATTTTAATTGGCAAAATTCAAAGATAGCAATGACTGATATAATGAAAATGTGGTGAAAGTGCTAGTTTAATTAATCTAATATGCGATGCTGCTATATGAACTAAAAACCAGAAAGGAGTACACAAAGATCTAGTGGATGCTTAATTATAGTGCAGATTATTTGAACTAAGTAAGCATTTATCTAAAATGCATTTTTGCAGCTTTTTATAAATAATAATGCAATACTCTGAGCAACTTGGGTGCAATAAAGCCAGAGAAATATTGCTTAAAAACATAATAAACTGACTACAGGATGAGTGGGCAGAGAAAATGGTGAAAAATTATAAGTTTATACAGTTTAGCTGTGTGAAAGACAGGTTGATGGGATAGAGCATTGTATGGGCAACTGGAGATGATTTGAGGAAATATGAAAGGTCATGCACACCTGAAAGGTGCCAAGCTTTTTATAATAGAGTGTTGGGTTTTTACAAGTGTTTGTTAAGCTGTCTGTGGGGACTGCAGGAGTTTGAAGCCAAGAGGCTTTGAGGAAAAAGGAAGTGAACAGAAGGAAAAATATGAAAAAAAAATGAAGCAGAAAAAAGGTGGAAGGAGATGGATTTTTAACGTGAAGAGGATTTGAAGCAATGGACATAACTGATGTGTGATGCTTCAAGGCCTAAAACTTCATTTTTTCCCCATATGGGGATAAATACCCACAACCACGGTAAATTCCTCACCGAGCTCTTAGTTCCAAAACACGCTTGGTCAGAATTTCAGCTGAGAAATTAATGCTTTTGACCTGGGCTTGCGAGAAATGCCAAGCGTTCCAACTGAGGATAAATCTTTATTTTTAAGAACCACTGCCTGTGAGCCATGGAACAGCAAAATGCCTGAGGCAAGGGTAACGATCACCAGAGGTAGCTGCTGAGGGAAAGACAAAACAAGCAGCGTTAACACCAAAACAGAACAGGTTGCAGATATCTTAAAAGGTTTTTCAATTTGATGGATTTATCTTTCGATCTTCATAACTCCCCACTGTATATTTTATAGTAATCCTACTTTTACCCATTTTTACACCAACTGTTGTTTTGTTTTACTAAATAAACATGGATAACTATGGATAACTTCTTGAATGTGACTTAATGTACTTATCACAAAAATAAAGCAAACTAGCAGAGGGCTAAGGGATCTTGTCGCTAGAATCAGACATGGAGGCTTCTTGGGCTTGGGTCCGATGGAAGAATGGAGAGCCGTCTTGGGGCAGAGATCGACGGAGGACCAGGGAGGCGTCTCAATATCAGGACCTACAGAGGAACAGAGAGGCGGAGGCACAGGGGGGCGTCATGGAGCCGAGATCGACAGCCAAGATCGACATCTTCAAAAGGCATTTCATTTGATGAAATACCTCTTGAAGATGTTATTGGCACCAGAAGAAAGTTTTGAGAAAAAACTGCCCCTCTTCTTCTGGTGCTTTTAAATCTGGCTTAAAAGAGATGACACAATTGTGTCGTCAACGATCTCATGCTCCATGAACCCCAAAGCCCATCCGGCAGAACATCCAAAGGTTTTTCTTAGGTCCCTGAAAACCTTTTTTGCAAGGCCAGGGACCCAGTCCACTTGGATTTCTGTCGGATGGCTTCCGATCTCAGGGAATCAAGACACCTCCGTGTCTTTGACTCCCTAATGCCCAGACACAGCAACAACTTAACAAAAAGTCGCACTGTGTCCTTTCTCTGCTCCTCTAGGGACGCCCTCAGTCCTTCGGTGTTTCTCCTCGCTGTCATCAGTTCATGGACTATACTGATGACAGCTCGCACCAAAGAACTGAGACCTAAGCCCAGCCTAAGAATCAACGAGGGGTCTTCATCATCCATAGGAGACGTGACTGCAGATGTTATGTGCTTCAGGAAGAGCATGTCAAGCAATTCAGCACAGTCTCCCTGGATGATTTCGTCGACTCCCATCGCCCGGGCAAAGGCCTGAGAGACCTGATTTCCAAAGATGGCTTTTAAATCGCCATACTCGTAGTTCAGGTTCTCAGAAACGTCCTTGAAAAAATCGGAGAAAACCTCCGTTAAGTAACGTAAAAGATATCTCGTCCTCTCTGCGATACCTTCATCCAGGTCCAGAAATTGTAGATCCACCCAGTCCTCTTCCTGAGTTTGATCAATGTATTCGCTGATTGCAGGGATGGCATGTCCATCAACTAAAAACTGCACATCTCTTCTCAATAACTCCATTGTGTTGTGTTGAACTGAACTCGATCCTGACTCCTCTAGAACTGTCTTTTAATGTGGCAGAATGTTACCAACCGGGGTTATTTATACCCCGTGTTACACAACAAAGCAGTATGTGACATCACAACCTGTTCATGTTATTATGATGTCACAGACAACTTTCCTTTAAATTCTTAAAATGACGTTTTTATACTTATTTATCTTTAACTCAATCTAAATTCTTGCTCAGATATAAAAATAAAAACTCAATACTTAAATGGGATCTCTGCTGGTGAATAAATCTAAGTAAACTCAGTGGAAATTCTTAGTAACATTTGAGATTGACAACATCTTGTTTTATATTATCTTTATTTATTTATTTTTTTTAATTTAGATGACATCTTTGACACAGTTGATTGTGTAATGTGTAATTGTCAAACAGGATCCTGCAACACACATATTTATTCACCTTTGCACAGTAGCAGTTTAAAATAAGTCGTCTGACTGGTGTGTACTATTACGTAAGGATTTCCAAGGTGCCAGTTGTGACTCCATCCCTTCAAACTAAATAAAGTTTCAAAAACCACTCTGTTTACTGTAATTGACATGAATGCATTAAGAGGAAACCTGCCAACATCTCTATTTAAAATAAATAAACTTTTTATTTAGAGTATGAGCGGTGATGTGCTGCTGAGCATGTTTTATTTTCTTGTTAAAACATCTCGCTCATGTGACAAAGACACAAAGCTTTCCCTTAACTCTTGGGCCAACTCTTCAAAAAGGAAACAAGTCTTCATTACAATGGTTGCATGTAAGAATTTCAACAACAAACATTGTTTCTGCTTAGAAGGGCTTCTAGCTCAATACATGAGTGAATAAATCCTCCGGTGGTGGGAATTGCTATATATCTGAACCTCCTTCTGGATTATGGTGATTATCTTTTCCCTAAAATAAAATACTGTGGATTAGATGATTTGTGCACAATCATTATGAGCTCATTACATTAAATTGATCTATTGAGGTAAATTTATTGGTTTTGATTCTCAGGAATATTCTGACAGTGATTTAATAAAAATAAAAAGATGAAATTACAAAAATAAAACGAGAGCTGATACAAACCAACAGGGAAGAACCCTAAAAAGACTTGGAGGACAGCAGAGGGATAAAAAAAAAATACTGTAATTATTAGGACAATAAATTTTGAGAAGAGGTTTATACAGGGACAAGGAACAGGTGAGTCTGATGACTGATTGTGGAACAGTTGTGAAAGGAGCTTGAATTGAAGACGCCTCGGGAAAGCCACAGATTGAAGATAACTGAAAAATGATTAACAAGAAAAAAATCATATATAAATGAAAAGGACACAAACAGAAGAAGACAAAACACAAAGTAACTAGAAATGCAAATAGATGAACATTTAAAATGCAAAATAATATAAAACTGTAAACCAAAGTGAAAACTTAAAGTCCCAAGGATAAGAGTAGATTAAAGCCGCTAGCGGCGTCGTGTGGCCCTCGCAGCCAAGCGCCGCTCCAGCCTATTGGACACCTCAGAGGTACTAGCAACCGCCAGCCGCAACAGAAGGTCTCATGCAGTTTCCAGCCCCACCGCCCACGTGCCAACGCAGAAGCTGTTGCACAGTTTCTGCGCGTGTCCAGCAGGCGGTACGCATTGATGCGTAAGGCGGCACTCCCTGACGACGCACAAAATATGTGGTGCAGATTGGTGGATTTGACGAGGAGATATTCCTAGTGGATTAACCTAGGGGGCGCAGTGGAGTCAAATTACATTTCAATGCTGTTGGGCTCTTTAGTGATCAACAGGTCATACATATCCAACTTGGCACCAGTCGGATGATCCATGTGTGATTTAGAGCCGATCGTATGCACATGGCGAAGGACTGCAGTTCGCCATTTCTACATCCCAATGCGGTTCGGTCAGCAGCCAGCATTCACAGAGTTCAGCAAAGATTGCAAGGTCCTTTGATTTGCATGTTTTGCAACAAAGCAAGATATGCAAATGTCTCTCTCTCTCTTGCCCCAACATAATTGTTAGTCATTATCTGACTTACAAACTAAATGTTTAGTCTGAGTTAACGGGCAGTTTTGTGAAAACAAAGGTTAAATGTTTAATAAATTTAATAAATGTTATACCACTGGGCATAATTTATTTTTACCATATTATTAAATGCTTAGCCCATCTCTGGCATTAAATGGCTAGAACAAGGACACTTGCACTCCTCAATCAAAGTTGACATTTAGCAGCAAGGATTCCATGATACTAAAAACTCCCATTATGATGATATAATAAACAATCAAGCACACCCAGCCTGAGAGCAAGCATCAATCACTAGAGAAGTCAGGGAGCTCTTGGAGTTCAGGATGGACTGATGAACGAATTGTTTTCAAAAGTGACAAAATAAACAAGTAAACATTTTGTGAAAGCCATAAACTTATGCAGTCTGGCAGTATGAAAGTATAAAATACTCAATATTTTTTTTGGTGGTAAAATTTGCAAATCAGAGAAAGTCAATAAGAACCGGGGAAATAAAAATAAGAGCGTCTGACAAACATCCAGAAAGCTGCTAAGATGTTAGTTGTTTTTTTGTGTTTTATGGTAGACCAAAGTAGTTTAAGTAAGGTGAACATGAGTTTATGTGTGGTCATGGTTTTAATTGTCCTATGCAATTTCTTGGAGAAATATTTCTCAAACAGATGATTTCCTTTTTTTTTTTTTTTTTTTTCCCCACCGTCTTGTCCTGAAGCACCTTGATGGAAAGTGTCTCAAAGTCAATGATACGCTCAGTGGACTAGTGCATGCTCAAGCCTTGTCCTTTGAAAAGGAGGACCACCATCCAAGATAAAATATTCAAGCTCCAAGTATAGAATATCTGCATGTGGAACGCCAATTTTGCAAATTGACCTTTGGGTGATTGGAAAAGAGAAAGAAGAGAGGGGGGGGGGGGATCAGTGTTGTATAAAGTACTGAAATCTCAGAGTCAAGTAAAAGTATAGGTACCTCTCCAAAATATGACTTTGGTAAAAGTCCAAGTCAATGACTGAAATGTTACTTGAGTTAAAGTCTTAAAGTATCTGAAATGTCTTGTACTTAAGTATGGAAATTACTGTAAAAATGGATGTACTCAAGTAATGTAATGAAGAGTATAAGTAAAAAGTAAAACAAGGCAAATGTAGTTTGAATGACATATTTTTATATTGTGTTTGCGTGTGTTAACGCAGACTCTTTACTTGGGTCCTAACTCGTGACGGCTCCTCCGTCACAGTAACGAGTAAATAAACCACACATTGAAAATGTATTGGAGTAAAAGTATGCAATTAAGTGCGGAAATATAGTGAAGTAAAAGTGAAAGTTATCAAAAATTTTCATACTCGAGGAAAGTATGAAGTACTCCAAAATATACTTAAGTAAAGTAGTGAAGTATTTTTACTTCGTTACTATACAACACTGGAAAAAATTGCGGTAAACATTTTATATTTTTGCATGTCTTTATTTTTTTCTAAGACACTAATACGCTTACAGTCAAAATTGTGTCCTCTGGTCCCTACTTTTCAGACTAAGCTCAAGGTATTACTTGTGTTTTGCAGCATTTTTGACCTCCATGGATTTATATGTAGAGGATGTTGCTTTCAGAAACACAGTATTTGCACAGTGTCTCTCGTACTGATATCACAAAGAACCTCAAAATTCTGGCCTTGATGGAATCACTCCATCACCAAAGTACGTGTGGCCTTAACAACTTTAATCAATCCTGTTAATTGCTCATATGTGACAGTGATGACGGTGTCATCCATTTTCCATATCAAATAGATCATTAGCTTGATGTTTTACATACTGAAGTTTAGCTCTGTTGCGCTCTCTTCCTTTCCCTATCTCCTGGTGTCTCTTTCTCTCACCCCATCTCTCTCACTGTTGCCAGCATCATTAGCAGTGGTCTCAACCAAAGTGCTTTAATTAGGATTACCTTGACTTGCAATGTAGCTCATTAAGAGCAGATGAGTCACTGTAAAACATTAACACTCGCGTCCTGGTTTTGTGATCATACAAAAATAATTTATAATAGGAATAATTACAGTGGTTGGTGCTTGAATGAAGATCCTTTTCCATCTTAGTCAATTATTTTATCAGAGTCCCATTATAATATATAGTGTAGCTATACTGTTGTGACAGATTAATACTTATTTTGCCAAATATTCACAATAAAAATGTGTATTTCTGCAGGACAAGTTTTAAAGATCTTACACGTAGGAATAGTTTAGTTAACTATATATTGAATATGCAGAACATAAAGACTGTGACACATTTTTAATTCAAGTACTGCAGTCTGCTGCTGTATAGATTAGTTTTTTTTAATAAGTCACTACTGTGATCAAATGGTCTATGTCAGGATCACAGTAGCCCGAGCCAATGCCCTGCAACTTTTTGATACATTTCCAGTCCAGCGCATCTGAATGGGTATGGGTCATTACAGGGCCAACCTTGATGATATTTAGTAGGTTATTCATGCATTTTGTTCTGGTGAGTTGGAACAGAGATGCATCCAAACGTAGTAGAATAAAAGACTTGAATGGAGAGTCCTGGTATGGAGCCAATTTGAACACGATTAGCTGTATTTTTTCACCTCTTAACAGGTCATGGGTGGGACTTATTTTCAACCTTCAAAATGAGTCTTCAGATCTCTTAAGTTTAGAAAATAAATGAATAACAATATGCACACTCATTTATTAATGTATGCTTACACTAATTGGGTGAGCCACAAAAATTCCAAATAAGAAATGCTAAATTGCATGAACAACAAAAATTTGACATGGGTCTGCAACTTTTGGCACTCTGTCCCCCACTAGCCATGTACTCTCCAACTCTGTCAACCCAGTATTACTTTTAATCTTCCTTTGCAATTAAAAAAAAAGGGTTATTATTTATATGGCCAATAGAGTTTTGGAACCAACGTCACTGCATATGACATTTACGTCTCGCGCAGTCGCTTGGCACCATCTTTAAAGGCCACAGACCAAAACAAACTTTATTCCTGTGTCTTCATTGTGTTGCCGACCGCGGTGAAGTTGTTTTCAAGTCGGATGTTGGGTATCTGTGCTCCGCGGAGTAAGGGGCGTTTAGCTCAAGGTTGATCCGATTTATGAACGCTAATTCTGGCCACCTGTTCTCTACCGCTCCTTCCTCAAATGGTTTACATAGGGACCGTCAATTTCTGAACCAAACACTTCTGTAAATAAATGCCTTGCCTTATGACCATCTGATACAAAAGTGTGGTCATTCATGCTATTACATAGGACACACTGTTCTCTATTTAAATTTTAAGTCATATTCAATATTTTAAATAATTTTAATATTAAATGTTTTCTTCATTAACTTCCAAATCGTGCCCTCCATTGACTCAAAATCAGTGTGAAATTGTTCTACTAGAGTGCATAGATCAGGCACACTCACCTTTATTACATTTTGATCCTTTATTTTTATTGTTTTCACCAAAAATAAATTTATATTAAAAAGAAAATAGAGAAAAAAAATATAAAATGCATTACCTCAGATAATTTGAAGGCAGGATCTATTTCATTACATGTTCACTTCTTGCCTGAAATATATTAAATACAACAAATATTTACTTAAACTGTTATCTATTTCATAACATTTACTTATCACTGTTATTGTTTACTGTGAACTGTTTAATTACCCCTTAAATGTTTCAAGATCTTTCATCTGGTTTGATTGTTCACATTAAATGTTTAGACTTTAGACTCCTTTATTGTCCATTAAACTTACATAAAATGGAAATTTTTTCTTACTTTACTGCAAAATGTCTGATTATATAGTTGTTTACTTTAATCACATAACATTTTTTATGTCTTGGTCTCAGGTTAGATGGTCTTGACTCCAACACTGCTCCTCATTTTGCTGATGCAATCGTGTTTTCATTATTGTACATGCTGTTAAGTTAGCACCAGCTTCTGATAGATGAATTAGCAGGGACTAGAGGGGCATTTGTGGATTTATTCAGAGCACACCTGAACATATTATGGGAAAATAAGATGAATCAACCAATTAAGAAACCGATTGTGGATCTTTACAAATCAGGTTCATCCTTGAGTACAAATACCAAATACATGAAGTGCAATGTACATATGTTCAAACTATATTTAATGGGCATAAGCCCCAGGTAATATCCATTCATTATATTGGTTGTTTGACCCAGTAATGAACATGTTTTGGAGTGAAATGTAATCTGATAAGTGAAAGATAATACAATGCTGGCTGAAAGCATCTAAGAGAAAACTATCCCCAGTGAAACTAGTTTTTTACTACATGGGCTCAAAGGCCACTCATTGTGATAGAAGCAATTACAATAAGTGAGAAAGCAACATAAAAGCCAGACAATGTTTTGCAATTGTTCACAGGGACAAACACCTTATCTAATGATTTAAAAGTGGTCCCAGATTTTCAGATTAGCCAATCATTAGCTGCCTTTTATGTATCCTCAATTATTGTTTTGACTGAAAAAAGATGGTTTATGTACAGAACGCTGATATCAAGTTGTAGTCTTAGACAAAGTAAGTTCGCTTCTGTTCAACTTTTCCAACTTGTAGCATTACAGAAAAAAGTTATGATTACAATTTTCAAGTAGTTCTATACCGCAGTGTCAGCAATTCTTCTCATCTGCAACAGCTGCTGCTGAGAAATCCACTGCTGCATGCTAAATCTAATTCGGGGAACAATAATAAAAAAGCAGACTGTGAGGATCTCGGAACTTGTGAAAGTGGGCACTCCAGAAATTATGGAAGAGTTACTTAGAAAAGCCAAGAACAAATAAGACTGTTTAATATTATGTAACGAAGCTGTTTGATTTTAAAACACAATGGAAATCTAACAAGTACTGCAGATTAAAAGTATTTGAGATGTTCAGAAACTTTAATGCATAACTTGTACGTTTTGCTATTTAGGGGTAAACTTTACTAAAATATTTATTTAAAAATCATTCCTTTAAACAGTTGTGTAAGATAAGCAGTATTTCAAGAGCTTTTGCTTTATAAACAATATTATTTGCTATTAATTTGATGTTAAGAGATTAGCTTTTATTTTTTTTCTAACGAACTGCCACGAAGTATCAGTCAGAATTTTATCTTTGTTTTGAAAGTTCACCACCAATAACAACAAAATAAAATTTTTTTCATTTTCTGGAAAACTCACCAACTGCACAATTCTTGGTAGATAGTATAAGATGAACAAGATTTCAAAAGAGTAAAATAAATCTTATGTATTTTGAATAATAACAGTATTTGTTGTTAATCTGTTACTAAGAGATGGACGTGTTTTCTGGCATCCAAGTGCCAAGAAGTAAACTTCTGATTTTTACTTTTGCAAAGTTTAGCCAAGTGTAACTTTATAGTGTCTAAGCAGACAAGCAGTATTTAAAAAGAGCTTATTTTATAGACGATAATATTACTTATTAACTTGGTGTCAAAAGATGAGCATTTTTTCTGCTAACGAATTTCCACGAAATATAAATCAGATTTTTACCTTTGTGTTGAATATCCATTATTCAGCATCAATGACAAAAACTCAAACATTTTCACTTTTCTGCAAAATTCACTAACTGCACAATTCTTGATAAGCAGTTGTGTAAGACGAGAAGTGTTTCAAAACAGCAGAAAAAATCTTATGTTTTTTGAACAATAACAATATTTGTTGTTAATCTGTTGCTAAGAGATGAATGCATTTTCTGGTAACCAAGTGCCACAAAATAAACATCTGATTTTTACTTTTGCGAAATTTACCAAATGTAAATGTCCTGTGTTTCCAGCTGCACATTTCTGGCCAAAAACCGGTGTTCTGGTAAATGACAGGCAGCCCTCTGCAATGGGAGGATGGAGAGAGGGAGGATTTGCATAATCTGAGTTGGAACTTTCAACTTCTTATTTCCAATCATTAATCAGATTGTGTTATGTGTTAAACCACCTGCTGAAGTGAAAGAAGTGAACAGTGCAGTTGTCAAAAGAAAGTGGTTACAGGGAAAAGTTGGCTCGTCTCTGACCTCTTGCATTATAATTAAATGAGATGGATGAGGAGGTGTGGAGGGCTTTCATGACTCTGTTCACAGTAAAGGGAGTACCTTGACATTTATTTTAGCCATAAACAAAAAGAAAACAAAATATTTCAGAAAACTAGTCAATGACTCTTTATTTGAGACATAATCAAATATCTATTGGCCTTCTTACTTTTACATCCTCTCCAGTGTAAGGGGGGATCATTTTGAAGAAGTAAATGGATGCCCGGATGCTGTTTCTGGCTTTTACCAGTACTATAGTCACTAAACTCTGGCTGCACATATTTTTGACAACCTCAAAGTCTCAAATCAACTATTATGGACACCTGTGTGGTTCTTATGATACCCAGAATTGTCTGCTGTGTTTCCAGCTGGAGCTTTTTCAGTAACAGACCAGTAGTCGAGAAAGTGCCAAGCTCAGGAAGTTAGAACTCTGCAATTTGGACTGACTAGCTCCATTTGTGAAAAACAATAAGATCATTTGGCACATTTTGATAATTCTTAGTGACATTCATCTGTTAAGCAGATTTTATAATAAAAATCTAATGAAGGACAAGAGGCATGACAGTAACAGACTGATATTTTAACCACTGCATGTATTTTGCCGCATGATCTGAGAATTCAGACTTGGCAACAACATGCAGAAAGTATTTGTAGGTAACTGGCACATTGTGACTCGCTATGGCTGTGCCATGATATTTACAAGTAATATGTGCAAGTAGAGACTTTACAGAAAAAAAGGAATAAAGCTCCAGTAGTATATGATTTGTGAAATATCACCTACATAAATGCAGAAGTCAGTAAAGTTTTGATCTTGTGTTTCACACCAACAATTGGAATATATTATTTTTATTGTTGTATTAGTTGATGCATAAGACTAATTTCATCCTTTGTGCAATTACTATAGTCATCAACATTGGGTCCAATTTTTAATTATTTTTAATTAACCAGGTTAACCTTTCAAGCTGATGTCACTTCAAATTTATGTTATCTTAGGACAAGTACTTGTGATACAATCAACAAATCTGCAATCATTCCATGAAATATGTTATCATCCTGTATGGCTCACCGACAATAGACTTAGCACACTCATGATTAAAAATGACATATGATAACTATCGAGCAATGTCATAAATGTTCAGAAATAGTTGCACTATGAAATGTTTGCTGGGACAAACATTTCATCGACCATCACCTGTCTTTGCCTGGCTACAGCACAATGTCTCCATTTCCTCATACGCCTCATCCTCTTTTCAAGGTTTGATACGACTAACAGGAGAGTTGATGCCTTTTCAGTCACTGTTAAAATAAAATTGCTTTCAGATGTTTGTGACGTGACTCAGCAAGACTTCATACTCTCTGGCACATGGAGTACTTTGCACAACACTTAATACTAACTGAAGTCTTGAGACTAAGAAACAGGCACATGTCAGGGATAAAGTTATTGAAAATCTTAAAGGCCTACAGTTATCCCCACTTCAGCTTGTAGTTGTGCACTCAACAAACGTGGCCCTGCCAAAAGTTGACTATATAAAACGACTATGTAATAAACTCAAAGGTTCTTTTCAAATGAAATGTTGATCATGTCTGATGAATATTTTAACGACATTGTCAATAAACTGTTTGTGGGTGAAAAGTTTGTCTGGTACCCTTTCTGCATTCAAGGTTGAAGACAGAAATATATTTAGTTCAGATGAATTCACTATGTGGACTATGTGACATTTGATTTAGATGTATGCACTGAGCGAATGAGAGCTTATGAATTAGAATATTTGCTGAATTTACTCATTCAGAGAGACAACACATTTTCCTCAACAGAGAAAATTATATAGTCATCAGTGATTGCTTTCATATTTCTATCAGTGATCAGTTTATTTATTCTAATATATTTAATTTTGAACCCCATGTTTTTCTGTTTGTAAATACCCTGTAAAGAACATGAATGTTATGGGAAAACCAAAGTTATGGCCTCTTGTGCTGATGTACTTTTCTCTTTTTCTTCAGACATTCGTGGTATTGAGGATTTTCTGGACCGTACCTCTCAGCAAGGAATGGACGTGTCCCTTCAAAAGGTGGAATCTAATGTCAACATGATGATCACGGGTCTTTTCCGAACAATGCGTGTAGAGGAGCTGCATCGATACAGAGATACGCTGCGGAGAGCAGTGTTGTTCATGAGCCCAGCTACTGCCAAAGCTTTCATCACCGAGGTAAGGAAGGACAGTTCTTTTGCCTGTTTTGCATTTATGTTTCACTATAAACTGAAACTTTTATCTGTGTGTGAATGACAGTGTAAGCAGAAGTTTTCATTTGAAATATATTCACTTTACTGTGTTTTAAGGGATAAGACGACAGGATTTAAATGTTTTTGAGTGTAATTAGAACAGCGAGAATTTTTTTCAACCAATTCTTATCAGATTACATTATTATTGTCATGTTTTATTGACTTAACTGCACTGTTTATACCCTAGTAAATATCAGTTATAAAGGTTTTAATGTTAGCTCCTCGTCATGCTACTAATTACATTATCTAAAAAATAGGAAGCCACTGGAGCTTTTACTGTGATGCCCTGGATCTGCCAGAAGAGTATTAATATAATAAATGTCTTTCTCTCTCCTATTACTTCAGGGTCCATTGTAAAACAACTCAAATTAAATGAGAATATATATCCCATTTACTGTACATTAGTTTGATTTAATTTACCTTCTCAAATATGTACCAACTACTTCCATCCAAATACTACAAATCTGCATCCAGCATATACCCCTAAGCCCCACATCCCATCAAGCTTTTTATCGCTGCAGGAGACAATTAGAGAAGTTCCTTTGCTCTTATACATAAATGATATGGAGGTCATGGTTGAAAGCAATAGGCTGTAGTATTAGCTATGAATTTATAATTTGTAGTTGTAGGATGGGGCTTAATCCCATGTGTCATGTTCTCATCTCAGTTTAATTAAAAGTGACCTCGGAAGGAGCAATCACAATCTAATTTGGTTGAAAGCGTGACAGGGAGGGGTGAAAGATGGGGTGTTATCTTGTGAATGTGAGTGTGTTCACAACAGTGTATGTGGGTTTGAGTTTTTATGCATTGGCATCATGGAATCAAATCTGAAGCTGAGAAAGCTGTGATTTTTATTTTTTATTTTTTTCTTGGCTATGTAGCGGTCTTTGATATTAAGTCTAAAGGTGCAGGACATCCTGAGGGAATTTTTAAAGTCTGCTTAAAACATTAATAGGCTGTCATATTTTCAGAGCAATTTTAAAGAAAAACATGTTTATGTATCCTTTTTTTAAAAAAAAAAACTGAGTTCAAAGAAAAAATCTTTTGCCTTAAGCACTTTTGATTATTAGTCCTTGTACTATTTGTCAGATAGTGCCTAAAACAATCAAAAGTGGTAGCACATACTGCGGAAAAGAGCAGGGGCTCTAAATGCACATGCAGGCATATGGAAGCACGTACAGTGAACCCCTGGTACAGAGCAGAGGAATTTCATTCCATTGCAAATAAATCATACATGTGCAAAACTGAGAAACACAATCACTGTCTTTGCTACACTTGCAATTCCAACTCCTGACTCGCCAAGGGAGCAGGTTTCTGAGTGAGATAATTTTTTTTTTACCTGTACGACATGGTCACCAACCAAGCTGTACAATTGTAATTGATACAAATATTCAGCTGCAATAGTCGTCAACCTAATGATGGCTATGGCATCCTTAGGTAAATTTTTGCAGCATTAAACAAATTTAAACGAAAATGTAAAAATTTGCATAGCAAGACGAAGACAAAACCTATAAGAGCCAATTTAGGCAATTTATCTGCAAAATAGTTCATTTTGGGGTTAGTTACATTTTATAATCCCCTCTAAAACTTGCTTGTTTTAATTCTTCACACAGCAATTATACTTTTAATATACATAAATATACAGCATAAATCATCTTGGCACTAGCACAAAAGCTGATATCCACAGTCCTGTTTATATTTGCTCTTGAGGGTACAGCCAATTAGCAGCAAGTAAAATCAGTAAAATTTAATTGAAATTAATATTTTATATTTAACTAAAATAATACTTTAGATATGCTCTATAAAAAAAATCTTCAAATTTAGAGTTGTGTTCCACAGATAAATCTGCAAATTAGTTCATTTGCAAATACTGAACCGCCAATATTCAACTGCTATTAGGCCATGGACATAGTCTTACAATGAATGACACTTCTTTGGTAGATGTTAATGGGATATTTCAGGTATGAGGTTAACATTTTGCCCTAATTTTATGCTAGAAAACTGATCACCAAGGATAAAAGTTCTAGTGAGTTTAGGAAAGGCCAAATTGTAATGGTTAGCCAGTTGAGTCAGAGAATCTCCACAGCTGCAGCTCTTGTAGGGTGTTCCAGACCTGTGGTGACCAATATGATTTAAGAATCCAATTTGCATATTTGGTCAAGTGATCCAGGCTGCAGTGGGAGAGAGAGACAAGCACATTCTAAATATGTATAGAACTAAAAATGAGCTTTACAAATTAATTTCATAGCTTTGAATAACAATAGGTGACTAAGGTTGTTGTATCCAAATGCAGGGATTTATTTTAGTGCGATAATGATGTCAGTGGAAAAAAACATGTTTGCATCATACTTTATAACTGAGGGCAGGATCAGCAGTTGTTTTGAACATGCATGATTCATTTGCATTGTGAGCATAAAATGAAATGGATATGTTCTCAACGATGATTGCACTTCCCAATCCCACAGTGATTGGGAAGTGGGAGGGGCTCCCAGTAGTACTTGCTGCTTGCTCTGGACAATTACCTCAGAGCTTTCATGTCTTGGTACCAAAGTCTCCAGTGACAAAGTCATTCGATTTTGAAGGCGTTGAGCCCCTTCAATGATGGCCCCTCTTTTGCCAATTGCTCACAATGTTATACTTGCTAGCGAGAAATGGCTAAAAACAATGGAAGTCAGTCAAATGGAGCCAGAATGGTTCTAATAAGAGAACCAGCAAATGGGATTACATAACCACTGATGGGACATGGGGATTGGGTAAGTTAATGTCGTGTTCTGAGAAAACCTGGGGGGAAAATGGCTACAAGAAATACATGAACAGGAAAATAGGCGAGTCAACTCGCCCATTGGTTCGATGAATAGCTCAAAGATAGAAATCATAACATTGTGCAAAGTCAAAATCATTTATTATATAATGTTATTGGGTATAAAGAAATTATTGTGATTTTTGCATTAAGCAGCGGTCCACTCTGTTCTGAAGTACTGCAATTGTGAGCAGTGACATTGGTGAATGAAAAAAGTTTAAACCCATTAAACTGCCAAAGTGGCTGAAGTAGCCTTCATAACTACAAATAATACTGAGTGGATGGATTCTATAATCATTCATCAGTTTTCACAACACAATGTTATTCACAATAATAATTGACAATGTTTTTAGCTGTTGTACAATATGAACTCTGATCGTTACTTTTGTGTGATACTGAAACTCTTTTCACCCTTTTAAAAAGAGATTTCTATTTAAATTTTAATCAACATGAAACATAACATGGATAGCTTTTGGAATTTGAGTTTGAAGATTGGAAAAGTGTGGTGTGTAAGACTGATGATTGCAGATCTCCATTTCTTTGTACATCCTAGGCAGGTGGAAATGATGAGTGACAGACTAAAGGGTTAAAAGATAGAGACATGTGGAGATACTCAGAGATAAATGGGACCTTGTTTTTCGCTGCATCACTTATTGGTACGGTCATTTTTCTCAGGAATCACCTCCCCTCCAGATGCTTTAGGGCCTGATGGCAAATGTGAACTGAAAGCTGATCCAAATAACTTGGCATGAAGAGACAAATGGATGATTGGAGGGATCAAAGAATAGAATACATTCATGGGTGTGTGGAAATGCCTGAAATTATTTGTGTCTGACTGTAAAGGAGTGCTTGCTTTGTTTATTGAAGCTTACTTCAAACAAGCAATAAGAATATATCAAAAGATGCAGTGACCCATTTTTTATTTATTTTCATAATTGTCTTTGACATGTGCCTGAGCATTTGAAACCGTGGAAGGAGAATGTAAAAAATGAAATTACATAATGGAATATGGTCAGCCTATCCTGAATTTCTAGTTTTGATTGTATTAAAATTGAATAAAATTGGACAAGATCAAATTTGAACAATTGGATCATAATAATAATAATTATTAATATAATATATATTCTATATATTTAATATAGAAATAACAAAAATTAGTTCTGTTGCCAGTCCTGTTATACTGATTGATCCATAAAAATGATTTCAACATTAGAACATTTAGTAATAATGTTAATATTTCTGGTGCTTTCCATACATCCATCCGTCCATATGTCTGAAACATGCAGAGATTCTTATCCACAGACGCTCTCCACCTCATTCAGAATCTCCAGATCAGATGCCCAAATCACCTCAAGTTGCTCCTTTTGATGTTGAGAAGAGGATCCCCTTGGATGATGGAGTTCCCCATCTTATTCCTAAGACTGAGTTTAGCCAGTCTACAGAGAAAGCTCATCTCAGTAGCTTGCGTTTTGGATCTCATTCTTTCAGTCGTAATCCATCTCATGAGCATCAGGTGAGAGTTGTGAAAATAACAGAGTGTGAAATTGAGAGCTTTGCTTTTTGGCAAAGGTCTTTATTTACCATGATCCCAGCAGCACCCTCATTACTGTAGGACCAAATCCTTGATCTGTTTTCCACTCTATTCTACCAACCTGCTCTTTTTGGCAACATAATATGGATCTTCAGCAAACAGCTGCTGCAGTTTCAAATCATTTTAGCACAAACATTAAACTGTTATATGTTTGTTTCTTATCTTGCTTTGTATAGTTGCATGTCTAAAATGTCAAATGCAGGATATTATATAAAATTTTGTGAGCTTCATATTATGTTATAATGCAATTCCTGCATCATAAACAGACCTCGAGTGTTGCTTTGATTCTCTAATGCATTTTTGAGGAGTTCTTCAATATCCCGTGGTAGCCTAAGTACTCCCATCTGCAGTTCCCAGTTGAGTTTCTGCCTCACAAGGCAGCCCTCCCTGTGTGTTCCTCAATCATTTCCATCCAGCTAGTGGGAACAACAATTACCAAATACCTAGTGGAACTGGTCATCTGCTGAGCTTCTCATATGAACGGCTCCTAGAAAAGGTTGTGGACAGAAAAATGGAGAAACATTGTTGTGATGAAGTGCTGAAGGCAGAATATCAGAAAAAAACACACTTTTAACATAGCACGACAAAATATTTGAAACTTCTCATTTTTTAGAGATCAAATCAAAAACTGAATGATCTTATATGGAGTGTCTGCAACCTTGTTGGGTTTTTTAGACTTACTTTGGTGTAGCTGCCATTCTCAGGTAAATGTGCAGATGCTCTTGGTGGATGTTCCAAATTTCTGCAATACTTCTAGTTAATGTGGAGCTAAAAAGAGGACACAGTCCCAAGTGTTCAGACAAATATTCAAGGACCTCCCCTTAATGTACTTCATCCTCTGCTCAGTGCTTCATCCTACTTCCTCCGTAGAACAATATTACCACCACAGCCTTTTGGGAAAGAATTGAATTAACATTACCTGTTTCTCTGTCACAGGGGAGTGGTTGTGTTTCTCCCACAAATGTATGTATATTTTCACTTATTTGGTTTGTCAGCAGTCTTGCCTATGCTGAGTATTTTTACTATTTTTTGCAAAGTAGTGACCTCTTTGCTGACACTTTATTGTCTAAAATACAAAGTATTGATCCCTTGAGTATTGCTACCAGTATAATGCTTCTGACAGGCTCTCAAATGTCTCCACAGTGTTGTAGTAATTCAATTGTGGTTTTACTAGTCATGGTTTTAATGATATCTGGATTTTAAATATCTAAATTAATTTACAATGGAAAGTCTTTTCCTCTTTATCTGATGGATTTCAGTAAAATAGCCCTCGCCCATGTATTTGGAAGCACTTCGCCACACAGTGTCTGATGCATTTGCAGACCCAACATGCTCATTCAATTTTCTGGATTATTTAACATTTTCCTGCTCTGTTGCCCTTTTCTCAGTCTAGTGCATATGAGCCAGTGCCAGCGAGGTTCCTTGTCAGTGCACACATATCCCCTTTCTATCCAGTTTTCACACAGAAGAGGAAAGTCAATTTCTTAGCACAGGAGTATTCTTTTACAAAAACATACTACGCGAGTTAATTGGCTGACCAATTAATGAATTCAGAGAAATCTGTATCATCGCTGCTTTGAGGTATTTATTGCGTTTAAATTTACGTGTAGTTTGCTACTTTCTTTACATCAGATTTCCCAAATGTATAAACATCCATGCACACAAAAGAGAGAGGAAAAGAGAGAGAGACAAAGAGAGAGAAAGAGATGGAGACATTTAAATATGCTAACAACTGGAAAATATTAATTTTGCCATTAAAAATGCAAAAAGTCCCAATTATATTTATATTTTCTTTTACAGAGTAAGTCAATATGTCTTTTTATACTTATGTTTGTGCTTTTCAGGCAGACAAAATGAAAAAGAATGTAATAGTGTATGAAAAAATACAACTATTTCTCCCAAATGATAATATCCAATGTTTCTGTGTTTCTATATAATATTACAGTATTTGCACAAAAAGCTCCTGCCATGGTAAACGTTCTAGCCCTGTCTAAATAGGCAAAGACAAGCTAGTAATGTGTGTTTGTCTCTATGGTGGCATCAGCCATCTTCTGGTGTAATATGTTGGAACAGCAACTTAGCAAGAACTAAGAAGTTAGATAAGGTCATCGGAAAGACTTGCTCTTTAAAAGGATGCCTGCCTCAACCAACCGATGTCCCCTCGACCCAGTTTAGGTGGTTAGAGCCTGAAAAGCTCTGGAAAAATATCATTATTGCTGCACAAAGTCTCCTGCCACATACATGTGAATGTTGCTGAACTGGAGAGCTCTTTCAATGACAGACTGCAGCATCCTAAAAGCACAGAGGAACGTTAACACAAGTCCTTCCTCGTAGCACCTGTAAGACCTTAAAGCTCAAATGCAATACATTTTTGCATCCATGTTATTTGCACAGTTTTTTTCATTTCTTGTATGTAGTCTGATTTTTTTTGTGCACAATAATAGAAGCATGTTTTTTTTTTACATTATCCTACTGAGTTGCATATTTATTTCAATATGAGTATGCTATTTTTAGGAACTGTTCATTTTAATTTTCTTATGCTGTAAATGAGTCCTACATGTACAGTCTCTTATTATTATTTATTTTGTTTTTATTTATTCTTTTACCCTTGTGTGACTCCTTGTGTGAACAAGTTTGCTGGATAATATTTAACGACAAGTTTGACATTGCAAGCAAATGCCAGTTTATCCCTGCAATAAAACACATAAACACGAAGAAGAGAAAGATATATCTCTTTTTAACTCATTTGCTGTAATTTTCCCTCCGGTTCTGGGCTTAGCAGTGCTCCACTGCCAGTGGAGTCTTAAAATCAGATGTTGTGATGCTGCTGTGCTTCATTGCCAGTGATGAATATGCATTTTCTCATCAACATGCTGCGCATGAAATTTCAGCAATTTATAATGAATTACCACTGATCCGTTTTGGACCCAAAGGCCATGAAATATGCTTGGGAAAGAAAATATGAGCTGTCATTAACAATCAAAACAAAGACAACTATATTATATTATATTATATTATATTATATTATATTATATTATATTATATTATATTATATTATTTTGCCTCTGTGACAATTTAAAGACACCAAAATGCTTGTGTTAATTTAAATGCAGTATTACATCAGACATGTTTTGGCTTCATTGTATTAA
This sequence comes from Poeciliopsis prolifica, assembly GCF_027474105.1. Classification (NCBI taxonomy): domain Eukaryota; kingdom Metazoa; phylum Chordata; class Actinopteri; order Cyprinodontiformes; family Poeciliidae; genus Poeciliopsis; species Poeciliopsis prolifica. The sequence goes on from NW_026562389.1 coordinate 966,916, forward strand.
TTGTATGTACAATTGCAATCCAAATGACTCATAGTTGTGAATTTGGCTTAGAATTTTAAAATCACTATTTTATTTTGAATTTTTTCAGACTTTAGATTGGTGGGGTGTACCTTGTTTTTATGCTCGTTTTCTTTTATTTACTGACATGTATTTGTATACAGTCTTGAAACGAAGCACTCTAAAGTGATTTTCATCTGAATTATTTTAGAGTAATTTAGACTATTCAATTTTAGCTTAAGTTTTTGCAGAATAGTTTGAAGAATATTTTTATTGGTATTGCCATGCTCAGTTGCTGGAAGTTGAGTTGTTTATCCCTTTATATTTACAAACAGATCATTCGTCATTGCTTCAATGTCTTTGTGGTGGCAATGAAGTGCTGGGAATAAAGGTTGACCTCTAATTATAGAACATAAAGGGGAGGAGTAAATCAATAGGAGTTGCATAATTAAACAGCGAGAGGATGGAAAGAATGACACATTGTTTGTCAAGAAATGCTATTGTGAAGGTCAGACTAATGTAGTACAACAGAAGAATTGGGTAAATTAATTTAAGGAAGACAGTTTTAAGAATCTTTACTTGGTGTGATGCTTTTTTTAAACCAACTTTTTTATATAATTAACATAAATAGCAAAAAATGTTGTTATCTGTTATTGTAGAGTGATGTTAGCTTAACATTTTAATGTTATTATGGGTGTTCAGACTGAAAACAATTATGAATTGAGCCAGCTACTGGCTTTAGTGCTGCATTCTGTGGACAAAGTGAAGTCTCATGTAGTGCAGCCAAAATAGACAAAGTTTTCACAAATTTAGTTGGCTAATGTACGAGTCTGAACAGAGTACTGTAAGCTTTGAAAATTAATATCTATTGAACTAACACCTACACAAGGCCTTAGAGAACAAGATAAATATTTAAAAAGACTAATCTTTCATCCACTTTCATTGATAGGACAGTTTAGATCTTGTTAAGGAATTTTATTTTCATTTTGCTCAGTTATGTACAGATTAATAAATACTGCAAATTTTTTTCTGAACTCAGCACATCTTTACCACAAAACAAATCAGATTGGGTATAGTGTCCCAGAAACTGATGATCCATGTGTATTTTAAACTGTGACACATTAATCAAACATATTAGTGCAGACGCGCACTTTACCATGACACACTTACCTGAAAAGAGAGTATTTCCTCTCTACTACCTTTCACTGCATTTAAAGAGCAAAAGGACTCAAGCATTGGTTTTCCCCTTGAACTTTATCTCTACGCAGCGATGACATTATGGTCTTATCTTAATAAACAGGGTGCCAGTATGTGTGTTGTGGGATGACATTAAAGCTTTATCTTTGCTCACAAAACTGGGATCACAGTGATTATAGGCATTTCAGCTGCAGAACTGAAGGCTGCTTGTGTGTCAGTGTATGTGTGTAGTAGCATCAAAGGTTAGCACTATTGACTGCTGCTGGTACAGCCACTAATGGGGGTACAGATATGTTTGTCAAATTTCAGTTTTCCAATGTGCTTATCAGTTGCCTTTTTCTTTCTGGTTTCCTCTGTTTTGCCATGTACTTAAACTTTCATACAAACTTATGCATTTACTAGTCCTTATGCACTTAGTGCCATTTAATCTCTCCACCCTTTCACTATATGTATATCTTTATTCAATGTACACATAACTCTAATTATAATGGCTTTGTAATATTACAGTTTGGGGCCGTTTTGGCAAAGTTAGTTGACCATTAGACTAACCTTCCCAATAGCATTTTATTTAAAAACAAGACTACCAACAACCACCATCACCTCATGTTCCACAAATAAGGACTATAACAGAAAATTCTATGTACTCATTAGAAAGAATTTAATCATCTAATGAGATGAAGAAGTAAAACTGAATCTGGTTCCTTTTGCAATGTACATATTGTACATGTGTATTGAGCATTAAAACAGACTTCCCAAGTCCTGCAGTCAGTCTTACATAGGAAACCTATTACACTCTGTGTCCAGATAGCAAAAAAAAAAAAAATCACACATTTGTAAAGCTTAGTAACACTATCGATCAATAGAGGCAGACTATTTACAGTGCCCTCATACAATATAGCAATACTTAAACACAAATGTGCAATAACAAAGAAAAGTTACTTGAAAATGCGTAAGAACAGAGTAGATGATTGTGAAAACACCAGCATGTATGTAAAAGTGTATCAATTTTGATGGGAGAAGTGATGGTTACAAAGTCTGACATCTGCCGGGAGGAACGACCTACGATAACTCTCCTGTGTGCATTTAGGATGCTGCACTCTGTCACTGACGGAGCTCTCAAGTTCAGCAACAGTGTCATGCATGGTATAGGAGAAATTGTCCATCAGCAATGCTATTTTAGCCAAAGTCCTTCTGTATCCTCCCAACTGCACTGGGTTGAGGGGGTTGCTCTAACTTATTACACAATTTGTGGTGGCTGATGTCACAATAGTGTTATGAGTCCAGTCCAGTTTATTTTCAAGTGAACACCCAGGTACTAAGAGTTCAGTATCTCTGGATGTTTACCTCTGTCAGTGAGGTGAAGTGCATAATAATAAATAAAAAAACAATACACATTATTTGTGAAATATTTGGTACACGGAGTGAGGTTTAGAGGAAAAGTACTGGCATTTAAAAGTGGGATTGGGGCTGCATTATGTTTTTTAAACTTTATACCATCATAATGTTATTCCCTCAATAAAAACAAACCTGGAAAAAAAACAATCCTTGAATGTCCCACGGAACCCATTTTGGGGTGAAGAAATGCTTGCTCTCGCAAAGTTTCTGCCTCACAGAGCACCGCCTCTTCCTCCAGACTAGCGTCAGCAGTAATTAGGAAATGCCTGGTGGAAGTTTGCTGAGCTTATCATATGAACTACTTCTCGATTAAACGCCCCTAAAAGTAGTTGTACACAACATAATGAAGTAGCATTGTTGTGATGAGTGTTAAAAAGAGACAGAGCCCCAATGTAAAGGTGTTATGTTGCAGAGTCAAATTTTGCTTAAGTTGACGTATACAGCATTTTTAGTCGATTATGTTATAAAATGTGCGTGCAACATACATAACACCCTTGTAAGGTTAATGTTTTACCCCCATTTCTCTTTACTGTTATGCTTTACTGTCAAATTAATAACTTGTACATGGTATCCAATAAAATATAATTGAATACTACAACAAAAACACACCAGAATGTGCTAAGCATAATCAAATGGAAAGAAAAATGGAGAACAGCTAAAATGAAACTCTGAGAGGTGACCACAAAGAAGAACAAACAGGACAATGATTATGGATGGTTGACTTTGAGGGAAGACACAGACCCAAAGGAAAAAATGGAGCATTTCAAAACAAACCACAGAGTTGCTCTAAGTATGTCTAACGGCTAAAATAAAAAAAAGAGATGGTTGTATTTCCCCAAGAGCTTATTATTATGAATGGATGAATGGCTGCAAACAACAAAGTGGCTTTTAGAAAGACACTTTTTTTTTCTTTTTGAGCATGTTTTAGTTCTTGACAGCACAAAGCATGTCTTTAGAAACATCCATTAGATTCAGAAGTTTGATGAGTGAAAATAAGCCATTTTAACTATTTAATCAAAGTGTAATTGTAATAGTTTATAGCTTTGTGTTTTGTAGTTGTTAATGATGTCTAACCTTGTACTTATACATTACACCACTCGCAAGTTGAAGTCGGGAATAATTTTCCTAATTTTTTTATGACCTTTCTGAATGCAGTTGTAAATGAAGGCTACAACAAGATAAAACATGGAAACTTGTTTTATTTTTCTAAATAAATAAAGAGAGCCAACAAACACATAATCATCCAGAAAAAAAAATACTGTTTCATCTTAGTGGTTGGTTTTATATATTTTTGTACTTGCTGGCTGCATAAATATGATATTTTACCCATAACTTCAGTTTACAGTATGATTGATTTACGTCTTCTCTCCTGTATGTACAGCCAATTAGCAATGTTGCTTATTCAATCTAGCATACAAAACTGCATGTCATCTGCATAATTATTTGCATAGTAAAGAACAACCGATATTGCACAGTTTGCTGTGTCTTTTTGTGTCGTTCTCTGGCAGTTTCATAATGTGACTGAGGACCTGCATTCTGTCATGTGGACACAGACATTTACAGATATTTTTGCTTGTCTAAGTGTGAACATGGCCTTAGAGATAGCATCTCTCTCATCAGTCACTAAAAACATAAAACATGTAATGTACCATTTTTTTGCCTTTAGCTTTCTAGAAAATTATACAGAAATCAAAATGTGTTTTTGCAAATAAAATTTCTAAAAAATATTTAGACTTTACAGAAAAGTTTAAATATTCATCACTTGAGAAGCAAAATAGTCATCACAAGAAGTCTCAAGTGATGGAAATAGGAAAAGCAGGGCTGTTTTGTCAGATGCATCTAATTGTTCAAAGCAGATCACTGTTCAGAGGGTCAATTAACTTAAATTGGCTTTATTCACCTGTCCCTAAAGAGCAATTGGTTTTGCAGCAAGTTGCATTTAAATTTTAATAGAACAGTCATTTACCAGGAGATTTGAAGCTGAGAGAATTATCATTCAGTATTTTATAGCCCTTTTTGATGATTTTAAAACATTTGGATCAAGTTTTTTGTTAACTCAACATCATGAAAAAAAGGAAAACATGATTAAAATTTGTCTAAATTACTTCTATGACGTCAAGCTACACTTAGCATAAAACTAAAACTCGAGTGCAGTGTAAGGTCAGCTCTTCTGGCGGAAAACTAAAAACCAGAGGTTGCAGCATATGCTTCAACCTCTGGAGGCCAAATCGGATGTGTAATTGAGGGCCATAACAGCTGCTGCTCTCCTCCATATACAGCTGGTTATTCCTTTCATGGCTTACTCGCTCAAACACCAGCCATTAGGCTCTGGCTCTACTATGACCTCTTTTTATGCCCCCACTGGTTACAACTTCATTACATGTTATGAGATTTCACATCACCATTCATTAATACACACTGTGCAAGAAAATGTCACACCATGACCTCTTGTGCACTGAGTGTACATGTTAATGATGGGATGACTTGGATTCTCCCTGATTGGACTTTTAACAATCCCTAAGGCATATGTCCTGGAAAATTTAAAAAAATTCTACCAACATAAGCAAGAATTAAGCCTAATGTTGTGTAATAATAAAAAACAGCCAATGCCACTCTTGTCTTATGTATTTTGACATGTTGATATAGAACACTAACAAGACAGAAAATTAAATTAACAACCTGACTTAGCTTGAGTATTTATGCTTAATTAAATTAATAGTACAATATGTTTTTGTGTGTGTGATTGTGTGTGGTACAGTATTGGATGAGAAAACTGATGCTAGAATGCTGTTTAATGAGGAAATATTTCATTGTTGCACACAAAAAGAATTACAAGAAAGAAATGTAGTAAAAAACCCTCAGAATGAGGGTTTATGTATTTTACATTATTAATTATATTATCCAACTTAGTGTATTGCATAATGGTGGGTTCTATTTTAAAATAGCATTATATTAATGGCAATTTCACATTTTACTTAGAAGTGCTTCTCATAGCACTCCATGATCAAGCAACATAACAAGAAGCAGTAAACATGAACAATCCAAGAACAATAGGCAATTACATTGTACAAGCAATCTTAAACATGAATATAGGTAGAGTATCGGTGTTGGAAATGTCCAGAGGGAGACAATTCCAGAGTTTGGAGGTTAGTGGGAGAAAGTTCTGCTCCCCATTGTGCTGAGTCAAGCAGAAGGAACAATAAAATAGAGAAGAAATCAGTAGTAAACAGTATAGAATGCCAAGGACCTAATAAACTGCCAAAATGGAAAAAGTGAGCCAAATTTACATTCCTTTTTCTATAAAAAGGAATTGGCAACAATGGACAACATTTCAGCTTCTTAAATGGGTGTCCTGTTATGGACTGTAAAATTCCCAATACTGCCTATCTTACTGACCTCAATCATAGGGTGAGTTGGAGTAGTTACAGTGGTAATAATTGAAAATTGGATTTGAAGTTAATAAATTCCTTTCAGTGTTTAAGATATAGAATAAAGCTCTATAACAGGAGCCTGGAGTTGAAGACCTCTCCTCCATAGCATGCAATACAACGAGCATGCACTTTTAAACATACAGTTATACACAATTCTTATAAAGAAAATAAATATGTATGCAATTTTTTTTTTCAAATTAAAGACTTCTTGACCATTGTTGTCAACAGTACGTTGTTGCTTGCAGGGTCAACAGTATTACATTTGACACAGATTATTCAGTCATCCATTGCATTTTTGGTCATTTTCTCTAAAATGAAGCCAGATCTTAGAACTTTAATTAGACCCCCTTACTTTTATGAATACTTATAAGCTATGGCACATATAATATCAACGGTAAAATCCCACTGTAGTTCTTGAAAAGCAGCTAGTAAATAAATTAAGAACACAAGACCAGCAAGAACTTTCACGTCAGCCTACCCATTCACACTTGTGTACACACCACTGTGCACTTTGGACCACGAAGACAGCTGATTCTATTCGTTTCAGCCATTGATTCATCCACATCTAAATGTCAAGTTGAATATTGTCATATTTGCTGGAGGTTGCTGTGCGCTGGGTGGGTTATACATCGTCTCTGTGGATTTCGTAGTGCTTGGAGCTGTGGTCAGATCAATAAACTGAAAGGCCAATGTGTGCTTGGGTCTAGTATGCTCCTGCCAGCACACACATTCCCCCTCATTTTCAGTATGATAAATGTATAGCATGTTGGTGCTCTTACCCTTTGCCATATCAGCATATGAAATGAAAGATCGCTGTTATGAAAGATCTTTTCAGATAGAATAAAAGAAGTAGAGACCAGCTCATATAAAATGTCTGCTGAGTAAGAGAAAAAGTACAAAAAAAAAAAAGTCTGCTGTCCTCTTTTTTTACATTTTCATCAGAAAGAATGGGATTGATCAATAATACTGATGTTTTGCTGGATTGGTTAGTGAGCAGGGCAAGACCTTGTCATGACAAGATTTTTGTGGCATTTGTTGACTGTGACAGCTCACTGTTGGTCTTTTTGTGTGTAGAAGAATGGAGGTGAAAGTAACACTATTCTTGAATATTTTTTGAAGCAAACAGAAAAACACATATGACTAAGTATACTAAATTTATAGTTCTTTGTACATTGCATCCTTTTTTCCCCTCTAACTCTTTAAATGTAGGAATAAAAGCACAACCTTACCAGACTTTGTAAATCGTTGGTGTGTGACCATGACTGCATCAAACTAATTAAACGTTGCATTGGTAGTAATTTACAGTCATTAGCTGTTGGAAAGAATTACACAGACCTTTGATACTCATGTGACTCACGGTATGGTCCAGTGCATTCAATTTGATTACATTGAACTCCATTTCGCCACAACGTTTCTCCAGTTCCAGACTCATATTGCACTCGTTAATTGCGAGGTATTTGCTAAAACATTATTGTTCATGCATTTTAGAGCTAAAATATGACATAAATCATGTGTCAATTCATTTACTTATCCCATATTACTCTCCCCCGTTCTTACTTTCGTCCCCTGGTCTACCGGTTTCCCTGGACTTAAGTTTGTCTGTCCCCTGGTCTATTTCCTCCCCTCCATCCCCTCTTATGTCCGTTCGCTCGCCTGCCCCCCACAAATCCCCTCCGCTACAGGTGACATTTCCCGTATTTTCAAACCCAAAGCTTTACAGGTATGGGGCAAGGTGAGAGTTCATCTATTAAACTAACTGAAGATAAATACATACACTAAAAACTGAAACATAGACATTTTATAAGCATATTTGTGAGCTTACATCTTTATTATTAAATTGAATAGAATTTCAGATCTTTTTATAAGTTTTCTTCAGGTTAACATCGAAAGTGAGCTATCATTATCACAGGTTAGTTTTCTAGACTACACAAAAGTGACTTAGTGATGGTCAAAAATGAAAAAAACTGGACTGATATTGATATGTGATAATAATACCGGTGTTATGCCAGATTTAGCAGTATTTCATTTTGTAAACTTTTTTTTTACTCGATTAATCCTAAGAATAATCAATAGATTACTTGATTTGTTTAGAATGGCCCTATTTACTTGATAGGACAATAGAAAAGCAAACAAAAGGCTTTAGATGAGCAGTTTTGACAGTCCATGTGGTGAAGGGATGTCTGCCACGGAGTTCTGTTTAAAGATGAGTGTGCTTGTCCATCTTTTTGCAGTCATAAATTATATAAGCACACAGTTCCTCTTGAGAGGAGTATAGAGTTAGATTAAACTGTAGAGAAAATAATTTATGTCATCCAGTGGTGGTGTGCTCACAAATACAGATACAATCAAGCATAAATAAAGCCAGAATATGGCAGCAGCAGCAGAAGAAGCTTGCTGAAATGTAGCAGTTAGGGTCATCTCAGGCTAGAGGAGACTCTTTTTGCCATAAATCAGAAGTGTGGAGTCAAGTCAGAACTTGATCTGGAGTCAGACTGAAGTAACACAAAGCGTTGTATGCTCTCACTTATAATTTACACCTTTGTACACACTATTGCAGCAGTGAAGTTCACATTCAAAGTGAATGATTTCATCCGATTATTCAGTGTGATTCCATTCTCAGTGCTGTTGCTCTGTGCTAAAACACAGTATTTGTATGTAGAGTCAGACTATTACATTTCTGGTACTCAATAATGTTGTAACTTCTCCTGTGTTATCAGTAGAAACTCAGTTACATTTACTGCTGTATGCATAATTTGATAGCTATTTCAGAAATCTGGTAATGGTCTAGATTTAATAAGAAAAACACATTTGTACTGTTTTTGTAGGAAATTACCATTGTACAGGACTGCAGTTACTGTTTCTTGTGATGGATTAGCCTGCTTATATCTTTCTAGCAATAGAAAAATATAAGTTCGGAAAACTTATATGGTTGGAAATTCCATTGGTTTGGAAAATCCATTTAATGTAATTTCATTGAAAGTAATAGTTAATCAAGAATTCAACTCGTTTTCATCATTACTTTGTGAACAAATAACATGTTTTGTCAAATGACTTGTTTAATATATACTTTAATGTTTAGTACATAGGTCTTGATTTGATGTTTTGTTTAAATTTGATATCAGCTTAGAAATTGGAGGCATAGACATGGAACTTGACACAAAACTTTGGTGAAAAGACCATGAACTCATTTGTAACCTTCAAAGCAATGACATAGACCCACTTCTACATCAAGTCCAGGTGTGTGCAGTCAGTCTTTGTGTATTGTACTGAAGTTAAATAAATTTAAACTTGGATACAATACTACATACTCACACTTTGATATGTTTAATAAGAGAGAAACATACACAGGCACGTATATTTGTGTTTCTGTTTGTGAACATTCATAGTTTTAGACCCAGTCACTCCTTGTTCTCAACCTTTTTTTTTTAACAAATCTTTTCTTGAAATGCTTTCCAACATGTCAACAGACAGTAGCCAAATGGTTCCCTAATTAGTCTGAGGCAGATCTGAAAGCAAATAAAAGTTAGCTATTTAAATGTACTCAAAACTCCTGTAGATCCAAGGATTTCATAAACTCACACCCTTTTACCTGCTGCTTGTCTCTTCCTCCTCCTCAGTGATGAAAGTAATACCATTGCTTTCATCTGATAAACTGACAGACATTTTGCATATAAGTTTGCACCAGTAAAACTACAACCAGTGTACATACATTTAAGTCTCCAAATATCTGCTCAAGAACTTGGATGCAATTTGTGTGTTCACCTGTCTCGCTTGTTATGTGCTCTACCCTCCCAATGAGCAGAATACAGATCACATTCACTTGTTGGAACACTATAATGTAAAACCAGGGAGGGGAAAAAAAACATAAAAGGGTTTGAGTGTAAACATTTCTATGCAATAGATTTTCTTGCTTGAACATTCTGGCCGGCAAGCTATGAAGTTGTACCTACTTAAGAGAAGGCAAACCGATGACGTTATTTTAGATAGAAATTCTTATTTCAAAGATGTAACTTGAGCTCAATTAAATTGACCTCAGGTTGGTTTTATGTTTGCTTAGTTTGTTATATATATATATATATATATATATATATATATATATATATATATATATATATATATATATATATATTTTGTAAACATTTTAGAGAGTTTGAATGTGAAAATGCAACAATCAAAAGAAAATAAGGCAAGTTTTTAGGAAGAGAGTTTTGGACCTTTACAAGCCTTGTCCATCATTACATACAATTACCGGACGTGTCATAAGACATACGCAAACTCATGTCACAAATTTCAGTGGTTCTAGAATAGATGAGATAATTTCATAGAAGATTTTGAACTTGAGTTGAACTGTCACAACAATGGCATATGACTTCACTTGGAATTGTTCTCTTTGACTAGAAAAGACTTGATCAACTTCACCAGCCTCTTATAAAGGAAAATTGCAGGCGGTGCAACTGTGGAACCCTGCCAGGCACATTATCCATTGCTCTGCACTCCCCCTGCCATTTGTCAGTATTTTCTCCTCATGTTGATATAAGCATGCTGCATAAAGGGTGGGATTTACCTGCTTTCCTTCTGCATTTCCAGACTCTGGAAGGTCTTCTCATTCAGCACTTTGAGTAACATTCAGTATATAAAAAAGTTGCACGTCAGGGTGTTTTGACAAAAAATAATCAAACAAATCAAAGCAGAAAAAGATGAGTCAAATTTAATAGCCCCCCTCCAGTTAATGTCAAGCAGGTGGATTACCCACAAAAAATATGTCCTTTGTCTTTATTGATTGAGTTTGATTAATAAATTACAAAAGTTCCACTGCCAATGCTTCAGTTTTATAGTTTAGGTTTAATGACATTATTATGCTAAAATGAATTGTCTTCTTATTTATCAATGTGCAAATTTTTAAGATTTAGTACCTGATTAGAAGAAATACAATTTCATTACAATGCAGCAGTCTTTACTGTCACCCTTACATTTCGTGAATAGGTTTGTTAGATTTCTTAGTATGAATCTTGTTGTTTGTTCATGTCCATAATCCCCACATCTAACAAAACAGAGAAAAGTATATTTAATTTAATTTAATTTGTTTGCACAAATTACAGGATGATCAAAAATACAAATTTGAAAACGGGTGGGCTGAAAACTAAAGTAAAGAGCCAGGAGCATACAACATCAACTTTTAAATGTACTTTAATTATGAATTAAAGTTGAAAAAGAAATAAATGTATGCTTAATGTCATCTGAGCTACTATGATTTTTTTTTTATTCTTGGTTATTTAGTTATGGAGCTAGTAAGTGTCACATGTACAGCTTTCAATGAATATAGGGCAAGTCTCTGTGCTCTTAACCACAAAGTTAGTGCCCCAAAACAGGCAGATAGCAGCAAGATAATAATGTCCAATTAAATCAACTTGATCACAAAGGTAATTTTTAATCAATTGTGAATATAATTTTTAATAATCTGGTGTTACTCATACAATATCTTAAATGTTGGTTTGTACTGTTACAGTTGATTAACATGGATTTTCCTTTTTTTTTATTTTGGGTAGAAATTTGGTTAAAATCTTGGCCTGGAGTTGTTCTGCATAGAGTTTGCATGCTCTCTCTGTGCAGACATGGTTTCTCTACGGGAATTCCTGCTTCCTCCAACAGACCAACTGTTGAACTGTTAGTTCAACTGAGTGTGTGTGTGTGTGCGCATGTATAAGCATGATTGTTCGTCCTGTGTGTTTCTATGTTGCCTTGCGATAAACTGGCAACCTGCCAAGGGGGTACGTTGGGCTATTGTCCAGGGACTGCTGGAGACAGGCACCTGAACCCCCTATGAACTACATAGTTACTGCATAGTTCAATAAACTATGATTTGTTATGTTCATACTTGTATCTGTATTTGAAATCCATTCAACCACAAGCAGAAGAATGTCACAAATATATAAGTGTAAAAAGTATAAATTAGCACTTCTTCTCCAGCTGTCTTTTGCTCTCTCTTTGTAACAGGCCCACATTCCTCCCAGTACTTGGATGTATTTTTGTCTTTCAACTTTCTTTATTCAGGTGGAATGGAAGATTTGTGATAACAGTAATTACACACCCCCATGAAGAGACACAGACGCTGTGTGCTTGCACCCTTACAGGCAGACACAGAAACATTAATTATAGTGATCAGAAAGCAGTTTTTGTTAAGCCATGTAGATGCACAGTATTTTATGTTGTGAATCACGCTGAAAAATATGTCTAAATCCTGACAAAATAATGGAACAGCTGGACTTTAGGCGCTGCAGCTTTAAAAATTAATATGTGCGCACACATGTTGACATTTTCTTTGTAAAACTTTGTGCTCTTACTGTTTGTTCTTGCATGTTTATGTACAGTGACTCAATGTGCGTAGTTTGGAGGGTGGGTTGAAGACTGTTTGCATGATTTGGTCACAAATAGAGCATGAAATTACATTACACAACTAATTTTTAATACTTTTCAAAGCAGAGAAAGTAATTTATTGTTACCACCCACTTTGTGTTCTAAAGTTTACAAGCAGAATTTTAACAGTACTTTCTACTTTTCTGTTTAAATTTGATAAACACATTTGTTTACCATTATTCTGTCTCTATTACATTGTTGATTTAATATTCATACATAAAAAAATACTCTCCAATAAATCAGATGTTATATTGTGTATGGTGGTTGGTCTGTTAAGGTTAGTAATGTTGATTGTACATAGGAAAAAATGTTTGACTAATTTTTGAGGTTTTTAAGAAACCTTAAAAAATTCTGCCCATTTTATCCATGTGACGTTCATGGACAGAATCTCAAAGGATCTGGTTTAGGATCTTAAGCGTCTCATCTTTTGCTTTTCACAGAAACGAATGAGTTTATGTATTTAAAGGTCTTATTGGTGAATGATGATAGGATGGAGTGGGAGATGGGGAAAAAACAACACATTAAGGCTTTATCTACAATAACTTGGGCGAACCGTTGTGGTGAACATAGAGCGGAGACAACAAGCAAAGCTTTCAATTAGTTTACTCTTCTAATACCCACCTAGGGTCATAAAATGTGGATCATGACCAAAAGATGTAAACATGGATGAGAATGTCCGAATTCAACCTTTCTTTGAGAACCTCTTTCATCTACAGGGGAGGACAAGGTACAGTGTCTGTTTTTCTGAACAACTTCTCCTTAGCATGATGTTTCCACATTGGTCATATATTTCTACCTATTAGACTTGTGAGAGCATCAAACATTTATGCTCTCACAAGCAGAAAGTAGTGGATTGGAAGAAACAACTATTGTCTTTGTTGAACTTCTCCTGGAGTGACAGGTGGATGAAGGTCACTGCAGGTCTCTCAGTAGAACTCATACAAGACTGGTGTCAGTGCCATTGCAAGTGGTCAGAATTCAATGTGGCTTTTTAAGACTTTGAGGCTTACTTTATTGACACTGGATGATTGGATCTGTCCTATCCCACAAAGTTTATTTTTATTCTATCTTCTAACTTTATAGAATAAGATTTGTAGAAAAAAATATTCTGCAGTACTGGTCAGAGATGTCACAGGAGTTTCGTTTTTGACCTGAGGTGAGGCATGTACAGGTGTCTCTTGCCTATCTGCTGTATTGCCATTGAGTTGTGAAGCTCTGTGTATAGATATGAAGAAATGCAAGGGTGAAGCAGAAATACTGTATTGAATAGCTGGAACCTCTGGAGAGACATGTCTACTGGCTTTTCACTAATGAGCTTAAAAACATCTGTTCAGATGGATGGCAGTAGCTGGATGTAATATAAAATGTTGAATGATTTACTCCAAGCAGTGGTTCTATACAAACAAGAAACAGAAGCATGATGATGTTTACATTATTTCAACCTTTTGCCCTGCAAGTCCTTTGTGGAAATAACATTTAAGGATTATCGGGGTGAATGTTTCATTCATGTAATATTAAGTAGGGTTCTGTTGTGCTTCAGTTCTGTTGCATCAAATTTAGAAGACATAATTTATTCACAATTATAAGTGCCACTACAATGAAGACACCATTGCTCTAATTTGTTTGAAGAAAAATATATTGTTTCTATACATTTAATGATGCTGAAACTATAGCATGTTGACATGTACAAAATTTGAATTTGTGCTTTTACCCTCTATTCACTTGTAAACATAGTAAATTTTTGGATGAGGAAAACAGGCACTAACACATCTGCTTGTAAGGAAAATTTGTAGGCTTTGTTAAGAGGGTTCTTTATTATGATTCTTAGTTTAGTAATATCACATTTTGCCATTTTGAGCCATTTTGCCATTTTAATCTCACCCTGAAATAACATTTGTCTTAGAAAATTAACTAGCCATATTCCGAATGCTTATATTTTTCCTACTAATCACTCTACAATGCTTCTACTTCCATATCTGATGCTCTTCTTAATATTTTGTCAGAGAGTGAAACTGATCCACACACACTGCAGTGTTATGTGGATTTATGACTGATATTTTTTATTCTGTATACATTTGCTACAAGCTGTCATGTTTTTTTAAATTAAATGTGATTCTTGGAAATCATCTCAATTTCCCACAACTTGTTTCATCATTGATGTCTGCTGCATGTATTCACTGGCTACTTTATTCAGTACCCCTTGCTCATACTGGGTTGAGCTCCCTTTTGCTGTTAAATCTGTTAGAATTATATGTGATATTGATTCAGGGAAGCGTTGCAAACTTTAGTGAAATATTTTATTATTACATCATTACACAGATGATATTTTGTCAGCTACACATCCATGATGTAAATATTTCTATCCATCACTCTATTGGAGTGAGATCAAGTGACAAAGAGAGAACAATGAACCACAGTAAACTTTTGTTTTTCAGACAAGTTTAAGACAATTTGACATTTGTAACATGGTGCTAAGATTGAGATTCATCAAACCAGGAAACATCTATCAATTTAGTCATTCTAAACTTTTGGTAAATGGGATAAAATGTAGCATTACTAGTTTTTAGCCTACAGAAGTATTCTTTAGTCTTTTGCTACAATAATCAATTTGCTTCAAAGTTCGACAAATGGTCAGTTCAAAGATGGTATTCATACCTTAGTTGCAAGAAGGACTTATTTTGCTTACTATTGCCTTTCTATCACTTCAGTCTCCCTTTACTTCTGATCTCAATATGTGACATCATTCACAGTTCTGATTCTCATTGTATATTTTCTCATTTTGTACCACTTCCCAAAATCATAAACAAGGAAATGTGTGTGCATGTGTGTGGAAATCCTGCTAAGCGTATAGTTTAGGAAATAGACAATTCAGTTAGACACTAGTAGCCATGACACTGTCAATCTTCATTCCTCCAGTGGAAACCATTATCACAATAATGTTTTGCTTTTAAATTCATTGACTTGTTACCGTGTTATTTATTAATTATATAACCGATCAGTTGCACAAGGGTGCCTAATAATGTGGCCAGTGAGTGAATCTATCTGTATAGCTGATGCAAACATTGCCTGGGGAAGAAAGCATGGTTTGAATTTGCATTTAGCCTTTTTTGGGAATCACTGTCTTTTTGCCAAGAGATTGAGAGAGTAAAAACACATAATATTTATGCTACCCAAAGAGTCGGTTAACATATGTAAATGGAAATAGAAATCTTACCAGATTAGACATGGAGACATCTCTGTCATTGTTTGTCCTGAGAGAATTGATGTCACTGTTGCAGCCACGTTGTCAGTAAATCAAATGTTTTATGGTAACCCACAATGTTGTAGTGAAAAAGTTTTATGAAGATAGAATGAAGGCTTAATTCACTGTTAACCATGTTCTGCCACCGCTTTAGCAGTTGCTTTTGTTCATGTCGAAGCAGTGTTTTATGGCACTGTGTTCTATAGTCACCCTAGGCAATTATAGGTAATGATATATGAGTGTGTGCTAGGGGTGGTGGTAGGGTTGCTTAAGCAGGTTGCAAATGAAGAAGAAGCCCCTGAGCATTCAGACAGTTAAAAGTGATGGGATGAGAGTCGAGGTGAGGCAGGATAAGTGAGCAAACATTGTGCTGAGTGGATAGGACAGATGGGGACTGAAAACAAAGTTACATAGTTAGAAAATTAGTGAGTGTGAAGTTTCCTGCTCAATACTGAAGGTTTCATGAACGAGGTTGTTCAATAGCAGATTTTAATTATTCTAAAAAGTACAGGAAATTCTTTAAGTAGGCGGATATGTAAAAATCCAAAATGTCCATGCTATTACAGTTAAGTAATTGCTTAGGTGTTGGCTACGAGTTGACATGTGTAAATTTTTAAGTTGGACAATAAAAAATTTATGTAAATAGTTTTTGTATTTGTTGAGTGGAAAGCATGATGTTTCTTTGCATTGTTTGTTCCACAAAATGTATTTCAGAAGTTGCTTTTGGAAGAGAGAGAAAATAATGACTGCAGCCATTGAAGTTTGTCAAATATTTGTAAACTCTGAACATCTTAATTTTAAAATGCAGGCATGTGTGTTTTGGGTTTGCTACTAGCAGATATATAAGCAGGCTTTTGGGTATTTGCATGTTTTTAAAAAAGCTTTGCTGCTTTGATTGATACCTTGAGCAACTTTGATACCTTTTTTTCCCCAGTTATGTAGGCCAGGAAGACATATCTCTGATTTAGAGCTTGAAGATGCAGTCAATCATATAATCCACCCACCCCTCCTCACCCCCCCAAAAAAAGAAAGAATCATACAAAAACCAAATTATATGGTGTTCACATCTTCTACTTTGATTTCTTTCTTACAGTGCTGTATGTGACGATTGTTTTCTTTTGCAGGTGGTGGAGACCAACCTGGTTGCCTTTGATTGTCATTGGATCCTGATTAATGAGGTGAGGGTCATTGAAAGACTGTAATGGTGTTGCTTGTGCATATGGTTCTCCTCACTGTTCCAGTTCTAATTGAAATATTTATTACTTGTCTTTCTGGTTTTAGATGTTAACTTAAAATAGACAGATGTTTTTTGGGTTTTTTTTTTACGTTGCACTATTCATACTCGAGCAAAATCAAAGCGCTTTACAAAACAAGTTAATGTTGGAAGGAAAATGAATTGACAACACACAATAAAAAGTAACTGAAATAAGGAAGGGCACAAGGGTATACAAGGATAAATGAATGAAGGAAGGACAGTGACAGGTACATAGGGAATAAATGAAGGAATGAAAGTAGGACACAGGGAAGATAACATTTTTTCTGCTGCTAAAAGGCTTTTTTCATACTTTCCCAATCCTGGAACATAACATCAAATTCAATGGTTTTCCAAACTACATAGCAACTTTGTTCCAATTAGCAATCTTTGGCATTCTGCTTCCCTGCGGTATAAACACGACATGACACGTTTTGCCCCTTGCCACTTGGTTGGTCATTAATCCGTATTTATCTTCCCATCACACACACACTAAGCAGGGGGTAGAGGAGATAAAAATAAAGGTGAATTACAACAAAGTGTAATTTGCAGATCACCAGGTTTCATGAGCATCACTTAAACACTTTGAACATTCCACCTGCTGATTGGGAGAGATGCCAGGAAAAGGTTATTTCTATCCTGACGTTAAAAATGTAAATATACAGACTTTGCTCCACTGTACTGGGATTAACTTGGACTTTGTGCTTTGTTGAGATGAGACTAACATTCAACCTTTTATCAATAAACAATCCAGGTGGGTTTAGGGCCAAAAAAGGATGAGAGAAGAGAATTAGAAAAGAAAAAAGAGAAAAGAAGGAATTAAAGGATATGAAAGTGGAGTAATTTTGTAATACACCATAATGTAAACAAGGATGACCATATGTTTTAAATAAAGTCAGCATTACAATGGAGCCTTGAGGAAACCCACATGTAATATATGTTTCAACAGATTTATAATTTCCAAAATGGCACAAAGTTATCGGGGCACTTGGTAGTCATTCATCCGGCAACCTGCCTTGTTTTTAGTTAAAAATGTTTAATGTTTACAGGAAATTTTAAAATATCACTTGATAATTATGTGTTATTGGAATATTGGAAGATTAATATTTGAACACCAGCTATAAAGTCTTAAAAAATGCTAACATAAAAAAACTTACAGAAATAAGCAATGCTAAGACTGGTGGGGGCACAAATAAAGCCTGTTGGCCCGCCAGGCTTATAGTTCAATGCAATCTGCCAAATGAAATTTTAATAAATTTACCGAAGTGCAATAGATCTTAATTCACCTTTTCTGTCTCTTAATATGTTATCAACTGAGCCAACTGCAGCACTGACATAAAGTACAATCAAGGAATACATTTTAGTGTGTTAACTGTCGAAACATTTCACAATGCTCCTCGTAAAGGAAAGACAAGTTTGACCCAAATTTTGTTATATTTTGATGAGGATTTGCCGCAAGCCATCTTGCAGTACACACAGTAAATCAAGAAATATTGTTACATCATGTGATGTTATAGTTTTAAAGATGTGGCTTAAAAGACATTTAAAGACAGAATTCTGAAGGTTAAGACATGTGGGGTAAAAAACTAGTTGATAACTAATACTCTTCAGAGTGACCTGAAGATTTTAGACCCCATCTCATAATGTATGCAACCTACTGAACCCAATAAAGCAAAGACTTTGAAAAGAACCACTTTTGAGGGAGTAGGCTTTGAGGGGTTAGATTAAATTCAGCTTTAACTTTCAAAGATAAGCCACATTCTTTCTTGGGTGATGTTCTTTTAAGTCTTTAAAGTTTTCTATATTGCATACTTTTGATTAAGGGTGATAACATTTTAAAAAATCTCTATGCATTTTAAAATAAAATGCATCAGAAAGTGAAGGACAGTTTGACAGTTTCACAGCAACCCGAGTCCAACAGCACAAAATAATAGTGAGAAAGTAAAAGAGGAACAGTTTAAACTGGCCAGCATAAGCCCTGACCTAAATCACAGAAAACCTTTGGAGAGTGCTGCCAAAAGCACAAAAGACTCCTACAAACTTTAAAGAGCTTAAGCACAAAGAAGTGAAGCAGTGGCAGAAGCTGCCATCTGACAAGGGACAGCAAGAAGCTTCTTAATGGCTGTAAATAAAAGACAATAAACATAGAGCTTCTTGCTGCTGAAAAACTTTAAATTATGATATTTTATGAATACCATTTACCATTTCACTACTATTTTTCTTCGCACCTGTTTTATGACTAAAACAGTACATTAAGTTTTCGTTTTTAATGATGTGAAACTTTCAAGGTTTCACATCATTGTAAAACTGTTACTTTCACGATCTCTTTCACAAAGTAAAGCAGACATGCATTTTAAAATTCTCAGTATTTTTTACCACTTCTAAATACGTAATGTTGTACTATGTTGAGCTTTATCATACTTTAGAGTTGACATTTTTCTTTCTGATAATTTTTTCTGATCCATATTTACATTGATCATCATTAATTCATCAGAAGGAATTTTGTCATGACAGAAACAATTATTCTTTACTCGTGGCTGTAAAATCATATTAATTTAAAAATGACCTTAAAAAGTCCTACATTTTGTTTATAGTAGATAAAAAAAGTTTGATCTTAATTCATAAGTAGTGCCATTTCAAAAAAAGAAAATATGTATTTCATCTTTTTAGATCTCTAATTGCTTTCCTTGGGAATGGACTATTTCTTTAAAGCCTTGGGCATTACAGTGAAATGACAGGACGTAACAGGTGGTCCATCTACAAATGGTAGAAACCTGAGTTGGTACAAAAGAAGAAACACCACTCGTATTCTTTGGTGTGTCTCAGTTTCTTCCTCTGTGTTCCATTTCCAAGTCAAAGCCTGTCATGATTCTCTGAAATGCTACAAGGCTCAGTGGACCTATTACTTTCGCAGCTATGCCAAGTATTTCTGTTTGAAACAAATGTTTGTATGTATCACATTCATTAATGCTGCAGGAGCAACCATAGTCAACCATGCGAATGTCAGCCCTGTTATATGCAGGTTTAGATTTTTTTCTTTTTCATATTCATGACAGATGAAAGGCTGGAACAATACTGCCACCATTTGCTTCTAAATACTTCAGAGAAGCCTTTAAGAATATTTTTGTGTTTTTTGAAATGCTAATCCTTGTAGAGGGGAGGGAGATGGGAAGAAAAGAAGAATCCTGGGCTCTGCACTTTAAGGAATATGGCAAACATCTGAACAAAGTATTGGGGAAACAACCACTTGTATCACTGACTGGCTTCTTTTATTGAATATTTATTTGTCCTCTACCTGCTTTTTGAAAGGAATGTCATATTAATATGAATAAAAATTTTATTGCTCACTCAAAAGAGGAAATATGTTTTCTACATTTTGAAGACATAGTGTCTTTGTTCTCAACTTTTGTTGGATTACAAGATCAAGCACCTAACAAAGAAATTGACGAGTTTTTTGCAGGAAAATCATTTGTGGTTTGAATTCCATAACAAACACTACCTATATTTCTAAGCTTAATCTTCCAAACCTAAAAAAAAAATACAGTTACTAATAAGTTTGAAAAGTATTCATATATTCAGTTTATGACAACTTAAAAAAAAAAATTTATTTAAGTGCACCATACAGCCCAGCAGCACCATGGCTCTTGTTTTGGTGGCCTCAGCTCCATGTCGTCTCAAGTGAATAAATAAGATATGGAAATAATCAAGACATTTTGGAAATTTCAAAAGAATATTCCCATTTTCCTGAAATGTAACTTTGTAAAGCCATTATGTGTAGTTTGTGTCTTCTAAAAGTTGTAGGCTGTCAATAAAAAAACAGGGAGGATTTCTAAAAGATTAGCTAGGCTAATCAACCCTTAGGATATACATTTCAAATTCAAATTCTTAACATTCATACCTAAGATTCATTCTTAGAATTTATTAGAAAATCCTTTACTGAAAGAAATCACATTATCCTTACCATTAAACAATTTGTAAGGCCAGATAATTTTATCATTATTGGTTTTGTTAGTTTTATATGTTTTAGTTTACATAAAAATAAAATGTTATAGCTAATAGATAATAGCCTTGAGAAATTACAGCATAACGTTTCACTGCAGGAGCAAGTTTGTGAACATGTTAAAACATGTTCCACTAAAGTTTTTTATTTAGAAACTAATAAAAACTTAATAAGCTGGCCTCAACTATGGTATCGACGATTTAGTTATAAGCACAGTGTACCAAATGCTATGGATCAACTGTTGATGAGAGCAGGGGAC
This sequence comes from Poeciliopsis prolifica, assembly GCF_027474105.1. Taxonomy (NCBI): domain Eukaryota; kingdom Metazoa; phylum Chordata; class Actinopteri; order Cyprinodontiformes; family Poeciliidae; genus Poeciliopsis; species Poeciliopsis prolifica. The sequence continues at coordinate 988,102 of NW_026562389.1, forward strand.
TTAGAATACATTCTAATGTGCAATGTAATACTGTTTCTTTGGAGAATGGATATTTTAATGTGCAAAAGAGCTTTCAATCCCTATAGATTATTATGCATGAGAGGATACTCTATGGTTGTCATAACTCAGCTTTATCTACAGCCAACAGTCAGCCAGCACTACTGAAGGGAAGTTCACAGCTTATAATTGATCATCCTTCCGTCACCCATCACATTCTCTCCTCTGAGGATCAGAGGATTTGAAGTTAGGAAGACAAGAAATGATAAGAGATGCTTACAGCTTCTCTTGCTTCCTGTCATTTGCTTAAGTTTGGAGGATAATTAAATTTTTCTAAATTATTCTAAATTTCTTCATCAAATTTAACTGTCCTTCAATCAATTATCATCTTTGTTGTTATTGTGCAAACTTTCTTAACATTTCTTTTTCGTAAGTAATTCAGCTTCCATTAGACGTTTTAAGTGAAAACAAGCATCATAAACTCATAAATGTAGATGTTATCTGGTCGGTTATCTTTCCACAAACTTATGTACTCTAAAAGCCTCTGAAATTAGATGGATTTAGATGGATGGATTTTTATGGTATGCATATAATTTAGACATAAGAAAATTCTATGGCACTAAAAATTTTGCAATAATGCAAACACAGAGCATTAGATTGTAGTATTCTAAGAATCTTAATGGTTTGTTCAGATGAAGCAAAATAACAACCAAATCCATTAAGAGATGTAGACATTATGTCCTTAGCCCTGTTGCAGCCATGCTAGGTTTTATTTTTTCTGATAGTTTACCAAGATGCATGAGCAATGTGTCTCAATAGTTGCTTCTCCACTTCCATTGTCTTTCACTGTTCTCAGTTCTCCATTAAAATTTTGCTTTCGTCATTGTATGGCTTTATAAATATCTGATTTCCTCTCCAAGAAAAATAAAACATTTTAGAATGTGTGTTCTGGCAAAAACCAGGTGGCAAACTGTGTGGGTGGCAGAGGTATAAGCAGAATCAGTCTTTTTCTCGATGGAGTAGAAAAATAAGGGTTTAGTGTCTCTCAGACAAAAAGGCAGAGGGATTGGCTGAAAGGATACAGAGCATTGGAAAAAGTAGAAGAATCATGAAATGGTGCCGAGATGAAGTGAGAATTTTGCTTTTGACTCAACTTCACACTGAAGACTAGAATTTAATGGCTTCTGGGTGTTGAATGAGGGAGATTGAGGTCATATTTGGATGTTTCTGGGAATGCTTGCAGCCTTAAACTTCCAGTTGATGTAAAAAAATAGCTCATGTTTTACTTTATATTTGAGCTGCAGTGTATCATGAATGTCATAGCTTACCAAGAGTTTCAGTATTTAGATAATATCCCAAAAGATTTTTGTGTAGAGTGACATCTTATTTGGTTTCTGTCCAACTTGAAATCAAAATAGTGCTATTGAAACAGAATAAATACACTCTTATTTTTTCAAAGCAAGAGGAATAAAGGTATTTTCTGAAATATTGATTTCCAGTAAATGACTGAGTGGGTTTGTGAGGGATTTACCCCTCCCTAAAAGGTGATGTCTTTGTGCTTCTATATTCCGATTTATTTATTAACTGTATTTTGTTTGGAGGAAGCAACTTGCTTTGTTTGGTGTTTTTGTTTTAATCATTTTTCTTCTCTTTGAGGTCACCTGGTCAGGTGTTGCCATGGAAGCGCGCCCATGAGCAGTGCTGACAAGGACCTGGTGTTTTCAATCAACCTCAGAATCTATTGTTTGAGAGAGAGGGGAGATGTTTTTGGATTTAATTTGGGGCCCAGATTGTTTTTGTTTTAGTTTGAAGATTGTTAGTTGAAATGTAAATTTCTTTCTAGGAATATAGTGTAGTACAAATGTTGTTTTTCACTTGTAAGTGTTGACTCCACCCCTTAATTAGTCAAGGAAGAGCCAATGCTTTAAAAGGCAGGTGTGTTAGATCAGAAGTGGCTCTCCCTCTTGTGTGTGAACCTGTCATGATGTAACTGGATGGAAATGTTTTGGGAAAAAAAGATAAAACGAATAAGAGCTCTATAACTTCTGGACTTTGTTTGATTTTTTTTCGATTGCAACCCTACATTTTGGTGTCAGGAGTGGGATGCGACGCTGAGGTCCAGAAAAGAGCTAATCATGGGTCCAAAGCAGCAGACGAAAAGCCTCAAAGTGGCAGAAGCCGCTCCGGTGGAGGAGGCAGAGCAGGAGGGAGCTACAGGTCAGTCAACTTTGCACTCCAGTGATGAAACATCTGTGGACATGAACAACATTGCTGCCATGCTGGAAAGATGTCTCCAGTTCCAGAGTGACTTTGTTGATAGATGGGACAAAGAGGGAATGTAAGCAAGAAAGAGATGGCACCAGATTCAGGATGAAATGACCAATTTGAGAGAAGAGCTGGAGAAGCAGCAGAAAACTGAAACTGAAGCTGAGGCTCAATCAGGCCCCTCTTCAGAAGCAGATGTGGAGCCAACTCCCCGGCATCAATCTAGAGGTGAGCCAGTACAAAAAGCATGGACTCAATCTGATATTCCAAAGTTTGAGGAGGGAGATGACATTGAACAATACCTAACAACCTTTGAAAGGTTGGCAACGGCGTACCAGTGGCCTGAGAGGGACTGGGCAATAAGATTGGTACCTCATCTCACCGGCAGGGCCCGAGCAGCATATGTGGCCATGGCTGTAGAGGATTCCTGTGATTATGACGAAGTAAAAGCAGCCATCTTGACTAAATATGAGATTAATGAAGAAGTGTATCGACAAAGATTTAGAGAGCCTGAGGTCCGTGTGAATGAAACCCCTCGAGAGTTTTACAATCGTTTGAAAGACCTTTACCTGAAGTGGATGCAGCCTCAGAAGAGAAGAAAAGATGAGATAGGGGAGATCCTCATTCTGGAACAGTTCTACAGTTCTCTGTCACCAGAGCTGAAAGTGTGGGTTAAAGAGAGGAACCCTGCATCGGCACAAGAAGCGGCAGAACTTGTTGAAAACTTCCTAGCTGCAAGGCGGGGACCAAAAACCTTCCGATATAACCTTCAGCATAAGACCAGCTCAATGCAGGGTAAGTCTGTGGGGTTCGGTTTGGGTGGTGGTCCAAGTCAGATGACAGCTGTAGCGAAACAAAGGGGGAAAACATTCTCATCTAAGCCCAAATCAGAAACAAAACCTATTGTCTGCTATTTTTGTGGTCAAGAGGGTCATATAAACCTGACTGCCCGTTGATAAAAGCTAAATCAGCATATTTTTGCACTGTTCCGAGGCCAGGGTTTGTAGAAGACCAATTTCAGGGTAAGAAACAAGTCATGGAGGTTAGAATAATGGAAAGCCAGCCATTGCTCTTTTAGATACAGGAAGTGTACAGACCTTAGTCCACCCGTCTATTCTGAAAAATCAATGCTATCTAGGGGGGCCTGGCCTTGATATTTCCTGTGTGCATGGAGATCACAAAACTTACCCCACTGCTGTAGTTTTTCTAGAAGTGGCAAACCAAACTTATCTTTTAAGTGTTGGTGTAGTGGAAGGTCTTGCTTACAAAGTCATTTTGGGTCAGGATATTCCAGTTTTACCAGAACTGATTCAGGCCTGTAAGCCGGTGTATGTGGTAACCAGATCACAAACACAAACTAAACTAGCTGGGGAGGAGGAATCTGCAGCTACACCGGAGGGTGTTGAAACAGGCCAGCAAATCAACTCTGAAACTACTGATGAGCTGAACCCTATGAAAGAACTGCCCTTCTTTAATTTTGATATTCCTTCTGAGAGTGTGGTTAAAGGGGGAAAAGCAAACAACAAAGAGGCTTCATAAAATGGCAGGCACGGTTAGGCAAACCTCATTGGGGTTGCCAGATCTTGACGGGGACATTTTGGGTTCACAAGTTGACTTCAAGACATTACAACAGTCTGATGAATCACTGAAGGGTCTTTTTGATCAAGCAATTCCTTTCACCGATGATAAACACCCTGAGGGGGGAGATTATATCCTTAGAGATGGGTTGCTCTACTTTCAAAGGGGAAGACAGGTTCTGACAAGCTGGTGGTTCCACAAAGTCTAAGGGAACAAGTGTTAAATTTGGGTCATAGTGTTCCTTGGGCAGGACATCTGGGTTTTAAAAAGACCTATGACAGGATTTATGCCAGGTTTTATTGGCCAGGTCTTTATTATCAAGTAAAAGAGTTCTGCCAATCGTGTCCAGTGTGTCAGCTGTCGGGAGGCAAGAATGTCTCAAAATATCCATTGCAGCCTTTAACCCATTATGGATGTTCCTTTCAGCAGGATAGGTATGGACATTGTGGGGCCACTTGAACGGACCCAAGCAGGAAATCTGTTTATTCTGGTTGTATGTGATTATAGCACTCGGTATCCAGAGGCTTTTCCTCTGAGGGACATAACTGCTAAACAGATAGCCTATGCTTTACTCCAGTTGTTTTCTAGGGTGGGTATTCCATCAGAAGTACTTACTGATCAAGGTACTAACTTTTTGTCAAACAATCTTAAGCAGGTCTATAGGTTGTTGGGCATAAAGGGTATTCGGACCACCCCCTACCACCCACAGACTGATGGGTTGGTGGAGCGATACAACAGGACATTAAAGAGCATGTTGAAGAAGTTTGTCTCTGTCAATGGCAAAGACTGGGATAAGTGGTTACCCTATCTACTGTTTGCTTATCGTGAAGTTCCGCAGGCGTCCACTGGCTTTTCGCCATTTGAACTTCTTTATGGCAGACAGCTGAGGGTCCTCTGGATGTGCTTCAAGAGTCCTGGGTTGGCGAGAAGGGGCAGTCAACCAATGTCATCAGCTACATTCTAAAGATGAGACAGAAGATGGAGGAGACAACCAAGCTCGTCAGAAGGCGCCTGGAGAAGGCGCAACGGCACCAACAGACCTGGTATGATAAAACGGCCAGATGCAGATCCTTCAAACCAGGTCAGAAGGTTCTTTTATTACTTCCAACATCTGAGAATAAACTGTTGGCAAAATGGCAGGGGCCATTCACTGTTCTAAAGAAGCTAAGTGCTACCACCTATGAGATTGAGATGCCTGAGAGAAGGAACACAAAGCAAACTTTTCATATCAATCTGCTTAAGGAGTGGAAATCCCGGGCTCCACCCCTTGCCCAGCATTGCTTTGTGCGTGCTGTGGAAGAGGAAGATGATTATGAGGGTGAGTTGCCATCTGTAAAAGACTCTGTTAACTCACTTGACCTGTCTCTCTCACTCCTCAGCCAGCAACAGGAGTTAGAGGCCATTATTCCATCAGATCTCTTCAAAGAACAACCAGGTTCAACAGATTTGGTGAAACATGATATTCGTCTGAAGTCCAGTGTCCCCATCCGGCAACGAATGTATTGCATCCCAGAGAAGATGTCTCCGGTGTTGAAGGAGGAAATTGAGGTCATGTTGAAGCTTGGCGTGATTGAACCATCCACCAGTGAATGGAGCAACCCGGTGGTTTTGGTAATCAAGAAGGATGGAAGCATCCGTTTTTGCATTGACTTTAGAAAGGTAAATGCTCAATCAGACTTTGATGCATACCCATTACCAAGGTTGGATGACCTTATTGAATGTGTTGGCCAGGCTAAATATATAAGTACTTTAGATCTTTGCAAGGGATACTGGCAGGTTCCCCTAACAGATGCTGCTAAGCCTCTCACTGCCTTCAGGACCCCACAAGGATTATGGCAGTTTACCAAGATGCCTTTTGGACTTCATGGCGCACCCGCCACTTTTCAAAGACTGATGAATAAGGTATTGTCTGGTCTGGAGTCATTTACTGCAGCTTACCTTGACGATATTGTCATTTACAGCAACTCGTGGCAAGAACATCTGATTCATCTGAGGCGAGTGCTACAAACCATCAAGCAAGCTGGCTTGACTATTCATCCCAAGAAATGTTCATTGGCAAAGAAGGAGCTTCAATATTTAGGCCACATCTTGGGTGGAGGAGTCATAAAGCCAGTGAAAGACAAGGTGGAGGCAATTAAAGCAGCAGAAAGACCAACAACTAAGAGACAAGTCAGGTCCTTTTTGGGCCTGGTAGGTTGGTATCGGCGTTTTATCAGAAACTTTTCTGCTAGGGCAGCTCCTCTTTCTGACCTTACTGCAACATCAAAAGCAAAAATTGTGTGGGGAGAAGCGCAGGAGAGGGCTTTCCAGGATTTGAAGCAGGCACTGTGTCAAGAACCTGTACTTCAGAGCCCAAACTTCACCTTACCCTTCACTGTACAGACTGATGCATCTGCCAGGGGGATTGGTGGGGTTCTTTTGCAGGGGGAAGTGGAGAAGAAACCAGTCGCCTACATCAGTAGGAAGCTGTTTCCACGAGAGACCAGATATTCGGCGGTGGAACTGGAGTGTCTGGCTATTAAATGGACTATTGACTCTCTGAGATATTATCTGCTGGGGAGAGAGTTCACCCTGGAGACTGACCATCGGGCACTGAAATGGTTGGAAGCCATGAAAGACACAAACAGTCGCATAACACGATGGTTCCTGTCTCTTCAACCTTACCGATTTAAGATGGGCTACATTCCAGGAAAAGAGAACACAGTTGCAGACTTTTTGTCTCGCTGGAATCACAGCGAGCCTCCTGAAGAGGAGGGAAGTGTGAGGGATTTACCCCTCCCTAAAAAGGTGATGTCTTTGTGCTTCTATATTCCGATTTATTTATTAACTGTATTTTGTTTGGAGGAAGCAACTTGCTTTGTTTGGTGTTTTTGTTTTAATCATTTTTCTTCTCTTTGAGGTCACCTGGTCAGGTGTTGCCATGGAAGCGCGCCCATGAGCAGTGCTGACAAGGACCTGGTGTTTTCAATCAACCTCAGAATCTATTGTTTGAGAGAGAGGGGAGATGTTTTTGGATTTAATTTGGGGCCCAGATTGTTTTTGTTTTAGTTTGAAGATTGTTAGTTGAAATGTAAATTTCTTTCTAGGAATATAGTGTAGTACAAATGTTGTTTTCACTTGTAAGTGTTGACTCCACCCCTTAATTAGTCAAGGAAGAGCCAATGCTTTAAAAGGCAGGTGTGTTAGATCAGAAGGGTCTCTCCCTCTTGTGTGTGAACCTGTCATGATGTAACTGGATGGAAATGTTTTTGGGAAAAAAAAGATAAAACGAATAAGAGCTCTATAACTTCTGGACTTTGTTTGATTTTTTTTCAATTGCAACCCTACAGGGTTATTGGAATTTAGGAAAAATAACTGAGTCAATAGGAATTTAAAAGCTGTCCAGACTTGTTTTTTTTTTAAACCTTACTCCAATTGAAATTATTTAAGAACAGGAGTCAGCTAATTTTGAGACCTTACCCCTTAATTTATTTATGTAATAAAAAAATCGAAGTTGCTATATCTGCTTGAAAATTCTGTGCACCTTTACAGTGCAGCGAAATAGCATTCTGCATTTCATCAGTTTTACTACAACTCACTCTTCAATAATGTTCAGGATACTGCAGTCTCTTCTTCCAGTGAAATATATTTGATCCCAAACACAAGTTCTACAGGATGACCTCAGCATAGCCAGCGGCCACAATGTTCTGATCTTCCATCATCTAAAATATGGACAGCTAGACTTGAGCAAGTGTAATTTTTTATACCTAGAGCCCTAGATGTGCTGTAATACAGTTTTGTAAACTATCCACATAAAACATTGTGGTGGTTAAAAATTTGTCATAGAAAATGTGGCTGCCAACAGGGGTGCAGTTAATATTCCCAGCATTAGCTCGAGAGCAGGAATTGTCAAGAATTCAACCATAGTCATCTGCACCATACTTATGGAGTATATTAGACCATTTGTTCTCTTTCAAAAAAGAAAAAAAAAACTCCTGATTTAACTGTCTGTCTTCTTTTCCTCCATTATAGTTATGAGATATGGTAAATGAATAAATGAGAATGAGATCCAAGACTCAATCAACTGAAAATTTCTTGGAAATTTCCTTGTCTGCATTTATTCCTGAAACTTGATCTCACATGAGCATAAGATGATTGAAGCCTAAGACAATAGATGGATACCTTCATTTAAAATAAATTAGGAATAATAAACAAAACTATTGTCTTTTATGATTTTTGTTTGATCTTATTTGATCGACTTTCAAGATCAAATAGAACAAGGTAAAGCTATTTAAGACTCATTTGAGGATGAGCTAAATGCTGACTGAGCACAAATAGTTTTGCTTTATCATGACACAAGTGTGGTTGTGTCCTGTACACACAAGCATCTGCTATTCAGTACGTATCTGTGTCACATTCCTTTCACATTGGCTGTTAAAGGACTAACAACTTTGAGGAGACTGAAAGTCACACTAGGTGGTGACTGTTTAGATTGTCCACAGGGGTATGATGACAGAGGTAAATAGAAAATGACAGTGGAAGATACATGCTCAGAGGACAAAATTATAGTTTCCTGATAAGTTTTTGTTTATGCGGACTGATCTTTAGTATTCTGATGCACTGCTGCGTCTATATTTATTTGAGTTTAGATCCTTTGACTGAAGCCGTCTGGATCATTTTTGCCAACCGATTTTTCTTTGTATGCCCTTGACTGCCTGCAGTGAATCTTAATTTTGTTTTGGCTCACAATTCTGCTGTGCTTAGCAGGGTTAAGCATTTCTCTCAACTCTAAATAATTTTTTTTTTCTTTTTTTGATGGCTTTGTTACTAAATCCTTTTCAGAACTTTGATGAAGACGACTCTTGGAGTTTCGCCACGTATTAACCCAACGAGACAACAAATAAATTCCTTGCTGAAGATTTCAATTCCTTAAGGCAGAATCACTCCTTTATTACTTTTTTCAAACATTTAAAAAAAAAAATCTATGTCACGTATGATTTTTTCACCTCTACTGTTGTGAAAGAAAAAATAAACAAGATTTGACAGAAAAATGAGTGTAAAAGCACCAAATAAAGGGAAACTGCTGCATGTAAGTAATCTGTAGTAGTTGATGTTTAAAGGAAAATATTTTTGCATAAAGGGGAAAAGCTATGGGAGAGCCTAATTATTACATGTCACATCAGTCCGTATTCCGATATTGCCTGCAACAAAATTGTATCATCATCATTGATCATACTACAATGACTCTCAAGCCTTAATGAACGTTAATAGCTTTCAATTAAAATCCACCAAGATTAGTCAATGAGGTGTGATACCTTTAATATTATAGCTTGAAATATAAAGGCTGTGTGATAAATTATTTATGTACATACGCGCTCTGTTATCCAAAGTACTACCCATCCTGTCAACTGTGCTGCCATGTGAAAATGAAAAGATATCAAAGATGTTTTGCATGATCGGACGGTTTCAAAACAACCCCATAAAAATCACTTGCACACAGATTTACACGAATCAGCAAGCTCACACAGGATGCCCAAACAGACACAGAGATACAGAATCACTGAACATATATACAAAGAAAGCAAAGGCTGCCTGGGTTGGTGGCAGTGTTACCTCCACCAGGGACGATAAATGTCAGTTCTCATCTTGTCATCATATGACCCCCTTTCACAGAGGATGGATGGAAATCCATGAATGGAGAGCAGCTGGGAGACATGGTGTCCTAGGGCTAAAATTAGCAATGAGTACTCCCTCAAGGCTTTGCAAGGACATACCGAGGACATGCAAACATGTGTGGTCATAACAATTGCATGAGCTTACACATATGAACACACACAACTGTGTGTTCTTTTCCGCCTTTGCAGCGTGTAAATTTCCAGCTTCATTATACAATTTTATTGGACAACTCTTTAATGTGGAGTTGTTGGAAGATGTTTATTCACTCCCCATTAACTTTTTTCTGAACTTTCATCTTGTCTCTACTTCTTACAAGTATTTTTTCTCTGTTTACACCCTTACAGGAGATCTCTGACTATGACTTACAGGAGTTAGTCATGAAGTCAATTGGCCGGCTGACTTTAGTTCGCCAGATGTTCCCGATGCCCCAGAATACAACTCAGCGCTGTGTGAAACACAACCACAGGATTAACACGTCCCTATGTGACCCTAAAAGCCCTAAGGCTCAGCAGCTTGAGGTGAGTCCGTTTGGGCATTTGTCCAGAGTAATGATGATCAAAAAATTCAAGTATGCTAAGGAAGCATAAAATTATGAATAAGCAACTTTTTCAAGTTAGTGCATGGTGATTAGTGTTCCATGACTATTTTTTTTATGTTTTATTTTTTGTAATTAAATATGTTGACAAAACTTATTTGAATGTTTAAGGTGCAAAGCATCTGTGTTCAATAGATGTAACATTATGGCCACCTAATGTGTTAATAACCCTTTTTTGTTTTAAAAAAATAAAGTCCCGACCTGTCGAGGCATGGACTCCATAATACTACTGAGGGTGTGCTGTAGTATAATGGCAACAAATGTTAACAATCGATTCTTCCTGTAGGTTGTGAGTGTAAGTCTCTATGGATAAGTCTGATTTGTTTCCAGCGCCTCCCAAAGCTTAATTGGATTGAGAGTAAGGGAGTTTGGAGGCCAAGCCAACAACATAAGAATGTTGTTCTCTTCAGACCAATCTGAACCATTTTTGCTTTATGACAGAGAACTTTGTCCTGTGGAAAGAGACCACAGCTATCAGACCATAGAGTTCCCATCAGTAGAATATGAGGTCTGTAGCAATGGTTGAGTAGATTGTATGTGTAAAAGTAACAACATAATTGGCAGGACTCGATGTTTCCCAGCAGAGCACCACACTTTTCTATGATACCGCAAGGAATGGCAGAGTGTGTAGCAGATGAACTCTCAGTGAGAGAGAGAAGTCCAGCAATACATTTTGTTTGCCACCAATCACATAATTGGATTGAGTAATGATGGCTGTTGCATCTGTAAGACCAAGTCCTCTAGTTCACGCTTCACGGACAGCAGCAGATATGAAGAGACCTTCAAGATGTTAGCAACAAAACTAGTGTTGGCTGAAAAAAGGCCAGAAATGTAACATTTGCTCAAAGAGTTTGGATTTGTTTGTTTTTTTTTTTAGATTGGAAATGGTCACTTTACAAAGTAGCAATTGTCTTAAACATCATGCCAATTATTTATGATTTCTCCAAACTCTTTCCTTTGTTTACAGTGTGGTGGTTAGCATTTATTATGCTAACCATCTATAAATAATTCAACTGACATCAGACAATCAAACTATTCTTTCTACATCCTGCCTTGCTTTTAGTGGAATTAAAATATGTGCTAGCCAATGCCAAGGCAGGGAAAAAAAAGATACTTAAAAAAAAAGTTAACAAAACCAGAGAAACTATAATTCTCTGGTTTTCTTTTCTTTTGAATTCTCCAGTCATTTATTAATTTCTACCACAACACTACCATTACGCATGGTTGCATGTCTATGTAGAGCAATAAAGAAAAATCTCCTTTCCATCACCAAAAACCCCTTACTCTGTAATAATGGTGCTGACCAAATAGCAATTGGAGTGGCTTCTTTTTTGACATTTTGCCCCTTTGCATTTTAATTATCTGGACAGATGATAAGAAAGAAAGTGTTGAACCGTTCCCTCTATCTGTGGAACTTTATCTCTGGTAATAGAGAAATCTGCAACTCATTGAAGATTACATATAATTTCTTTTTTAAAGTCTAAAACCAACCTGTACCACTAATAGCAATTTATCACTGATGTAATTATAAAAACATCAGTGTTTTCCCACTACCTAAGGTTTTTCTGAATACCATATTACTGGACCATTCATTCTGTGTTAAGTTTTATTGCAAATGAGTTTACATTGTGTGTTCTGAGCAAAGTGGTCCAAGAACTCTCAGCAGAACAACTTAGTGACAGATGGAAAGGCATGCCAGACATAAAGCATGAAAATGTGCCCAAGTGAATTGTGTGTGTAGCAAGTGATTGCCTGGACTATGGAGATTATTTTGAGCTTAGAAAAAGCTATTCTCCATTCTTTTCTTTTTTTTTTTTAATATAAAACAGCATTTCAAGAGGCAAAAAATTGAAACAAAGCTAATCAGATCTGATGCAAAATATATGAAACATGAGATGTACCACTGACACTGTGGATGAAAGCTGCTTTTGTACTAGCTGGCTTAAACCAGAGAAGGTTTAAGCCTGACCCAAAGCAGGAATAAGTACAGCACTAAATTGACTATAGGATAACTTCCTAACTTAAACTTAAAACAATAACCTCTCATAACACTGACGGGTAACATAAAGATGATTTATATCCAGTTTCATTGAGCTTTAAAAAATGGGAATAAGTTGCCAGCACTCCTTGTATTTTATTATGGTATATTCACTTTATTCTGGATTCAAAGGCTTTGGAATGAATAATAATTTGGTGATTTGACATTGATACTACTTGTAACTATGAGGCAAAACTTTCATCAGTTGGGAAAAGTTAGTCCATTCCTTTTCTTTTGATCTGATCTGAAATAAATGCATTTACCTATGTCCAAATAATTGGTGTTTTTTAGTTTTTTTTTGTTTGTTTTTTTAATAAATCCCCTTAAGGCTGCCAGTATATAGGAATGGGTTCATCAGCCATTGAGCTGCCATAAGATTGAATGGAAAAAAGGGAAAAGAGTCTTAGTTATGTGTGGGGACAAACTTGTAAAATTCAGTTAATGTTCTCTTGATTGATGTTGTGACACAAGACTCTGGAGGAACGCGTTTGATGAAAGATGGAAATATACCGATGACAGAAAAGCGGTCATAATATTTATGTGGATAGCTCCCTTTCAGTCTGATCCCATTTTATGCTTTCATCGACCATAATCATGACACAGATGTATGTCCCCATATATGGTTAGGTACATATTTCTTTTTTATGTGAATTTTAAACGAATTAAGGTAATGTATGCCGACAAGGTTAATAAAGAGCTCTTGCTGTAAATGATGTGTGCAAATTAAACTTGCGTATCCAAACATGAAACAAGATCTTCTCAAGGTTAATTAATAATGAAACCCTTTCAACATATCTATTATTTTAATGGGAAAATGCTGTAAAGTTCAGTCTGCTGCTGAGGACTGAGCAAATCCTGTGTATTCCTGAATATTTACACATTTTTTACATCAAACTGAACTGTTTGCAAGTATCCCTAGCATATGCATAGTTAGAGGTTTACCTTTAAAAAGGAAATAAGGGATGGCAAAGACAAAAATGGGGCAAATTAAACAGGAAGTGGGCTGAAGTAACAGATCAGCTTCAGTCGAAGAGGGCCCCAATTTCACACTGCAATGAAGCACATCAACTCAAACTGGCCGCACACACGGAAACACACACACACACACTCACAGTATGTCTTAAATATGTCTAATATCATGTGAACTAAGGGGCGTGGTGATTTGTATTAGAAAAAACTGCAGTCATCCGTTCAAAGATGTGGCGTCCTTTTATTATCGCTCAACTTACAATTCTTGATGCAACGAAACTAAATGATCAGCAAACATCACACTTAGAACTCCTCTTTGATAATGCAGTTGCTAAACTGTTGAACATGAAGTGTGCAAAAAACCCCACAAACAAACAGAAAAATAACGTTCTGCTAAACTCTAGAAAATTCCAACACTTAAAGGCTCTCTTAGGTTGTTGTTGACCATGATGCACAGGCAGAGCAGCCAATCACAGTCCAGACAAGCCTACAAGGCCCGGTCCAGTGAACTTGTGGTATTTTCCACATCATGAAAGTAACTTGCACTTATTTCAAGAAGTCAAACTCATATATTGATTCATTAAATATATAGTGCAGGATCTTCTAATTTTGATGATTATGACTTGCATAAAAAACACAAAATTTCATATTCCAGAAATTTACAATATTGTCAAAAAATCTAATATTGAAAACTCATTGTGTCAAATCCTAATCAGCCAACTAACTCAAAACACCTTCAAAGGTTTCCTGAGCCTCTGATTGATCTCAGTCTGGGTCAATAGGCTACACAATCAGGGAGAAGACTGTTGATTTGTCAAATGTCCAGATGGGTCACGAACACCCGCCCCAAGGAGGGTAAGATTTTGTGAACAAAATGTGCATCTACAGCATTTTTTTCCATAAGTGTGTACAAATGGCTCAAAAACATTCTAAGTTTAAAAAAGTTGTGAAAAGTTCCAACATGATTGGGCAACACTTCGTAATGTGAGCCAACAGCGAGAATGACGACGATCTAGAATGCATCTATTAGCCTGGGAATAAATTAAACCATGTCCCTGTATTTTTTTTTGGGAGAAATCTTATTGCTCTTGTATTCCTCAGTAAAAGGATACTGTGGTGCCCAAGAGCCTCATTTGCTGAGTTGTCTTTGTTGTTTTGAATGTTTCTGTCATACATACTGCCAGTAATGGTCTGTCTTGGCAGATAAATGGTGAAGGGAGCTGTCATAACGTTTTGCATAGATGACCCATGTTACAACTCTGGGACATAGCAGCATACATCCTGATTAGCTAGTCTGTTTTAATGGTAAGAATGGTAATAAAAGTGCAATTTTCAGGTTTGACCCTTTTTGTGTAATTCCACTGCATCTCATTAGAGTACCTTTTATTCCTTGTGAGTACAAAGCAAGCTTTCATTCAGTAAATCTATATATTTTGAGTCAAAGACATGTCTTTAGCTAAGCAAAAGGGATAGCAAAGTGGTCATTTTTATATGGTCATATCCTTTGAAGTTGTAAATACAAAGCTGTGCCTTTGTGTGTGTCCCAAACAAAGTAAGTATACTACCTGCTTTTGATGTATAAAATGGTCCCTTCTGAAATTATAGCTTTTATTTCTTTGATGCCATCATGTTCTTTTCTGAATTTTCAAAAAGAGTAACATCTGCGTTTGTTTGCATGTGTGAACAGATTCATCTTGTTTCATCAGTCTATTTGATGTCTTTCTCATTAACATGAGGACAAGAGGCTCAACAGATCAGTCACTCACAAATCGATTAAAGACTGAATGGACTGTCCTTGTTCCTTCTTGTTCTCTTTTCTACTTGTCTGAGTCAGTGGCCTATTGTCAGTTAATGCAATTTTCTTTGTATGTTTTTCTCTGCCTGCGTGATTAACGTATAAGTAGCTTTTAAAAGTGGAAAATGGGGAACCAAAGAAAGCCACAGAAAAATTTAAGATAACTTTGTGAAGACCAAAAACAGAGAAATGGTAGTCATATCTAAAAATGTATTTATTTATTTTTTTTATTCAAGGGATTTCTAAATTTCCAAAATGCCTTAATCCAGTTCACTAAAAAAATTTAATGATCATCAAAACATGGCATGTGTACATATTGAGGAGTTCAGCTGTAAACTTTGCACCACTGAATGGCTACGTAGGGAGATTCAGAAACTTCTCAATTATGAATGAAGCGAAACTTTGGGTATGTGTTTGATGAGGGAATAACAATATATGGTTATACAAAGTTCAAAACACTGATTTTGCCTAATGTCATCTTATAAATTATATAAGATGATGGGATGTTTAATTTTGGCTCTTCATTATGTCCAAACTCTTCTAATTCACATCTCACACTAATCACTTTAAATGTGTGCTCATTTATTTCTTTGCAGATCACCAATCGTTACATCTATGATACTGTTTTGCTGCTGGCCAATACCTTCCACAGAAAGTTGGAGGACAGAAAGTGGCACAGCATGGCCAGCCTCAGCTGCATCAGGAAGAACTCCAAGCCTTGGCAAGGAGGCAAGAGCATGCTGGAGACAGTGAAAAAGGTAGGGTTAACTGGTAATAGAAAAAAGAATTACCAATATTGTGGCTACAATAGAAATGGGCATGTTTTATGGTTAGCTCTTGAGTGTGCATGAATTCAGATGTGTGTTTTATACACTGCTCAAAAAAATAAAGGGAAAACTCAAATAACACATCCTAGATCTAAATGAATGAAATAAATATGAAAATAATTTCCACCTGTTGTCTATTCCATTTGCACAACAGCAGGTGATGATTGTCAATCAGTGTTGCTTTCTAAGTGGACAGTTTGATTTCACAGAAGATTGATTTACTTGGAGTTATATTGTGTTGTTTGAGTGATCCCTTTATTTTTTTGAGCAGTATATATATCAGGAAGACTCCCCCTCCTTGAGTCTTAAAAATACAGTTCTTAAATCATGGACCTAATAAATGTATGATTAAATAATTATTTCAATGAACATCACTTTGTCATTATTTTCTAGCTCATCACTCAAACTCTCACTCAGAGTGAATAGTTGATTTTAGAACTTTTTTAAACACTAGAATATTAATCACAGAAGTAAAACAAGAACTTTTGTGTGATTGTGAGATATTTAGGTTATTAGCATTTTATGTCTGAACATAGAAGAAAGTATCAAACTAATTCTAAATTGCAAAATACTTACAACCTCATAATTTTTATTTCTTCTTGTACACTGAGATGGAATATGGTGACCCAAAATGAGCTTGAGGAGATTTTCTGTCCGCCTGAAAAAAGAAAAATTAAGAAATCACAAACAAGATTTGCTCTAATTTTAAGTGTCTCCAATATTTCAGTGGTGGAAAAAAACAAATGTTTCAAACTTAAAATTGTGGAGTATGTACTATAAAACTGTTAAAACTACATTAAATCTTCATGGACTATGGTTCCTTACGACAACATTACATGTAGTACATGTAATGACCGCTACTGCTAAATATTTATTCAAGACTGAATGCAGCTCTTGGAATCAAAACTGCATCTAATGAAGAATAAAACAAGTTACATTTCATACAGTCTGGGTTTTGCTCATTATTTGAACTAGAATTTGAAGTATGTCACAGTACACCTCCATAATCTTTTCTCAATTATATATAAAAAAAGGTATGATTTGACACTTCTTTTATTTGACACAGATCGTTTATTTTGTATTTTAACCTTAAAGTAGTTATTGGCAATTCTTTCACCACAGCTAAATTCAATTGGATAGATGCTCTCTGTTTTGATATTAATATAAAAATGACTCGAGGGATAGTACTTTGACTGAATGATGCAGCCAAGTGAAATGCTAATTCGGAATTAGTGTCAGAAAATAATAAATGTGTTGCAATGGTTTTCATATCCATCTCTGTGTTTCACCTTGAGATCAGGCTGGGTTTGGCAAGACTTTCATCAGCAATTTCTGGCTATTTAACCAAGCCTGATGACTGTCTCAACAGAGATGTGTTAAAAAGCCCAAAGTGGTAATAGAATTTAGTTCAGCAGTCTGGCATCGGTTCCATTTTGCTGTGTATCAGCAGTGTTTTTTACTCACTGTGCATGCCTGGGTGTTTAATCAGTGTTTTGGTATGGGATGGCAGTATGATAATGATAAATACTAATTTGCACTTGCTGATGAGGGGCTCTATTGATGTTGCTTTTTGGTTTCTATTGACAAATTCAGAGTGGGGAACAGATTGAGGCAGGTGAAATTGCTCCTCTTAGCCTAAATTATGTGTTACATTTGTGTTGTTGGCAGACTGTCATTGCTTTAGATATTGCTGCCTTTCAGTGTCAGTAACTCCAGCTTTTTAGATGTGGGATTCCTGTCAACATTTCCTCAGCATTGTGGAACCGCAGGAGGTGCTGTGATAAAACATAACGTTTTCAAATAGCTTCAATGATTGTTATTGAAAATACCCCAAACAACTTTACAGGATGAAAAACATGTCAAGTCCTTTTTTTCCCTTTGTGGATTTATCAATATAAATTACAGTAAGAACAATATATAATTTGCATAAAATTTTAAAATTGTTCTAACATACTGTAACACTTCAACATTTTGATGTATTCTATCAATTACATAAATATCTATTGTATCAATATCATAATATTGATGTATTATCAAAAATCTGGTCATTAGACGGACTATGGAGAACTAAACTGCGAACCGATGTATTATATTTATAATACATCTATATGTCTGAATTTTGTCAATATATTGCTTGAAAATGTATATAAACTTTAAAAAACATTGTATGTTTACCTGATAACAAGACAAATTAGCTGTCTTGAATTCTAACAGTTGTGAGCAAACCTAACCTAGCTGCATGGAAATTTAACACCAGAAATCGAAACCTTATGACAAGAAAATATAGTTAAAGAACTGGAGTTCAAAAACAAAGAAATCAGAAATTGGATTTTCTTTTTTATAAAAATATTGACCAAAAGTCTGGGGCTAAATAAAACTAATCACACGTGGCCTAGAGCAGGACTCCTCAGATCCAAACTTTGAGGGCCATTGACCTGCAGGTTTCAGATGCATCTCTGCTTTAACACACTTGAGTCGAATAAACAAGTCATTTAGCAGGACTTGACTGCACAGTGAGGAGGTAATTCAACCATTTGATTCTCTTTGTTGGAACAAGGACACTTCTAAAACCCGCAGGTTTGAGGACTAGATTTGAGGATCCCTGGCCTGGAATATCAGAATATGAACAGAACAATATGTTCTGACAGAAATGCTCTCTGCTGATTTTGCATGAAAGATTAAATTGAGCAATCTTGTTCAGAAAAATCTGACAAATAGGAGAGCACACAAGAACAATATTAGAAAGAGAACATGGGGGATGCACAAAAGCTTTGACATCAGTATTGTTCCCTTATTAAAACAGAAGATGGCATCTTTGAGTTTTTTTAGAGTTTGAGTTTTTTTTGAGTTTTTTTAGATGCACAAATCACCTTTTAATGATGTCAGATTATGTCTGTTTGAAGTCCACCCAGACATTACATATAGACATTATTCTTTCCTGAACTATAAATCTGAAAAATGACTTGATGCTTTTCTGTGTCCTGAAGCCCGCCTCTGATTTTGTCGGTGTCATAGGTAGTTGTGAAATCTTTTTTAAGAACCAGAGTCCTTTAACACTGCGAAGTCTTTTATTTTTAGTGTTTGAGAAAAAGCCAATGTCCAGATGTATTTGTGTGCAACTGCTGTTAATCTGATTATTCAATATCCTGCAAGATAGACAGGAGACAATGAGTGCCAAATGAATAGTCACACCTCTGCACCCTGTGCAATGTTGTTTTTCATCTGTGTTTGAGAGCCCTAAACCTCTTCACTTATCCAAACATATTAAAGAGTAAATAATCCACTTCATCCATTGTAATGCCTGCCTTCACACCTGAACTGGAAAGGCTTAGCCCCAATGAATAGCAAATGAAGGGGGTTGGCCCAATGCCCATCAATCACTCTACAAAATGAAGATAATACCGCTCTGTTTTTTTTAGCCTGTAAAACAACAAACAAAAAAGCAGAACATTTCTTGAATTAACCGAACTTATTAAAAGCTGAAATTATTTGTTTAAAACATGTACACAAACGTTGCCTGAAAAACTGGGTCAGCTTATCTCTCAGCGCATTAGTATTCATTTGAATTAGTTGTTGTAGTGAATATAAACAAAAATGGTTAAATCTCACAGTGAAATTGCCCAACACATAATATATAGATGTAAAATGGTTAATATTATGAAATAATCCAACATCGATGAGAGAACATTTTCTGTTATGCTTGCAGTTTGGAGTGAGTGGTCTTACCAGTTTCTTGGAGTTCACTGACAATGGCACTAATCCCAACATCTTCTTTGAAATCCTGGGAACAAATTATGGAGAGGACAGGGGCCGAGGAGTCAGCAGGGTAAGTAGTTAAAACAGATTATGTCAAAGTCACATACACAGTGATTTATTGTCTCACTTCTTTCTTTCTTTCTCACGTTATTTGTCTACAATTGTAAGTGCTATGAATAAATGCATCCAAGACAGAATACAATTCATCAAGTTGTAAAGAAATTATTTGATTACTTTCCTTATTTCACTGTCTCCCTTGATCCTAATTGTTTTGGGTTTTTGTTAGGTCAAGTACAATGACTTCAGCTGCAGCAGCTCTCATTCTGTTAAGAGCAATGGTAATTAGATGCCATTTTAAGTGACATTTTGTAATGGTAATGGTTGCATAATGACTGCATAATGAATTTTAACAAGCCTCATGAAAGACTTTCTTTCTCCTTACAACAACATAAATTGTCATAACAGAGTATTCATTGATTTTGTCTTTGTGTGTTTTAATTATTTTGTCTATGCTGGTCTGCAGAATTTATAAGAGATAATAAATGTATAATTAGTGCTCAGCATTGTTAACGGAAAGGATAGCTTTTTAAATTATAATTTTTACCCCAATAATAACATGTAAAGTATTATACAATTCCAGGTGACAACATATTGTAATTGTAGTTGTTTGCAGTTAAACTTATTGATTTTATCCACCTTCCTACTTAGAAACATCTATTAAAGCACATTCATAGATGTCCTTTCATAGGACATTTTTGACTGCCACACCATTTGCTTGGTTTGCGTAAGCTCATCACAAATGCCAAAGTTGACAAACGTTGGACAAAAACATTCATTTCTCTGATGTTCACATGCAGGTGGATGCCTACACCAATTTATTTCTGTCTGAAATGCAACAAAAAAAGTTGCAAAGTTGGCAAAAGTAGGCTAACGTTTGTGAAATGTAACCCTGTCTGGCTATTGTCACGGTAGAAAAGTTTGGTTTTACACATAAACATGGACTGATTGTCTATCAATCTGCATACCCCTAAAAATAACCCCTTGCAAAGTCACAAGGGGAAACACTGTTTCTGTTATTCTGTTTTGGAAATTAGTAAGTAAGGATTTTTTTGAGATTTTCCTCTTATAAAAACTCTAAATTCTCTATGTGAGGGTGTAATATAATTACACCTTCACCTAAGTTGAATTCTTTGATTAAAAAAGCAAACAATTATGCTGCTGACTGCAGGCAAATAATTCTCATATATGGGAAAAAAGACATTTGCTTATGCTTGGTACAAACATTTACATACCACAGACATGCAGTGTACAAAGAGAGGCAATCAAAAATTAACATGTTTTCTCTACCAGAAGAGTCATTTTAGATATCGCAGGACTGTGATTATGGATAATGTTGGAAGACACCAACATAACAGAGCATGTCATCACAGACAAAAAAAATCTCTGAAACATAGTATGATTACATTAAATTAAAATTCCCTAATCAGAGAGCATAATTACTTCTGAGGGAATTAAAGCAATCTTTGCACAGCTTTGTGCTGCCGTGTCCAAAATGCTCTTTTGTCCATCAGTGGGATTCAGTTCTACTCTTGTGACGCTGATGTTTTCATTTAGTGTACCTTTTAAGTATTGTAGGATTTAGATTTTTCAGTCTTGATGTTTTTCAAAGTACTTTTTGTGAATTTCTTTCTTTCTAATAAAATATGTTAACTGTATAGGGTTAGAGAAAAGAAGTAAATAAGTTCTGTACTGTAGCTTTAATAAACAACCCTGACAAGTCAGTGACTTATATTCGTTATGTTTATTTTTTGTGCACTTTAGTTTCTCTAAACATAGATTAATATTTAACATAGTTTTTTCTTTTTCGTGCTGTAGGCTGCCTCATCTTTCCGTGTCTATCTGGTTGCCTTAATTATTATTATTTTTTTTTTTTTGCATGTGTGCTTCTTGAATAAAAACATGCTAAACTGTTGAAAAGGGTCTGGCTGACACTATTAAGGATATGCATGAAGTCTTAATAATGTCATTAACACCATATTCTTCTGAGGATAGTGGTTAACCTGAGCCTTTTTTCTGTTTCTCAGTATTGTTTTGTCTTCTCTTTCAGGCCTTTTTTATTCCTGCTGAGAGTCTCATTAATGACTAGCATGCAGACAAGCTTTTATTTTCTCCTATCTCACCTTAATTAAGATACTGAGTAACTCAAACCCTTCCCTTTTATCTTTTCTGGATTTTTTATTTTTTTTTGTAACTCAGTCTTTTCACTTTCTTGCTATTGGGAGAATTGTCCTTTCTTTCAGTGTCCAGTCCTTTAAGTGACATTTATTCTCAACCATACTTCAGGAACGCTGTCTAGTATAATGATAATGCCAAAAAACCTAAGATAAGACATAAATAATATTCCTGCATGGAGTTTCATGCTTTCTGGTTCATTAGCTTCAGTGGCTATATAAAGGAGATGATATGGCTCTCTGTATACACCTGGAATCATAGCAGAGCATTACAGATCTTGCAGAGTGGTGATAAGCTTGTAAGGTGTAATTGCATTGTCTACTTTCTGTAACATCTTAAAAGGACTTTCAAGAAAAGAAAAAAAAACAGCATCATGTACTTCATAGCTTGTGCAATAAAAGGACTGAGAATACATGAAGAGATAAACAAAACGCATTAGTTAAGCGGGGAAAGCTCAACCATAGAGAGCAGAGGAGCATGGAATAGAGCCAGAAAGGATATAGATGGCAGTCTGTTCAATAGAAAGAGGTGGAAGCTATGGGCCAAAACGAGTCGCAGTCTGTATTCTCTTAGGGTGTTTTCACACTTGATAGTCAGGTAGACTTGTTTCGATTGGTTTCAAGGATTGCAACATTTGTTAAACTTTCAGCTGGTGTGGTTCACTTTCACACATCACAGTGTCAAATGAACCAAACCCTAAAAAAACCTGTTCCCCTATCTCTCCCGTGGTGATGCTGCACCAAGAACCACTGAAGGAAAGACACTAAACCTCTGAAGAAGACACAGACACAATTTTCTTTTTCACAAAATGTAAACAAAAATATAGTGGTGTATTTTTTTACAATTACAGGACTTTTCTGTTGTCATTGATGAAAGACCACAAACTATTTGTATCGTTATGATACAAATGTTTTTTGTCTTTGTTGTATATAACCAGAATGCCCTGCGCTATAGTTTGTTTTCTGCTTTTGGAGTGGTCTTTGGTCTGCTTGGCATTCACATGTGACACATTAGAAATGTGCCAGAGTTCACTTCAACCAAACCACTATTTAGTTTTTAGGCAATTTTTTTTAAAAATCTGGATTAGAGTTCAGTTGTTTATTCACACCTCCTCAAATAAACCAGGATATTACATTCCAAGTAAAATGCATTTACTTTTTGTGTACCAAATATATATTTGGCCAATTGAACACCAACTGTCCTTGCTGCCAATGGTTTACCTTACGACCACAAACTTAATTGATTTTTTTCTGTGTGTGATTTTATGTGATAAGCCAATACACACATTACTGCATAATTTTCTAATTAGAACAGGAACATTTTCCGCAATGTCACACACATTCTCTAATTACGAGATATAGAGATGCAGCTGTAAAACCCAGCTCATAAGAGCATAATGCTTTTCTTAATGAAGTCAAATTACACAAGGAAAAACATTTCTGAACCAAATGAAATATTGTAAAGTATAATGTATAACAAGCCAGTGTGATTTACAAGATATGGAACAACTTTAGTCTCGTAAGAAAAAAGTATTTGGAGGTGTTTAAAAGATTACATTCGAGGCAGAAAAATTAAACAGATTTATTAGTTTGGTAGTTTACAATAATTAAATATTATGGTGATTTAAGGTAAATCTATAAAATAACATAACCAAAGTAAAAAAAAAAAGATAACAGAGAGAAAATATCTTGGAGAAAATATATTATTTCTCTTTTATCTGTCATATTAGGTAGATTAGTATGAAAATTTATTCACTAAATCTTTCCTTCTTCAGGCAACTTTGGGGGATTGAAAAAAGTAGTGTTGGGATAAAAGTGGAAGAAAGAAGTGAAAGCAGTAAAGGACAGGGATAAAGAACATGATTGATTTAAATAAACAGCATTTGTATAAATTTGTCCTGTTTCATAATCTTCCCTTCTCTACTTCTCACCATGCTGTATATTTAGCTTTTGCTGAATTTTAAAAATTAAAATAAGATTGGGATATTTTTAAAATGTGCTTTTAGAGTTAATTGAAAATGTGATGTCAAACATACTCTCTTTTAAACCTAAATAAGGTAGTGACAATAGTAAGAATCTGTTCTGTGGGTCACTGGATTGAATACCCGTTGTGTCAGTCGTGTCCTTATGCATGGCAGCCTTGCTTCTATCAGTGGTCTATCTTTTAGACCACAGAGTAGTCTGCTATATAGTATCGGCCATTTTAAACTTTAAACAGTTACTGGAGATCTTCGTCATTCTTTTTTTTAACTTTGGCAGCTATTTTTTTTGTTGTTTTTTTGTTTTTCTACAAGTTTTACTGTAAAAAAGAGGTTTCTTGGGGGAAGGGGTTTGTTTTTTTGTAACTAAATTTTGCCAAGTCATAAAAATAACATCAATGGATTGTCTTTTTCTTCACTTTTTAATTTAAACAATAGGAGAAGCACAGAGGTGCTGCTTGCGCTGCACTTTGAAATGTGCTTCCAGGGAATTTTAAATTAATGCAAAGAGTAAGACATTTTGTTTAATCAGGAGTTAGCCGAGCCTGGGATATCAGCAGCTAAGCTCGATGAAACGGCTTTCTATCTGATCAGTCTTGTTCTCACACAAGACACTGACTTTGAATGTTGTCAAAAAATCTATACAAAAGCCAGGTCATGCTGTGAAGCACGATTGAATAAATGAATTGTGTTTTTTTCTTTTGTAGCAGAACAATTTTCTCATGTTACAACTTAAACCAAAGAATGACACACATATTGATGTTCTCATTTAAGCCTTTGACAGATGACAGTGAAGGATTTTTCCCAAAATTTAAAGACAATTTTTAAGATGTATTTTTTTATTCTTTTTTTTAATATAAATGAACCCTACGGTAAACACTGGACACAAAATGAAATAAAATGTGAACTGTCGTGAACTCATAAATACTTGAAGCACTCTTGACTTATACTTTATTAATATTGAAGACATCAATTTATATTCAGATTGACCAAAGAAGATTTGACATTGGATGCTAATTGAAGGAGGACAAAACGCCTCCGGTGGACTTGAATTGACTCAAGTATGAAAGCATAGGTGAACATATTTTTCAAATGTGGGGAAAAATGTTTAAAAAACAGCATCAAAAAGAATCAGAAACATAAGGGGTAATGAGAGTAGTGAAAAGCCAATACACACATTACATGTTTTTTTCATAGCAAATCCATGGGGAAATTCATGTCATTTTGGTGGAAAAACAAAAACATCCGTTGTGTAAACATTTTAGTTAACACCCGACAGTCACCCGGCAGCCAGTTGCTTTATGTTTGTTCAGAAAAGTCAGGAGAAGCTTTATTCCCCAGGTGCTCCACAGTCAGTGCTGTCTAATGACAACTCAAGTCTACTTATTTGGCATAATGGAGTCCAAGCCCTCTATTTTTAAAATACAGTGTCTACAGGTAGACATCTGTACATACAACTAAAATCAGATATTGATATAAATAGTTTAAGAAAACATTTTTTCTATCTGATATTAAATCAGACCAAACCTTTCCTGTTTTTGTAACCAAATGTCATAGTGATCCCTATGGTGTCGGTCATCAGCTTTGCTATCCACTCAGGCTCTGTGGATGATGGTAACCAAACCAGGCTCTAACTTTAAAGGCAGAGCCTTCTTTGCATTTAGCAAGCACTTGTTTTATTTTTACTTCTTTTCTAGAGATTAGTTTTTACTTTGACATAAAAAAATTTTTTGTAAATTTTGATGTGATGATTTGTAAAAGAAATAAAAGAGGATGGGGATCTTTTTTTTTTAGGTATTGTGATAATTTAAGTGTGTGTAAATTTCTCAATTTAAAGAGAGTAAAAATATTTCCTGAAGGAATTTTTCCCTAATTGTTAGCAAACAGAACTGATTTTGATAAGCATCCCATTAAACGTGTAAGCGTAGATTATTTGGTCCTTAAATATCGATTAAAATGTTCTGATGCAGTTAGCACAGTCAGTCTGACACACTTTATCCCGATGTGTACACTTTATAAAAGCAGAAAGTGTTCTTCATAGAAGTGACTGGATTTAATATCCCACAAAATTCACTTAATTTACTCACATTGGGTTCCAGCATACATGGGAAAATAGGAAAGAGAGTGTCAGCAGCTTTCCAAACCATTCTTTATGTTTTTACCACAAGCACTTTCTAGCACAATAACAATGCTATTTAAGCATCAACTCTTAGCTGGGCCAAAAGAAAGAACTGCTTTTGTCAGGAGCTGCGAACACAGAATGATGGGGACAAACAACCAGTTAAAATGTTGTGTGCAATATTTAAAACTTGTGAGATGCTTTTCTTTTTAACCCTGGAAATTATAACAAAAAATATATACATTTAACAAACAAAAAACATGCATACACATACTGTATATATTTTGCTTTAGTCAAAAGCAAAATACTGAATGAGCACAAAGAGGAACTGATAAATGTAGAGACAGGGAGAGAAAATGTTGTCACTCTTTGGCCACTCTCCTGCATTTTGGATGTGTCAATTTACTTATGAATGAAACAAGTGATTAATGGATGGTAGGATTATGTATACAAAGAAAGTTAAAAGGGAAAGCTAAATGTCTGTGACCTGGAAGCAATCTCTACTAAGCTGGCAGCAGAGAGCGACTAAGAGATGAGTAGCAAAAGTGGCAGAGAGCTACCTGACACCAAGATTGTGACCTTGTGTAAACAAACCATAGCTGTATCAGCAGGACTCACTGGCCAAGAGATAGAAAAAGGCGCCGGCCTTACCCAGCCAAAACTGTGATGTGCATAATAGATTCACAAGATTGACCATAAAATACCAGACATGGAAGGAAAAGAGCTTTTAATCATATAATGTACAGGTAAGTGCTAAATGCTGTAAGTCAGAGAAAGAGCCATATTTGCATGTTACTGTTATCATAAAGAAAAAGAAAAGAAGTGATGTTTGGTGGTTATTTTAGTTCTTTTGAGAACTGTGACTCTTTTTTGCATAATTCAAACTTCAGACAAATATTCTGAAGTGGCTATTTGAAAGTTTAGACCTACAGAATGCCACTTCATTGCAGGAAAGTACAATAACAAACACTAATGACAACTGTGAAGTGTACAATTCAGAGACTGAGGTCCAGACGAAAGTCAGGGAGTAAAAACAATCTTTAATACATCTGCAGACGGAGAGCAAGAAATTCACTGCATTAGGCACAAATTAGGATCCGCTCTGACGAACTCAGAGTTGCATAGTTACTTTATTCATCTCTCTTTACTACCGAGGTGGAGACTCAGTCTTCTAAGACCAAACAAAAGAAACAAAGGAAAACGTACGGAACCTGTTATGCTCATTCACTGTAATGTTTATGGGATGTGAAAACTAAACACTCTATCTCCATGCAGGGAAGGTCACGGGAAAAACAGCAAGTTCCCAAATAACTGTCTGGGGAAGTTCAGCAACCCTGGGAAACTTACTTCAGTAGACACATCTCATTTCATTAGTTTGTACACCTTTTTCAGCTGCACAGAAAAACACCTTGACTGTGATTCAAAAAACATTACATTTATATGATACATAAAGGAACATCATTTAATACAAATAAATACTTTTAATACTTTGCTGCGCAGGCATATTACTTTTTAAAAATAAAATAACCTTGTGAAATGGCATAGAAACGGACTAATGAATGTGATTTTGGAAAAAAAAAAGGTTCTAAGTAAATGACTAAATATATATTTTTTTAAATATCCTTTGTATTTGCCATGTTTCCACTTCTCTATGCTGAACTTAAGCATAGAATATGCGTTTACTGGAAATATCTTTTTCTTTCTTTCTTTTTTTTTGCATGTCTCTTAATTTTTCTCTGGAGGCTAACAATTACCCTCTTCACTCGTCCACTAAATAATCAGAAAATATTGGCCATAAACTTATTAAAAACACAAGCCAATTATCCCTCTTATAATTACAAAGACTTCATTCACACCCTGATTTTTTTTTTTCCATCACATATGCTTTACTCTTGCCATAATGAGATTTTCCGCAGGTGGTAGTTAACACTCACAGACCAAATATACCAACAGACTCTCAAGTGTTTCTTATGGTGTTAGGTGAGGGCCTTGTTACTGTATAGGAACTAATTCATACATTTATCTTTCATCTTACAATACAGACTCTTTGATTCTCACCTTTGCCTTTTGTGTGTCTGTATCGCATGCTGCAACAAAAGTGCACTGCTGAAGAAATCAAATTTTTAAATTTTATGTTCAGTTCAATTATATTTTAAAATTTAACCAGTATCAATTATATTGTGGTTCAGCATTTGTTTCCATGTCGGTGGATGTGTCTAATTTATTGAATGATTAGGTTTTTGTTCCTCAAATTTTTTTTTTTTTATCTATTATGTTCTTCTTTATTGAGTTATATTGTTGCCCCTTCTGACCGCCCCTTTTCATAGCTGTTCTTACTTGACTTTCTTGGTTGTCTTTCTTGTCTCTCTTTTGCTCTCCCTCACTTTGTCTCTGCCAGCATGGCCTGCAGGCTTTCAGCAGCATTACAGCGTGTAAACCTTGGATTACAGCAGCTAGGTCTACATGCCTCTTTGGATCACACATACACAATTGCGTGAATATGTACTGTACTCACCCACATACCGTCCACACACAAACATGCAAGTTTGTATTTCTACCCATATTAGGAATTTGTATTGACTTCCATTTATTTTAAGACTTGCAGTTTTTCTCAATCCTGACATTTTCTCTAATCCTTAAGTCACTCCTTACCTTGAAGCCTAACCAGTAACCTTTAACAAGGAGATCCACAGAATTAGGCTTTTGTCTCCATAAGGCCTGTCAGTCTTCTGGATTTTAGTAAATATGCCAGAAATGGTCCTAAATAGGATGGTTATACAACCACATAGAAATACTCGTCATTGAAACGGAGCTTTTTTCAGAGGCACCAAACTTTGTCTGTTACAAATCTAGCTGATGCGAAACGTGTCAGTCACTAACCTCTGTAGTACAGCCTAAAGTACATTATCCCAGTGATAGCTTTTTTGTTGCTAGCCCCTTGCAAGCACAGTTGTAAATATTTTGAATAGATTTTGTCTTTGAAGAAATTATAACAGCAAAGAAGATTACAGATTTCAAGGGATAAGCAGGATAAACAACAGTAAGAAGGAGAAAAGTTACGCAAACACTGTATTTGAGAGAGGAGCTGATGCTCTGGTGAATCAAGTGTGATGGAATGAGTAATGGCAGTTCAGTATCAACTTATGAATCAAAACATTGTGATTGTAAATAGACTGGTGTCATACTGTTTGTGTACATAAATCGGAAAGCAAAATGTCAATTGCAATTAAAATGTGGATATTTACTATCATTAGAGATATTTCCTAAGAGATACTGTTGTGGCAAAGGATGGTAAAGTACATTAACATTTTAGTCTATTGATTGGACAAGGTTCTAATAGATATCTTTATTGAACAAACGACAACAAAATATTTTCATCGTTAGATAGACATGGATACAGAGCTTTTTTACTACTTATTTCTGTGTCTCTCTCTATTCACATACTTTTGTGTGTTGAAGATACACGTGTCAATAGATATGTAAATGAAAAGGACGTAAAGAAAAGCAGGATGGACATGAAGAGATATATCTTGCTGTTGTCAATACTAATATAAAATGGGTATATTTCGTCAGGCAGCTGACTTTAGAGTGCTCTTTTTAATAAGACATGTCAAAACATTGCACAGCATCTAAAATATTTTGTGAGCAGAAAAGCTGATGACAAACACAAACATAGATTGGACACAAGAAAGAAAATTCCAGTTGGGAAAAGCACTTTTAAAAAATAATTAGTTACCATTACTAGTTACTATTTCATAAATGTAAATGAGTTGGAGACCATTTTACAATACTTAAAAGTAACCAATTACCAAGGAAAGTAACTATTGCTCTACTTAAAAAAAATCATATTTAAATAAAAAGAATAAATATATATCCTTTCTTAATATGACTTTAAATTGTTCAAATGTATAAGTAAAACTGAATATATTGTGTGAAAATATTAGGGATGCACTGATGCTGATTCCTGCATCGCATATCTGCCCGATACCGTGTGTGTGTACTCATATTTGTGTTCAGAAAAATATTCTGATACTACAGGACACAATACCAGTGGATGGAAGCTCTGTTTCCCCCTAACAGACAGTAGCTTGTTAGTTTGTGCATAAATGTAAGCATCAGTAATGCAACATGAACTGAAAGGGAGCCAAATAAAAAGAACAACATGAAGATATGGTAGTTGAGCCGAACAGACTATTTAAAGGCAAAGTGACTTTAACCAGCCGGGTAGCAGAGGAGGATTTATGTCAGCAGTGTGGATGTATTTCCAGTCTGACTGCAAATTATGTACAGCAAAGTTGTCAAGAGAAAGAGCAAAACCTAACAGTTTCAATACAAGTAATTTGATACAAAAAACAAAAAACACAATGCTGACTTCAAGCAGATTTCCCTTGGGAGCAAAAAACACCAACAACCATCATTGCAGTAAACTCTGACAAAGTGGGAGAAGATGTCCAGAGACAACACTTGCACAGTAAAAATCACAGAGGCTCTTACTCAATACATTGCTGTTGATGGCCAGCCATTATCTGTTGATTTATTGAAATGGCTCCCAATACAAGTTGGGAATTTGACATCCTCTCTCTGTGTTGGAGTCAAAGTATGAGCTGAAGTTGGCTTCTGATTGCAGCTTCCGATTTTGGAAATGGCTAAAGGACAATTCCGCATATTTGTTTGTCTATTCAGAACACATCCACCAAGGTCTAATAGCTCAAGGGCATCAATCCCATCTCATAATTGGGGGGACCATAAACAGGAACACTTTTTAATTGCAATTTTTTTTTTTTGGCAGGGAGTCATAGTGAAATGAAATGTAAGATATGGTTTAAAAAGTTTTTAGACCACATTCAAGCTGCAGGACCAAAACTGACTAGTAAAGTACGTCAAACATGTGTTTTTCTCACTAAACAAACTTTTGAGAAGTAAAACTGACATTCAAATGTTGCTTCAAAGCGAGTTTTGCTCAGTCAGACTGATTTAATCTCCTGCACCTAAACAAAAATTTAAGGTTCTAAATTAAAAAATCTTTAATGAGTAACTACTCTTAATAAAATTCCTCATTATCACTTTATTTATTGAAACGGTTCCCAAAACAAGTTATGGGATATTTAAATTATAACTTGTTCAGTTATGTAATACCTTGACTGATTATGTTCCTAAAAAATAATCTTTATAAAAACAGATGACCAGTTTGTTTAATTTTCTGTGCATTCCTTTGGCTCATGATGTTGCTGAAAAGGTCTCGTCATGGCTGCTACAAGAGATGGCTGCAGTGTTTTTGGCAGGACAAAGTATTGATGGTGTGACATCCTCTTTCAGCTGGAGCATTTTGGATGCAAAATCTATGTATCTCTACAGACTGAGAGATACAGAAAATGCACAATCTGAAGATATCTGGCTATGCTAAGTTGGTTTCCAGTCTTTCATCCGCATAGCATCTTCTCTGGCCTTCTGCGTTAGTGGATCTTTTGCAAACCTGAAAAAGCTGAGCACGGCCCATGAATGGAGACCTTATTTCTGAAATGATTCACTGTTTATTGAGACAGGCCTCATTTTAATCAGTATTTATCTTCCTTAAATTCAAAAGTAAAGTGAAGTAAAGAAGAGAAAGCCGTAGAAGATGTAGAGTCAAGTCGTTAGGAGCTTGTCAACATCATGAAACATCAATGGATCAAACCATGAAACGTTGTGAACTCATAAGGGGTGAATGCTAGATTTTGTTTCCCATAACTGTTTGCAAATGTGTAGCCGGGTAATAGAGCAACTACTTCAACAATTTACATTCTCAACAGGTAGCGCAACCCATCTGAGAGCACTTTGTTGAAAGATATATATTGGTTTTTCTTAGGTAGAAAATGGCAGGCAGGAAAAAGCTACACCAGAGCAAAGACAACATTATGTGACCTGAATTTAATTCTTACTGTATTAGAAAAGAGGACAATACCAATGTATTGTCCTCTTGAGCTTCTATGACTGAAGCTCAATTCCACCCTGCTTTACCTGATTCATGTCTCAAGGTGTTGAAAGTGCTTTTGGATTGATCTGTGCTTGGCATAATCTGATAAATGTTACTTATAGCACATATTTATACAGCTATCTGTGTAAAGTTTGACAACATGCAGTTGACATTTTAATCATATAGACCTACATATGACTAAATTTGTTGGGTTGGCGCTTCTGTCGCTCTGTCCTTGATCATGACACTTTAACCTGCCCTGTCTGCTGATGTTGCTCAGAGGGCCTGGTGGCAGTCCTGACTCTGTCAGACTTCCCTTGGAAAGCTGTGGCTACTATTCAGTAGCCTCACCACCTTCTGTGTGTGTGCATGGGTGAATGACTGAGTGTAGTGTGAATCTCTTTGAGGTTCTCTGCACTTGATGAAATACTAAGCAAAACCAGGTCATTTACCATCATGTTGTAACTGATTTTAAGGGGATAAAATGCAGGCAATTATATACTATACTTGCTTCTGAAAATGAAGGTCAAAATCCAACTAACACTTCGGGTTTTTTTATATGCCCACAGGGTTTTAACCAACAATGTTTTCAAAAGAGGCTAAGTGAGGTTTTTCAAACCATTGGAGCCTACACAAAGAATCCTAGTTTTTTGTTCCTTCAGCTCCAGATAATTTTCTGGACAACCAGCATTTGACATCAGTCAAACTTTCAATTAAATTATTTTCAAGGTTAATGTCAGCAGAAACATATATTCAGCTATGAGTCATCTGAATCAGAGTCAGAATGCTAATCAATGTTATGGCGTCTGATGATAGAGCAAAGAGGAAATTAAATTAAAGAGAAACGAGAATAGATGAAGAGATGTTGCTTTAAGTACCTTATGTTAGGAAACATTTGTTACTTTGTAATGTGTGTTCTTATTCTCTACACTTGTAAAAATAACATCTTGGCTACAAGTGAGTCTGTGAGGTAAATGTCTGGACAATTATAACTACATAGAAGCCATTTGTATAGGGATAGGCTGGATTGCATGGTTAGATTTTTTTATGAGGTATTTTTAAGTTTAAGTTTTGCTGGAATCCTTTTGGACTATATTGAAAGAGAACAAGAAATCTTCCTGATCAATGTCCTCAATTAAGAAGCTTGAA
Organism: Poeciliopsis prolifica; assembly: GCF_027474105.1. Taxonomy (NCBI): domain Eukaryota; kingdom Metazoa; phylum Chordata; class Actinopteri; order Cyprinodontiformes; family Poeciliidae; genus Poeciliopsis; species Poeciliopsis prolifica. Next base: position 1,021,008 of record NW_026562389.1, read on the forward strand.
GTGAAAAACTATTCAACATCAAAAATCTTATCTGAGTCCACTATTGCAGAAAAGAAGACCAAGCAGACTTATGATGAGTTCCTTGAAAGGATCTTGCCATGCCTTCACTCACAAAGCAAAATTATGCATGTCAAGTGATTGAAAATGTACTTTTAGAAATACTGTATGTATGTATATATATATATATATATATATATATATATATATATATATATATATATATATATATATATAAATCAGGAGGGACTGATTGAGATTTCTGAAAAATTGAGAAGCAGATTGTCTTTCATAATCTGCAGTGAGTTATCTGTTGACCCAGATAACTCTCTTGTCTGTAAATGTCAGAATATAATTGTGAAACCATATCTTATTTTTCAGTTTTTCCCCCACAAATTAAAAAGTATGAGAGAAGTGATATAACTTTCCACCACCAGCTTTTTTTTGGCGATTTGAATGCACACTGCTCACACATACATTCCATTTAATTATTCATACACGTATGTCCATGAATTGTGTATGACAAATGGGTATTTTGAGTTTTCTGTTCAACTTTTTGCAAACGGGTCATATGGACTTGCATTCATTTTTGCACATTTTTACAAAACTCTATGAGATGTGCATAATGTACATAGAGGACTGTGAAAGACAGAACAGGACAAAGGCTGTGTGCCTCTGATTGAGTGTGATTATAGGCACACCCAGAAGGAGAAGGAGAAACAAGACCTACAGGCTAATTTGCTGCCCCTCTTGTATCTAATACCGGCACTAAGTAAACATCAAGCAATGATTAATGAAGGAAAGAAAATGTTAGAAAAACGAGACACACTTCATAACTTTCTCAGTAATTTTCATCAAAGAAGAAGTTTACAGATAATCCATCAGATCAAACTCTTGTGCATCTTCTAACCTTTCTGGAGTCTTCAGTTTCCTTAGAGAGGAGTCACTGCAGTGCAGACCAAAGCAAAATTGACAACATGTTAGATGCTTTTCTTATCTTTCTGGGCAGCCTGTTTTATTGAAGTTTTGTCTTCACTCTGCCTCTTTTCTATTACCATTTCATCAGCAAAAATGAATGAGGATTATTAAATGAAACTAAATATATACAAAGTTGAAACTAAAACATAATATGAAACAAATATCTGTGATGTACTTTTCAGGATTTGGTTTATTAGTAACAAAGGTGAGATAATTCCAAATGCCAAACATATCTGGAAGTCAGAAGCTAATTGATTTAAAAGACATTTTTTAGCAAGTCATTACATTAATCACAATTTTGAAACAAGGCAATTATTTACAAAGCATTTCTTTCTTTGTCAATTAAAAAGAACCAAGCAGAAAAAGCAAATTAAAAGATATGCATTTTAATCATAAAATTATTAACCAATTTAAACTTTGGTATTTGAATGTTTGAAGTAGATGTACACAACACACCCAGACTGAGCCATAGTGAAATACTATTCCAGCAATTCAAGCAGGAAGCAACTTGCTTCTCATCTGGGAAATCAGACCACAGCTTGTTCTTAATGATTGGTTTCTATAGACTTCAGTGGAATTGGTGCAGTGTTGTGAATGTTTTCATATGTATGAGAAAGAAGATTTAAAATAGTGGCTTATCAGACATAAATGTGTAGTTTATTAGAGCAGACTTTTCAGCAAATAATCCAATACATATAAAATCAGTCTTTTATGCAATTCCTATCGGTTTATATGACAAATTGGACAAATGTGGATCGCTAAAATGTTTGAATCTTGTTCATGTAAATAGCCACAACACAATAACCTAATGTAGGATTTGTTACAAATCTGTCATATCTCATTTGGAATTGAATAAATACTGTTTATCTTACAGGTCATACTTATAAAGTCAAGTACATTTAATCTGGCTCAATACTATGAACTATTACAATTACATGTGTCTTAATGCTGTAATTCAAAAGTTGTCTTTGCTATGTGCAGATGATGTGGTTTTGTTAGCAACTTCAAGCCAAGCTTTTTGGTACACACTATTGTAGTTCATTACTGAGACTGCACTTGTTATGATGGCAATTGGTTCCTTTCCATGTGTTCCATAAGTTTCTTTACTAGAAAATAACAGTTTAATAACTTTCTCTTGGATGAGGGTGAGTCTTCCTCATACATTTGACTTTGTGTCATGATGACTTGTTAATGATTTACAGTAGGAAACATCTGGAAAGACAGATGAATCTGGGCTATGTTTGCAGTCATGAGGACTTTAAATGTAATTATACAGAATGATAAGCCTCCTGCTCTTTGTACTTAAAGGAGTCACTTGACTTTGATGCCTGTCTTGCTTTGAACACTTTCTGGGGACATCTCATTGGTAGTAGAGCCTGGGGCACACCCAGAACTCACTGGAAAATTGTATTTCCCTTACAGCCTGAGAATGCTTTGGGGTTCCCTTTGAGGGAAAGGGATGTCTGGGTTTTTCTCCTGGTTACCTCTGAGAAACAAACTCATTTGGAAAAAGACAATGGTCAGATGGATGGATTGTTTGCTTATTTTCCATATTTATTGGGATTTTTTATTAGATTTTTGTTTCGTTAGTGCTCATGCAGGTATCTCATAATTTATATGTTTTTCATCTAAATGATGAAAAACATCCTTTTTCCATTGAAATTTTAAACATTTGTTATTAGCTAATTAGTCCAATGAATTTGACTTGAATATTCATCAATTACCTACTGCTTTTGAGCATATATTCACCAAAGTTGTTCATTTGGAATGTGACCTCATTTATTTCACTTTCACATGTGCATTGTTCTTGCATGCTGTAGATGGTAGCAGACGGTTAAATTTATTTTATTATTATTATTATTTTTTCAGCAAGCTAATATTAACAGCCATAGTTATTTTTATTCCAGCTACAGTAACAAGGCAAACTGATTAAATTGTCTTAAATGGGTGAAAATAATCTTTAGATAACTATTATATATTAGCAAAATAACTGTGAAATGACTGCCAATAATACATACATTTTTCTACAAGAGTGGGCAGTGGAGAACCTGCAGTGAAAATAAATGTATATTTATTCCTTCACATACTAATTACTTCTCAATACATAAAGATAGCATTTATATCTATAGTAAGATTACGATATGTATAGTAACTTCACCTTTATTGATGTACAACAAACCATTAGTGAATAAAAAGTTTTATTTTTCAAACTTTTAATTTTAAAACGTTACATACAAACTATCATAAATGCTTTTGAAAGTTTGTGTTATTTTGGCCTGGTTAAAATCTAGCAGTCTGATTCCTTGTATGCCTATCCTCACAGGGTAAAAGCTTCGCCAAACGCTAATGTATTTTATCAGTGTTCTTGTATTGCAAACATTTTACACTGCAAAAGCATCTTGATTCTTGACAAGTCCATTTGATGCTTATTTCTCTGGGGGAGTTTGGGAGTGACATGTTGGCAGTCTCATATCAATGCATTAGCATTCACACAATGCTTTACAGCAGCAATTTAATGTAGAATGTGGGTGTTTCAAGGGAGAGATGCAGGCTCCACATGCATAGATTTTGGGGCAAAAATAGAACTTTAGATGACGATGTGGAAGCTGTGCTACTGATCATGCTGTTTTTTTTCAATGCAGAATTTATTATTATTATTATTATTATTTTATCATTTAAATGTATGTTCATTTGAGCATGGTTCCATAAATAAGTTCCCTGAACTGTCAAACTTTTTTTGCAAATGTGATTTTGTGTAAAAAAGGATTGAGGTAATTTTGGGGAGATTTGTCTGGTAACTTTCTGTTATTTCTCTCCAAAACTTCAGCAAATTTGTTCCCTTTTTTATCTCTCCTATGCGATCACCTTCATTGGCTTTTGCCATAGTTTTGATAAAATCCATTATTTATTTTGTTGGCCTGGAAGTAGTTCAATGGCTAATTGCCTTTTTTTATTTAGAATTTTATTCGAGGTTATATTTTTATCAAATACAGCAGTTTTATTTGTTTATCACAAAACAGCAGTGTTAACTAAAACTGAATCAAAAAGCATTTGATACAGAACTGTATATTTCAATTTTACCAATGAAGTAAGACTAGAATAACTGCAGTTCAGTCTGGGTTCCATGTCAGAGTATATTTGTATAAAGACTGTGAAGTGAGATTTGGCAGCTGGTTGTGCAGTGCCCTCATGCCACTGCAGCCTGGACTCCCTTATTGCTACAAACTGTCCCTCTGTGTTGTCTGATAGAGAGAGACAGTTCAGATGAAGGAGGAGAGAGACTTGGAGATTCTTACTGTTTTTCGATCTACCAGCAGAGTGCTGAGGGAATAAAAAAAGAGAGCACAGACAACAAAAAGGGCATAAACCTGCTCTGCAGCTTGTCTGTGCTTCTGCTTGTAGACTGGTGCTTAACTGCTATGGAGGAACATGACTACTTTGCAAGTCACAGGAGTGTTACAGGACCAATAGGACCTTGGTCCAGTTTTGTTTGCCTAAATGGACCAATGTGAGGTCCATTTAGGCAAACAAATGGACCTCACATTGGTCCATTTGATTGGAAAACAATTTTTGACATTTATTCAAACATTTTATTTTACTTTTTCAACTTCCCATGTACATTGATTAGGTTTCAACTGAATCACTGTCAGTCCTTTATGCACTTTTCCTATTCTATTCTCTCAAAATGTCATCTGGTATCGATTGCATTTTGAATATGCTATGAAACATTTGCGTAACAATCTGACTAAAAGCTGCAGTTTGTTAAAGAATGTCCTTGCCACAGACAAACAAAGCGTGACATGCTTAAAAACGGCAGGAACTCCTTTGTGTTTGTCAATGTACATTATAGGTGTACAGAACAGTGTCGGATGTTTCTCTTTATTGGTGTGAGTGTGGGTAAGATGGGCTGTTGAGGTCTGTAGAGTGAAAGGGTTTGTTGTAACAATAAATCACTCTTTTGTCCCCACATGGCAATGGTCGATGGGTCAATCACTTTTAAATGTGTGTGGTTACATGTCTCTTAAAATTCCCAAGGATTCTGTGTCTGTGCGCTTCTCTGTGCATTCGTGTATGCATCTAGTAAGGATGTTCAAGTTTACAAATTCTGTCTGCCTTTTCAGCTGTCGACTAAAGTGATTTGAATGTGTTTGTGTATGTGCACACATATACTTAACTTTTACAAACGTGTTTTATAGATATTTGTTAAAATTGTCACCATGTTGTCACAATATAATATGAGAGACGTAATCTGTGAAAAGACTGATCTTCTCCACCTCCAAGTGCTACTATTGCAGTCTGATAATTATACATATATATAGATATTTATGTATATATATATAAACTTTTTTTTAGGGAAAAGCTCGTTTTTCGAAATTAGAAATGCTAATTTATGGCCAATCAATATACTCACAATTTTAATGTAAAAAATCTAAACATCTAGGATGCAAGTTAACATAGAAATATTTTACGTTTGTCTTACAATTCATCTAAATGATCAATAGAGTATCTAGGGAAATCTCTTTTTACAATCACAGTGCATAAGGATCAATGTTCAGTAACTTTTTATCCGATCACAACTGAAGACTGTCTTACCTTTAAAGTCAAACATCTATAAAACAAAACAGCTTTGTTTGCTTTTTGCTTGTTAAATGTTAAATTTTTCTCATTTAAATCATACCAACTTTTCAATAAAGGGGTTAGAGCTCAGCAGAGCTCAATAGCTCTTCGCAGTATTAGAGTGTCCAGTTGAAAGTGTATTTTGCAAAGGTTTACTTATTTCCATTTGAGTGTTCTTTGCTTTTTATTTGGGGCTTTGGCCCTAAATAAAAAACACTCTTCCAAGGTAAACTCTACTTTCTGAAACTTAAGACTGCATTTGTTATAAATGATTTATCCATCCACTTCACCTTTGTTTTTCATTAGGAAAACACTTTCCCTGGCACAGTTCTCGACACATCCGCTCACAACCAGTTTGCTTTCATCAAATAAAATGAATAAATGTCTGTGTTTTTGGTGTGCTGAATATCAGCTACTTTATGTCAATACTATTTGATATATTTTATTGTATTGTGTCCTACGTAATTAATTATATACACATTTAAATCACTTACATCAGCAACTAAAGTCTGGTCTCACCCTCCAATCACTATCTTGTTTTTCTAATAAATTACCCAGCTACCCTTCATCTGTTTCTTGCATTCTTGCAGTTATTTTACCGTTTTGCTTCTTAATACCCGTTCAGCCTTCTCGGGTAAACAGGTTTTCCTGATTTGAAAGTTTTAGGAATCAAATACATGTCTGACTGGACTGTCACAACATATGAATGAAAAGTAGCACACATTCTTTTATTTTTACAAAGTGATGAAGGGCCTCAGCAATACTACCAAACTGTTCAGAAGAATTCCAAGAGTTTGGTCTTCATTCAAATTAAATGTATTTTGGCCCAGCAAGATTACTAAAACTCTATTGTATAAAATGTGTTAGAGCTCAGGCTTTTATGCAAGCTCCACATCTCCACCTCGAGGCTGAAACTAAGATGGCATGTGATGTAAAGTTTATGGTACACATTTTCATCAATGTCATATATGTTATAGTTTGAGAGGATGTGTCTTTTTATTTTTCCAGTGATAAACATGTACCAGAAGACCCATGCTATCTTACCTGGTTTTCTTTTGTTTCAAATACCTGGTTTAATTTTTTAGCCTTTAAATAAAAAACATATGGGCTGCTGTTGAAATTAGTAATTAAATATAGCGGCTCTTTACACCAAAGACCCTCCATAGATAACGAGAGTTTGATGTCAAGAGAGCATTGTGTTTCATTGTCGAAACATCAAGGCCTCTGCAAATGAGAATCATTAGTTACAAAAATATTAAAATTACTGAATGTGAAATTAAAAAAAATGACTACAAAGCAAAGTATGTACAACATTTGCCTGAATGAGAGGCTTAGCAAAAATAGATCTAGATTTTCTAATGCAGGCGGGAGTGCAGTGTTTGTTCTTTGGTTTCCTTTTGATTATCCCAGTGTTTCACAAATACTATTTTTGATCAGTGGAAAAGAAATGATGGTAATGATTTCTCATGCCACGAATACCCTAGACACGCTTCACAAAATGCTTTGGTAAAATACATAAACTGTAGACTTTGCACAATCTCCCATTAGGATGCAGATATAATTTCCTTCTTTCAGTGGTCCTCTGGTCAACTGCTGTACTGCCAGTATTTAGGCTTTTTATGAAAAACCTGCTCTTTTTTTGCAGTTCCACATCCACCAACAAATTCCTGTTAGGGGACCAGGTATCCATTCTTTCGTTCTTTTCTTGGGAAAATGCTTCAGAAATTCAATAAAATTTTAAACAAATAGAGCTTCATAAAAGAAACCAGTTCAGACTAAGTATTAACATAAGTATCTGTCCCAAAAGGGAATTGCTAAAAAAAGACTTAAATCTTACAACCAACTGTAACTTTAGCCTTTTGAAAAATGGATTATCTGACATTTCCTTCCCCCAGTTTGTGCTTATGTGTGTGTGTGTGTGTGTGTGTGTGTGTGTGTGTGTGTGTGTGTGTGTGTGTGTGTGTGTGTGTGTGTGTGTGTGTGTGTGTGTGTCTTAAGCAGAACCCAAGCTGTTTAATTCTGTGTGTGCTTCCTAGTGTGTTTATGTAGCTGTGTATTTGTCTTTGGATAGCAGACAGCTAAATCACTTATTTCTTTCCCACTGGTTCTCTGTCCACAGGGAAGCCAGCCTACTTTGATCTTTGAAGCTAAAAATAATATTTTATTGAAAGCATAAGGCAGTACAGAGATTATATAATGTGGTCCTGGGGAAAAGATTGGACGTTTATGATGCAATTTGATAGACATCGAAGTCTGGGTCAGAACCTTGCAGCACCTTTTGGATTCCAGACATTCAAAGGTTTTTACCGATATCCTACGATCAAAAGTACATCCCTGATAGAAATAATCTCACTTTTCAGATAACAATATTTTTAATTATCTAATTAAATTATTGTTTTTGATTTAACATAATTGCTTAGAATTTACTTCATTTGGTGGAATAAATAAGTTTTAGAAAAGAAATGTTTCTTTAGGGAAACATTTCTTTTTAGAAATGTTTTTTTTTTTTTATTCACCAATATTGTTCCTTCCCACATTTTCCTCATGTTTCGGCTCATCTACGAACCTATACATTTAACTATTTCTCCCATGTACTTGACTAATTACTTTGTGATTCTTCTGATTTTTGTTGGGTGTTTTTTTTTTTTTTTTTTTCCGGAAAGAAATTTGGTGTCCTGCATTTGGTGAAGTTGAGATAGGTGCATTTTTGTTCATAACATAAGAAACGTCTGTTCTTTTCCTGTTTAGATTCGACAAACAAAAAGGTATTGGTTTTGTAATAGATCCTTTTGCATATCACATGTTAAAGTACAGAACTTGTTGGTTATAGAGTTACACCAATATAGTAAACAAAACATGTTCTCACTACATGGGTCATTCAGTTAAATAATGAGAAATACAACTTACATAGCTTCCTAAAGTTAGAAAATGATAATAAACTAATGATCTGTCCTAATTACACTTTGCCTTCAGGTTGATTACAGAGAAGAAAATTTAAATAAATTAAATACAAGCCTGGCAAGTTCTTATTAGCTACAGGAAGGAATCATGAATGCATTTTATCTAAAAATATACAGTATACAAATTCGCAAAAGAGATTGACACAAAACTAATAGAACACCTACCAAGAATTTTGCCTGTGGTTTTTATTTGTAGATGGGCCCAAACCCTCATTTGGTTCCCGGATTGTTTACTTCTGCATAACCCTTGGGATGTATTCCCTCACAAACCATGGCAAAAGCACAACTCAACACCTGTGTACACTGAAACTAATGTTATTGCAAATCAGTGCATAAAGGATTGTAAAGCTGTAGGCACTATTTACCAGGCTGAAACCACAAACCTTTAAATATATTTTAAGATCTCTACAGGTTTGAGAATCATCATGCATACTGTTTCATATTTAATAACTAATTACCACCATTAATTGGGATTATTTTTGGTTGAGTTAAGAAATGAACGTCATCAGTGTCATTTGGGTGCAGCACATAAGACAAATTTGTTTAAATTCAGTATTTTAAGGACACAAAATATACCCCTCTGCACATTGAGATATTTAAATAAATCTACTGTACTACATGTTTGACTGTGGAAAACCTGGTTATGTAAATAAAACCTAAAATGCCATCCTGTTTTTGGAATTTCAGATTTATTGTTCCTCTTTTTGGGTATACTTTGCAGCTCGCCACATGGGACCCGGTGCATGGACTGAATGGCACTTTGACTGACAGGAAATTGGAAAACAACATGAGGGGAGTCGTGCTAAGAGTTGTCACTGTTCTGGTAAGTCAATTATCATGTCTCATTTTATTTTGGACTCCCCTACACTCAAAATCTACACATATGGACAAACAGAAGATCAGTTTAACCTGTTAAAAAGTGTGAAAATAGCCTGTTTTAACCCTATTTTTATGTCAAGCATTCCGTTTTTATTTTGCGGTCTGTCTTCAGTTGTAGCTTTCTCTCCATCCACCGACACTGTCTCAGCACATATCCAGCAAGGGATATCTTAAATCCTTATATAGGAAAAAGAAAATGGAACAGGGACATAGAGGATATAGTGAGAAAACAGAGTACTGATACTAATAATTGTCGTTATACTCCATTTCGCTATCTAACAGCAAATTGACGGAGACCATTGAATTCTTGATGATAGTGGGCGTCCTGTTTAGAAACTATTCTGTTTCACCTACAGTTTTTTTGTTGTAAATTCTTCATATCCTGTCATTGAATTCAAAAACAGTGGGGAAAATAGATCCTAGACATCTTTGTTACTCCTTTTTTCCCTTTTGGTTTATTTTGAAGACTTTGATTTTCTTAATCTTTGAAGGGAGAAAAGATATGGACTGTGTTTTTTGAGTATTGTTTCTAAAGTGGGGTGATAGTATAAAGTGACAACAAAACAGTAGACTGTGATCATTTAAATTCTGTGTTGCACTTCTGGTCCAGCCTTCATGTGTTGATGCTCAGGTTGGGTGCGTGGGTGTGTACGTTGGCGTGCGTGTGTGTTTGTGTAATAATATTAAGCTTGTTTTATTGGTTAAGGACTAGGTTTAGGACTAGTGTGTGAATTGAGTTTAGATTTGGTTTAGAGACAGGGTTTGGATATGGAAATTAATGAAAAATTAATGGAAGTCAATGCAAAGTCTGTGTAGAGAGAAAGACATTATGTGTGTGCATGTGTGTGTGACCATGTGACCATGTGAAATATTCTGGGTACTGCTTGGATGTACTGAGCTCTTTTCATCTGTGAATGGTTGGAGGCTGTGCATTCTGATCTTCGGTGTGTACGTGTCAGTGTGTGCGTGTGTCTGTAATAGTTTTCCTATAGGGCTTATGAAGTCTATTTCTTTCGGTTTTGCCCCTGAATGTGTTTTTTTTTTCTCCAACAATACTGTGGGGCACAAGCATTTCTTAGTTGGACCATCAATATTTGTTTATTATGCTGAAACACAGATGAAAACTGTTGGGAGCTTGTATTTATATACACACACATGCACACACCCTCTTACAACAACAGATTCAGTCTATCCATCATCACAGTGTTAAATAGTTATTGAGTTAATCGCTAAGTAGATCATAGACCTATTAGAGCCGTTGACTTTAAATCAGTTCTATTGATTATCTTACCCTATATTAATAAATCAGTATGTAACAGGAAAGGCTGTGTCGCAGTGATACTCTTCAACTATGGTGAAATAAGTCTTGTGGAATGTTTTCTCTGAACTAACCTGAGATTTCACTGAAAGCTCAGGAGACAATGTTGAAGACAACAACCAAAGCTACTTGTGGTGTAACAAGAGCTCATGCTGTGAAATCTCATGGACTTAATTCTAATCAAAGTTAAGTCTGTCTCTCAGAACCCTATTTAGTCACTCTTAGCCTTATTTCCCAGATATTAAAGGAAATAGTTCTTTTAAGTTTTCAGTTAATGAAGACGATGTCAGGCTAGCTGGCCAACAACTTTCTGCGTAAGCACTAAAAAGCCTCTCTCACATTGAATGATTTGTGTGGCACAATTGATCAGGGAAAAAAGACAATGGAGTGATGAAAACAGTTTGTAGCACTGTTAAAATACTGCAAATACTATCAACATAATGTTCAATAATTAATAAAATGGTTGCATTTTTGTAGTTTAGAAAATTAGCTGATTTGAGATGTCAGCAAAAAAACCGAACACAATCTATTTTTTTGTAAGCATCACTTCGATGCATATGTGCTGCTGTTAAAAACGTCTCATTAGTTATTCTTTTTATACAAATTAAATAATCCTTTTCAGCCACTTTAAACTTTTATCTGAAATAGGGTTCTATTTCAGATATTTGAATTTCAATTCAGATATTTCTATTTCAATTCTAGAAGTAGTAAGGGAGCAACTTATTTATTTATTTTTCTTTTCAAAGTTAGATTTGAAACTTTTGTACTTTTGGAAGAATAACCACTACAACACAGTGTACAAACAATATAATTATGTGTTTTTGTTTTATGTACACCTATGAAAAGACAAAGCATTGTATCAGATATTGTTTCATTTATTGGATGTTTTCAACCAGAAAACATCCAATACTTTATGTAATAGAATACTCTTATGTAAACGTGCACAAAAGGAGAGTGTTATGTCCAGTTTCTAAAAGCTTTTTATCTCTTGCTGAGATGCTAAAGATTAAAGACCAAGTCCCAGATATTGAGCAATATAGAACCTTGAAGAGTTTGCATTAGAGTCACAACAGAGGCTTTTGTTTTTGGAATAACATTTTCATCTCTTGGAAAGAATGACAGGGGGAACTTTTATTTTCTCTAACAATATAAAATACAACCTTATGCAGAGACTACCAGGGAGTTTTTTTTTTATTTTTATTTTTTAAATATGCTTTAAAATCAGTTTGACAGACAAAGCCACAGCGTTTGAAATTGTTCACCATTTTGTGAAATCACCATGACTCTGTTTTTGTGGGAAATTGGAGTTCTTCCCCCTGGTCTTATGCTCTAGAAGCACAGAGCCAGCAATGAGACAACATGTGGTGCATCCATTCAAGAGGAGACAGAATGAACCAGTGCCAAAGAAATTAGTGCAGAGGAAAGTGATGAGCGTGGATGGAAATTTGAGATGGATATCAGGAAGAGGAAAGCAAATATGGTAGAAAGAAATTACAGAATACTGTTTAATAAAGTAGGAAATTGTAACATAAAGTGCAAATTAGTGTTACAAATCAGTGTCACCAGCATTGTTATGAAAAACATTAAAAGGTGGATATTATGTAAAATTGACTTTAGCTCTAAATCATGTTATAATATTATTCCCTCATCAAAAACACATGCAGTCTTGCTTTGATCCTTTCATTTATGCTGAATCTTCTGTGATAGGCATGCAAGGGTGCCTGAGCGCTTGCTCTGACAAAGCGCTGTCTATTTACCCAAAGCTCTTCTTTGGAGTTGTAGTCCCCATCTAAGCCTATGCACAACAAATCACTCCTCCCCTGCAACTCCCCCATTCATCTTCACCAGACTAGCAACAGCAACAATTAGCAATCACCTGGTGGAAATGTATGAACTCGTCATACAAAGTACTTCTCAGTAAAACGCTCCTAAGAATGGCTTTAATCAGCATGAGAATCATTGTTATGATGGAAATAGGCCAATTTCAAGGAATCAAATCACTAAATCAAATTTCTAAATTTATTGTACCTGTGATTCTTCTTATTTGGCTGCGCAGTCTTGTTTGCAAACCTCTTCTACGTTGTTTGTAAATCAGGTGTGATGTGAAGTTTTCACCTGTTTTTTTTTTACAATCAAACTTTTAGCAGATCAGGCCCATGCGGTATCCCGTTGGAAGTAAACATCAACAAATGAGTGCGGTGTGGTCATAAAGGGATGGGCACAGTCAACAATAATAGTCTGGCATGCTGTAGTGTGTAAACTATATTAAGGTGGAACTTTCTGTGACAAGCCAAGAACATATTCTTCACACCACCACAGTTTAGACACAGATGTCCCATCTGTGCCTAAACCGTTGGCGCATAAGGAACAATGCCTCATGGTTGTTTTTACATCACTTCTGACAATCACCTAAATGGTGCTGTTGAAATCAACATACACCAGATCAGGCAACATTTTTTGCTATCTGTTACTGTCTAATCTTTCTGAGCCTGTGCAAATTCTTGCTTTAATTCTTTGCTCTCTAGCTGATGGGGTGGCATCCTGTGTTGTCTTTTGCTGCTGTAGCCCATCTGCTTAACAGTTTGATATGTTGTCCACTCAGAGGTGATATTCTGCATCCCTCTGTTCGGTTAATTGAGCAGCTGTTGCCTTTCTATCATCTCGAGCCAGTCTCTTCAGCTTTTTCTGACCTCTTGCAACAACAAGGCATTCTTATTCACATAACTGCCACTCACTGAATATTTTCATTTTGTTTCTGATCATCTTCTGTAAATTAAAGTGATGGCTGTGCATGGGAAGATCTGCAGTTTCTGATCTCAAATGTATGAGTAGAGCCAAGTAGATCAGCAGCTTCTGAAATACGCAGACCATATTCCCAACATTTTGATACCACTCTGTCATTTTGCACCTGCTATTCTCCAAATATGCGATTCTCCAAATAAGGAGAATCCTCCCATATGTGGACACTCTGGGAAAGTGACAGAGTGTCAACTCTGTCATTTTAATCCCTCTTACATACATGGAATACAACTGGAACTGATTGCAGGAAATTGGATAATTCATTATTTGCTAAAAAGCAATCAAATAGGTGTGACCAATAAAGCAAAACTCTTTTTGTGTTTTTTTTTTTACTTTACAGTCACAAACTTCAGTCTATTTTATTAAAACGGTATGTTATAAACAAACACAGAAGTTCATCATTCCGATGGAAAGAGATGATTTTGAACTTTAGTCCTCTAATATATATGTAATCAAACTCAATCTTGACTCTTTTTTTAGCTCAATTGAGCATAATTTCCCTAAAAAAAAAAAAAGAATCATTGCAACTGACTGCAGTCACTCAAAAATGTTTGTTTGCAATGTAACAATATGTGAAATATTAAATTAGTACAAATACCGCATATAGAGTTTGTGTGAAGCTGCATGGCTGTCTTTTTGAAAAGTAGTTTTGTCTGGTAGTTGCAGAGACATTAATTGTTTTCACAATCCTAGACTTGAAAAACTAACAGAAAATACAAAAGGTGCTGCAGGTGCATTCATCCTTTCAGATGTTGGAAAAGTCAATTTTGTTGTCAATAATCCACAGACAGGGGGAAAAGCTGTCAACTATTCTTATTGCACACCTGAATATAAGTCTGTCTTGGCAACCTTCAATGTTACTAAGAAAAAGCAGTGAAAGAACATTTTCAAACAGCGCACTCCTAGAACCTTTGTCTTCAATATGCAGTTTGGTTTTATTTCGCTTTGTTTCATCCAAGGGTTGCCTCTAACTTACTAAGATGTGGATGAAAACAGACTGAACGGTATATGGTTGGATGCAACTTCAAGGTTTTAAACAATAATGCCTTCCTTTTAAACCATTATGACTACTATGAATTTTGGGCTATATTTACTAAATGATTAACAAGATTGTTTTAACTGATTTTATTATTTTTTTCAATTTATGTTTGGATGAATTGATAAAATTCCGAGACCACGACTTAATAAATGCTATAAAAGAAGAGAAAGAGTCAGTTTTATGGTTAATAGGATTCACAGGAGCTACAACTTAAGAGTTAAAAGATAAAGATGAATCAGTTTTTTATATCTCAACCACATTTAAATTTAAAATTGCTTTTCATTCAACCAATAAGTTTGTTTCTGATAGCAAATGAGACTGGAATCACTCAAAGGCCAATTAAATGTTGCCCTTTGAGAATTTGAGGATTATCAAATAATAATTGTACAATCTGTTCTACTGAGATTTTATGTAAAAAAATAAATAAATAAAAAAGGGTTCTCAATGCAAGATGCGTTTCAAAACAAGTATGTTTTTCAAAGATGTAAGTATGATCAGAGCTTCCTAAAACACTTGAAAGCTTAATGGTTGTGATAGGACTTTGCAGCAAGCTGATGGCAGATTAAAACTGATAAATGTTGAACTCATTCATCTACTTATTCAATAATTTAATAGCAAAAAGGCCTTTTGAATTGAAAATGTTGCTTATTTTGACAATATATGGTCTTCATGAAAATATAATTGCAATTAACTTGCTAAAAAATGTAATCGGGTTTCACCAGGAAAAAAAAAACTATTAAACATGATTGATATATTTATTAATAATCAGTCAAGAACCAAACCCTTATTATGTTTTACCAGTTTTTTCTTAAGTTTCCTCTGCTATTTTGATGATTAATCTTTGGCTGCGAGCACAGAGTCCCTGAGACTGGAATGCCTCCTTGCTATCATCCTAATCTTGAACTCCTTCCACCGATTCTCTTCTGAATTGAAAACCCAAAACCCAGTAATTATAGTCAAGATTATTTCTGAGAAGTGGCCTTCACAATGGCAATGTTTAGTTCGTCCGACAGTATGCCATTACAACTCTAATCTTTTTAGTGATTTTTCTTTCAAACTTTTGGATTGTAATGTATGTTGTAGAGATTATTAGAGTAATGCTCAGTTGGAACGACTGTCCATAGCTATACAACTTTGATTTAAAAAAAACTGTTTAGTTTTTAAAAATTTCTAATTACGAAGTGTGAAACAATCACTAATAAACCCTTTTAGTTTGATAATCTGTGGAGATTTCCTGCGGGTATTCATTTTAACTTAATTGCCTAAGAATTATTAAATATGTTAATGGTGCCGACATTCTGTTTTGAAACAAAAAGAAGCGTTCTATGGCACCTTTGTGGTTACTTGGAGGCTACACTTGTGTGTGTTGAGGGGTGTTCCTACTTTGATAGATGGATACCTTTGCCGAGAAAGAGCTTTGGCATGCATGTCCACTCACTCCCTAATAGCTTATTGAACTGCCACAGCTAGTGAGGATTAGAAACCACAGAGCGAATATCTGGGATATCTTGTGCCTATGTGTAAATGTGTGTGTGAGAGAATGTGTGCAGTACATACTCAGTCAATAACACACAGGCTCTCATAAATCTCAGGACACACTGTACAGGCATTCAACATTTCACTCATCAATAGAGATTTATTAAAGAAAAAGACTGGTGGAAAAACTCAATCCACTGAACAGAATATAAATATAATAAGAAATAATGGTCTAAGTTTACTCACATGTTGCTTCTTGTCTAATATAACCACTAAAATATTAATTTATATTTTATTTTCTTGATTGTAATTTTATGGTCTTACTAATGTCCACATCTTCCTTTTAGAGACTTCCTTTTACGTACAGTTTCTCTCAAAGAGCTTTCAGAGTGAATAGATTTGAGTAATGTGTGATTTACCACTGAAATTATTGGTCTGTTTACTAGGTTCTTTAATGACTGTTTTAGTAATTGATTGATTGTTGCCTTTCAGGAGGAGCCATTTGTGATGGTGTCAGAGAATGTGCTTGGGAAACCAAAGAAGTACCAAGGCTACTCAATTGACGTCTTGGATGCGCTGTCCAACTACCTGGGCTTTAAGTATGAGATCTATGTGGCGCCAGACCACAAATATGGAAGCTTACAGTCCGACGGCCAGTGGAATGGACTCATGGGGGAACTGGTTTTTAAGGTGAGGTGAAAATCATAATTACAAAAAAAAATTAAAAAATGTAATTATTAACCCAATCAGACCTCTTCACACTTCTTCAAAAGTGTGAAGAAGCAAAAACTATTTTTTCAGATATAGAGGAAACATACTGCTATCCCTTCAGTAATGGCACATTTTATTTTAGTGAGAATTTATGTGATTAAGACATTGTGTGGGACAGAGTAGACAGGCGGAAAGATGGATGTCCATGTCTGACAGTTCTCAGACAGTTCATGTTTGAGAACTGTACCGACGGGAAGCAAAAACATATTTTATTGACACAGCAAAATACAAAAATTGCATGAAGGGTTTGATGATTTTCCCATTATGTTTTCATCCACTCTTGCAGACTTGTGAAGTTGCTGTGCAGAACTGACATTGTCAACGGATCGTCATAGATTTGGCCTTACTCTACATTAATATATTCCCTTTTCTGTGTTTCAGGTTTTAACAATTGTTGAAACCAAGTTCCTGTTCTTTTAACCTAGAATGCCTGCTGGTGCTAAAAAATTGTCATGCCCTTCTCCACTACACCTCAGAAAATTATAGAGAAAGCCTTTGAGCACAATGCATATTTATGTGCATGCATGCAATCACAAGATGTAAATAAACTCAACATGCACGAAATTTAGTTTTTCTCCATCAGTCAGCAGCACTGTTTATCTCTTCAAAACCTAATTATGTTAGATAATTATTACCCACAGTTGTTTCTGTAACTTTGTATGTGCACTGACCACATACATATCTGCATGGGGTTTCATGCCTACTCAAACAAACACACAGTTTTTATGGATGTTGTGCTGTTTCTAACAACAGGCATCCTGCAGGGTTTCTTCTGATGTTCTGTTTATGCAGTAGAAAGGACACATTAAGCAAACTTAAGCGTTCTGTCTTCTCAACTACTGAAGTATGAAATTAGCATGAGGTAGATAAATGTTTTTGTTTCTATTAAGTTTTTGCGTGTGAAAGGAAAAGGCTCCAGGGACAGGATGCTAGACTGCAGTGGCTCTTAAAAAATGTTTCACAATATAGTTTTACAAAATTTGTCTGCGATCTAAAGATGAGTTACTTCAAGCAACTAAATGACATTGTTGATTTAGGTAATAAGTTTCTTTGTCATGATCAGATTTTATTTGTAGGTTTTCAAAACAAGCAGAACCTCACAGCTGAATTTTACTTGTTTAAGCAGATATCTTAAGTTGTTTTTAATTTCTTGTGATAGAAGCATTTTAATTCACAAATATCTATTTCAAAATGGAATTTATCCGAGTAACACAGAAGAAAAAGAGAGTAAGCTAATAAAAAGAAAACCCCTGTGGTTGAGCAAATGTTGGAGGCCAAGCCTAAGCCACATGTTTTTAACTTTCAAAGCCAATAATCTTCGGTTAACTTTTAATTTTATTGTCGACTTGCACTATATTTATTTGCTAAATTCTCTGTTTAGGCCATTCCTGTGCTTAACCTTGTGCAGGTTTTCAGGGTCCACTCTTGATTTCCTTTGCTTCTGTTCATCTCCTCCATCTAGTCCAACTCAGTAAAGGATTAGTCATAACACACCAAACATCTAATGAAAAACTAATTTTGAGGTGCTTTGGTAAGGCTTCATCTTAAGTGCATTCTCTATTAATCCCCATTTTACTTTAGTTATTGCCAGCATTTATTTCATTCTAATTTGTAAAAATTAGTTTTATTCATCTTCACATTCATTATAGACTGAGGTCCATCTCGCTCCAGGAAATTTATGCAACTAACTGCTCCCAATTGTAAGTCGCAATGAATGATGCAAAAACATCCTCATAATGTCGAAAACTATTTATTAATGAAACACTGAATCAAGGCAACAAGTTTGTACTCAACCAAACTGTCCATGTTCATTTTTACCTCTTCATTTACTCCAAATTCTTTAGTCAAAGTGTGGATCCTGAGCACAGAGTAGCTAGAACTAACCTTTGACTAGCAGGTAAGAGCTAATGTTATCTAATAAAATCTAGAATTTAGGTTCGAGAAACCAACAAACCTAATGACACATTAATCATTAAGCCATATGTCAGATATCTAATTATATGTATTGGTAAAAAGTTATTCTAAATAACACAGTCTGCATTTTGATTTTTTTCTATATATACAGTATATGTTATACTTAGCAACACTATGGGAAAACATTAGTTGTGTACTCTGATGACGCATGTGAAGGTGTCAAAGTAGAAACATTTGTTTGTGCTGCTGATTAATTGTGAATGAAGGGGATAATTAACAAACAAAAAGCCTAAAACTGTGAAAGTTGTAAAATCTGACAAAGTGATTAAAATTATGATTTCAAAAATGAGCAAAGGGTCTCTCCTCAAATCAATCCTTAGTCTTTTGGTATATTAGTCCTAAACAAATCTCTCACTCCTCTTCTTTCTCTGACTCCCGCAGCGAGCTGATGTTGGACTCTCTGCTCTGACCATCACGCCTGAGCGGGAGAGTGTTGTAGACTTCACCACACGCTACATGGATTATTCTGTGGGCGTTCTGCTGCGCAAGGCCGAGCGCACAGTGGACATGTTTGCCTGCCTGGCACCCTTCGACCTGTCGCTGTGGGCGTGCATTGCAGGCACTGTGCTCCTTGTTGGCATCCTGGTGTACTTGCTCAACTGGTTCAACCCACCGCGGCTGCCCATGGGATCAGTGTCTTCAACCACACTGTACAATTCCATGTGGTTTGTGTATGGGTCCTTCGTACAACAAGGTAAGCAAGACAATGAATGTAACTGGGTCAGCAATCAAATTTCATCTTCGTTATACTAGCTTTCAATCTGAATTTGCTTAATAATGAGAATATTATTGAAGTAAATTTATTTCAGGAACTGTGTCACGAAGTGAAGCACATTATATATATATATATATATATATATATATATATATATATATATATATATATATATATATATATATATATATATGATTATATATATGGAAATATCCATATATAGTTATTTATTGAAACAGAGAGAAAAGAAGGTGGAGCACCACAGAGAATATATATATATATATATATATATATATATATATATATATATATATATATATGTGTGTGTGTGTGTGTGTGGGTGTGTGTGTGTGTGTTAAGTAATCTGTTAATTTTGTGGGAGAGAGAGAAAGAAAGTTGATTTTTTTTGGGGTCCATTTGTGAGATAAAGTCAAGGTTTCAGTTTTTAAGGGTCTAAGTTTTTAGGCTCTAATTAAGTTTTTTAGGCTCCTCCCAATTATTTGGAAATTGGGAGGAGAGAGAAGGGAAAGACATGCAGCAGATTCATCACAGAATGTCCCTTTGCTGGTGGAGTGACATCATTCCACCACCAATTATCCTACTCTTTATTCTTTACCTTGAAAACAAGAGTAATTCCTGATTCACTTGTTTTTATCTCGTATATCAGGAGCATCCGACTGATTTCCATTTGGGGCCAGATAGAAAACGATAGTGGGAAAGAAAATGTATCATAAATAGACGTAAACAATGGTTGTAATGTTCTGGTATTGTTGTGGCTTGTTTATTGTTGTCATATCAACCGCCTACCAAGATGGCTGCCAGGTAAAACAAGGAATGCTGTAATCTATGTTTGCAGTGTGTTTTCTGGTTTGGTCACATGATCTGCAGACTGACAGACAGACTTTCAAGAAAACTTTCAATGGCGGGTAAAACAGCAGGTCAATAGTGGTGGAACCAAAACCAGCTCTGTCTCAACTGTTTGCTGAAAGAACATGGAAGATGGTGAGGGATGTTTTAATAGAGAGCCTCCATCCTGATGTTTCATCAGTTTGAACCTCTGGACTGATTAAGGCCTTATTGTTCCTCTCGTCACTAAGAACATCGATTAGACGTCATTTATTGACAGTACAATTATTATTCTTAACCAGATTAAAAGCATTTATCTGTGGAATGCTAAGTGTATGTATTGCTTGGTGCACATATTGTTGATGTAGTTCAGGGATTCAAAGGTTTTTATTGTCATACCACCACCGGCCACCAGGGGCTCCCCAGCGTGCCCCAGGCCCAGGCCCGGGTGGCTCCAGGGTGGCACCTCATGTACGGAGAGCCCATGGAGGGGATGTGTGTGTGTGTGTGTGTGTGTGTGTGTGTGTGTGTGTGTTAAGGAAGTTTCTTTTCAGGGGCGATTTGCAGCGACCAACTGACCTGACCTGCATGTTTTAGGAGATGTGGGGGGAACCGGAGCGCCCGGGGAAAACCCACGCAAACACGGGGAGATCATGCAAACTCCACACAGAGGGTCTCTGTGAAGACGCAGCGCTAACCGCTGCGCCACCGTGCTGCCCACGTTTTTTCAATTGGGTGGGGAAGGCTTGGTTAGGCTTGTAAGGGTGTGTGTGGGTGTGTGCGTGTGTGCGTGTGTGTGTGTTGGTGTGTGTGTTGGTGTGTGTGCGCATGTATGTTCATATGTGTAGATATATCTATATATATATATGTAGATATATCAAGACTGAAAAATACCTCCTCAGGGTGGTGTAGATGTGAATTGACCTTTACGTTTTAGTACATTAGTCAGATTAGGACAAAATGGAGGGGCATTTTGTTCAGCCATGGATTGAGAGGACGATAATAGCTTCATCTTTGGGAATATGAGGAGAATCTCTCAGGCTCTGCTCAGGTATGGAACAGGCAATTTAGGAAGGTTTTAAATGTCATCAGCAAAGTAACGGAGTGGAAGAGAAAAAGAGGAAACATTTCAGAGCATTCAGGTGGAAAGAACATGTAAATGTGTTTTGGTTGATACTTGTGTTTAATAAAGTGTCAGTATCTCTGTCCTTATGATAGGCTCTCAGTAAGTTCACATGCTTATTCTTGTCTTTCTGATTGAATAACTCCTACTTTCCAGTGAGCTCAGTATTTGCTTTTTTTCCTGCTCGAAGCCTGGCAATAGTTAATTTTTTAAGTGACATCAATTATGCAAATTAAGAAGGAACGTGTTTTTGTTTCTAACACTGCCACTGAAACATTCCGTGCTGTGAATAAGCAAATGGTGAGCATTTCACTATTTGGTAAATAATTTTCCATATTTCTGCAGCAGCTAATGGCGGTAATGATGGTGACTATGATACATGCTAATTGCTACTTCATCTCCACAATCATCTCTCTTTTTAGCTGTAATTAACATTTTAGTTGTGGTATCATTAGTCTGAAAAAAGAGTGGAAGAAAGGGGATCTAATTCTTCAAGAGTGAGTTCATGTGTTGTCACACAGACGGCAAGATTTTATTTGAGCAGAAATTCTAAAATGTGAGTTTATCCTATCCGAAGTCTATAATTATATTCTTTGTAGCTTTTTTTTAATTTTAGAGATAGCATACTATTAGTATGTTTCAGTTTCAGTAATAATTTTTTGCTTTAATAAGTGAGACCACCTTGCTATTTCACAGTATTTCATCAACATCTTACAAGACTTTTATTCCATTTTGTTAAAAATATCAATTAAGTAACATTCCCATCTCCTTTTCACATTTTGTTACATTGCAACTGTGACTGGCCACAACAAACTAGGAACAGGGCGTTTAAGTTGTTGGCAATATCTTTGAAGTTTTGTTCCAGGATTTGATTGAAGTATTCCCACACCAGGATTGATATGTTCAGTCTGATGTTCAGTGATGGGTTTTTTTGACAATACTTTTCACAAAGTTCAGTGATGGTCTTGTCTAACCAGAGTATCACAGTTTTTGCTGTGTCTCTACTACATGCCTTATGACAAATTTTAACCAGGACTATCTGTCCTAAAATAGACTTTCTTGTGACAAGTCTGCCGGGAAGCCAAGATGTATGAATTGTCAGACTACTGTCAAAATCATCTACCACTTGAGTTCTCATCCGGTCCTCCAGAGTTAACAAGGATCAGGTGTCTTGTTCTCTGATCAGGGCGTTTTAGTCTAGGTGGACTCCCTTGTCTGGGTAGGTTTGCAGCTGTGGTCACTTTCATTGTCTGGTTTAAAACCTATAAATGTTCCAAAATAAATTAGAGCGAGACATCACAAATCCAGTTAAAGTACAAATGAAGGCCCTTTAGACACAGCTGTTGTTTTTAACCTGCAACCTCCCTCTGCACATATACACAGTCACGCACACGCGCACATACTATATACACACCATTATCTGCATACAATCTGTAGTTCTTTTTCGAATGAATCAGAATTTTGTGCTTAACCCTAAAGTATTAGCTCGAGGGGAAATTGATTCAGATGCAAAGACGTCCACAGCAGTAGGGAACTGTAGATAAGTAATAAAAGCAAATAGTCAAACATGACACCAAAATTTTGCTT
The DNA here is from genome assembly GCF_027474105.1 of Poeciliopsis prolifica. NCBI lineage: Eukaryota > Metazoa > Chordata > Actinopteri > Cyprinodontiformes > Poeciliidae > Poeciliopsis > Poeciliopsis prolifica. The sequence goes on from NW_026562389.1 coordinate 1,044,087, forward strand.
CTGGCACTGTCACTTCCATTGTCAGAGGGAGAAGAGCTGAGAGGCAAAAGAGGGAGGTGCAGAGGGATTACCCCTATCTTTGTCCAGCCTTCTCATTTCTCATCTTTGTTCTTTTCACTTCCTCTTTGCATATTTCTTTTCCTCCCATTCGTTTCTCTCTATTATAATAAGAATTCCCTCCATTACATCCTTTTTATGCATCTCTTTGTCCCTAGACCTTCTCTTCCAGCTTCCACTCTTTTCTCTTGTTGCTTTTTCTCTTCATGTTCTTCCTTTCACAAATTGCATTCTTCCTTCATGTTCATCTGAATCACCAGGGCGCCAGCCAAGTGACTGTTTGTTTACAACATGTCCCACAGGCCTCTCGGTCTGGCATGTGCGTGCAGAGGATGTTGTGAGAAAAAAATAAAATCTGCATGCCATAAAGTATGTCTAATTGGTCTCAATGAGAGTGAGGGAGACTGAAGATAGAGGATGAAAACCGAGGGGGTGGGAGAGGCTGCATATTTCAAAATTGTACGGTAGTTCTAATGATGTGACTGCTACATTGGTAGCCTACAGTGCTTTGGAAAAGTAAAAATGTAAAAATGTTCTGCACACACATGTTGTTATTCTCTTACCTAAAATGAAATTTAATGCTAACAGTTGCACCTAGAAGTCACAAACTGTTAGAGTTGAGCTGTGTAATTTAATCTCTGTATAAAACACCAGCTGTTTCGTGAAGGTCTGGGAAGCTTAGGGAACCTTAGTGAACAAATAGCATCATGAACAAGTCTCACATCAAATAGGTCTGTAATAAAGGTCTGAGCATTAAACCAAGGTCTGCATTAACATCAATATATCAAGCTTTGAAGATTGCAAAAAACATTGATTCATTATTGAAAATATATGGCTATCTCTATCCCCCTATACTAACATCCAAGAGGCCCTCTGTAAATCTATGAGAACTGGAAAGATTCTTTGACTGACTTTGTGTTGGTCACCCAAAAAAAAAAAAAAAAAAAAAAAAAAACTGCATAAAACAAATTGAAGCTTGTGGTTATGTGACACGTTGAAAAACTTAAGGGGTTGTGAATAATATTATCAGGCACCACAGACCAGTAGATCTTATGATTTATCAGTAATAAAATACCTACAAGAAGAAAATAGCCTATGACAAAAAAAAAAAAAAAGTGACAAACACATATAATGTAATGCCGCAATTTAATCAGAGGGAGACACTTAGAAAAGCCTCACCTGCATTGACGACATGCTTATAAATGTGACTCATCATTAGTATTGGCTGTGGTACCTCTCATCTTTGAAAAAGAGTCAGAACAGGAGCGAGACCATAAATTCATACAGTGCCAACTATCACATAAAGGTTGTAAAAGTTGGATATACAACGCTCTCAGGCAGAGCAAGGTCAGACACCATATCAGCCACCATTAAAAAAAAAACTTCTCTGAAACTTTCAAGAGCAATAAACTGCACTCAGATGTTGAACTCTGAGGTCTGAGGGTACACAATATTATTAAGCTATAAGAAAATACAATTTTGCTGCACAGATGCTTTTCTGAATACCAACCGACATAATGCAGACACTTGCAGTGGATTTGGCCGATGAGAGAGATAATCTATCAGTCCTCCTAGATAAATCGTGTGATATTCAAAACCTGATTTTATTTTTTGGTTGATTTCCCTTTGGTAAATAAGTTCAACATAAGCATTTTGAAGAGAAAAAAAATACAAGGTGAATAGTTATAAAATAGTGCAACAATCAGGTGAACTGAGCAGTAAATTAAATAGGATAATTTCATTGTTTATCAGTTGTTTTGTGAGACATTCACAGTTCGACAAATGGACCTAACTTTAAGCTAGAGAATTGTCAGTGGACACATGATGGAGGATATGAAATGTTCCCAAGGAGAATATTTTATTCTAAATTGGGCTGCTCTTTGGCTTTTGCTAAGCTAAGGGAGGGCATTCCAATATTTTTCTGGGCCAGAAGGTAAAAAGTCAAGGCTGGAATGAATGATTACCTAGTGACAACATTAGGACAGCCAACCAGGCAACATTAGCAGAGTGTATGGCATCGACCAGCCCATATGCAGGGGGCCCAGACAGTGTGTGGCCTGCGGGGATAGGGATGTGCACTCATTTGTAGTCTTGTCCGCCAGGCTTTCGATCTAAAATGAGCCACCACAGGCAGTCAAAGAAGCAGGGGAGCAGGAAGCAGGGGACTTGTGAGGCTTCAGGAAGATGGAAGAATAATCCAGCCAGCAGCAGTTTGGAGTGCTGGGTCATAAAGAAGGTCTCAGCGGTTCACACTAAAGTTGGGACAAGAAGAGCAGTGTTTAAGTGTTGATCAGGAAGTCCTACTCCACTCACTCTTCTTAGTAATTGAAAATCATGCAGAAGGGACTATTTTTTTAAATAATAATAAAAAAACTGAACAAAATGGTGCATTTTTAAATATGTATTGCTGAAGACTGTTGTACTTTATACAGATTTTAAGTTACATTGATATTGGAGAGTGAATAAAGTCTGATGCAAGGCAATTGACTATCATCTGGAAAAAATAAATTTATTAATAGAATGACTAATTTTGCTTGTAATGGTGATTAGAGGGGATATAGGTGAGCTAATTAAAAGTAAGAGTAATACAATCTGGGAACTGGTGAGTATATTACCACACCTCTTCCACTCTCAAAACCCCCTGACATCAGGAAAATATCAAGGGAAAAATAACAGGTGTCTCCATAATATGTAAGAACATAATTACGTACAGAATGATACAGTTTGGCAATTATTTCTGTTAATTGCGATGATTATGACTTGCAGCTTAAACTTGAGATTCAGTTTTAGAGACATAAATAATTATTTATAACACAAAAATGTTAAGATATGACCATGTATTATCCTTCTCAGATTTGGAGACAAATCCTGAAAGTTGTCTAACACAGGTAAAAATATGGTAGAATAAAATGCAGAACTCACAGGGATATTTTCTTCTGTCAGCAGATTGTAAATCAAAACTTATTCTAACATTCGAGTAAAATTTACAAGGACTCTGGATGACACAGACATTACAAGTTACCACATTCAACATCCCATGTTTAACTCCTGAACCCCAGACAATGTCAGAAGCACCTTACTTGTGCTAAGCAGAGGATTTCATTTAAAAATCAAGTTCCTTACTGGAAGGAGAGATGGAGATTTGGAGAGATATGTCATTTACCAGTGTGTGCCCAGTGTATTTTGGGCATACACAATACAATGTGTCCAAAGTCACAACAGGTATTTGACAAAACTTTTTAGAGCACATGCTCCCCTATACTGACATGCATTACAGAGATGCAGAGTTCATTTTCTAGCAGAACATGGCTCCTGATCAAACTGCTGAAAGTACCAACCTCTGCTTTCATGACCGTAGCACCACTATGCTCGGTTGGCCAGCACATTCAGCTGACAAAACTGCATAGAGAATCAATAAAATGTTATCTATAGGGAGGTGACAGCAAGACCGACAATGCCGGTGAGCTTGTTATTAAAGCAACCTCCACTTCCTTAACACCTCAACAGACTTACAAACTGATCGCCCCCTTGTCACGCTCCATTGATGTAGTATACCATGCCAAAGGTGGCTCAACCAAGTATTGAGTGAAAAATACTCAATACTTGAGTAATTTTCAGTAACCTCTACCTTCTGAATTAAAGTAGTATTTTGTCGAATGTAATACAACATAAACTTTTCAATAAATTGAATTAGGATTTTTTTTCTTTGCTGTAAGCCATCATCCTTAAAATTAACCAAAGTAAATATTAAAATATAGTTATATCTCTTATTCGTGTATATCCTGCAGTTGTTGGCTGAGAATAAAATCGAAGTCAGACCACTTCTTCAACTGACAGCAAACAAAATCAGGAGAGGAATACTGTCTTACACAAATATAATGTGAAATAGATATTTCATCTTGTTTCTCTAATTTTATACCATCCTTTCTCCCTCTCCTAACTGCATCACTATATATTTCTCTTTCAGTCTCTCATATCTCCTCAACATTTCGCCAACTGTAATTGCAAGTTTTTAGCCATCTTCAATAACTATTTTTTACAAATCTTCCACCTTCTGCTTCCCTCCCTTAATTAAAGTCCACCCCAGTGGGGGAGGAAAACATTAGTGTGGAGAAACAGACTGGTTTTTGTGGGGGAATGAACATGGTGCCTGGATATGTGTTTTTATTTACATACATGCAGACAAAGTCCCAGCATGAGTGTTGCTTTCTTTCAATTAGAACTTTGTGGGGAATAAATCCATAGACTCACATTCATGCTGCATAACCCTTCTCATCCTGTGAACAAAAATTGCCCAGACACAACGACAGACACATGGAGTCAAGGCCAGAGGCCATAATCAGAGCTTTCATCTTTCCATCTGCTGCTCAAAACCTGTTTTTCTGTCTATCCCTTTCCACATCTCCTTTATTTGCTGCTGTCCCCCGCTGTGCATCTATCTGTTGGTATGAGTGAGAAGAAAGGGAGAGAGATACTTTTCCAGAGCTAAAACTCTGTGGAGAGGAACACTTATGTGTATACATGCCTGTATGCATGAATAGCCCCCCCAAAAATTCAGTCTTCCACATTCTCCAAATCTCTCTGCCTCCTGCTGAGTTTTCTCAGTGTGACTGCCATGCTCATTCCCCACTCCCTGTTCCCTTTCGAGCTTCCTGGATGTGTCCTTCCTTCCATCATTATCCATGTCTCTGCTGTGATGCACTGCTGGGAAGCCAATACTATCATCATTTTCCTGGACTCATCTTTTCCTCTTTCATGGTTCCTTGGATTCACATATTTTGGATTGGATTCACTGTTTTGAAATCCTAAAGTGGACCTAACTTTAGGACATCCATACCTTCTGACTTTAGCCATCCTTATTTGATCTTTCCTGCCTCTATTCATCTTTAGCCCCTCCTTGACCACAAGAATGTGCTGCTGTGAAAGAGACCATCTCTCACCAGTGGGATTAAACATGTCTCTCTCATGCCCTCTCTTCTCCTTTGTTCCCTTTCTGCTCGTCTCACAGCTGCTTCTTCTCCCTCCTTCATTGTTTTGCTCCCTCATTGTGGTCCTGTTGTCACAGCTACATCCTGTAAGGAACTCTGAAAGGGGCTCCTTCTGGCCTTCATCAAACACAGGAGTACAACTACTTGAATCCTGTTATAGGTCATCTACGCTCTAGGAGCTATAACTTTCTGCATCATCTTGTTTCTTAGCTGGAAGTCCCACTTATAAAATATTGAATGCTGATGAAATTCTTCCCGTGTAAACTACAGCATGCAATCTTTAGCCCTTTAGAAGTTTTTCATGTAATAATTTTGAAAAAGGCATGGTTGCAGTATTTTGTAATTCACAACTGAGCTAGTGTGAGATTCATTGAAAATAAATTGTTCTAGATAACTAAATGCGTATATATCCAACAGAAGGAATTCTGTGCTTCATTTGGCTTGCAAGACAGAACTGTTAACCACAAAAAAATCTTTACAAACTGAGGAGTAACTGATGGAACCTCAGTGATATCGTAGAGTTACAAACTCTTAACTTTATAACTTGTTTGCATCTAATGTATGTGCCACTTGAATCACTTGCCCCAGCTGCCATGTCTTTTCTGTTATTTGACTTACTGAACTCAAAATGCCCTGCTGTTCATCAGAATGGCTCACAGTAAAAGATTGTGTTTGGGCAAAGAAAATAAGTTTTGAATAAAACAGACTTAGCTGTTGATTATTTCATTATGTTTTGCTGTATTTCTGGTGCGCAACTGCTTGAGTTCCAGCATAATACTGAGCCAAACACTTCAAAATTAATTTCCCTTTCTTCCATCTCACTAACCTGCATAAAATATGTTGACATATTTTCTATAAACGTGCCAAACTGTGTTTCCATTTTCCAAGCTTCTAATGCTAAAGGCAAAAGCTCTTAATTTTAAGATGGAAGCCACCACTTCTGTATTCAATTCACTTTCTCTTTGTGTATGCTGTAAATAGCAACCCACCATCTTGGTTGTCCATTAATCCATTTCATCAGTCACAGTGATAGCTACTTAAACCTACATTAAGAATCAATTGTCCAAAATGTCATTGATTTCTAATTTAATAAATGGTTTTTGAAATACTGTTTTATTGAAATAGTGTTCAATTTCCTGTCTTTTTCTCATTGTGAACTTGTTGTTTGAATAACTAGCAACTGCTCTTCATCAGCTTTCAGAGCTATTTTGATTGCATTCCCAACACCTCCAAACAAAAAGTGATTCTGAAAAGCACAAATGCACAGCTATCTGTAGTATCACTGAATAATCTGATTGGTTTCAGTTTTAATATTTTTTGTTCCCATTTATAATTGTTGCCTTATAGTTTTCTTTTTATGTTATTGGTCTAGCATTTGAGGTTGAAGTACTTTGATAGTAAATGACTGTATTTTGCAGAGATGGTTTTTGTGTGAAGGCTTGCTTTTTAAAAGTACCAGTGTGAAGATTTTCTGTTTCTGTTACTCTATAACGCCACACCTTATCAGGCAAGTAATCATGAAACAATAACAACATGCCACTTAGTGCTGTTTGATTAGTAATTCCTGTTATTCAGGAATGACCTGTTGAATTTGCTTAAATTACCAACAGTATTACCATTTGTCCTTAACACTGATTCACATTATGTTATTCATAGTCAAACCAAACATCTTGTTCCACAACACTATGGAGTACTACATTTAGAGTTTGGGATTTTTGTACTCCAGACAAGGAGAGGTGCTCTACACCTCTCCTGCTCCATCCTTGCATGACTTGTGAAGAATGTAATATACTGGAAATCCTCTTCTTGATGCAGATGGAAACCCCTCAACTACCAAGGCCTTAGACCTAAATGCACTGACTCTAATCTCAACTACTTCTCAATCAGTTTTAAACTCTTGAAGTGCATGGTAAAGATCGTTGAAGCTAAAACAAGAGGTGCTCCAGCAAAGTGTCAGTTCAAAGGAGCATGTTATTTTACTAGTTGGTTTCTACAGACTGTCGCATTATACTTGGAAGAAATTTTGAAGTGATTGATTAAAGTAACATTTCTTTGAAAACTTGACATTTTAAGAGTGGTGTGTATTCTTTGTGAGTCACTGAAAATACTGTTCACATTTTGACTTGATTACAGTTCTTTTTTTATTGCTGCCTTGTGGAAGAAAAACCTTCGATCAAATTCAGCAAACCAACTTGCTATCCTATGTAATTGCTCCTTCCTCTGTAATAAAATCTCAAAATCTGATCATTTGGCAATGATGAAGATCAACATTGTTTCGATGCGATATAAAGTGGTGAAGACACAGCATTATCAACTAGCTAGCTGTAATACTGTCTTTATGTCAATTCAGTAAGTCTAAATACTCTTTTGATCCTAAACCTCCTCATTTGTTTGTTAGAAGGTGTAAATCTAGCACATGTTCAAACTGATATTATCAGCTTATTTGCAAAGATCCCATGTTTTTGCCTATTACATATTCTTGTTAGTGTCGGTCTGTTACAGATACTTCCTCACCTCCAGTGGGATCACCCCTGCTGTTTTCCTTCATGCTTGAGATTTTTGTCACACAATGTGAGGTTTGTTTGAAAGTTTGAACAGCTTTTAGACAAGCCCCAGGAGCTGCAGTGACTTACTACCAACAAGAAAAAGATAAGAGCTGGACCCGGAAGGTGGCAGGATATATAAACATGATCATCACAAACATCCCTTTTGCAGTATATGTAATCTTGCTTGGAGTTCTGTGAACATCAATTTAAGATGTCTTAGAGGAAAACGAAAAACAGGGTTATAATTACTTGTGAACCTCAGCTTTGCTGTGTTTGGTGCAGTGAACTTTGCAGTAATGTCAACAAGACAGAAGATGTGGTACAGATTATTTTGCGGCAGGAGCTATCTAGTAATTTAGACATCTTTTAAGCTTGTATCGAGATTGTGTGAAACACTGGTACAGCGAGAGCCACCTAGTAATTTGAGTCTCTTTAGCTGTAGAACATGAAGTGACCTTGTTACAACCAACATGGAAAAACTTGCCTAAAGACCTAACTTAAAGTATGTAATCATAGCATATATTTAGCGAGGTGGTATAAGGATTACTCCAAGAATTGTGTCCTTAGTTACATCATAGCATCGTGCAATTGATGAAGCTTTTGTCAGCTTCACATTTATCAAGTGAATGCACCACATCTCAAAGATGTTCTATTGGATTAACATCAGGTGAACTTGGAGGCCACACAGTGAACACTGAGAGGAACACTGATGTATGCTTATTCATGGCTGTATGCATGCATAGCCCTCCCAAATTCAATCTGGGACATTTTTTCCAAGCTGCTGATGTTCAATTTAGTGTGTGAATTGTAGCCTCAGTTTACGATTCCAAGCTGACGAGAGTGGCACACAGTGTGATCATCTGCTTCTTTAGTACATCGTCATTAACGTGTTTGTGTGTTAAGAGAGTGCAAGTACCTTGGTTGTAATGAAGTAGTCTTTCCATCATCTTGGGCATTTTTATCCATGCAGCTGCTGCTTACTAGGTGCCTAAAAAACATTAAGCTGAAAATGTGAAACAATTAAACAAGTAAATCTAATAAAGTAGTCTGAGTTTATATTCTGCAAAATGAGGTGTCTTTGACTTTATTTGACTTGCTTTACATCAACTGTCTTTCCTTTATAGGGAACAACATCTTGTATTTAGTCGCTTTGATATTTTGATATTTTTTTTCTTTATGCAAATGACAGATGTACATGCTGTCTCTTGTGTTCCATGTCTTTGTGGTAATGTGTTAATGATGAGGCTGCATAAAACAATGAAAACATCTGTTGAGTGAACAAATATTTAAAGAAAACAGATACAATAGTTATCTCTGTCAGTGCTTCACTCTATAGATCATCATGATGTTTACTGAACATGGGTACCACCCACTAAATATTCATCTGTCAAAGCCAGCTTCAAAGCACAATGCTAGCAGCTTGTTTTGTTCTACCCAGATTCCTTTTTTCAAGGAGACAGAGAAGCAGTTGCTTCTAGGAGCAGTAATGAGAAGGATGGAGTAATTGTAATACAAGCGTATTTATTTTGAGGCACTCTGTTGTTAACTGCCTCAGATAAACAGACCAAGAGAATCCTATTTATTTCCCACAGTATGTGCTGTAAAGGTCATACTTTGAGCAGAATGCAACTGGAATAAACAAAAGAATTAATTGCTTCATGATAGATGCTGTGCTCACAGTCATTTTTCCCTCTGAATTTTAATTAATGTACAGTTGATAAAGTAAATGTGATGCATTGACAACTGCCTAGAACAGATAAAGGTCACAATATATTATTAAAAAATAACTTCAGCATAATGAAATAGACCTTTCGTAATAACACTTCCCTATTAAGGATCAATGCAATTTAGAGAATGCTTGTCAACAAATAAAAAGAGAGAAAATGTAGGTCTAATTTTTAAGAAACTGTTGCAACAAGTTCTCTTTTCACTTAGTAAACATTAGTAATTGGAGATACATGCAAAGTTAATGTGTCAACTAGGCCTCCTCTCACCATATTCTCACTGAAAATCTCCAAAAGTCCTTATTTTAATACAAAAGGAAGTGGAACATAAGAAATATGAAGGTGGAAAACCACAGTCAGTTTTTTCTTGCAGTCATTATAGTATATTTTAAGCCAAGCCTTACAACAGCAAAAAAATTGGGAGTGCCACTTTAGAAACCTTTACATGTGAAGTAATTTGAGTAATTACTTACATTTAGGTTGTGAAGACACTATCAACATTATTTTTCAGCAATCTCAACATAAGCTCATCTTCCGCTCATTTTTGTTACCTTTTAACCCTACCAGTTTTTCATTGAGACTTTTTGACATCTTTACTGATTACGCATTTCTTCTGATCTTGACATAAGCTTAGTTAGTAATGTGACAACACATATAGCAGAAATCAGATATTATCATGAGTAAATTAGTATGATGTCAATCGATGTCACCTATATCATCTTTAATTCTGATGTCCAAATTTCTAAGGACCTACTGATATCTCCTTACAAATAAGAGTATTTCTAAGGAAGTAAAAATATATGTACAAGGAAAGTATTTATATTTCCATATAGATTTAGTTGGTTTACTTCTATTGTAGTACAAGTAATATCAACAATGGAAAATAACAGAAAAAAGCACTTGCTGACTTGTTGACTGGTTTTTGCACATTATTGTTTTGTGTTGAACAGGTGAGAACATTTCAATGATTAATCAGATGTGAGAAAATGCACTTAGGCATAAAAGCTTGTAAAGAAAGAGTCAAGGCTTTTAGCCTTTGAAAACATTAATGACTCCCTGCATATTTCACCACAAGTCTTATCAAAACAACATTTTATGCTGCAACAGTTGAAATTATATTGCTTTAATCATTAGAAAACCCAACAGTTATTTACACCAAGACAGCTGATTGGGGATGCAGTGTCAAGAAAGTGGGTGGCAAACTTTGAATGTTGTTTTGAAGCTAGGAGAGCAAAATAAGATGTTTTTCAAAATTAGTGTGAAAATCACAGATGAATAAAAATGACTCACTAATGTGCCAGCCCAGTCACTTGGATAGAAAAGTTGACACTATATTGTTGCAAAGCAAAGATAAATATAATATCCATTAATATTCGCGAAGGTACCAGTTTGTCAAATACTGACAGTTAGTCAAGGGGATGCAGGTATTTTAAACCAAACCACAATCTTCTCTTAACATACTTTAAGAGATACTATAAAAATAATTTAAAATTTAAAAAATGACAACAAAAAAAAAATAAAAATCACAGTGCTCAAACTCAGATAAATGCTCAGAAGATGTATTCCCTTTGTTTACTGTATCGCACTGAAAAGGTACTTTGATATTTGCAAAATATAGTCCGATTTATATGTTTGCAAATACAAATACACATACAGTCTATTTATATTCTTTCAGGATAAAATTCCCTATACTGTGGCCTCAGACATATTTAATGTGTGCAGACTTAAAAGAAAACGCGTTAGACAATAGACAATATCTAATATGGTAATGAAAACTTGCTCTGTGGTGCCAAAACCCTCTTTGGAAAAGCCTCAATTTATGCTTAAATGTATATTCTAGCCAAATATACTCTTGCAAAAAATGAGGATAAACATGCAAAACTGCCAGACATTCAGGGATATACAGCATAATGGAATGCTTTCATTTAATTGCAGAGCAAGCTGCAAGTATCTGAAAACTTCCAAAGTGAGTGCGTACACACTGTCCTTGACAAAACCGACAGGATGAATAAAGCAAGAAGTTGGGGAGGCAGGACAGCAAGAAGAAGCGGGGCGGGGGTACAGAATGTGGGTCATGAGGTGTGATATATTGAGGATGACATTGTTAAAATTGAATATGAGCGAATCAAACACAATCACTATCAAATGAAAGGTCTTAGAAGGTGCACACGTACCCATGGACTTTAGCGTATGCACAAGGGGAAACACACCTGCACACTTTGTACCAGTCGAGGGAAAATTGCTGAGAGAGCCATCTGTCAGAAGTTGCACTAAGGGAGGTAGCCCTGGTCTTATTCGTGTGATAGAACAGCACAGATTTTGAATCCAGTCACCTGTAATGAGACCACAGTGTAATTTGCATGCATGTCCGTGCAACTATAGTTTGACATGATGTGAGAGATGGGACTGCGAACTTGTCAAGGTCAGTTTGGTCATAGCAATTAAGGCAAAGCAGCTAAAATTACCTTTTACCTATAGTGACTTCATATATAGTATTTCAAGCTACTACAGTAGTGTTCATTTTGACGTCACATTGTACTTCAGCTGAACACATTTTAAAACTAAATAAAATAACTTTTTTAGTTACCTCCAAGTCTTATGTTATTAACTTAAAACTTGCTGTATTTTAGTAAGCTGTGAACTTAAGTCTTAAATTTTAGTTTTTAGGACTTATTGTTTTTTTCAATCAAGTAGATTCCTTAAACTTAGGTGAAATATTTAGATTTGTTTAAAACAATTTTATATAAATTTGCATTTTCAAAAAAACAAAATGAGATGCATGCTGTATACAAGATAAATGCACATTGAATGCACTGCAACAATCTAAAACAAGAAATCATTTATCAAATAAAAAAAACAGAAACTAAATTACCAGATAAAAATCATGTGCAGGCAACAGTGTGAGCAGACATTAGAACTGAACAATAAATGTAAATATAGTTGAAACATTCTTGAACACATTCTAATAAAAAAAAAATCACAAATTAATAACCTAAAAAAAAGCAACTATAGTGAGAGATAAACATCTGCACTCAGTCCAATTTTGCAGCGACCTCCTTGTTTTGATGCTCTTTCGAATCACTATAGCAGAGAAGGGTCTGAAATAGTCTGAGATGCATTCCTCCACCTTTGGCTCTTTACTGTTTTCTAAAGTTTTCTGCAACTGACTATGTCCACTAAAATACCTTCAGTATTTTTACATTTTAAATGAGGTTATGAGGGAATGACCAGTTTGACATCCCATAGCAGTCAAGCTTCTTATAGGTTACATGGAGCCAGTTGTTACCTGCAACTCTCCAGTCAGCTGAAGTGCATCAATTCATGGAAAGTAAGCCTTAGTAGTTATTATTTATATTTGTCCAATCTTTTGCTTTTAGCTGGAGATAGATCTGACTGGATTTATGCTCCAACAGTAAATGAGGCTGCACTACTGATTTCAAACACTAAAGCATTTAGATTTATTTGAACGGCTTTTGTTGAGTTTGTGCCTTACTTTGAGACTTTATGCCATTTTTATCCGAAACAGCACATTAATGTTGATTGTGTACCACACACAATGTTGCAGGACTGAAAGAATTACTCAGTGTTTCCAATCTATGATGGGACATCTATGATGGATCACATGTATTCATTGTCAGTTTGTAATCACCTACAACTTGAATGATCTAGCTCCTTGAGGAAGTGTCATGATTTAAACTAATTTTGCTCCATATTTTATCCCCTTGAAGAATGAGAACATAACAAAAACTGCCACTTAACGGTTGAGACAAACACACATAAGTAGCCTTGGCTTCCTCTCAGCTCTTGTAACCCTTACATGCTATGTGGTTTGTATTGATCCATTTATGGGAGGTGAGGAGGAGAATATGCTCTGTAAACATGCTCAAAGAAATTTCTGCTGATCTCATCATTTTTATGTTCCTAACAACCATGAAAAGGAGGGAAAAGCGCTGAAGAGGCAACGGGGAGAAAGACGAAAGCCAGACTTTCTTTAACAAATCCAATGTCAAGCACTTTCTGCATATGATGCGTATATAAATCAGCACACACAAAATACCCCGAGAGGCCCATTTAGTGAAGGAGTTTTAGCATTTAGCTATTCTGCAAGGACAGAGGGAACTCACCACAATAAAGCACATATACTCACAAGCATTCATACATTGGGAATAGAGTGGGGTTTATTACCTGCCGCAGCTTTAAACTTTACTGGCTGCTGCTTTTTTATGCATTTCAGGGAGTGAGAAATGAACCATGTTGATAAATGTTTGCAAGTTGGTCACTCTACGGGGAGAACTTCCCAAGGTAACAGTATTAATATCACTAAATGTGGACTCTTGGATTTAATATATTAAAAAACATATCTGCCTGGTCTTTAATTGACCATTGAGAAGTATTTACTGATGTCTGGGGTCTGTATTTATATGGAAAACAAACCAGCTATGTTATTGTTTCAAGTATTTTTGTGAATATAAAAATGAGTGGCTGTGAGTGAATCAGCTTTCAGAAATAGCTCAATTTCAAAGACATATTTGCAAGCAAAACTTCAAGTTGAAAATGAAGGAAATCCAAAAATAGCCTGCTTGAAAAAGCAATTCATAAAGTTTACTTTCTAGCTCCATTAAAAGCTTAATAAATACAATGAGACATTCATTTTTATTTTTTTATTTTTTATTTTTTTGTATTTTGTATTCAAAATATGATTATTTTATTAAGGGAACAAATACACAAACTCAAAGAAATCTGTTTTTATTTTATGCTTATGCCATTCGTCTTTGCATACACACTAATACTAGCAGTTTTTAAAGAGATACTAAGTCATAAAATTATTTACATTTTCATCTTTTAAGTTGCTTTTTTTGCTTACAGATGCCTATCATCCATTTCAGTCACCCCTAGTTGTTTGATCCGTAACTGTGAACATATGCATGGTCTAAAGTTCTTATAGGAAATTAGAAAGCATGCTGCTAGAGGAGATACAATTTTGCACATCTCTGAATCAAAAACTTCATGCCTCTCAGCTGAAATCCTCATCTTCACTGGCCTGCTGGATTCTTTTAATGGTGGCACTTGATGGCTTGAAAAATTGCTAACCACATGGAAAATCCCCCTCAGCTTTGGCTGATAGCCAGTGGTATTAGAGGCGGCACACATACAATGAAGAGATTGAAAAGCAGAAGGCTGGAGAGCTGCTGGAGGAGGGATGCATGCCCCCTTTCGTCCTCCTCCTCCCCTTTTCTATTCACATACTTCTTCCCTCTTCACCCCAGCTCTGGCACTGTAATATGTCTCTTCCAAGTTGTTTATAATCACCGGGACACCGGCGGTCGAGTATGATTGAGGTGCTAGAGAAGAAATTGATGGTAAAAAATAAATAAATAATGATTCCTGCAAGTCATCAGACGGTAGAGGGTATAATCTGTGGCAGTGGCGGTTCTTGCTCAGTGATGAGATTTGAAGCTTTACTAGAAAGTCACACATATATAAAACTCTCCTGGATGTGCCCACTGCTCGGCTGGCTTCAAAGCTGCTCTCATCTGCAGCTACCTTCACCGCTGAATGTCAACAAGGGTGCAGAAAAGAGGGGAGAGGCAGAAGAAGAAGGTAGTAAGATATGAAGCAAGGCAGCAAGATGATGTGAAAAGGGGAGGCAGGCAACGATAGAGTGACTGTTTGATGCTGAAGAGTTGGCTTATGGAATATTTTAGCTCACCAAACATGTAGAAGTCCACAACTCTTTTCATTTCTGTTTCTTGAGGTTTCCCTCTACTCTTGCAGAAGAATGTCTCTTGACATGGCTTTTTTTTTCCAAAGGTGTGTATTTAACTTCCTTTTATTCTATCTTATAAGAGAATCAATAGTGGTAAATATATGGTCTACATTTCTATATACCAGAGATCTTTTATTGTTACATAGCAGTACATATGACAAGTATACATTTCTGTATATATTTCAGCTTTTTGGAAAAAATAAAGATCTAAAAGGTGTGGCATGCTTTTGTCCTCTACCCTGCTGGGCCTTTTATGATGTGTCTCCAGCAGCTATGTGCAACCAGAAATTATTTTCACTCATTCCTTTTCTGCTAGTATAATGGCTTGAAAACAACTACAGCAGAGATGTGGTTTCCTTACAAAGTCAAAAGAAATTCTGCAACGACTTCATGCGGGACCTGGGAAGTGAATTATGCTTCAGCTAATTGAATTGCTGCGTGCTACATTTTCTGCTAATTGCCACTGGTCCATAGCTTTTTAAAAATATTATTTTCTACCTGTAAGGCTGAAGTGTTGTTGGTGTATCGTATAATTTCTCAAAATTAAAAAAAGGAGAAATTTTGTTATCATAGAAGGTTCCTGGTTACTGAACCACAGCTGGTTACTGAATCCAAAGCTATTGCTTTTTGTTTTGATTTCTTTTAGTGGTATGTTAGATATACACATTAGTTAATCTTTTAAGTTCAGGTAATGATTCATAGATTATCATTAATCGCTTATAAATATAGTTATTGAGCACTTTAAAACAAACCACGTTCTAGCCAACTTTCAGTATATTAAGTTTTTATGCGACACACCATTACCAAGGAGGACTCAACTATGTGAAAGGAAAGTCATACATGGTTTTTAAATATAATTTTAAAATTTCAACTCCCTTTGCTCTAAAATCCCAAATAAATGTAGTGCATCCAGTTGTTTGTCACAAGAAATTCTAATTAAATACATACATTTTTAATGGTAGTAAAGGGGACAAAATATGAAGGATCTGAAAACTTTTACAAGGCACTGCAGCTTGACTGATTCGCTGAACAACATGGATTTGTTTTAGCAGAAATTGCCAATTTGTTTGTGATGACTGATATTCAAATAGTAAGCACAACAAAGTTACACGACCTTACATGGTTCTCGTTTGTCTAAGGGATGTTTTTCTTCTGACTTTTTCATCCTTGACCTTCTAATCTAAGTAAATACAGCAATATATTGAAGTATTGTGGTTTTGATTCTTGACGAGTCATTGCCACAATATGGAAGAAGAACCTTATTTAATGAGATGTTGCTTTGAACAGCCTCCTTCCTTTGATTCAGAGTTTGATAGACTATAAAAATTTGAGAAGATGTCTGCACAGACTCTTGTGGCATAAATAAACGACCTTCATTGTAGCAACATTTATTATGTGAAAGTGTTTGCAACTTGAAACGCGTCATAAAAATACAAAGAATCAGTGCTTCTGTTTCAAAATTGCAGAGCCTCATAACTTTATTTTACAGTGTGTCTGTCTCCATTCCTTAACCTTTGAAGGGCAAGCAGTTTTCTGACCTCCAAATACTGATTGTGTGTCTGGCAAGTTCATCCAGTTCACAGAGTGAAACACAAAGGTTGAAAGGTTTGACAGGACAGTGAAGCAAAAAAGTAAAGGCTGAACACTGTTAAAATGCTCCTTGCAGCTTTTCATTGTAGTCGTTGTAATTGTGAACCACCTGCTGAACTATTCAATCAAAAAGTCCTTCGCATGGACATTTTTCAGAGCTCTGAAAAAACATTGTCAAATTGTTGTTGAAAAGGTCTTACATCACGAGGCAGTGGAGATGCAGGGGTTCTTACTTGAAGTTGACACTAGCACATTTTCCAGCCATGCTTTCCTTCCTTAAACATCTATAATGAACCACGAGAGCTGTTTTTCATCCACCAATGACTCAGGTCTGATGCTGTAACTTTGAAGAGATCTTGCCTTTAGTGATAAAGGATTTTCAAAGTTTTGAGCAAGAAATGCATGCCTACTTTAATCTCAGAAGTTGGAAAGGATTTGTAAGGATCGTCTAAATATCTAGCTCAGGCCGTTTCGTGAGATTAGTTTCAAAATCCAAGGGTCTCTGGGGCATTATCTGTCGAGCAACCCTCTGCATTTTTATATAAAATAAGTTGACTGATGTAGTTGGGTAACTGTGACATCATGCAATTAGGAGTCAAGAAGCCGGTTTACATGCAAAATAGAAAGAAAATCAAACAGGTTTACAGAACATCTTGTGGGACTAAGCGTCTTTAGTTGATTTATGTAGAAATGCCAAGACTTAGAAAAGCAAGAACAGTTGTTCTTTAGCTGATGCAAAATTATATATATATATATATGTTTTTTTTTAATTTATGGTACAACTTTTGAGCCATGAAGTGTCAGTCATGTTAAGCAGCATGATGCATCTTGCCATCCGCAGCCACGTCACTATGCATTGATGGTTTATTAGATTGCTGCACAATAAGAAAATACAGATTGTCAACTAGGCACCAGTGAATTATGTTTTTATTCACTATAATAGTTGTTCAGGTCAGAATGTAAAATGTGATAACTGATTTAAAAAGCATTATTTACAATATATTTAAGATTTTTGGAGGATAATGGATTGTATCAATTTGAAGACGTCTTTTGTTCAAAATATCCTTGAAGAAAAAATGCCTCAAATGCTTATATTCAGAGAATGTAAAAGACAGATTCATTTTGGCTGTAAAATGAGACAATTTAATTCAGTTCAATACAAAAAACATTTCAGCATCAGAAAAAATCTAATACTTTACCTGGCCTGATATTTTATGCCTTTCAGTTATCTCGTTATATTGACTGCATCGTTTAAGGATTAAGTTTGATGTAGTCTCAGCATTTTGGCCTCTAAATTTAGTCTAACACAGCATGAAGGGTAGGGAAAGACTCTCAGTGCTTCTTTTGAACAGCTGCCTCATAATAGACAAATGTGAGCGCATTTCTAACTTGATAAGACTTCATTACATTTCAAACTTTGGTTCTCTCAAGTGCAATGTATTATTTGATGGATAGGACCATAGGGTAGTTACTGTACATTTATTAGGATAAAGCATTCCAAAGAATACTTTGGAATCATAAGTCATTGGTATTTTTTTGGATTGAAGAAAACTATAAACATGTCAATTGTGAGATTTGACAGAAACAGGCACAGAAACATAAGTCTAAAAATTACGAGATTTTCTGAAGACTTTTTCAGAGAGGTTCAGAATGACTCGGAGTCCTCTTAGTCATTATGACTATGAGGAATCAGAATGACTCAATGGCTATAAACAGATGCTTCAGTATTATAAGACCACCTGTCATTATTTTAACAGGTAGACTTTACTACAATTTGACCAACAGGCATATAACATACTAAAACGAAACACATAAACA
This sequence comes from Poeciliopsis prolifica, assembly GCF_027474105.1. Classification (NCBI taxonomy): domain Eukaryota; kingdom Metazoa; phylum Chordata; class Actinopteri; order Cyprinodontiformes; family Poeciliidae; genus Poeciliopsis; species Poeciliopsis prolifica. The sequence continues at coordinate 1,062,577 of NW_026562389.1, forward strand.
TCTTGGTAAATGTTCTACTTCAAACCTGCAGAAGTGACTAGGATGAAGTAGGTGTTGAGAACTGCGACATCCTGGGTGAACCTTATGAGCAAAAGATTGAGATTGATTCTTCATCTCGAGGAAGAAGGCGCAGAGGAGGAAAACCATAAAAAAGAATGGAAAGCTATATCGAGCAGACTAAGCAGGGCCCCTTTGATGCTGCCAAGCTGTGTTCACAAAGACACGACTAGCCTGCTCTAGAATCCAGAAACATAAACACAAACCTTTCTCTTTTTTTATTTTTTTTTTACAGATTTTTAACTAAAGCAAATTTGTACGGTGTCTTGCCAAAACAGAAACTCTGTACTTTCAAGTGTAAATAAGAAGCTTCACTGTGAGAAAGAAATCCTGAAACTCTAACTAGGCATTTGTTTAGCTGCTAAAATAATCAACCCCTAACATGAAGGATATTATCCTGACCCTGTTATCTCCATCAACTCTTGGTGATAAACCTGATTTATCTTCTGATATTATGTTCTTTTTAAAGAGAGGGAATGTTGAAAGTCAACTTTAAGTTAAAACATGTTAATTTCCTGCTGTTAAGATGTTTACCAACATAGTACTTCATTCTTGACATAATCAATTCTACATTAGACAGACATATTTGGACCCAATACATAGATTCATAAGGGAAAAAGGTTAAATTCAGATCTTCTGGATTTCTCATGAACGGTGTTTTAAAAATATATTCTTAGAAGAGTTCAACTGATAATATTTCCTAGCTATCTAATCATAACAATTTTTAATATTTATTAAAAAGGATCATAGACATTTCATGAATTTGAAATGCATTTTTAATTAAATAAAATAAGTGCGACATATCATAGGACGCTACATAAGCCATGCAGGATTATGTGAGCTGCATGAAATACAATGGCTATACATTATAATGCCTTCAGGCTCACTGTAAAACCCATTGTCAACATCCAATGTACACTATAAAACCCAGAGTGTGGAGAGATAACAAATTCAAGTTGAATTAAATGTTTTAACCTGGCAAAAGGAGTAAGGTGGCAAAAACACAAAAAACGCCATGGATGGGAAAGTGGCAGGATAAAAGGAATATGGGATTATGGAGGTGTCAAATATGTGTTGGAGTTTTGGTAGGAGAAGAATTACTGATATCAACAACCATCTATTGAATGGGACTACACAAAGGCTCACAGGCTCATGATTAAACACATTTTTTGGCTAACTTCCTGTTAAGTTTTTATCTGATATATAAATGTCCTCTGATCATCATTGGGCGTTAAAAGAAGGCAGTTTAATTATTTATGTATTTATATGTCTTGTGTGAAATCTGAGCTGTGATATCTGAGGCATGTGATTTTCTGATTCAGTGTGTAGTGGTCTATATTCCACACAGTGGAGATCAGTTTCAATCCAAAACGTTAGGTCACATTTTGTTAATCCAGACATAATCTGTCAGGATGTAATGCACTGTTTGAGCATACTTTTCTTCTTAAATAAAGTAATGCTTGTATGTTTGTAATTTGACACGTTCTCTTTTTTCACTCATTTTTTAAACTGTTTTCTTCTTTCTTTCTTTTTTCTAGGTGGAGAAGTCCCATACACCACCCTTGCAACCAGGATGATGATGGGTTTTTGGTGGATGTTTGCTCTCATTGTTATCTCTTCCTACACTGCCAATCTAGCAGCTTTCCTCACCATCTCACGAATAGAAAACTCTATACAGTAAGTACTAACAAATTAGGACCTGGTGAGAGAAGTTACAAAAAAAAGACACAAAAACATGTTGGCAGCATTTATCAGTTTTTGCTAGATAAATTTGGGGCAGATTAATAAAATATGGACTGCTCTGGTGTCACAGCGTCAGGAGCGACCACATACACACATAGCCAGGACTACAACCATCACATTCCTTGGATTAAGGTGTCCCCTAAACCAGAGACGATTTCAAAAGCATCTTCTTGATTTTGAGAAAACCCATGAGTATCATTTATAAAGGATTGCATAGATTTCATTGCGTTTTAAAAAGTAAGTTCAGCTGTCTACTTGAAAATTTTAGAACCCTTTTTGCTTCTCTCTGCACGAACACACGCACACAAATACACAAACCACCTTCTTACTCTTGTTGTCAATCATTGATTTATCACATTGTGAGGTGGTGTCCTCTCCTTTGCAAAAGATGAGTGTACATAGCACTGATGAGGAGAGATAGTAATAAGATAAGAAGCATGGAATTAGTTGTAATTTAATAAGAATATTAATAATCTTTTCTGTCATTATAGCAAACATGCAATAGAATTACATGGATTATAGCAAATTTGGGTGATAAATAGTACTAGAGGTTATTTAATGTCCTCGTGGCTACTGGGTATAAACTGGTCTTCAGTGTCTTTGTCCTTGCATTAATGCTCCTGTATCTGCAGCCTAATGGCAGCAGTTGCAACACATTGTGTCCAGGGTAAAGATGTCGAAGAAGTTGGCAAATCTTTGTTCTTTTACTTTTTTCCACACATCCTTTCCCTGAGGGTCTATGCCCCATGTTATTCTGTCCTTGTGATAATATGTCTTCCTGCTTCTCTGCCACTAGCAGAGAAGCAGGAAGTGCTCATCTCTCATTGGGCTAATATGCATGTCTAAGCATCCGCTATGCCTGGCAGTGCCACAGTTGTGCTCGGCTTTGGAGTAAACAAAAATATTTCTCTCCATCAAACCACCATCACTTTTTGTTTCTCTTTCTTCTTGCGCTTGGAATGTTTTTGTTTTCTTTGGTCTCTAATTTTCTTTAACCATGAACAATTCAGTAACACATCACACAGGCAAAAATAAGCCCAAATGCATTTGTATAAGAAAGCTAGTAAATTAGATTGTTAGGGATAGAATAAACAAGCAAATACACTAATGGAAGAGAAATCCAGGAAAAGATGGAGACATGACTCTCCTTAGTGTTTTCCATCAAGGCAGGCAGGCTTTTTAAGTATTAATGCCCTTGTTTCATCCTGAAAATGAAATAACAAGTCAGCGTCAAGAACCCTCTCTGGACTATTTCACGCTTGGATGTTTTCCCTCAATTTCGGTGTGAATCCTTTAGGAAAACTGTGAAAGGTGGCAGAGGAGAGTAGCAAAGCAAAGGCACAAGTGAGCAATGCACAGAAAGTGAGACAAAAAGGCATCTTAATGAGGAAATGAAGTGAACACGTAGGAACAATTGAATGAGACACAGAGAGAGAGAGACAAAAGTGGAAATATTTGGGCCATGATGACCTGACAATAAGAAAATGTCTGGAGGCTGTAAAATTTGGGGAGCAGACTGTTTCTTTCGTGGCTCAGATAGGATGTTCATGAATGACTGTGTGCTGAAATTGCAGTAGACATATATATGAAATACTTGTAATTTTAATCTTTTTAGGTACTTACAAAGATTAATTGATTAAATTGCTTCCAAAACAATTTGGCAGCAAATACCAAAGGAAAAAGAGCAAAAATCAACTATATTGCTTCATAATGACTTTAAGCAAAACTGGCCATGTAATGAAATCAGATTATATAGTTTTGATTGTAGCAAGCTAAGGATTTATGAGTTTTCTCATAAGATAGATTTTACTCCACTCCTGAGTTAGTGAATTATTTATTTTTAATAGTGTAAAAATAAATGCACACAAACATTTTCAGATAATTTTTAGATGATGACATTTGATGTTCAAAACTTTGAATCTCAGAACTGTTAAATTTGCAGGGTGAAGTACATAACACTCCTCTCTCTAGACTAATGCAACCTCCACAGTGATATTCAAAGCATCTTTAATTTCACATCACAGTGCACTTATTGTACCTTTAAATTTGAAACTTGCAAATTCATAATTGGGAATGTGGCCATTCACACAGTGAAGTAAATCCCAACCCCCAGAGTTGGATTCTTTTACCAAGTTATATTTGCATACAAATGCCTAGGAAACGTTAACATCTACAAATGCATTTGCTTCATTCTTTCATCAGTTTTAATAAAGAGAAACTCAAATGCAGGGAGGAGATGGAGTGTAGGGATGAAACCATTAAAGAACCGGCTCCTTAATGGTCACAAACTCATATGACTAAAGAAGACTCAGCATTCAAGTCGACTGAGAGGTGACAACTTTAATTAAAAAAAAAAAAAAAAAAACAGGAAATGAATGCGCTGAATGGGACTGATGTATTCCACTTGATAGACATAAAGTATGAAAATAAGATACAAAATCCTCACAAAGTTAATAGATAAGTACAATACTTACCATGACAATTACATTTATTTATATTTACAAATTAGATACAGGAAAGGTCAATTACAAATGTTAACAGCTTAAAGTACAAAAGCATCTAGTGCCAATTGCACCAGCTGTACATTGAATGAATTATGTAAGCAGATGTTTTATTAGTAAAATCATGTCAGTTTATTTATAAAGTACATGGCCTCTGGACTTTACACTGTATTTCTCTTAATCTAGTGATAATTTTAACAAGGAATATCCCTTCCAATAAAAATCGTGTCTATCCCCTCAGAAGAGTAGAAACATATCATGGCATTAAAATGTTTTTACTGACATTGGCTCTTCAAAGACATATTACCGTAAAAAATTTTTGGACAGCCTGCCTCAATAAGATTGCTTAAACCTTTGGACTGTAATTTCTTCGAACCTAAAAAAGAAATGACAGAGCCGCCTCCTCCCTCACGGCAACAGGAGGCATTTCTTGGACATCTGTCAAAAAGGATCTTGCCAGTTCCAACTCTTTTGATATGTTCCACCATGCTCAGTGGTAAGACCTGAAGCATATCAAAGTTAAAGGTAAAATAGTTCCTCCCTGAATGTTAACTAAAAGTTTGATGGAAAATCTTTTTTCTTGTCAGAGGTGTTTTTTCATTTTTTTTTTTTTTTTTTTTCTGGGATCTGTCTGACAAGAGTAAAATCCAGCATTTTTTTCCCTCTTAAACAGACTCCTGGTGTTGCTGTTAAAGTAGTGAGGTCAGACTAGTCTGTGATTGTTCCCTAAAAAAAGTCTGATTAACATGAGTGAAAGATTTTTCTCTTTCTCTTTCAAGTTTATTCTCTCTTTGCTCCTCTTTCACTCTGCAATGACACACACATACACACATGTACTGACTATTTGTCATAAGATACATTCAGCGGCTGTTCACTCCATTTACTTGCTCATTGAGCTGCTTAGGGAAATATAATTGCTTGCAAAATGAGCTAGGATACACACAGGACAGAAACACTAGTCTATGCACATGCTCGCACGCATACACACACAAACAGGAATTAAATTCACATTAAACAAAGACAATTAAACACATAATTCTTATATGCATTGACTTCCACAAGACTACACACACATTATAAATCTGGAAACAAGCATGGCATTTTGTAGTGAAAATTTAGAGATTTGAGTGAAGAAACCTTTTACATTTTTATGTATTTATATTTTCTTTTTTTTTAAGGTGGTGTGCGAAACTATGCTTTTCCTTGAACTTTTCCACCTTTTGTTAATTCATAACAGCAAACATTGATATATGTTGTCATTATATAGACAAAGTAGGATATAAATGTCTTAGTCATCCTCCTAAATAATGCCATCTGACAAATGTCTACAGAAACATTACCCTTATAATAAAATAAAAATGTAATGTATTGAAGGGCTAAAAAATTGGATTTTGCATATTTCTCCCTTAATATGCTGCATTTATTGATGTATTTGTTTATATATTTGATTTTTTTATTAGCGATGCAATTTTCAGACAGTTGACGATATGCTCAGCGTACACAATTGTTGGAAGTCAACTCTCTATTTAAACACAGGGATCATCTCTTTTTGTCTCTTTGCTTTGCTGTAATAAGTCTTAACTCTAAACAAAAAAACAAAACAAACAAAAACAAAAAACAAACAAAAAGCCATTGACATTTTTTCTGCAAAATCCACTGTAAATGTTTTAGTTTTAACTAATTTTATTGTCAGTCATAATGCATGTTTCTTACTTCACTCCCTCTCTGTTTTTTTGCAAGATAACTGCAAAAAGCAAGCTTAGCATTACATCATGAAAATGGATCACAAACCAAGAATCCTGGTCAAAGATTCTCTTCATGAGCCAGCACATTCTCAAGTGAGATTGGTGGGAAGAGGAGATTATTAGGGCCAAAGATTAATTGACAGTAATAAAAGATTCATGTTCACAGCAAAGTTCATTAAAATCTTCAAAGGGATTTTCTTTTTTGGGGATGGATTGGAGCTCATTGAGGACAGCATGAGAGCGAGAGGAGGAACTTTAAGTTTTCCCTACCATAAAAACACAAAAAGTACTTCTCAGTATGTGTGCATTCATGCAAACGTTTATTTGTGCTGGCAGACAAGCTTGGAATCATAAAATCTTTGCTCAAATTTGTACCCATTGTTTAATCCGCTGCGTGGGTGTACTGTATTAGCTGAATTAATGACAAAGCGTACTGTACACTTGTTCTTCAATAAGCTGGATGTGTTGAGAGTTTTGTGGCTATGTTTTGTTTCCCAGATATGAGGATCTCAAATCCATGGGTGGTGTGTAAGCATGCGTTTAACAAACAAACAGTAATTAGTTCATGTAATGGTTCTCGATTACATTTCTCAGCGGCCAAACTCTTTGAAAGGCAACTCAAGCACTGTTGCATTATAATTAACAATAGCTTGTGTTTTTCCCCTAGAGGTGGCAATTTATGGGTAAGGAGGAGTTTGAAGGAGAAAAAAAAAATAAGAAAAAAAAAGAGAAAGACGTTTATAGTTCAAAACAGACTGACATGTTGTTGTTGTTGTTTTTCTCATTTTCAATGCTTATTCATGATTCTATTTTGTTTTTATAGCTACCACACACTTGCTTCACTTAGTTTTTCTCTTTGGACTTTGTGTAATAATTATTGTCCGCTTGCAAATACTACACACTCATGTGCCTAAATTAATCAGTGACATATAGACACGGGATCAAATATACCACCTGAAGCCCACCCCTGCACATTTTATCACATTTGTGTGGGATACCCATAGATTAATTATTCATGCAGAATGCTTTTACTATCTATATTATTCCACTGATGTATCTAGTCATCTTGCACAATGTCACACCAATTAGATGACTGTTGCAACATTTACATATGTCTCTAAATATCTTAGTATATTTTCAGTTCAGAAAGAAATATCAGAATTGGTCTTTCATCAATTATTTTTCATTCACTTATCTCTGGTGATCTCCTCACACACCAAATCTGTGTCTGGAAACTGAGAGATGCAGCTGAACATATCTGCTACATCCACATGATGGTACCATGTCAATATAGACGAAAGCATATAAGGAATGTTTGGATCCAGATGGTTAAAACTATTTGGATCCAGATGGTTAAAACTATTTTGAAGGCAAAAGTATGTTCTATTCCTGTAACAGCAAGCTTTATCTTGTAAAGTAGCTTGTTGGTGTACATTTAATCCAAAGCTGCCAAAGTTTATAATTTCTTTTTTTAGTTTCTTCTACTATCAGCCTAAAGTCAAAAAAGTGTTTGTATAGAATAGATGTTTACACAAGAAAGTACTACTCCACAATTCAGTAAAAAAAAAAAAGCTATGAAAGTTTGCTGAAGCTTGAATGCAACCCAGTTGTCAAGAAAACATCCAAGCTGCCATTCATTGAGCAAAACTACTTTAAAATGTTTTGCTCACTATAGTATTGCAGCTTTTCACTACAAAACATAAAAAAACTGAAAGTTTAAAAGTCTTATATTTGTTCCCCTAGATAGTTTGTGTTTCATTTTTTAGTCTTATGTGAACAAGAACAGTGTACATTTCCTTGGCACTATAGATCACATTACTGGTTTTCCCTGTGGTTGACTGTAATCTAATTCTAGAAATCCATCTTGGCCTAAACTGGCTCATTTTCCTTTTAGTACATTGAATTGTGTGAATATGTTGAGCCAAGTTTTCCACTGCCACTTCTTCATGGAAGACATTACCAGAAGCTTTTTTCCCCCAAACTACTCATAACCAATTCATTAGATGGAAGAAGCTTTTTTTTCCCTCAGTTAAACTTGGGTAGGCATTGGTTTACTTTGATCAGTCCTGGCTTTTTCCATCTGCTAAATTTGGACCTTCAGTTTTGTAGTTATGATAGGGTACTTTCATTTCCCAACAGAACCAAGAGCATTTACTGTCACCTTCTTAAAGGAGCTGTCTTCTCAGTTTTAGACTGATGCTGCGCGCTATCCCACTGACCGTCAACAGGAGTTGCATTCTCTCTTTTAGACTGATGGTGTACACTATCTCGAGCCGGGGGTTAGGTTTGATGAGAGCCTCACTGACTCCAGAGAGAAAATGATGTCAAGAAACATCATTTTATGCCTTGAAGAAGAGAGTACATTCGGCCCCAGTGTGCCCAAGGTCAAGCAAAACAACCAGTGCTTTGAGAACTACATTTAAATAAAACCACACAACCAACCAAGTGTCACTGTAATCTTTTTTAGAAAGGGTCTAGATGAAATGTAATGTGCAGTGAAGCTCTACTTCTCAATAATTCAGGATAGGTTTGTTTTGATCATAGCTCACAACATATCCTGGCCCATTACATCAACATCATCAGCAGGTCAAATTCTTGGTCTTTAAACTGGAAGGCATACAATTTCTCAATTGGACACAAGGCACAGGGTAAGATTTTAAATCTTGTATATTTGGCCTAAATAGTCAAACTGAAAGCTTCTTTCAGATGGCTTCATTGCCACTTTTCAGGTCCTTTCATTTGTGGAAAAATGACTACAAAGCTTTTGTGTCTGTTTTTTTTAAAGGACAATCTCTTTTGGCATCAGAGCTAATTACTAAAAACAGCTTGATATAGATCATCAATCCTGTTTTGGGGACTATTGTAGAGATAATTATGCAAAGAAGGATGCTTTGTAAAATGAATAACCTAATGGAAAACCCCAAGCATCCTTTATACAAGACAGCAAAAATTTTGGGGCAAATCAAGTTCTTAAAGAGCTACCCATTGTCTCTTATTTTACTTTGTTGTCAATTGTCCATCTGCAGTTGTGTAGAAGTTTGTTGTATGATTGCATTTCTTTATAAACTGTGAAATTTAAATTTGGGCAAAAAAGGCTAACGAGAGGCTAATGTCAAGGCCCTGTCAAATCTGGCATGAATCTGGCTGCTGATATACCCCAGTGTCTTTTATGTTGACAAAGTCTCTGACACAGTTTTGTCCCACAATCTGCAGAGGTTCAAACTGTGTTTTTGCTCTGTGGATTGGGGCTTCTGTTTGACTTTCTTGAAGTTCTTAGAAACTTACTGACAACTAAAGTTCTCTACATGGCTTTTACCAGAGATATCATCTTTATGTGTATGGAGTTAGTTTTCTGTCTTTCACTAGTTTTCCTATTAGTTTTGACAGTAGTGTGTTGGACTTGGTCCTGAGAAGTTGTGTGTTATCAGTGTGTAAAATGCTTTGAAAGATTCATTGTAAAGTGCTGTTAAATTCAGCTGACAATTTCAATGTGATTTGTAAAGATTTACTTGGCTGAAGAAGACCAGACTCTTAACAAGGAAGGAGCCTCCAGCAGAACCAGGCTATGAGTTGCCATTTTCTGAAGCAGGCTGTGGGTTCAAAAGAAAAAAGAAGAACAAAAGAAACAAAAAAAAAAAAAAAACATAAGAGCACTGGGCCTGGAGTACTTAAATAAAAAAATAAAAAGTAAAAGTAAGGGAAGTTCACAGAGAACTCCATCAAGGACTTCATTCAAGAAATGGGCATATCGAAGCGAAACGTGCTGAGCCAGGAATATTTGAAAATAATGGACTGCTCTAAAATAATGGGAACAATATTTATTATAGCTCCACTAAATATAAATATATATCAATATATACTATATTAAGGACTTTATCGATGGAAGAGGCACATGCTTGCCGAGATTCATCAGCTTTGACAACTTCTGTGGCTGCCATTTCTCAACCTTAAAAGGTTCATCCGTACAGTAGGATGTTGCATTAGTGTAAGCTCTAACTACAGGGACAGACCTCACACAACGTGCAGTAGAGAAATGGACTGACTGATTCAATGATCTTTTTTGTTTCCTTTAGGTCTCTACAAGACTTATCAAAGCAGACCGAACTGCCTTACGGGACAGTCCTTGACTCTGCAGTATATGATCAGGTGCGCTCAAAGGCTATGAACCCCTTTGAGAGAGATCCCATGTACTCCCAGATGTGGCGGATGATTAATCGGACTGGAGGAGCAGATAATAATGTTGAGGAGTCGAGGGAAGGCATTCGCAAGGTAGGCATATACCTTTTTAAATTTGTTCTCAGTATCAAATGAAAGACCTTTGACTTATGTAAAATTGCAGTTGTTATTAACATAAATATTGAAGTCAAAAGGCTGATAAATTTCAATAAATGGGACCAGGTGCAAAGAGGAAGCACCATTACTGGAGTTATTTATTACTCCGTGCAAGGGATTCATATTCAGGCTAGCATCTGCTGGCATTTGATCACATAATTTTTGAAGACATGCATAATTTGTTTGTATTGTGTCAAAAAAGCCTGAAGAGCAGCCTCAGACCTCTCAATGTCATTATAATAGTTGTTTAGTTCAGGTTTAGAATTTTAAATCTTTCTTCCGAACATATTTTTTTACATAGAAAATAATGAATAGATTATTTTAGGTAGATTCAAAATACAAAATGAGATACAAAAAATACCAAGAAATAGTATGTTATGTTGTGTTGTAATATAAAAAGACATGGAATGAAAGTAGGAAAAAAAGATATTTTAAGTAAATGTACGAATGCATTCGTACAAAACTTCCGCATATATTTCTTTTTTATGCTACTTTATGCAAATACAGTAGCATAAGGTACCATTATGCCCTAAAACTATTGTTCATCACCATAAGTTAACTGTAAATTTAGGCTACATTTAACCATTTTTATATATTGCATTGCTTATTGTTGCTCCTACTGTCTGGTAAATATAAAGAGGGTTTCATATGTATTCTATAGTGTGCAGTATGCTCATAATCTATACATATTAGCCTCTGTCCTCTTTTTAAAAGCCTGTATTGCTGTAGGGTCATTGCTGTGGATGAGAAGAGATCCGTGTAAATGATGTTAACGATGCACATATAGCATTTGCAATGCTAAATTCCCTTGGTAATTATCCAGCAGCACAAACACCTGACTGCTGCATCTTATTTACATGGCTGGAGCTTACTGTTTATGTACTTCAGCCTGAACGTTCAATATCTCCGCCCCCTTTGGAATATATTAGACCACGTGTTAAGACAACACAGGGAGAGTTAAGAGGAGTGGTTAAAGATCAACATGGTGGTTTCGCTGTTGGGGATATATTCTATGCCTCTCTCCCACTTCCCCACTTCTCCCCCTCCAAAGAAAAAAAAAACACATATAAAAATACAACAGCAATCAATTTTCCATGAATTTTGCTTATAAATTGTGAGGTTTATTGAATGCATATACCTGTCTGATAATTTTCCACTTCTGTTACGCTCACTACAATTATTATCTTAGGCGCCAGACTTCAACATCTATTAGAGAACACTTGCAGTGATCAATCAATCTGCCTTTGTAGCCTCATAAATACAAAAGGGTTGTACAGATTCTATAGTTAATTTATGTATTACAGCTTGGCAGCTTGCACTTTGGAGACGTCTGTTGTTTCACTTCTGGTACCAGGTGTATGGTACACAGCCTCTGGGTTTGTATGCTTTAGCATATTAATAATATACATTGGCAAGTCAATAACTTTTAAAACTTAAATATAATCTATTTCACAGCAGAACCTACCTAATCGGTAAGTAGGTAGTAGATAGGTTCTGCTGTGAAAGAGTTCTGTATCATTGCCTTCTTCTGAACTGGCTAAAACGCTACATTACTTGTCTTTCTACCTGAAATACCTTTTCAGCAGTATACAAGTCGAAGTGTGGCTTATTTTGGTCTTCAACTGCAGTGGCTATTTGGTAAAAAAAAGAAGCCTATAACTCAGATTCCCTACAGGTAAACTAAACAAAAATAAAACTGTATTGTTTTGTACCAATTTCCAAGGAGGAGTTAACCATCTTGCTCGTGTAAATCATTTAGTATTTACAGTTGAAGACAAGCAATACAACAATAACGTCCAGTGGGGGGACCCAAGTCACGTTAAAGTCTGGATGTTTTCTATTGCTTTCCTCATTTTGCCATGTTTGATCTGGATTTAAATGTGCATACAAAAAAATTGAGTTTCAAATAGACTTTTTTTCTCATGTTTTCAGGTTATAGCAATTTAGAATTTTCTGCATTGAAGTAAAATTGAAAGCGCTGTTGTAAATGTCACCATATTGCACAAATCACAATAGCCTGCCTCCCCAGATGTTTCTTTTTGTGTGTATCCTGGCTCATTGTAAACACATTTTTCTGCTTTCCATCTTCCTCCACCTAAAATGGGCTTTTCGATAGAGATGCACAAGCACGCCAACCAAAGAATAGAATCAACCAGTTGTTCCCCTTCATTGTTCTGATTTGTGAGTGGCACATCAAACATACACAAAAAATGTTTTTTTAATAATTTTTTTATTATTATTTATTAAATACATCCAAGTCAATGGCCATAATCAATTAATTTCCTGTTGGAATCAAAACTGCTGTTTATTGAAGAACTCTGTTATGTGGTACCAACTTGCTAATACTAGTAATATCAAGAAGTAATATATATTTTTACAATGTATTTTTATTATTACTTTAGATCAGCTTTACTACTGAATGAAAATGTGACCCAAATGTTTTGGGCTGAAACCATTGGTGGTCGCTACACTGCTGCAAAACTTTCTAAGATTCAACTGTTACACAAGTAACTGTCGTTTTGGGTGGGTGGTTCTTTCATTAGCATCTAAGACTGAATGTCCTATGAGTAAGACTTGGAAATGAAGCTCGGCTTCCAGTAATAGCAGAGCCAGAGAAGGTAAACCAGACTCCAGGAAGAAGGATCTTTGTTTTATTCATTATAGTATTTCTGCTTCCTTTTTCCACTGCCACTCATTTTCCTCACAGCTGAATATTTTACAGATGTCTGTTACTTGTGCTACTCTTTGACACAGCTCTTATTTCTTCCACTTGACCCCCATTTTTCACTCCACCCTTTTCTCTTCTTCTTTTCTTTAGACTTTCCTTTGCAGCACCATCCTTTTTATCTTTAGCAGCCTATTATGCATCCACATTTCGTTAAAGGCTACAGAGTGCACTCTAGTGGTTCACTAATTTATGTCCCAACTGCAGTACCACAAGGTTTTTTTTTCTTTTACTTTCCTTTTTGCTATAGCATTACTGTCAGGGACACTGTTATTAGAAATGTATGTTCAGAGCTCCACTAAATGTAATATTGAAGTTAAAATATGTCATTTACATGACTCACAGACACAATGATTTTTTTGTGTTTTGTTACTAACAAAAGATTTTCAGATTTTCGAAATGGTGCCTTTTAATCTGTTAGGATTTAGTTTTGTTGTTAAAAAAAACAAAACAATTGAAAAGCACTGTACACTGTCTGCAATTCTTTTCAAGCCGGAGGCTTTTTGGGAAGCCGTTCTGTTATTAACCAACACAATAACGGACATCAGTCTCAATTTGCTATATCTGGATGTGTTTGTCTTCATCAATATAGTCCCCATGCTGTATTTGATTCCTGTGAGGTTACAATTTTTTTCCTTTTAGTGTAGTTTCCTTCCTTCTCAGCCTTCCTTCTATCAGCTGCCTCTTGTTCTTTCAGGCTTTTTCTCTTTCGCAATAAACCTCTTACTCCTCTTTGTCACCGGTCTCCAATGCACACTATAGATTTTCTCCCTTTTAGGTTTTGGTCCCCTGCAGTAAAGTTATGTTATGCCAAAACTGGTGAGTGTCTGAGATGTTGGGAGAATCGAAGACACACTGATATGTTTACTGTCCACACATAGTAGCAAACACGCATGTACACTTGCATGTACTTCACCTCTAAGAAAACGCAGTCACCTGTTTTATTATAAACATTACTGTACCCAAAAATATAGAGTTGGCACTCTGGGCCAGGCAAGTGCATATATATATATATAATATATATATATATATATATATATATATATATATATATATATATATATATATATATATATATATATATATATAAATGTGCTACTATTAGCTACTTCTTTCAAAATATCCTCAGTGGACCACATTGTTTGCCACAACAATGTCTGATTCCAAGCTAAGGAATAATGTTTTATAACCATGGGGTGTTATTTCCATAAAAATGTTTGCCGTTCAATAGATGTAAAATTACTTTTCACAATTCAATCTCGTTTTGCTAGTTTAGGTTTTCATAGTTTTAACAGTCAAAAGTATAACAATAAATATTGGTTAATACATTTAATAGAATATCAAACTATTTGGTGTAAAATTCCTGGTAGATTTTGGTTTTCACCTTGTTCCGATTGTAAGATAAAAGACACCCAAGAGACAGTGATTGAGCCAACAATCCAATTCTTCCAAACATTCCTCTTTGAATTTTTGCTCGATATTACAACTCTGTTAACCTCTGGTCTGTGCTTCTTTTTATTAGTTATCAGCTTAGATAATTTATAACATTCAATTTATTTTATATTAAACCTCCTTGGCAAGCCAACATGAAGGAATTTCCATGTTAGTTCACTCCTTAGCTTTGATAGCATTGTGTTTATTTCTTTTTACCTTGCTAAATCTTTTTAAAAATACCTATGAGTATGAATTAAAACTACTTCTTTATTACAACAACGACCAGTTCCTTGTGCTTTTTCTTGTAAACCAAGATGATATTTAACTCATTTTAAGTTCATCTTAATCTGAAACATATTCTTGTTTCTTTAAATTTATGTCAGGCATCATCTTGTCATTTTACCAAGTGTAAAAATATTCCACTCCCTTATGCCCCTAAAGGCACAAACCTAAACCATCACATACACTCAGATAATACATGTACTAATAAATTGAAAATGAGACTTTTCGGAGCAGCAGAAAAGTGAAATATAATTTCTTTGACATGCATCATTGAGAAACATATGATACTTTGTTTTTCTCCTTTAAATGCGGTTTTATAGTAGGCATCACAGTTTATGTAACACTAAGTGCTGTAGGAAAACAAAAGTAGAGTTTTGTAGTGTTCTTCATGCATAATTTCAACAGATGCATATAGTTAAATGTGAAGCTTTCAATTTGAGGAGCTTTTATGTCATAATGTTGTGGTACTCGTACATGTGTACACGATCACTCAACTTTCCTTTTGTATGCACACACAGCACTAAAACTTTGATATATTTTGTACCTTAGTTCTTTTTCATGCACACATTTGACTTGGTAGATGTAAATGTAATACTTGACAGCTGCTCTTCATCAGGTTTTAAGGGTCTCTAATGACTGCTGTGGGATTTTAGTCTTGAGTGAATTGAATTGTTGGTTTAGGTAATTTTTCATCTCTGTGACTTTTTGCTCCTCTGCTTCCTTCCACTTTAGAAAATATATCTTTCAGAGTTTGGGATATAAGCAGTCAAGCTTTTATTTATAGCAGCCGCTAGAAAAACAATTTATGACCAAAACATTTTCTTTGTCAGCATCATGACTTGAGAAGATGCAATTAAAACATTATGGTTAATGGCTGAGACTTGCTGCAAACAAATGATTACATCTATACAACCAAACCTCACAAAAACACAATAAATTGTTTTTAAAAATGTGACGCAACAATGATCAAGTCTTTTTCGGGGACAGGAGAGTTTAGCTACTTGCAGATTCTGAAAGTGTGAATTCTAAGCTTTCCAATTATAGGAATTTGCCAACTTATTCATTTTCCGTAACCCATTACAAATGTAAACATAATCTTATTATTAGGAAACTGTAAGAGTGTATGAACACAACACAAGCGATTGTCTACTCCCACATACCTATCCAGGAGAGCTGAATGCCGCAAATTAAAAACCTTGACATAATCTGCTCGGTTTATTGGATAAAAAAATTTAAAAAAATAACTATTTTTAATAATGAACTGATCTTAAAATACTGTTTAATAAGTAGGATTACTTGAAATGTATGTATGTCTAAATTAAGATTACTTTTTCATAAAGCGCCTTGGGTTGATGTGTTGTCAGTTGGAGTTATATAAATAAACTAAATCGAATCGATACTTGTGTAACAACAACCTGTGGCACAGCCTTGCTAAAATAAAAATAAGGCACCCAAGGCATATATTTCCTGTGTCTGAGCCAAGAAAAATCAGCAGTTAATTGTAATTATTATGATGAAACCTCAACATAGGAATTGAGAGCCTGCACATTTGATATGCACCTATTTAATCCACTCTATTTCAAGACCAGAAATTTCACACCAGATGCTGGAGAAAGTATGTTTGTGAGAATCCAAAAAGTGAGCATTAGCAATTTTATTTTGGAATTGGAAATCTTTAGAAGGTGAAAGACAGAAAAAAAATATTTGGACAGAAAATATTTTCTAAAATATTAAGAGTTCAATATTTATCATCTTGTCTAGTAAGCTGAATTTATGATTTCACCTCTTCTTTATATGGCTGAGCATAAAGCTGTTTAATGTAATGACTTTAGTGATGCTGATGAAAATTTGTGAAATTGCTCTGACACATAGAAATCAAATCTACCAAAGGTTGTTTAAGTCCTCAGCTCTGAAAATGGTGATCATGGCACTCTGGAGGACAACTGAGACAAAGCAGAAGCAAGCAGAAGTTGATATGGGCAGTGAACGAGTGCTCAGGGAGTAGAAAGAGGAAAATTGGAATTTTGAGGATGGTAGAAAAGAGAGTTTGAGGGCAGCGAGCAGCTAAAAGAGGTGTGGAGATTGCAGACTTTGCTGTAGATAGGTGAAGAAGGGCTACAAAGAGGTGGAAGGAGAAAACAGAATGGGTATAGAGTCACAAAGAATAGGTACACCAGGGCCTTGGTGGAGTTAACCGAGGTGAAAGAAATGTGAGAAAAGACTGAGAAAGGAAGTGCCAGTGGAAATCTTAATGACATATTTTTCCTCTTGAGAGAGTGGTTGTGGAAAGCCCTGTCTTTGTTTCCACCCCTGAAAGGTATACGTAGGTAATTTCTTTTTTAAGAGAAGTCCTCAATAGACTTGTTTACACTGAACAGTGTTCGTAACTGAAGAAAAAAATCTAACAGTTAATTTGGTGTATTTTTTAATCACCTGGCTTCACAACAGCAGAGTAACAAGAACACACAGGAAGTTTCACAAGGCTAGTTATCTGACTTTCCCAAGCAGACTAAGCCTAGTAAGTCCTAACTTTATGTAAAAATTCAATCATTTAAATGTTACTGACCGTAAAGGAAATTATATCTACTGCTATATTGTGGATAGATGGTTCCACTAGACATTATCTGAAGAATGCCTAAATTGGCTTCTGGGTATTGTAGGTTTGAGATTCTGCAACACAAGTAGACCACAGATGGGTTATACATTTTACCCCAGTTTTCCTGCATCAAAAGTGTAGAGGAAATTAACATGGGTTCATTGTGTGGCACATTAATTATAAAATCTTGGGCCCTTTTTGGCAGCACATTTGGGCCTCATGTTTAAATTTTCACTGTAAACCAATTTAAATCAAATCTTCCAATTCTTCAAAGCAGAGTGGAAAAATATTCTTGCAAAATTGTGCCAGAAGCCTGTTGTTGCCTACACAGGGCATGTGGTTACAGTTCAACTTGCTAAGGCGCAAAAAAAAACAAATAATAGTTAAGGTGTGGAATAATATTTTAGACTGTGTGTGACTTTGAACTTTCAGGAATTAGAAAGAACCCAAAACTTGTAAAGCCCACTTCTTGTTTTTTTGTTTTTTTGTTTCTTGAAGTCATATGGTGTGTCGTCAATGCAGGCTAAACAGATACTGATTGTAAGAAATCATTACAAACCCATCAATAATGTCAGATCTATGCCCTTGATCAGAGTGTAAAGAATGCCTGCCTGCAACTGAGCTTAATTGACAGGGGACTAAATTATGATTTAATATTGTGATTATTAGTTAAATAACCTGTAGTCATTGACTTCCTGTTCAATACTTGTTGAACAAACAATGCAGTTTGAACAAAGGACAAGAATGAAAGTTAAACTTAGTCCAGTATCCTTGATTGGTGCAGATCTGTGAGGGGAGCAAGCATTTGTCGGTGGAAAGCTCCACTCACAGTGGCCGGTCTTAACATGGCTTATCCGTTCAAACCAAAGGCAACAATGGATCTGTAGGCAGCACGGCTCTGTGGCTGTGTATGTGTTTGTGTCAGTGTCACTATTCTTAGAGGACCTCCTGCCAAGCAGTTATTGGTCAGGGAGTTGCCAAGGTTACTGAGCAGGGTGGCCCAGCTGAGCTATGGTGACAGATCTCAGCATTTATGACTTCTCTCTCTCTCTCTCTCTCTCTCTCTCTCTCTGTTTGAAAGTGTGGGGTTGACTTGTCATGAGCTATGCTTTCAGGTCTCAGGGCTGCCTTTAGCTATGTGACATGTATCTTTTCCAATGAACCTGATGAAATGCACTTTCCTTACTGTTCTTCCTCTTTTCACCTCCTTGTCTTTCTGTCTTCTTTTTTGTCCTTCCAGTCCTTTTTTCTGCTGATGTTGCTTGAGCTTTTAAATTCATGGGTGGTACTGCTAGAATTTTGTGTGTGAGCCAGAATGATGACATTCTGCAAGTTTCAGAATGGATGGAGCAAAAACTAATTTCATTTGATTTAAAAAAAAAAGCCACATTCATGGGCTTGTCATGTATTACACTGGATTTAAGTAAAATCTCTGCAGTAACATAAGCTGATGATATATATCTGTCTCTGCACATCGGTTTGATGGCTGCAATATCCTCTTTAATAACCTAGCATCTGCTAAGACCAGAAAATGTCATTTTGGCTGCTGGGTTCTTTCATTTTTGTATTTTCTTGTGCAAAGTAGTTCAAATCACCCTGGCAGGAAAAAAGAGAAGAGAAAGCTTCTTTCCTGTTGAGTCTGATAGCTCATTAGGATTCACCGCAACAAGCCCAAACAGCAAACATATTTCCCTGCTGTTACAATTCTGTGGTTGTGTGATGACAGCATTTCTGTGTTGAGACATAGATTTGGAGCGAGCAAATGATAAGAGAAATTCAGAGGAAGAAAATAGGAAGAGAATTACTCTCAATATAAAAAGAGGAAGTGGTGAAGATGACGATATTTAAGTATGGCTCCGGAAGTAAGGATTCATCCAGTAACAGGTTCGAACCTCCACTCTGTCCATGGACGGTCGTGTCGTTGTGTCCTTGTACAAGATACTTGACCTGACTTATCTGATGATGGTGACGCTGATTGTTTGACAGCCTTGCTTACAACAATGTGCCCCAGGTGAACTGTGGCTGCAATGTAACTCACCACCATCAGTTTATGAGTGGGTTAATGACTGAAGCGAAGGGTGAAGCACTTTAAAGAAGTAGAAACCATGGGTCAGGGGTATAGATTGTTTACATTTTAGAATGTCCATGAGAGATCTGCTAAACTAGGGAGGGAGAAATATATTTTTTTAAAGTTGCAGGTTCTACAAACAATAGTTTGCAGTAAAATGGCTCCATAAGAACTAATCTTCTAAAAACATGTTTCATCTTAGTTTTGCTAACTGAAACCCTTATTATATGCTGAACAAACTATTGCTACTCCAACATGCACCTTAGTTTTGTTAGTGTAAAAAGAGAAGACAGTGTTTACTTTAATAACAAAAATGGACCCAAGATGAAAAAGATAAAGATTCCATTATCTATTTCTAACTACATTTTCTCATTCTGTATCTTGTAATAAAGCCAAATTGGTTTTTTATCTATTTTGTCCTCATATGCAGTTGGAGCCATCTACACACTCAGTGCTGATTTACCTGCCTCTCCCTGTCACCTTTAACGGTGCCGTTCTCATGGAGTCTGTTTTTTTGTTTGTTTTTTTCTCATCCCGTTTGCTCCGCTTTGTACTTGTTGCTTCTGTTAATATTTGCAGGAACAGATATGGAAAAGAAAAACAGTGAGGACATGAATCAGGAATTTTCTTTCTGTGTCCGAAAACCTTCACCTTTGGCTCTAATATTGTAAAATATTTTACATTTGTGAAGGCATAAATCTTTTTTTTATAACTGTGCTAGTACAAAAAATAAAATGTCAGAAATATAAAAATTCAAATGCCCCAAATATTCTTTCATTTAATTAATATGTGACAAGCAAGGGCTTGTGTGTGTGGTTTATTTGTGCCCAAATGTGTGTTTATATCCTCCATCTTTGCAGTGCCTTTAGTTTAGATCAGGGCTGTTAAACTTGTTTTTTATTCATTTAGCATTTTAAAGCAGATGCTACAGCAGGTTCTGTACATAGCTGGTCTTTGTGGATGCCATCTCGAATTCATTTTGCCAGGAGTTAAACAAACACATGCCTGACTGATGCAAAAGCCCATCCGATATATTTTAAGATGACTGGTGACTCTAAATTGCCTGTAGAAATGAGAATAAGCAAAATGTTTTTTCTGTCTCTGTTGGAGACCTTTACTGAACTGTTGCTTATCAAGATCCAGCCTGCTGGTAAAATCTCTGCAGAATACATAAAAAG
The DNA here is from genome assembly GCF_027474105.1 of Poeciliopsis prolifica. Classification (NCBI taxonomy): domain Eukaryota; kingdom Metazoa; phylum Chordata; class Actinopteri; order Cyprinodontiformes; family Poeciliidae; genus Poeciliopsis; species Poeciliopsis prolifica. The sequence continues at coordinate 1,083,238 of NW_026562389.1, forward strand.
CACAATTTTGTTTTTACTTAAGAAAGCTGGCAATGTTTTGTTTCTCAGTCTCAAGAATGAATATTTTGTAACCACAAAGAAAAATCTGGAATAATAGTGTGCAGTTCCTAAAATGCCTCTAACTTTAACATAATTTAAAAATGGATGGCCTACACCTGAAAGTCAGGCCTTTGCCAAGTTTGAGAAGAAGAATAGTAAAAAGTCCAGCCAGAATTCTGCCAGGAACTTTTTATTACTTTAAACACTTGCTGTTGAAGTAAAACTTGTAGAAAACATTTTACTTAAAATAAATGAGGTCGTGTTAACATTTACACACTAAGTATGCAATTATGCTTCATTAAGCAAGCTAAACTTGAGATTTATGTACAATTGTATGTTGACTTTTTAATTCTATGAAAACCTTTGTTACATAGCATATGAGTAGGCAGCAGAAGTTAACAGCTTCTACTGAAGTGTACAAGCTGCATGCTGACCTGCTGTGCTGGAGTCAGTGTGTTTACACATGTTGCTGAACCTTCAGGTATTGCCTCCACAGCCCTTCTGAATAGTGTTGCTTTGAGAAACTCCCATTTTGCCAGGATTCTGTAAATCATGGTTAGTGTGATTCAACAAGCAAGGACTAGAGTCTTCTACTCATTACGAAAAACTGTTGCGATTTTATTTTTGTGCGTTGTCCTCTGAGGAAGAAGGGAAAACATAGAAGAAGCTTTCAATTGTTCTAACTTACTGTACCGTCATGAATTTATTCGTCTTTCAGTGTCTTCAAAAATGAATGCAGTAATTATGTTGTAAGTCTATGCAAATGCAGTAAATTATCAATTTAATACTGAAGCCAGTTTTTGCTTTTTGAATTTGTATTGGTTCTAATATGAGCTGAATGTTGTGAGAACTGTAGAAACTTTATTTGATAGCTGTTTTTCTAAAGCTTACTTTAGGGACCAAAAATATTTAAATGCAAATAGGAAGTTTTTTAAAGAATTAACAAAGCAGGAAAAATATCCTGCGGCTGCTATGAAGCTAGTTTTCATACCAGGGAGAGAACGTTGCTGTTTCTTGCACACCTGATTTGCACTAAGCTGTTAAAAAAAAAAGTCCACTTTGAGTGACAATTTAGGTTTTGATTTGACTTTAGTTGTTTTGCTAGCATGTTGTATTTAGAGGTTCAGAGTGTTCAGAATTTACCCTATTGTGTACTTAGAGCTTTATGTACTTAATGATCCTCTTCACACATAATATAAGACAAATCACCTTGATATTCTAGAGATGAGGAAAAAAGGAAGTAATAATTAGTGGTATTATTATTATTGTCATTTTTATTATTGTTATTGTTGTTATTAGGGCTTCTCCTGGCCTGCTTACAGAATAAATATAGTCAATAATTTAGGAAGTTAACTCATATAAGGCTGTTCTTAATATTGCAATGTCCCAGGAGAAAAAGAGAAACAGTGAAACGAACGTGTCCGAGGCAACAAATCCAAATGGTGACGCTAATGTTATTTAGCATGTAAAATGGTACATGTTAAAATGTTACTCTGACACAAATTAATTTAAAAACAAACCAATTCATGTCAACACTTTTCTGCATTGGATCAGCTCATTCTGGCACATTAGTAGCTATGTTCAATTTCCCTTGCATTGAACTGACCTCTGTAAATAAGAAGGACAAAGTGGTGGATTTTTAAAAAGTGGAAAAAATGTGTAATTTATCTTTTTTTTTATTGTTGTAGTATATCTTGTTGGCTGGCATGTTGTGTCTTATCTTTACCCTATCTACAACCAATTCTACTTGCCATTGCATCTGTGCCCTTCTTTGCATCTTCTGCCTACATTTCCCCTGACGTCTTGCTCTCCCCTATTAAGCTTTCATTGCAGGCCTAAAGATTCTGTTCTTGATTTTTTCATTCCTCGCTTTTTTCTGCCCCTTTCAGTTTCTGTTGGTTGTTTCTTGCATTCTGTCAACACATTCGACACTAACTCTCTGCTGCAGGGTGTTTTCACTTCACTCCTTTACTTTTTTAATCTTTCTCTTTATCACCCTTGTTTCTCCAATCACACTCTTTCTTTTCTCCTCTCATTCTCATGCAACTCACTGGGCAGCCACACTCTGGGTTTTTATCTCTTTCTGTAGGAAAAGAGGCAGCTTGGTGCCAGCAGCTAATGGACTTTTGGAGAACTCAGACACCCATACATCACAGTCTGGAGAGTGAGTCAGAGAAGGAAGCGGGATTTGGAAAAAAGCCAAAAGAACAGTGGTGGTGGAGTGAGGGAACGCACAAATAAGATACAAATGATAGCAACAGAAAAAAATGAAAAACATATATACCTATACATACACAGTGTCTGGAATAATATATAATAAAACACTGAGACACATTTATGTCTCTGTTTTTCTAGTTTCTGAATTTACTGATCCTTTGCAGCTACAGAAAGAGTAAACCACAGAACACTTATTGTTTACAAGAACAGGCCAATGTCAACACTAACTATAAGTAAAGTAGATCAACTATTAGGAAGAAATAACACTCAAGCAGAAACTAAATCTGCAAAAGACCAATCCAGGAGATTTAAAGACGCTAGCTGCTTATTAATTTTGTGTGAGTGTTGCTCAAATGAAATTTAATAAATGTGTATTGAACCATTGGCACATGTTAATTGCCCTGCACAATTCAGCAAAAATATTTGTAATTTATTGTCCTCTGCCAGCTCTTTTGACATGAATCAGTTGTGTTTATTTACTTGTATTTTCAAATCATAGAGGTTAAAAACTCCTGACACTCAAATCACTGTGAGAGGAAAAGGAGTTGCTGATAAACAGCTACTCAGCTTAATTACATCAGGGAGACGATTTCCTGGTTGACCCACCCAAAAACTAAAAATGGAAACCTGAAACAGTTTTTTTACACATATATTCTAACCTATGTACAGTTTCTTTGTGTGTTCTTATTAATTTGTTGCTTTCATACAATAATTTGCACAGCTTTTGTTTCTTAACCAATTACTTACTGGGGACATGCAGGCTGTTGACCACTGCACTCAGAATTTGGCACCAGATCTTATCTTTGCAACAATTCATAATAAAATTATTTTAGGATGCTGGCAATAGTACAGTGGTAGGTTAAAGGCAAATATAATCAGCGCCTTGCATTTTCAAAACGGTTCTGGTGGTTTTCTAACTAGGAAAAGGACTTTCAGGATCATTTTTTAATACTTCAGTCTGCAGAATGTCACAAATTGAAGCTCTAGTGTTTTGAATGATTTTGTGCATTTATAATCTTCAAGGTTCCCTTGAGACGCTTGCAGATTTTTATTTTCCATTTAAAGAAAAAAATATGTCTAAACTCCCACCATGTATGTGTAAGCACAATTATGTTTTATCAGTGTTTCTGATATTTTCGTTTTAAAATTCTATACCTTTCCTTTCTGTCAGTGTTTCAGATGTGTCAACTTTTTTCTTAAAACATCATGGACATTTAAGTGTCAAAACATTTTCATGGTAAGGTTTTATATGTAATTTGTTTTAAGATCAAACTGCAACAACTTCAGAATCAGATTTATCTGTGTTGTAAAGGTCTATTTTGCAATTTCCTTTATTATTATTAGTAGTAGTAGTAGTATTGGTATTATTATTAGTGGTAGTAGTAGTAGTAGTAGTAGTAGTAGTATTTTTTTCATCTGTATAACATAGATAAATACTCATTGGATGAACCTTCAAGAAATACAAAAACTTAAATCCCCTTTTGTTTTTAGTAATACCCCCTAAAATAATATTATGAAATAAAACATTAAAATGTTATGGCCATTATCTAATATTGATTTATCTAATATTAATGCCAAATCAATCAAATCAATCAATCAAATTTTATTTGTATAGCACATTTCAGCAAGGCATTTCAAAGTGCTTTACATCATAAACACAAGAACACATAAAGGACTTTATGTTCCTTTGAATAAAGGACTTTATATCAGTATCTGTGATACTGATATAATAGGTAAAATAGGCCTCTTTATATGATTGCCTCTGGCCCTGAACTGACCTAATCCATCAATAATGGGCAAAAAATTTTATTCTGGGAACAAAAAGATCTAAAGTTTCTAAAGACTCTGGTCAACATATAAAAATAGAGCATACATAACTAATATTGTTTTCAGAAATGAAAAGTTTTATGTAGCTCATCTGAAAAAATATGTCCAGTTCAGATTTGATGAGTGCAGCTTCTTTAACATCATTACCAAGCCAAGGTGGACAGTCAGGTTTTTCCACAACACAGGGCGTGCCCATTCTCCATAAACTGGATATCTAAAGAAGCAATAAGAAATTAATGTGCAGAACAACTATAGGGGAATCCTGCTACTTTGTTTATTAATATTGATTTTTGTGTGTGTGTATTTTGATTGGTCATTCTGTCCATAGACTTCATCACTTAATGGGGGATAATTAATATCTGAATTATGCTACCAGTTTTTTTTCTAAACAAATCAATATATTTCACAGTTCTTTACCACTGACCAAATTTTCTCAAATTACATAAATTGCAGGATTTTCCTAAATCTGTGTGAGATGACACATCTGCAATGAAGGATGAATGTAAAACTCTTTAATCAAATCAAATTTTAATTTATTATTTACACATTTTGTCCATGGCTTCCAATTAATGTGGGGGTTGCTGAGTTTGCAGATCTAATTTGTAGGTAGAAAGGAATTTACTGTAAAACAAAAATGGCTGTGAAACAAGAACTGTTACCACATTTCCCCCACAGCAGCAGAGACAATAAAGTAAAGATGAGCTATGTAAGAAACTGTCTTCTGTTACGACTTGAAAAATCACTGGAAAATCTTCTGAATAAATCCAAATGTGGTGGATAGATATTTATTTCTTTTCAAAGAGGCTCCTTCTAAAAATATTTCCAGAATAATACAAGGCTGCATGACCTGTTCATAGGCAGAGGCTTTGATTTTTATTATTATTTTTGCTTCCTCTGTGGTAAAGAGGATAGCCAATGTGCAGAAATATGTATGCTGTCAAATGAAGTTGTCTCCCATGATGTCTGGTCTCATTACTTTTGACAGGGTGAGAAGCTGTGTAAATTTGTGATGACCTCGAGTTCAGTGATCCTTCCCATTGAGAGGGGAAAGGTGTCCGTCACAGTTCAGATGTTTAATCTGTCCACCGAGCCTGATTGACCAGAAGGAAACAAAGGGGCATACTCACAGGAATAGGACCTTTTAATTGAAAAAAAGATGGATGAGAGATAGATGGATGGACATGGTACTCAACTTACTGTAGTGGTTCAGACATTCCTTCCATATTTTTCAAACTCATTGTAGAGACTGCTTTTCTAATTAAACCAAGGACTGAATAAGACAAAAACTGAGTACCGGTATTTACTTTTTTATATAATGTACTGAGGATCACAAAGATTCATTTAAGTTGGTCTTTGTAAATATTCTTGTTTGTGCACAAATATAACTTATTAGCACAGTTTTTGAATAAATTTTATGTTTCGGCTCCACAGGTGTAAACCAGGAAGTAGATTAACCCTGTCGGTCACCAGCCACGCGCACATCGTTTGCATGTCAAAAAGAATACGAGTAAGAAAAAAATGGACAAGATGTCAGAAAACCGTGAAAGATACTTTTCAAGCAAATGAAACATCCGAGTCATTATGAACAATACAGTTAAGCAAAGATAAAAAGAAAAGAAAACGGAAAGAAGTGATTTTTGTATTCAGCCAGATCTTATTAAGGGTGGCATCTTAGTTTTGGCTCACTGATCCGTCTCGGATGATCCGTCTCTCCAACATCTGTCTCCAATTACGCTTCTCCTTCACTATCGCATCTCTCATCGACTTAACGGGGTCTGGATAAAGATTTGCATAGAGCGTGGCAATAGGCGATTAATTCCATTGGGTTTTTTTTCTCCTCAAGTCCTCCTTCCTGAAAAGACAAAGACAACTGATGACAGCCGATGGTAATTAAACAACTGAGAAAACAAAGAGAGGAAAGGGAAAGAAGAAGTTGTCATATAGTGTCTCTGGGGATTGCGGCGGCTGGTGCCACTAGAGCAGACAGCTGGACAGAACTCCTCCTGAGGAACTGATGCCTCATGAGGAACTGATGCCTCATGAGGACGAGCCTTTTGTAGTCTCAGACTGCATGTTTAGCTTTTTTGTGAAAGGAAAAATATTCTTTGTTGAATACAAGAGAATAACAGGTGGTTTTATTAGGAATACGTGAGTAGATGATGATGTACTTGTTTCTGAACTAATAAATGAGAAAGTGTCCTGCCAAGAAAATTCAGATTATTTACCCAAATTTAGTGCTTTACCCCCATTGTCCGAGCTCCATCTCAGACAACAGGGGTAAATTAGAAGAGCAATCTAACTCTCTTCAAATTCAGCTTGCATTAAAACAAATAGGTGAGGGAGAAATATCCCTAAGCAGTTCAAGTGTGTGCTATTTACATTACCTATCGTGACAGCATTGTATTTTCAGTTTAATTCATTGCAGAATATGTGGAGACATAATGCAAAAAGAAACTTACTTGTCTTATTTTAAGACAAGTTCTCATGTAGGAGAACATATTGATGCAGTATGATGCACAGAGGGGGAGGCGCTGTCTCTCTTTTTCGCTTTGATTGATTTCCCTGCACCTAATCTGATCTTTATTCAGATCTTCACATATCTGCATGAAGCCAGAGCAAAGAATGGGAAAAATTTGGCTGGGGAGCAGTCGCTCATTTTGATGCTCTTTGAGTTGTCAAATAAAGCCCAAAGAAACAGAGGGGAAGTAAGTACAGAAAGAGCATGGAAGCACAGAGCCATAACTAGCTGGCTTAAGGACTCAGAAATGTTTGTAGAAATGTGAGCACCTGAGTTAAATGAATTCTTTTGTCAAATAATTCACTGTTATTAACCTCTGCTTTTGTTAATATGCTGTAAAGACACAAAGAAGCCTCTTATCTGCTCATTGCATTATTTTACTTCATGCAATTGTGGAACAAGGATAAAAGTCAATTGTTGCCTCTTGTTCTCAAGTCAACCAATAAAGCAATGTATGCACACCAGTTCACAGCCAAAAATGTCTTACATCATCAAGTATAGATGTAAATTGAAGGTTTGTTTTGAAATGACGTCACACAGATAGAAACCAACTGTAAGGTTTAGAAAAGGAGCACAGCCTTACATCTATGGTGGTTATTGCATGACATGTATAGCAGTAGATTTCATGCTTGCCTTTTTTCTGTCCAAGTCTGCCTTACATCTCTTAAAATCAAACACGTCAAAGGGGAGTGATGCAAGAATAAAGGCAGAACTCTGCAGTTGCTGTGGCTGTCAGGAGACGTCTGACATGACAATGATGCAATTCCCAAAAAAATATACAGACCTATTCTATAATATACAATATTGCTGAAGAGCTCATTTAGTTCAATAACTAAGCAAATTATACAGATAAACTATACAAACTGATGTTTTTAAGCTTTTATTTGTTGATTTTCTGCTCAGTTAAAGACAATGTTTAACATTGGAATAATACGGAGCCCCCGAGGGGACATAAGGAATTATTTTCTTTTGCGTTCCCTCACAAAACTTTTGCGTCCGCTCGCAATACTGTACTGATCAGTTATACAGCAAAATTGAATACTTTAAGCCTTTCTTATGGTGGCCACCGTACTTTCTGCTTTAATACAAGGTTATCTGAGGTTTTTCCATCAATGTTAATAACTCTTTGTGCTGTATCTGAAGTTTTACATGTTTTCATGTAGGACAGAAAGGCACCAAAAACCTATAATATAAACAGAAACGTTCTGTAAATAGGAAATAAATAAAAATACATCCTAATTTGGATTATTTTTGAGTTATTATAGCGGAGTAATCACTTTATTGATATGATCATAAGTAAATGTTCTTACTTTTTGTGATTTTTCTCTCTTCTGTTTTCTGCCATTGTCCCTGTGTGTCTACCACTAAAATGTTTAACTTCTCTTTAGTTCTGCTCTTCTCTCCTTGTATTTCGGCCCATACTGATTGAGTCCTCATGAATTAGCTGGCAGTCTGAGCTTTGACTGGGTCTTGGCCAGCCCAAAACCTTCTTGAACCAGCCAAAGCTGGGCTGATCACACTGCAGGTTTGCACCATAATATTTGCTGTAAGTGAAAAAGCAAATATTATGGTACAAAATTATGTGCTTATAAGCTTGTTTTCAGCATCACTGCTGTTGCTGAGAGACATATCTTCTCTTGAAAAATTTTGGTGTCTTTCTGCACTTTGCCTGCTTAATTTGATGTAAGAATTATAATTATTCGCTTAAAATTAATCCAACTTTTTATCAGCAGAATGAGAAATGCAGGGAAGCTGTAATGTCAAACTTTAAATCAACAGAAAATTGGTGAACTTTGTTTTGACACCATTTCTCCTACATGCAGAAATTATTCTTTAAATTAAGTTTGTTGTGTGTGCACTATGTAGGATCCTGCAGAACCTTTTTATCTTTAGCATGCCCTACATATATATATATATATATATATATATATATATATATATACACACGACAGAAAAAAGCTAGGAATGATAAGATAACTTCTTACAGTGATCATAAATGGTCTGGAAAGCAAACCTATTGTCTTCACATGCTGTCTGACTTCCTTGCACTCCTGCAACGTTTACTGTCTCTTTCTCTCTCGCTCTTTAATTATTTAAGTCAACATAAGTGAACTGCCACCCACTAGCTTGAAGCAGGTCACAGGGGTTTATGGTGGGTGTTTGTCTCAGATGAGTTCACATGACCGAATAACGTTCACATTCCTAAATTAAATCAGGCCAGTTCTGTCATTACCAAACTATAGGTATGTTTAGTGATTCTCCTTACCCAAAAGTGAAGAAACCTTAACAAGAGAAAGCATATATATCCCAAAAATGTTAAAATGTGTTAAATATTATTTAGAAAATTAAAGAATATATAACATTAAAATGCACTGCATAAACATGTAAAGCAATTTGTTTAAGCCTGAGATAGGAAAAGGATGACCTGTGAGATCAACTTAAACTGGAGAACTTAAATAGTATAGTTCATATATAATTTTCCAGTCCTTTTCCCTTGTGTTATGTATGATTATTTTACAAAGTATTTGTTGATTTGCTGTACAACAAAAGAAGAATGGCCTTCAAAATATCATTTTAATAGTGCCACCTCTTGCTCTGTTCTGTAATTAATCAGTTAAGTCAATATTTAAGTAATGCTGTGCATTGGTACTCTCTATTTGCATGCATTTTCTCTCTGTTTATGAAGCACTGCTGCAGGTAACCACGCTTTCCTTCACCTACTTCACCACAATGCTCTCAGTTGGGATAAGTGCTCAGGATTTTGGTCATGTTGATATTGGTATAGGTATATTTTATGTCATTGATAAGAAAAACTGGATCAGTCTAGCTGTCAAGTCAAAACACCTCTAGTGTAAAAGCAGACTCAATATCAGCAGGATATCAAATGAACAATTATAGTAAAATAATAAACATAATGCATTATATTAATTTGTTAAACCCACATGGAAATCATTTCATCTTACAATACTAAGAAGGGGAAGATGAGTCTTTAAACCGAGATTTGCTAAAATTGGATTTGGTATATGATTCAATTTTGTTTCTGCATCTGGGAGAGCATAACATGAAGAATACTGTTTTGAAAGGAAATTGCTGAAAAGGGAGCAAAATAAGATTCAAAGTAAAAATGTTTTTTCTTTCAGGCTATGCTGTCAACTACTATACCTCTCTGCAGCCTTTCTTATTGTATAGTTACCTGGAGACCATTTTATATGCACCAGTAATGGATTAATGTTGTGGTTATTAAAAGTCTATCTGCTGAATTTTAAACAGGTTTAACATGTGAAATTTTAACATAAAAAACAACAAAAGTAACTACATCTTCTCCTTTTTCTTAAAATTCAAAGCAGACTCTTTAAAAAAAATAATTTTTAACTAAATGATGCATCCGTCCAGATAAGTATACCAGTGTGCAGGACTGTTTTAGACTGATGGTAAAGTGGAATGAGAGACTTATTGTTATTTTAGACTTATGTCAATTTAATTACAAATTGTAGCTAGTAAAACATTCAAAATGTTTGGGAGTAGTGAGATAAAGACCTCAAGCACATATATGTCTCAGATAAAATAATAATTTGTAAATAAGACCAAGAATAGCTGTATATATGTATACAACAAATACTGAAGTGGCATAATTGTGAGGAGTCCTATGAAAGTTACCAAAATCATGAGAATTTTTTTTTTTTTTCAAGAAAGTCAGATTTTATTTATTTCAAATAAATAAAATACTATAAATAATACTAATTTGTAGTATTATTGAGATGAAAGATGTCTCTGTAAGTGTGATTGCAATATTTTTTATATCAAAATTGTGAGTCATGTCACAGAAATAACCACGTTTTACTAATTTCTGTTTTGCAAAACCTGTTTTTTTTTAATTCAGCAGCAATAAATGGAAGGCATGAAAGCATTCTTCACAACTAATAGCAGTGCTCTTCCCTTTCTTTTCAAAGAGTAATACGATCCCTTTTGATATCCTGCAGCAAAACGTTGAAGACATGTGTACACGCACATACACACACGCATACTGCAGCAGACTTAAGGCTATAAAATCACCCAATCAGAAGGCCTTGTCAGCCCTCAGACATTAGTCATCACGTATGAGCCAAGTGAGGCAACACACAAACACACCCGCGCTAAAACACAGAGGGGTTTGAAATTTTTATAAAGCACCATTAAAGTTAATGACACACCAAGTCCAAAATAATGTATTATGAAAAAAGTGTGCGTTTGTGTGAGTCTGTGTGTGTTTGTCTGTGTCTGGCTGCTGCATTTATCACTGTTTGAAGTATCAAAGGTGCTTTCATGAGAATATCACAGCCTCTCCTGTTTCCATATTTTTGTTCTTGTAGAAAAAATATTGCTCTATTGAATGTTAACTGCAGGATATGTTAACAACAAGTACCTCGACTGAACTAAGCAGTGATTCCCAATTTAAGTCCTTTATGGCTTTCTCAACAACAATCCCACACTTTAGATACCCACAGTCTGGCTAAACACACTGACAGCATAGATAAGTTCCCTGCATAAAATGTGAAAAGTATCCCCAAATTGGCTTCATAGTTTTTGTATCACACACATCTGAAGTTGCAAGAATATGGAACAATAAAGTTGGATCTCTGTTAAATGCACTGGTCCACACCACATAAAGAAGGGAGTCAGGGTGTAATATTCCTTAGACAACAAAAATCACTGATCAAAAGCGATTAGAAAGTCTCTTGGTATTGGAGGAAATTGGTCCTAACAGACTTCTCGCTGCTTAATATATGTAACCATAACTTTGCAAACAAAAATGTTTTAAGTTGGTTAATTGGAACTGGATTGGGAATCCAGACATAACTATCAGAATAACTCAGATAATCTATAGGATTCCTGCTAAACAAGAATGTCTTCTTTTGCTGTTTCCCTTTCATTAAGGTGAAATATGGCCGCTTTGGCTTTGTGTGGGATGCAGCAGTGCTGGAGTACGTGGCCAATAACGATGAGGATTGTTCATTCTACACTGTAAGCAGCAACGCGCCAGACCGTGGATATGGTATGGCCATGCAGCACGGCAGCCCCTACAGGGACATTTTCTCCCAGAGGTAAGAGTCATAACAGTAAACAACATCCTAGCAACATCTATGCCCGTGTTTCATTTGTTATTAAAGTGAATTGATTAAATGTGCGTTGATTGAGGTGTTTTGTTTCATGCTCTTTGTCCCTGTCCTTTTACTTTAAGGTTCAGAAGTACACTAATAAGTTATGAATAATGCATTTTTATTTTCCTGCTTCTCTTGATTTAGTAAATTGGCCACTCCTGCAAACAAGGATTCTATGTACTTTGAATATGTAGATTCAATTTAACATGTTTTATATTAATGTTCAGAACAGAAGAGAATATACAAAATATTAATATCTTCAGACGTTAGTCTCTATTCCATCGATATTTTCCATCCATCCATTCATTGAGTCAGTCAGTCTCCAGTTCTCTATTGAAATTTAGGCCTCTTTAATATGTGTGTAAAATGGCTTTTAAACAAAACAGAACTTTAGATTGAATCATCTGCAAAAGCTTGGAATTAAAAAACAGAAGCCCAATATAAATGTGGCCCTTAACACTGCCAGATGTTTTTGTCCGATTAGTCAGCTGCTCAATGAAAAATCAGAATTTGTCATAAATCTGTCTTCCAAGAAACAGTGAAACTGCTTTTTTTGACATTGGGCTTAAGCAAATGTGACAAGTTAGCCTTAGAAAAAAATCTACAATAGATTGTCACAACTGTTTGCTTTGAGAAAATTGTTGGCTTTTTCTTCTGAGGGACATAAGATCTTGACCTTACAATAAAGAATGCCCTTTCGACTTATGTAGTGATTTGGGATGATAAACAAAGCTGAATTGATTCAAACGTTTCAAATATTCAAGCTGATCCCAGTTGTTTACTTTGCTTGGCCCAACACAAAGTCTGGTCTGTCTCTTCGATCAACACAGCAACTGAATTTATTCATTTATTCATTATCTTCCTATTCCCTTATGAAAACAAGGAAGTATGGTAATTTTTCCAGCCGGTACACAAAGGTCATTCACTCATTTCCTCTCAGCAATTGTGTTTTGCTCCTCAAATCTGGAGGAACTCCTTGTTTGTCTGTTTGCATTAATCTTTAATGTCACGCTGCAACATAAAACCATGCCGCCAGACTGCAACATCAGCAGGTGCAGTTATTACTGTAAGGGCCCCACAAGGATCTGAGAGTGTCCTGCTGGCTTTGCATGCAATCAAGTTTAAGATCATTTCAACATGAATGGGGAAATATGTCTGATATCCTCATTACGCTTGTGAAAGTTACATTACGTAAAATAGATAGCAATGTTTTTGTTTTGCTTGTGAATATTTGCATGCGTGTGGTAAAAGACTTGAGTACATCTCATTGCATGGGCCAAAGTATGGGAATACATGAATCTCGAGGTCTCTTAATAGCTTCATATCTAATGAAGCATTGCACTTCAGAATATTGCCTATCATGACTTTTATTAAAATAAACAAGCAATTAATTAGCGATCCATGTCTGCAATTTACTTGTATTACTGTTGTCATAATGTCTTTCTCTTGGGAAAGCAGGTTCAAACAATGTCCTTTCTTAGACCTAATGCTTCATAGTAAAACAGAGTAGAATTATCAGGGGGGAGAATATTGTTGTAGATGTATAATTGCTTTGTTTCTCTTTTAGATCCGTCATTCTGACATTCTCTATTACACTGATTACTGAAGCACAGCATTGAGGTTTAAAAGGAATTATATTAGCAGTCTGTGCCTTTGCTCCATGGAGAAAAAGATTTCATATTTGGTTGTCTTCTGTGGTCCAATCATAACAAATCATGAGACTTCTTGATGTCTCATTCATTTGGTTTTTCTGTTAATCAGACAATTAAGGAACGATTAATTATACTGCAAGGTATTTTTTCCTCTGAATAGCTAACCAATTGTGATTATGTATAAGCAGAACATATAATTTTATGAATAAATAATTATTTTTAAAAGACCTATGAATGCAGTTAGTCTTTGCTTAAAGAGGAATATTATATATTCTTTTCATGCTTTAGCACAATTTTCTAAAAATTTAATACAATATCTATAACCAGCGTGTTCAAAACTTTGTAATGGTATTTATATAGTTTTGAGTTTACCTCAAAACTGGTTGATAATATACTTGGTACCAGCCTTTTAAATTGTAAAAACAGTAAAAACAAAGCTAATCAACACAGATAAAGACCTAGTAAACAGCAACCAAAAGGATGAGTTGCTTAAACAAAACATTAATTTTACTTGTGAACAGAAACGGCTCAAAAATAAGCATAGTGGAAATTATTTTTAAAAACCCAAGGATGGACCAATAGCAAGTCCTGCTGGACCTGAGTTTCCAAAATTAAATTGATTGATAACATGAGAATATCAGGTTCACAAATTAGGCTGACAAATCAATAATTCTTATGCTAACTGTTTTCAAAGTAATTCCCTTTCAAATAATGTCCAGAAGGATCCTACAAGGTACTTTCGGATCATACTTTCAGAATATCTGTGCAACCACAGACCCATCTTTCTGGATCACTTTATTCAACACTTTGTAACCAAACTGTTTGTTGCCACCATCTTGCTCTGTGGCAACGAACAGAGCAAGATGGATGCAGGGTTTTAAATACAAGCAAAGTTTTAGTTAATCATTATCAACATATCTGCAGCTGATTCTGCTGAATAACATATTTCTCCTTGGATTAGATTTAAGACGGAGAACAATCAAAGCTTATGAACCATGCTGTCGAGCTTTTTTAAGCAGCTGTTCAGCTGCTGCTTTCTTTGCTGCGGTTTATTTTAATACATTCCAGTTGTTCCACAGTTCTGCCTTACCTTTTTATTTCTCTGTGATGTTGGTTGACTACATTCAGCCCTCCATCCCACATCAACGCCTCTCAGATGGTGGCAAAGCATAAATAGATCACAGATTCAAATCACAGATTGGAAGTATCATCTGAAAGCACCTATTGGTAGCTCAGATAAAACTCAAATATTTATATTTAATCATTTGGTGAGTGTGTTTGATTTCATCAAAAAGATGGAAAAAAAGAAAGTATTTTTTCATCTTTTTGGTTTTTAATGTAACACTTTGTGGTTTTGTTTTGGCAGAAGGTGTCATGATTCGATGTGTCATATTTTCTTCTTTTATTTTTATTAATTTTTGCTTCACTTTGGAAGAAGTGAAACCATTAAATTGTGGATTATCATGCAGTCAATAATGGCCTCTGTAGGAAACAGAAAGTGCAGACTGCTGTGATGGAGCCATAACACCGAAGGGAAATGTTGTAGAACTGCAACACAATCCTCAGTGTATCACATCAGACAGGCTGCGTTATCTACAGATTTCAGATGCGCATGATTTTGATCTGTTGAACATTCTCTGTGGTATCACTTTTATCTGCTAAAAGCGGAATTTAAAAACAGGAATGTGTGGTGCAGGATATATGAGGCTTACTAAACAGGACAGAATTGACTTGAGTCAGGAGCAAGAATTGCTTAAATAAGCAGGCCACATCTCTCAGGCTGCTATATTGCTTCCCAGATGAAAGCAAATATATTATTTGTGTTTTTGATCATATTCTCCCCCTTAAAACTACAAATTCTTTCGTCACTTTTTGCTTCCTGTTTCAGATATTAAACATAAGATGTGCTCTTTAATACCTTCACATAAGAACACTAGCTGCTTGCTATTTGTCTACTATCTTATGCAATTTAATAATTGTCATTTTATTTTATATTTTGTAATATTTTAATGATTCTAATGCTCAGTTTGACTTTCTTTATTGGAGAAAAATTATTCTTGCTGAAATTTTTAAATCAACTTCCATCATTGCAGACATTTGCTAAAATCAACAAAGTATGTAAATGACTCTAACCCTGACCAAGTGAAGTAACCTGTGAGGATGCCACTGTTCCCACAGCTTCTATGGTTGGCACACTATAGGGACCATGCTATTTTTTAATCATTCTCCCCTGACTTTTTAAAAGAGGCTGGACTTTTAAAACCTATTTCTTAAAATAACTTTTAATGTTGTCTTAAATATTACTTGTGGAGATTCCTTCTTCATTACTTAGCTTTGTTTCTGTTATTGCTGTGCAGTAGTTCGTGAAATGAAACTCTAATCTGGGAAGTATTTTTAGGAAGAAAAAAGAATGCTGTGAGTATTGTAATAAAGCTTTAACTTGAAATCGCAGTTGATAGTGTCACTCCTCAGGAGGGCTGGAAATTAAACAAAATATATTGTGACAGGCACATGATCAATATCAATAGAAAATACATCAGACAAACAATTCTGTAATTTCATTGAACTCCAAGCTAAAGACGCAAACCATTCTGGGGAATATAGGCAGAGAGAACGTTGTATCCACTCAACCTTTCAGGTCCATCTTAGCAAGGATGGAAGCATCAACTAACTCACTCGCTCTTTGGTTACCTAAGCAATAACCTATTGAGTAACTAATGTAGCAGCAGTGAACAAATTTCACCACTGTCTCATAACGCCTTAAAAATAAGAAGCCTCAGCGTGGAGTGAAAGGATCAAATTAATACAACCACTCAGGAGAAAACTGGGTAAAACAGGAGAGGTCATGTCATGTCATGAAGTGCAGTATTTCAGATTTTCGACACAAAAATCTAATTATTGAAATCCACTGGTATGAAACCCTTTTATTTTGAAACGTTTTTCAGCCACAACGTTCAGCCTTTCTCCACAGTTACCATATCATCATCTGTGTAACTCTACTTTATCAACTTTATTACTTCGGGGTTTGTTGCATCGACTCTTACCTGTCACCTCGAAACACTCACCTGTGGTTTTAGTGTCTGCTGTTACTGATCAGGACTGTTTGATTGGGAAAGTGAGGCCTACTTCATATTTTGCAGGTAACAGATTTCTAGAGGCTGGACGGTGTAAATACTGAGTGATTGGCTGATATACCTGGAGAGAATCTCTTCAACTTCTCAGGAGTATTTACTCTACATGTTTACGTCAGTGTGTGTACGCTCTGCATACTTGGTGTGTGTGTGTGTGTGTGTGTGTGTGTGTGTGTGTGTGTGTGTGTGTGTGTGTGTGTGTGTGTGTGTGCGTGCGTGCGTGTGTGTGTGTATGTGAGCACTGCATACTTGAAGAGTGTTTGGTATGTTCACATCCCCAGGGATAATATCAAAGATGAAAAATAACTTATTTGCTTTGACACTTTAAAGAGAACATGAGCAGGGCAGCATCTGTAGAAACAGACAGACTGCTTCAACTTTATCGTTTTCAAACGCTTTGTTTGCTGTGAAGTTCCATTGCTGTAGCTGAAGTGCAGCAGCATTTCACATCTGTGTTTCTGTATGCGTGTGTGTGTGTGTGTGTGTGTGTGTGTGTGTGTGTGTGTGTGTGTGTGTGTGTGTGTGTGTGTGTGTGTGTGTGTGTGTGTGTGTGGGTGTGGTGTGTGTGTGTGGGGGTGTGTGTGTGTGTGTGTGCGTGTGTGTGTGTGTGCAAAACTGCCAGCTTTTGTCAGCATTGTGGAATAATCTGGAAGTGTGTTCATGATTCTCTGTGTGAGAGTTTTTGTGTGTGTCCTGTTCCATGATTGATGGAGACAGCCTGCAGATTTACCAGAGTCAGAAAACAGTGCCATAACGGGCTGCTCCACTAATTTAAACTGACAGCTACTGACAAGTTGTTTTGAAGTGCTCAAGGGCCAAGATTAAAAAAAAAATCCTTTCAGGGAGGGGAATGCATTATTTTTGTGTCTGCTTGTTGGCAGGCATTGATATGAAAATTTGAAACATAAGATCAAATCCACAGCAGATGGACATCTTGGGGTGTTGTTGGCCATGCATTTTATTGCACTTTTGGAGCATGTTTTTTATCTTCAGTTACAAAATGGCGATGCCTTTTATGTGTGATCATGGAAGAGAAACCAGTGTGTAAATGCATAGGAGTCTAGAGAGTACATGAAATTCAATTTGGGGAGAAATACCAATAAAAAGCTCAGATAAAATTAATAGCAAACTCATTGTTGTATTAATATTATTTTGTTTCCATTTCCTATTGCACAGTTGTGTGCTAAGCAGAGGGTGCCATGTCCATTGTTTGATTTTGGTCCTGCTCTCCAAGAGATTTATTGTTGTTTTATTACCTGGCTGAAAGCGAGTGTTCCGCCATCAGCTTGAGGGCTGAAGGCTGGATGGTTCTAAAATAGAGCCACAATATGCTGTATTTCTGTGGGGACCATGGCAGAGCATGTTTTGTGGCATGCTTGAGGGGCCAAATGACGATTACTACAGTGACAAAACTCTGTCGCAAACACAGATAAATCACACCTCGGGGCCACTGGGTAGATTGCAGTGGTGAGCACACACCAGAGGCAATTTTCACTCCCAAGAAATTATGTTAGATTGTTTAGCCCTTTTCACACATTGGGTACAAAGCATTAATGTCTTTATCAATCTTTTAAACCGGCAGCGTTTTTAGTTGATTCCTCTCGCACTTCCCTCATACATGTTGATGTTGAAATATGAAAAGAATGTTTTCTTACAGTCTTCATATTTACCTTTTTATGCACAGATAAGCTACAGGTTTCTGTACCTTCACTATAACTTTAAGAGTTGCCAAGAAGGAGAAAACACCATTACGGGAGTGCACTGCCTTGTTTTTAATGCACCCCCAGGGTATTTTTCAAAGACCCTACAGAGACCGTCTATGTTCAAGCAAATTTTAATGCCTTATCTTTTGGTATTGTTGTGTACAGGCAAATTAGCGATTGTCACTCTAGCAAAATTCAGAATTCAGTTATTTACCTTTAGAGTTGTTCATGTCAAAGGAATTGCCAATGCAAATCTTTATGACCTAATTCTTTCATTATTACTGTGAGTTCATTATGTCCATGTTTATTGTTATCTGAGAAATGAATCTCTTAGAAGTCAGTACGCCTGCAGCAACTTGGGCATGTGAAATTTTCAAAACTGGTGGCCCTGGTGTTACCCAACTAGATAGTATGTTCACTTGGGCCCACTGGTGGATCTGAGAGAATCCAGAGTATTGCATGTGTTTTAGCATCAATTTAAAGCACTTTTGGTAATAAAATATGCAGTATTGGACCGGTAATAGTGCTTAAGAATCCCCAAAGACAAGAGCAATAAATGATGAAGGTTTCTGAGGAGAGGTCGCTGGTACTGGCTCCATGCTTTGTTCTACCATAAATTGGATTAAAAAGGAACAGAGAACAAGAATAGGATGAGATACAGTGCTTTGAGTAAATACAAAATGTAATTTTTAAATGATGGTATTAACGGAGAAAGCTATCCAAACAAGATAAAGTAAATGTTCCTTAAATCTGCAACAGTGTGAAGGACAATACTCTTGACAACACCAGCATTTCCAGCTCTGAGCGGCTCAAAACAGGAGAATGGTTCTCCTAGATGGATGTCTTTCATAATCCTAAGTGGTTCATTTGCACAAATTCTAAGGAATCTTTGCCCAAAGTGTCTCGGTAATTTGCACAAGGTGTCACTTTGAAAGAAAAAAGCTCAAAGAATTCTGGAACAGAATAATCTTGTTTTCTTTCTAAAAGCTTGATCTAGTCTTCTATCGTAAGTTTGATAATTGATAAAGTATTAAAGACACTTCCACTAACATTTTGTAAAATTAAAGTAGCTTCTGTCATTCTGCTTTTTACATATTTTCATCTCTTTTCATTCAGTTAAGAATCTTTCTGAATGTTTTTTTTCCATCATAAGGATAATTAAAATGTTTCAAATCAAAAACAAGTTAGAAAACACATCTTCATAATATTGTTTTCTTTTCACAGCATGACACTATTTGTGATGAGAAATGTTCACACTTACAAAGACTTCAAGATGCTTTTATAACAAAAGCATCTTTGAAGTCATTCACATATGACACTGACATGTTCAGTTCCCATCAGAACAATGTAAAACCCAGTGGTTGCGTAAAAAAGGGGCTTTAGACTGTGGGATTTAATTTCCTGACACAGTGAAGGGACTTGAACCTTCAGGAAGCCAGAGTGGATTCACTCCTTATTATTTGAAAATAAGGCGAGGGTAATATTTAATCAAAAACCTTTTGAAAAAATGTATCTGAAAAGATTGTTTTGGTTTTATTTTTTTACATTTTGGATTTTGGATTTCATGTCAGTATCTTATGATTTTGTCTGGATTTGATGCACTTACAGGTTTTACAGAATTCCTCGACTATATCAGTCTCTTTATGGAAGTGAGACTGGGTGCAAACGTTTACTATGAAAACAAACATTCATTTCCATCACCTTCACTGTTGATATGTATTGACTAGCCTTCATTTCAGTCTCAGATGAAGGAATGCATTCATACCTTCTTCATTGTTCCCTCTGCAGCCCTAGCTCACTCATGTGTTTATTTCATTTCCTCTTCACACCATGAATTCAGTAAGTGATCTGTCACTAATATGAAAGTACTTCTCTACTAAAGCCTGCTTTGAAGGGAAATTTAGGTGTTGTGAGTCTCAATGAAGACACAGTACATAGATCACAAACTGTTTGTGATGCTTTCAGTAGCTTGGCAAGCTTTTGTATTAGAAAGTCTCATAAAGATAAAATTGTCAGTAACGGTTAGAATGACTCCGAAAACAAATTCCTTCTGAAATTTGGTTATTGCAAACCTTTAAATACGATTTATGAATTGAATAAGCTCTCTTTTCAAAATGTTTAAGATTGAAGAAAACTGACTTGCATATGCAAATCCAGAAATAAATTATTTTTTAAGCTGCCTCTGCCTGTGTAGAAATGGAATCTGTTGAACAGGCCTTTTGGTTTAATAGCTTATCATGGACTCTTAGCTTAAGTAAGTTGTGACAAAATAGAGTCTTGGTAGTAGTGAAAATGTAAAAACAGCTAAGAGCTTTTAAACACATAAATGCATTAATCTGATGTATTTTGACATCATAGGTAAGAGCCTGAGATTTGAAGATTTCAATGAGTATCTTTGAAAGATAACCTGAAGAAAAAAATGTTACAGTACAGGTGACTCAATTGTTTTGTTTAATCTAAGACGATATGGTTACAATGAAAGGATTATGACAGTCGTTGTTCATACATAAACCATTCAATTAAATCAAAGTTCACCAAGAAATTTGCTCCTTTCAGTCCGTAAAAAATGTACTTGAACTTGGAAACTGTGTGAGAACTATTAATTTTTGAGCTTGGTTTGAAATAATTATATTTGTTAATCCCATGTGCTTATGTGGCTTTCATAAAAAAGAAATATAAATCATATAACTCTGCTGCAATTCATTGTGTGAACAAATATGATCAGTGAAAACCGTCTCATGAGAAGAGAGCAGCGGTTGTCATTCCTCTGGATTGTGAGAGCTTCTCACTCTGCTGCTCTTTCTTTGTCCAGCAGAGTTTAACTCTGTTAACAGAGTTTGTTGTGAATATTCCTGCAAAGTGTGTGGTGCCTTTTTATTATATTGTGTTAAAAGAATAATTGACATCCTGGAGCTGTATCAGAGAATAGAATCATTCTTGAAGAAATGTTTCCATACATTCGTTGCAAGAAAAGTGACTTTTTGCTTTAGTTGTGCCACTTTTTGTCACCCCATGATGCCAACGAAGTATCGACTTGAGTATTGACATTTTTGTCAGGGCTTTTATTTTATTTTCCTTATCTATGTCTCTTATTTTCTTTTTGATTTAATTACAATGTAAGATAGCTATGTTTGTGGATAGAGATTTGTTTATATTTTATGTTTTATGACGGTAATAATAGTGTGTAAAAATAAGTATATAATTTCATGTATATAGCACATTTTCAGCAACAAGGCAATACAAAGTGCTTTACAGGAATTAAAAGGAAATACAAACAAAATAAACCAAAGGAAAGAGCAAAATAAGAAAAAGCTAATAATGTTGATCCAAAGTAAATAACCTAGATGCTCCTACTCAGGGTTGGTAGATAAGTATAAGTCGGTATCATCTGGTCTAATTCCTTTTCTGGTTCGGAAGAATAAGAGTCTAAAAAGTTGTTGTTTTTCCGGGTTCCAAGTTCTAATCCCTGTTCTGGGTTGCTAAGTGTAAGTAAGTGTCCTCTGGACTTCTGGTTGGCTAGTATAAGTAACTAATCTCTTGATACTGCTATTTAGGGTTGGTAGATAAGAATGAGTAAATAAGTATCCTCTGCTCTAATTCTTTTTCAGGTATAATTAACGTTGCTTGAGAATTTCTAATATGCAAATATTTTTTTATTGGCTCATTATTTTGATATTAATTTGTATAAAGCTAAGATATTAGTTTAAATTGTGTTTTCTATCATTCAACAATCCAAAAAGACCAAACATTCAATCAAAACAAGCCTTCAGATGCTCTTTGTGAAACTAAAGCTAATCTTTATGATACGATGTTTTTTTTTTTTCTCAAGGGTAGTGAAGACCTCTTTCTTAAGCTTCATTTACATTGCTTGCTTTCTTCCCGTGTATGTTAATATATTGATAAATTAATTAACTTGTTCCATAAAACATAATTTTATAGATTTAGTCTCTTCACTTCATTGGTGTCTACCTCTTTTGGATTGTCCATGTGTATTTTGACTATCAGTGTAAAATTCATAGCGTTCGTTTTTAGTTTTGCATACTTGGTGTTAGCTGAGCATTTGCAATTAAAAGTGTCTATGACTGCCCCGGGGTGATCAAGTACTTGAATTAATGAATAAGCAGGTCAAAATGTCATCAGTCAAACATTTTGGCATGTTGAGGTAAGAAAATGTTTATTACTACAGACTGTCTTCTTTTCTGTGACATTTGCTGTAAACATATGTATGCTTCATAGTCACATTTAGCAAATTAGAATATGTTTTCCAACGAGGTGTCGCTGTCACATCAAAAGTACCTTTTGCAAATATTAATCCTTCATCAGGTAATAAACATGTCATTCTTAGCTGTAAGCAAAATATTATCAGAATTAGGAGAAATACAGGTTTGAACATTTTAATCTGTGTGAAATTAATTCACTAGATGGGTTATTAAAATAAAGGAACATGTCCTCAATGAAATTTACATTTATTGACTATGAATAGATTGTGTCTCATGGACACAATCTATTGTGTACATGAGACACAATAGATCTGTGTTGTGGATTTTTTTATCGCTATTTTTTTGTGTGTGGCATTGTAGCTTACCTGGAGATCTCATTGTGAGCCTACTTGTTAAATGTGGCAGTGAAGACCATGCTGTAGGGTCATTTACCTATGACAGCACATATTCCTGTGCCATTTAAATACGTGGCTGTAACATGAAAGCATGATAGCAGCTCTTGTGTTTGTTGGGTTTTTTTTTAAGGCATAAACAGAGACATTGTCAAAATCATAAAACACTTTTCCAGGTATCGGTGTTTTCTGTTCTCTGTTTCCCTGTCTGGCTCTCCCATTTCTCAGCAGATGGTCCTTCAGCAATTTTTCACAGTCAAAGTCAGCCCACACACTTTCATTCAATAAATCTTTATTAATCCCTGTTAACAACATCAGTCTCTTTCTTTCTTTCTCTCTCTCTCTCTTTTGCTCTCTATATCTACTTCAGTGTCACTTCTACTTTTGAAATGTTTAATGGTGGTTAATGGTAGTTGTACTTTTGTGCAATGTTTCTCATAGTTCAGCTTGATTCCAGATTCCAGTTCACCCACACACTGTGGCTTAATGATGCTTAAATGAAAACTTTACTGACACAGTGTATGACATTGAACCCTGAAAGCGCTAATTGGAATAATTAAGCTTTGCGAACTTCACTCATGGGACCAAAGACCCCAGGGTAAATAACCTTTCTTCTTTCTTTTTGTTCCATTGTTAACTGAAAGGTCAGGAGCTTTAGAAAAGGACCTGACTTTCAGGGTTTCACTATTTGTCCTCTTTTTGTCTTTTATTTTGTTTAATTTTTTTTTTTACTGGAGTTCAAAATTAGTAGATATTTCAGCATGCACAAACAATTTTGAACAGTCATGGAAGTAACAAGAAGTGCAATAAAATTAAGAGTCTTATAAGAGAGAGTTTTGTCTGAAGTGACAAAGTAAATCCCCGAAAACTAATTCATCTTTTCATTTGCCTCACCCACTAAATCCCTGCAAGATTCTGATGATCATTCTGGACTGGTCACCATAACTGGCTGCACACCATACAACGTCCAGATAAAACATTAGTAATTTGAAATCAGTTCTGTTTTGCTCCAGTTGACCATTTTTCTTGGTGAGTAATGGGCTCACATATGCAATCCATTGAATATCCTGACAAATTTCATTGTGCCTTCTGGGAAATATGTCTGGAGTGTATTGTGTTTGTAAATGTAATAAAGGGCCAGGGCTTTACAAAGTGTTGGATGGCATCTTTATAAGATTCAGGGCTTTTTATTCTTTTTATGCAAAAAATACAATTTCTTTCAGAAGATTTGATGTTAATGGCTCCATGTCTGGGATTGCTAGACATGGAGGGTAGGCCATACATGAGGCCTATCATCATGTATGGGTAGGCCTCAAAAGTTCTGTCAGTACCTAATGTAACAATTTCAATCTACCTAATGTAACAAAGCTCCAAAATGTATGCATGCGTAAGGCTGGATGTACTATGATGACTGATTTTAGATCATATTATACATATGTTAAGACTACAATTACAACCAGGTAAGAGTTTCTCAAAAGTTTGGTCTGATTTTAGACAATATTTTAAAGGCACAAATGACAATTTCATTATTTACTAAGAACTGAAGGATTAAGATGATTGGTTCTTACTTTTCAACTGCTGCCATGTTCATAACATCATGGAATAACCACATGCTATATTCCCATAAGATTTGCTGTAAAAATGACAAAAGGAGAAAACTGAAACTGGTCTTGCTGATTGAGGTGCAATAAGTACAGTTATTTTTGAGAATGGAGGTTTCTCCAGCAGCTGAACACACTGGTGTTTCAGTCTTTCTTTTGGTATTGAAAAATTAGAGTTTTGGAAAGTCTTGGGAAACATAGGTGCAATTAATGTGCAATGTGGAGGCAAACACTATCTGTTTACAGAAAAAGATGAAAGGTATTGGTAGTGTGAAAGAATAATGATTTCTAGCACACCTCAAGATTCCCAGCGCTACCTTAAGAGGTGCATTCTGATGGGTTTGGCATAACCTCTGCAGTGCTCTGACCTCACCATCGTTAAAAATGTATGGGTAGGCCTCAAATGAGCAGCGCATGCAGGAAGAGCTTTAGTAGTGAAATACCTCACAACCTGTCATAACAGCTAAAATGGGTGTTAATGTCAAAGTTTGTCAAAACTTCTGTCGATTTTGTTTCTTTTACAGCAAATGCTTATTGAATAGCACTACAAAATACTGAAGTATGTATAACTGTCTCCTCTTTGACTTCCTTTGCTTGTCAGGATTTGAATAATGTTCCATGGTTTAAATGTAAAATAAGCAAATATTCACCATCATGCTGGTGTGTTTTATGAGCTCCTTCATGGCTCATAAAAGCACCACCCAGGCTTGTCTTTAAGGGCTCTTAATATGCATGACATTTGATGTGTTTGAAATTTATGTAATGTGAGAGACAGTTTACTTATGTTGTCTTTAATGTTTATTCCAAACAGCTACTAGAAAAAGCTGTTTCAATGAAAAATGGTTTAGTCAATCTTTAGAATCTAATCTTCTTAATGTGACAGATTAGAAATTTGTTCCTTTTAGATAAAATACTGAGTCTGTGACAACAAAAGCAAACGATGAAGCCTCTTTGGTGTTTCTTTTTCTTTTATTTGACACCAAAAATACAAATAAATTGGTATGCACTAAGATTTTTGGAATTGGGCTCTTATCTGAAGTGGCTGAGACTAGGACTCTGTAAAAAAAAAGACTTCAGACTTTAGGGTTCTGAACTGTCACTGCTGGTCAGAGTGCTTCAGTCTTTTCTTTGAAGCAAGTGGAGAATAATTTCAGACAGTTGTACTTTGCAGGAGACAGCATTAATGTATTTTGAGTTTTCTATTTCTGACAGCACTGCCTTCAAAACGGCTGACGTGATTCAGGCAAGAAATGTATTATTACTTTATTTATTCAGAAATGACTGAGATTTAAAACATCGTTTATTAGAGTGGCCATGGCAAAATGACCAAAACTGCAAAATGAATGCATCACAGTTCAGTAGAATGACCTTAATACTCTGGGTATTATAGCACTTAACCATATTTCAGGGTTTTTCCCTGACAAGTATGTTTGTGCAAAGATCTTGAGGTAAAGCCTGACCTTACTAATAATCAGCATGTCACTCTAACCTATACAGAGTAATTGAAATGCTAACAGTCACACTTTCACCTTGAAATAAACCTGTCAGAGTTTGCATTTCTCCATATATTTTAGTGCTCATTTCAGTCACTCCCTGACACAAACTCATTTGACCCACCTCTCTTCAGAAGTTTCAAAACTTTTTATACTTTATTATAGAAACATTATTTTCTCCCATCATGTTTTCCTGAAGGACTAACTCGAGTGATGCAGCCTAAGAATGCTGATGGTGCCAGCTTTTTGTTGAGCGAGTAAGTGAGCTGTCAACCCGGTGTTGTTCTCATTTAAGGAGCTGACAATCAGCGGCCGTCTGAGCACGAGAAACCCATTTTAGCATAACACCTCTGTCTCTCATTCCCTTCTTTACTCCTTCTCTTCTCATTTTATTTGACATTCTTCCTCTGGACACTCATCATATCCATTGTCTTTCCTTCTTTCTTAACACTTACCAGCTATCTTCCTCTCTCCAGTCTCCTCTAATCTCTCCTCTTACCTTCCACAGCTGTGTGTTTGTTGTCAGCCATCCATTCAGGCTTAACACGCTGCAGAATTTCCTTCCTCAAAACTCTCTACTGTTTTTCAATTCACTTAGCTTCTCCCTCTGCTATCGTGCTCTCTTTCCATCTATCTTCAATTGACAAATTCAACTGTTCATTTTCTCTAATAGACTTTTCGCTGCCAAGATAGCAGGGAAATAACATTTGTATAACTGTTAGACAGATAATTTTATGTTGTTCAGATGTCTTGACACCTTTTACAGAAAACACTTCAGTTCATTTTGTCATTTCTCATTCACATTCTTTCAAATCATCTAAGTCACTGTGTTCTGTAAATTATCTTGCTACAGTTGCTATAAGACTTTAAGTAAAAAGAAGCTTGGGATATCACCTTCATTTATGGTCGCCTACGGATGAGCCTTGGGGAAGAATGCAGAATCAACACAATATCTGGAGTTATGGTGCATTTAAAGAGCTGTATGTGAGATTTTTACTGGCCTGTAGCAGAAAATAGCCCCAATATATCGAGAGGTTGAAAGCGAAGCTGATCGATACCAGTGACTCAACAATCTGTTTGCCAGGTGCTGAGATAACCGACTTTCAAAACTCACTTTGTTGCTGTAGTCTCTTTTCGCTGCAGTCTTGTCCTGAGACAAAGAGACTTTCTCCTATACCTCAACAGTGGTGTAGAAACATGGTTTTGATATCGCCTGACAGTCCATTTTTACTCAACCTGGGACATTTGTAACAGCAGGAGCAGCTCTTTTTGAAACAGGCTGGCTACTAAGTTGTTTTTATATATTATGCATTTCTGAAAATATTGATTTTATAGTTGTGTCCCACAGGAGCCTGTCTAATTTTTACCAAATAGTAAGATGTATCTATATTAAATATTAATAAAATCAATTTTGCATGTCTGAGCAGGCTCCTGCACAAGCCATCTCCAGGGTTCAATGGGTGGCAGTAAGGGTACGCCCTGGAAAAGCATCCTGGCGCACATAACAGAACAACACAGACACACACAGGACTTGCACATGACATGCAGAACGCCTGCACTGACACACTAATACCTAAGGGCAATTTAGACCAACTGACCTAACATGTATGTTTTGGGACAGTGGGAGGAACCTGGGTACCCTTTAAGAACTCACTCATGGATGGGGACAACATACAAAACTCCATGCAGAAAGGCCCTGGCCTGGATTTGAACCATGGACCTTTTTGCTGCTTGGCAATAGTGCTAACAACTGCATCACCATGAAGCTCATTAATAAAATTATCATTAAAGTGACACATTATTTTACAAAAAAGCATTGCTCTGAAATCAGGAAGTCAAAGGGGGCATATAGGGTATTCCTATATGTCCCCCTGTGGCAGCAGATTAAAAGTAAATGTAAGCATGCGCATTCAAAATATATTTATATAAAAAAGACTGTACGATCTAGGCAAATTCACAATATAATAAAAAAAATGGACAGATATTAAAATAGTTTACTCAGATGAAAAGAAATATCCAACTGAGTAGAATCACTTTAAAAGGATTCGGTAACAAGAATATTATGAATATTGAATGTCTGTCAACCTTAAAAATAAGACACCTAAAATGCAAATTAACAAAGCTTTAAACTCAGTTTTTTATGCACTTTATAACAAAACCATTTCCTCTTTAAATTGGACATTAATTTTTTTTTTGTTTTATTTTGTATTACATATGGTAAACCTATTAAAACTGTTTTCCACTAACTGCAGTTAAATGTACAATGATTACCATGAATGCTGTAATATAAATGTGTGTATGTGTGTGTGGAGATGGCAGATTTCTTTGGAGATTGGTCTGCAACAAAATAAAAGACAAAAGCACTGGAACATGAAACATAGAACTATTTCAACACACTGAAGAAGACTGAAGAACAGGATTATTT
This sequence comes from Poeciliopsis prolifica, assembly GCF_027474105.1. NCBI lineage: Eukaryota > Metazoa > Chordata > Actinopteri > Cyprinodontiformes > Poeciliidae > Poeciliopsis > Poeciliopsis prolifica. The sequence continues at coordinate 1,111,594 of NW_026562389.1, forward strand.
ATCGCTTATAAATAAACATTATATAAAAGTATATGATGTTTATTTGTGTGCCTTATGTGCCAGGTTATACAAAAGAGGGTTAATTGGCTTGCAATACCACAAATTATAGCTCTAAACAGAAAATTAAAGATAATTGACAAGAAATTTTAATAAATTAAAGCAGGTTATGTGGGGGAACTTAAACTTTTAGAGATGAGGAGATGAAGGGTGGTGCATGAAAGAGATTTTTAGGTTTTCCTCTTGAACCTTCCTCTTTTCGGACAGACGTATGATTTCCTTTTAAAGGTGATACCAGTTGTAAAAATACCAAGCCATCCAATTTTATCTTCCCTGAAATAGAACAAAAACATAAATGGCTTCTTCCGTAAGTATATGTAGTTATCTGCTTTGTTTTTTTTGTCTTTATGTAGCACAATGTCTTTCTCCATCTGTGCTTCTTGTCTTTTTATATTTGTCTTAAACCAGTTTCCTTTTCATTCAGTTTTTTATTTTATTTTTTTATTTTCCATTCCAGCCTAGTGCCCCTCAGTCCTCTATGCAAATCACTGTGATGTTTCCTTTTGCTGGTTTGAACTGACTAATAACGTGTGATCATCCCACCATCAAGGCTGGAGCCATAGCATTGCCATGGTAACATCCAGTATAAAAGCAATAACGGCTTCTGCGGAGAGAAAGTTGAGGCAGCAGGAGAGTGTGTAGACACACAAGAGCACACACCTTCACAACCCGCCTTAACACATGAGTAACCCATGCTCATTTGCTTTAACGACCAGTGGGAGACTTGTCTTGCATATCTCCAAAGGGAAATGCAGCCACCTTAAAGCAAGATAAGTCATTACACACACACACCTTCACCAGACCAGCAGTTTTATAGACATAGGTAGCCTACATGTAACATCCGTGGTTGCATATGATGTTCATGTTCCTTTACAAATGGAAATTCACTGGTGTTTACCGGTGTAGTGATTCACATATAAGACAGAAAAAGACCTGAGACTTTAAGACATCTTATGCTGAGGCTATTGTTTGCACTTTGCTTTAAATTGTAAGACACTAACTCTTAACCCATTCTTTATGGCATACATTTAGTCTATTAGAAATCATTTAATTTTCTGGTAATGTAAATCTGATATTTTTGCTACCTCTTGTACTTTCAGGGGGTGACTGATTTTTTTTTTTTGTCTGTAATGTTGATAAATATATCAAGAAAGTCATTGAGTTAGCACCAGTGGTTAACTGCAAACCTTTCTCACGACAGAGTAAAAGAGGGCAGTGGTTGATTTTTAGACCTTTGCTGAAGTAGATAAGATTGGTGGCTGATGATATTGTCCAGTCATCAGTCTTCCAAAATTAAGAAAATCAGGGTCGATTTATTGGTATACCCTTAATTTTCCCAAAGCTCCTCCTTGGAGTGGGGCGTGTTGGAAGGAGCAGGAGCTTCTTAAAGAGACAGAACCCGATCTCAAGGAGTGAAATTGTGAAGTCAACATTTCTTTCAAGTTATGTGTGACGCATACAGCATTGTTATAACAACTGAGTGCAACATAATTACTTGATTGTGGTATAAAATGGTGCTATGTGTCTAGAAAATACATAATGCCACCCTCTTAACAAAATAACAAAAATTTACAAAGGAAAAATAAAACAAGAAGCAGAATTGAGACAAGTACATCTAAAGATATTAAAGGGAAAATATAGCAGAGAAAATACAATTTGTTTTAGTTGAACATGAGCCTCAATAAACAGTGTAAAATGGGGAAGCTAGACTAATGTACAAAGCTGGTGAGAGCAGACATTTTAAATAATGACTTGTGACTGTTTTGCTTTTGTTTTAGTTTTTATGATTTCCGCTTTTCCCCATTGTTTTTACCATGGAGGATACGTTTTGTCTTAATCTTTCTAATAGGCATGTAAAGGTAATCCTGGCTTTCACATTTGTTGTTGTCTGTTTACCTGTCACAGTTTTTCGTGCCTGTGTGGGGAAGGATTTTTTTGTTTGTTTTTGAGAGAAGATGGGGTTCTTTGCTGAGACAGCGACAACCAAATTAGAGAGCCAGACAGATGGCGTACTGCAGGAACCCTTTGACTCAACCAGTGTTTTTGTCAGGCAGAGCACAGTGGCCTTTCATTCTGCCTGTCAGCCATGGCACAGGGACAAATGGAGAACCGTGGTAACTGCTTTCGTGTATTTAAAAAAAATGAACGTCAATATGCTCACTTTCTCTGGTGCACTCACCCTCAAAACCCATTTAGCTGTGAAAACTTAGCTACGAGACAGAAATCTAGTCAACAAAGATGTGTTTGACAATTGTTTCAATACAGAATTTGCCTGGAATAACATTAAGTATTAATGTTAATGTTAAATAATTCATTTTCAAAATTGTTAGTACTCAACAATTTTTTAAGTTGGAAGTTATATTCCAACTTAAAAGGCCTGCACTGCTTTGCTTTTCTGGGAGTGTGAGAAATACTGGACATCTCAGGACAGATTTGTTTTTTTTTTTTTTGCAAATATACAAAATATTAACGGAAATATAGATATAGATTTAATGCCATTAAATACAACTTTTATACATTTAACTGCATTTTCCAATTGGTTTATGGAAGAATTTTTTATTTAGTTTTTTATGTATGGATTGTATAATATAATATGTACTTTTGAACATCAGACTTGGCATTCTAAATGGAAAGATGCAGAAAAAAAATATTGAACAAATTGTTTTGTTTTTCCTCAGTAGATATATTTCAGATGGGGCTGATGATGTGAAATCCACATACATACAAACATATTGTAAAAAAAATTACAAATAAAATTATGTGCTAAAAAAGTGTGATGAAACAGGGATTCTGAATGGAACACAGAACAGGAGATGAATAAGGGCATAAAAAAATCAAATGGCTGAAATCTGTATGTTCAGAAGATACTCCTATCACCTTTCAGTGGCAAATAATAGCAGCTTGTTTAATCCTAATTAGTGGCTTGTAAAAGGTTTCTCTCTAACAACATGTCACAATGGGAAAAAGCAACAGTGTGTCTCAACTCAAGACCATTACCACCATATCGTTACAAAACGCACTTATGGATTTGATTACAGACATGTTCCACTAAGCCCCTTTGGGATCATAATCCAGGAGTAGGAAGGATGCATATATTTATAATAATTTCCCAACAGCCCAGCCACAACTAATTACTCTTCACAAGATTTGTGACAGTGAAGTCAAACTAATAATAATATTTCTCCGATGTCCGAGTAACATTCAGAGAGGTTTTAGAAAGGCCTTGGGCTAACTGGTACAAGCATTTTGAAGATTAAATGAAGCAAAAATTCACTATAGTCTCTAGGACTCCACTGCTGAAGAAATAGTACATTAATACAATATGTTGGATGGGACTAAAAGTGAGGTTTGTCTTTGTACACATCATATTTGAAGGATAAATGGCAACACGACTACTGTGATTTTTGGATGCATGATCAGATTGTAACCAATATTTGTTACTGACCAGCTTCAGTTATCTAAAAGCAGAATGGGGGAGAAATGAACCTGGCAGGAGAGCACATTTTGATATTATGAAGTGCTGAGCTTTAAACATCAGCCACACTTTTCTCATTATTGTCCTCTTTGTTTTTCTGTAAATCAGTGAGCAGGATAACACCAGGGAGACAAATGTAAAAGGATCTAATATGTGTGTGAGCAGCTATGTTCTTGTCAGTGTATGTAAGTGTTCTGGTTTGATTCAAGAGCCCATCAGGGAAGCAGCCTTTGCATAACTCTGATAGACCAATTAGTGCAGAATGATAGATGATGAGCAGCACTGGCAGACAGGGTTGTAATAGAGGGCTGAGTGGAGGCACTCTGTCCTGAATCTCAAATCTGTTCTGCTATGTCCTCTCTCAAAAACGTTAATGATACATGAAGCTTTAGACACACCCAAATAATTCCACCAGGGATGGAATCTGTATTTGGGTTGCTTGTTTCGCTCCTCGTTTCTATCTCGTCTAACTCGTTTCTGTTTGCGGTTTACCTTGACATCCTTTTGATCTGTCTTTTATGAGTTGTAGATTAAACTCATAGCCCTTCAGAATCATATAGATCTTCCTGTACCGTGACAATATGTTTCAGCACTTGAAAGCCTTGCCATTTTTAATAATGACTGATGTTTTTTTTTTCCCTGCGAATGCCAAAAGTTAACTTTTTTTTACAGAATCTAGCTTCAGGTATTGACTACTCGCATATTAAAAGCTTAAAACAATATTCAGAAATTTTAAACTACTGTAAACGAAACATAAATCGGCTGCTGCTCATGTCTGAACTTAATATTTTTGCCGTGACAATCTGTTTTTAAATGAACAGTCAGCTTATGAGTAGAGATAATGGGCAGCTCCCCAAAACGTGCAGTTATGCTCTTATTTTGACAGAAAAAAACAAAAAAAAACCTTGCCTGAACTTCTTTGGAAGATGGATAAATTACATGCAAGAATCACAAAATACTTTGACAAAACCTTGGATGTCTTGGATGTCTCCTTTTTTTTTTTAGGTGGGATTGTTTGTATTCCATCTCATTAAAGTGCATGTAATACGTCTTTCTGTGAAGCTCTTTGTCAGAGCACAGGGTTGTTTGTTTGTGTGTAAAGCATCTGTTGCCAGACTGACAGATAAAAAGGTCAGAACTGTGTAAAAGCCCAATGTTGCTTTGAGAGAAAAGCAATCATGTTTGAACTCACATTAATTTGTCTGTAATCTCTCTATGATACTCTCACTAGCAAGTGTGCCAATTTGTTTCTAGTTAAATTTTAGAAAGCAAGTTAGCTGACAGTGTATTTTTGACTTTTTTTTCAGATTAAACAAAAATATGCTAATATTTTAAACACTAATATGGCAGAAGTATGAAAAGAAGATGCTAAATCCTCATGAGTTGTTTTTGTAATAGTAGATGTGTTTACTATTCTCATGCAGAAACAAACTACTCTCAACAAGCTTCTGATGAAAAAAATGTAAAACTTTTGATGGTAAGTTTTATTAATTCTGAAGTGATAATGTTTTTTTTTTTCTTTTTTCCTTCTATTCATGAAAGTCTTTTTGGTTATTGATTTGGAAATAATTTCTGTTTTTATCTAATGGTTTACATTTATGTTTGGTTTTCTGTTTTTCTAAATTGTATTATCAAAGGCATTTAAACTCTTCACATCCACAGAGAGCAACAACACCCACAGAGGCCATCAGATGTATTATATCTTCCAAAACCACTCAAAAGATCAAACGAAACCCACTAAGGGAATCCAAGTCTCTTATCTCTGTAAAGGTCAGTGTTCATGGCTCCACTGTCTGAAAGACATGGGCAATAATGTCATCCAGGGGAGAGGTGTGTGGTGAAAGTCGCCGCTAACCCAGAAAGATATTGAGGTTCCTCTGAGTCTGGGAACAACACATCTTTATGACTCTCGATCCTTTGGAGAATATCAGTATCAATTCATGATATGAAAGCTAAAGTATAGAAGTCAAGGGTGCACCCAAAGTGAGTTTGATTTATATCAAATTTGATATCAGTCAAAATGACACCAGAATTTCTGATGCTAGGTTCTCCTGTTGCTTTAAAGTCAGAGTAGTTTGGCTCAACTACGAAGAAATCAGGGCACAAATCAGCTTTTTAAGCATATTATGAATACCTGTGTCTTCATCATCATCAAAATGCTTTTTCACACCGACTGTGTTAAGAATTTGCACAATAAAAGCTGAAAATGTATCAGCTTTTATCAGATTAGACCAAGTTTCCGGTCTAACCTACGGAACTCGGTGAGTTTCGCCTGTTAAGCACTCGATTCAGGACTGTATTCTAGAAGACGCTCAGAAAATTGTGGTTTCAATCCAAGCTAGTAGTTTGGGAAATAAAGTTGAAAGGTAATTTGTGCAAAGTGATATTCCCAGTCATAAGTGTAAGTCCATCTCAATAGACAAAACACACCCAAACTTGCTCATTGAACTTAAACCATGCATATATTTATCTGAGGCAGAACATCCAGTCCTGGTCTGTCCAGGATGTTACCAGTCTCTCACCAACTAGAAATATGAATGTGTATGTATGTGTGTAAGTGTGTGTAGGTGGTAGGGTGGATGGATGGATGGAGGAATGGAGGGAGGAAGAGTGGGAAAGATGGATGGACGACTGACTGATCCTGACTGAATCTCAGTTCCAGTGTCTTAACAGCACAACCCATAATATACTTTCTATTGACTTTATCATTATTACTGACAATCCAGACCACTCTGGCTTTACATCTGGGAATATAAAATAAAAAGATCATAAACACATCTCTAAGTTAATCTACTCAAAACTCAAGCAAAAGACAATCAATATTATGATGAATTTTCTGTTTTAATCATGTTTTTTCCCACACAGAAAAGCTTATGAAGTGATAAAATTACATTTTTGAATGAGACAGTTTTGATTCTAACGTGGCAGGTCGAGTCTGATTCATGTCAAAATGATACATGTTTTTCCAGTTGTTGTGAATAAATGAGTTGGCTGCAGGGTTTGTTTGCATTTGCTGATTTTCAGCTTGTGCTTTGCATAAGCTGAAAAACAAACCGAAGAGCACCGATCTGTTTTTTTTTTTTTTTTTTTGTCACTGCAACTAAAGGAGGAATGTGGTCCCAGGAAGTTTTGCAAATCATTGATGAGAACATGGAATGATCCTTATTAGGTTTACTTGGACATTTATGCAATCAGGTTTGTGACTTCATGTCTTAGAGTGTGTCTCCCTTTGTGCATTAACAGCCAGTGTGCTGGCTCACTTGCTCATGCTGGATTATAGCCGTCTGTATCATTATGAATACGTCTGTGAGGGCATTATGTTCTTCTTTTCTCATTTTATGCGTTCCTTTTTTTCATGTACCACTCTCCACTTCATGTCAGATCTCCTATTAAATATAAGTTGTTCTCAGAGTGTCTGCATCTGCAGCTCTCCTGCAAACCAAAACGAACAACCCAGTTAAATAATAAACTGAAGGCTAGCAGAGGGACCCCATCAACCTCTGAGCTGTATCCTCTCTGAAGCCATCAATCGTGTGACTAAAGCTAAGCTGCATAATGACATTGTGGCAGCGTACTTGTGCTGTGCTGCAAAACATATTAATGTTAGCCATAATGAGTTTGACAGCCCAATATGGGTACTGGGGGATCCTGGGGAATTTCAGCTGTTCAACACTGCCATCAAATGGTGGAGAGGAGTTACAACAGCTGCAGTCAAAGCTGCAGTGTTGGGTGTTGTGCAGATGATTCATGCAGATAATTTATTTTTCCCTGGCTGTTTTTGCCTCTCTAATCATAAAAATGTAGTTCAAGTCTCATCAATTACTTGATTATTTTTTTCTGAATTCTGCTGCTTGCTTATTCACTTCTATGCATTGTGTTTGTTTCCAAAGAAATCTGATGTTTTCTTTCAAAGTAGGCTTGTTTTTAGTCTCTATTGGTTCTCTTCATATACACTTCCATTTCTTCCCTGCCTCCTAGAATCTTGGAACTTCAACAAAATGGCGACATGGACATCTTGAAACTCAAGTGGTGGCCCAAAGATAGCCCCTGTGACCTCTACAGCTCAGACCAGACGCGGCAGCATGGCAACGCGCTCGACATCCACAGCTTTGCCGGAGTTTTCTGCGTCCTTGCAGCCGGAGTGGTTCTCTCCTGCCTCATTGCTATGGTGGAAAGCTGGTGGTCACGACGGAAGGGATCTAGAGTTCCCTCCAAGGAGGTATGGGAGAGGAATGATACCATAGTCCAAAGAATACTTCATATCATTTAATATGATATCTGAGTAGTGCTGCTCTATGAAGGCCGTGGAGCTTTATTAGAGAACTTATAGTGAACAAATGGCATCTTGAAAACCAAAGATCTCACCAGAAAGGGGCTTGAAGAAAAGTGTGGAGGAGTTTAGAGCATCATCTGAGAAATAAAAAGATATGGAATAGCTGCAAATCAATGTTTGCAGACGCTCTATATCTAACCAGTGTCAGCCTGACTTCTTTTGCAAAAAAGAATGTCAAAGGTTTTAGTCTATAGATATGCAAAATTAGTAAAGACATGCTGCAAAATACTGCAGCTATATTTGCAGGGAAAGGTGGTTTTATAAATGCCTTCCATGCTTTTAATTTTTGTTTGAATGACATCTGGCAAACTGTGTGATTTTTTTCTTCTGTTTTACAGTTATTTGTGTTGATCTATCACATAAAATCACAGTAAAATACACTGCAAAACAAAATTGCTATATGACAGCAGAACAACTTCAAAGGGCGGACATATTTTTTGAAGACTCTCGGTAATACAAAAGGGATATTGGTCAAAAGAAAATTTGAAAATGATGGGGAGAATAAATGAGTGGACAATTTTCAGCTTTTTATAAGCTACTACTGAAATTGTTTTGTCTTGCATGAGGTAAAACACAAAAAAACATTAAGAATTTTTTAAGATATCTTCAAACTTCCTTTCCCTGAGCTAATTTATTTAAGAAACATCAATAAACATCAGTTCCCTCCAAGCTCTATATTTGCTCTTTGCTGACATGCCAAGGACTGATCTCATGTACTTGTGGAAACAGTCATAGGATGAAGATCACATTCCAAAACAATCTCCCATCTTGTTGAGGCAGTTCAGAGAGGGTGTTGTCATGTTATTAATTTTTAATAATTTGTTCATTAGAGTTACCATTAAGTTATCAAACTGATTAACTGAAGGGACTCCCTCTGCCAAAAGCAAACTAATATGGGTTTAAGTGAATTAAGTGACAAATTTAACTGAACCTAATTGGAGAAGGAATTCATTTTTTAAGTTGTGCGTTTCCCCTTTTTTAATTCTCATTACTTGACTATCTGGCAATGATTTGTCAAAGCAAAAACCTAGCACAGTATATGAGAGAATCATATTAATCATGCCACATCTACAATTTTTCTCACTGATGATTTAACATCTCTAAATTGAGCATTGGGGGTCATTATTTTCAGCTGACAGTTTTAAATCATCATTGTTCATCTCCCAGTTTTTCAACATCAAGTTACAGTAAGTAGTTTCTTGCAAAATACCACCGCTTTCAGAGTTTAATTACTTGTGTTGTTAATGTGTTGACTAATCTGAAACAATGCGAGTACAAACAAATTAATCAACCCTTTATTTGTTACACATAGTCAGTGTTGTATGAGAATAGCGGATGCGGGCAACTTTAAAAGTAGAATACAAAGCAGCCCGAGGGCCTGTTGGAGTGCAGCAGAACATAGCAAGAGTCAAAACTACTGAGTCACTGTGTTAAACATAGATGTCTATATCAGCATCTGTCCCTCCCAAAACAGTAGCAGCATTCCGTCGTCGTAAATTAGCAGCTGCACCACATGAACTATCTAATCAGGCTATGTACTGATGATCACCTCAGCAGGGACGTCATTTGAAGCAATCAAAATAACTCCGGTAATATCTTCCTCTGGTAGGAGGAAGATGTTACCGGTGTCCGCTGTGATGCAGTAACTTTATTAGCTGCATCATTCTGTCATCGGCGATACTTTCAGTAAGAAAGCCAAATAGTTGCATATTGAGTTGCTCTTCTTTAGATCGTACCAGCACAAGCCTGAATCCTTTTCATCAGTTTTTTAAATTATTTTTTAAGTTTGTCTTCTAAGTTTGACCTTATTTGAACCAGAGAAAAAAAAATCTAAAAGCCACTTAAAGCTAACCTCTAAAACCAACTACTTTTATTTACCCCCCTGGCCCACTTCTATGTTTACCAAAACACAGAGGGCGAAAACGGGTTCATGTTCATAACTTTAATCAAAACTTCAAAATTGCTCAAAAGTGTCACAGATTTGATATGCACAGCATGCCAGCAAGAGACTCAAAGGAATGTAATTATGTATGAAATAATATTTTCACTTCTGGTTTAGAGTTAATCATTTATGTGGCTGCAACAAATTGGACCAGCACATGAAGCAGCACAGATTAATTTTTTGCGGAAAATGTTTTTGCCATCAGGTGAATTACTTCCGCTTCAAACAATTGCTTTTTTCCCCTCGCAGGAAGCAGTTTGATAAAGGCAGGTCAAGGTTAAATTGAGGATAATGGCTTAAGAGAATTAATGAGGAAGCGTTTCCTCCCTTTTTATTGAACTGCTGGTGCTAATTCCAATAACACTGTCAATCAGAGGGAAGGGGTTCTGAATGGTCAAACAACCTTTATTAATGATTTTGAGGTTTAAAGAGGGTGAATATTCACACACGCACAACATTTTTAATAGTCTCTTTTTGATCCTATCTTCTAAAAACAAGTACTAGAAATATGCTCCATCTAATCTTTAATTTAGAAAAATTACACAAAGGTGAGAAATGAAAATTGCGACTTTGCCGAGGATGATTTAACGACCGATCAGGTTACTTTTCATTGTAAAAGACCAATAACCCCAGTCATCTGGAAAGTAATTTAGGAGAAAGTTTCAGCAGGAAAACTCTACTATCCTTCCGTTACAAATGATTAAATAAGTGGGCTCCAATAAATCATAAAAAAAAACATTGCAGGATAACTTTGCTACAGCTTCTGAAATGTAGGTGAATCCTTCAGTGATTTTTGCTGTTGAGACTAAAGCAGCCCTTTGACGTTAAGTGCACAAATACACAGAAAACTGAAATTGCACGTGTTTGCTGTTGCCATCGAATGTTAGGTTAATAATTTGAATGATACATTTTAAACAATGTGATCACTTTCATAAGCACAGGACTCTGACAAATCACGTGGAAGTTTTTCTTCTTCCTTCCATATTGCAGTCTAAGGAATAATCTGCTTCTGCGTGGAAAGGATTAGGAACTTGGATATCTTTTTTAAATGTCCTTGGGGTTGTTTGGCTATTAATCTATTTAAAAATCAATTTCATTTGCAGCACCTGTGGATTTAAAATGTTAGCTTTTATTCCAACAACATACACACTGAATAACATATACATACCCATCATTTAGATTGAGGCCTTTTATTACGTAGAACAAAAGACACGTTCAGAAAAAGTTGTTTTTTTCTGAACTAACTGATAGCATAACTATTAGGACCCGCATATTCAAAATTTTATACAATAAAACTGCGCTTAGTTCCTGGTGTAACATCTTACAAGGTTGGAGCATCTACAGAGAGCGATATTAGACCATTTCCTTCTGTATGATCATTCTAGACAGTTCAGACTCCTGAGGTCTCAAGTTTTTTTTTTTTCTTTAACTCATCTAAAAGCTTTTCTATAAAAATTAAATGTGGAGGCTTGAGGTGGACATAAAAGAAGATTGATTTGGTGTCTGGTGCTGGTGAACTATTTCTGTGTTGATTTCCACATGGTCATCATCTTGTTGAATAATAACCGAAATTCAGTTTTCAGGTGAGATCCACAAGCTTTTTATTTCATTTCTTCTGATGGTAATTCTTCTTGTTTGAACCCCTGCAGCCTTGAACATTAACAAAGTTTTCCAAGGTTTTGGAAGAAAACCTAGCCGACGCTATGAAAGATCCTCCACTATGCCAAACAGTGAGCGTGATATGATTTTCACATGCCTTCATTTTACAGCAGACCCTACTCTTGTCTGGACAAGGCACACCGGTCCGGTGCTTGACCTTTAATTATATTGCTCCTAACTATTTGTTTAGTCAGTTTTAACCTTTTCGTTAGTGTTGTAACTTGACAACCTGCAGTAAAAATATTATTTCTTGTACATCTTTGCCAAAAGACACCTACTTTGTAACTGTAGGTTATTCTTCTAGTGGCTAACTAGATTCTTCTAGTGGCTAACTAGAAGAATCAGCTAACCTTAATTCTACTGATACATATTGATGGATAGTAGTTCAATGTTTGTAAAAGAAGAAAAAAGGCCAGTATTTTACATTGCGTCATATGCAGCTCTCTTATATACAACTGCCTGCCATCATCTCCTTGTTTGCAGGGGTTTTTTTCCCCTTCACGCATAAATACACCATATACCCCCTACCTGCAGCCCCCTGCTCTGTTTACAGCTTTAATCTGTCATTCAGACCAGTAGTCGTGTCTGCCACTGAGCAGGCACAAAGACACCAAACCTTCGCTTGAACCCAAAGTCATGTTAAGCACAGTGTGGCTCGACTTCAACACAAACAAACACACCCGCCCCCTGCTATCTTCATTAACCAGGAAGAGCAGCCAGCGGAATCAACCCCAGACTGAGCGCGGGAGTGGAGCCTCGTCAGTGAATGGAAGGGACAGCAGGGATTTAAATGGTGCTAGTCTTTGATTCTTTTTGTAGTTCTTGTTCAAGGTTTTGCAGCCAGTTAAGGAGAAGAAAATCACTGGTATTGATTTTGGAGCTACACATGTATACATTTCCTATTTTAGAATTCCACATGCATCCTCTGTCAATATCAAACCCTGATGTTTAATTATAGCATTATTGTGCTGTCTATGCTTTAGGGGTTAAAATTCCAAATACATGGACATATATAGATCTATCTATCTCTCTCTCTCTCTCTATATATATATATATATATATATAGAGAGAGAGAGAGAGAGAGAGAGAGAGAGAGAGAGAAATGAACAAATATGCTTTTTTTTAATCCAGTTTTATAAATGCTCCCCTTTGTGCTCCCATGGTAAAAACTATGTTGGCTCAGTCAGTGGTTGTTTTTGATGACTGACCCGTGACATATATCCTCCACCCTACCACAGCTCTGACCTATCGACTGATGTTGGCACACACAGCGGTTTCCTGAGAGCAACCACCGAGCCAGAAGGGCTCATCGCATGATTAAACTAGATCTAAAAACCTGTCCCACCTCCGCTTTGCCCACATGGGAATCATCCAGGCTGCATCAACCAGAGCAGCATTCAGAAAATCCACAATCCAACAAGCACAGACACTTCATGCAGTGAAATTTGAGCTCCTCTCGCAAAGTCTCTATTTCCACAGGCTGCACAACTGCTGTGAACATTTGTCACGACAGAGCGAGTAACATGAAATGCTTTGTGAAGATACTGTACACCATGAGCCTCACAAGATCATTATAGCTTACTCATAGGGTTTATTTATGTATGTTCTCGGCATTTTGAAAAAGTATGTTTTCAATTTAATTCAATTCAAAAATAATTTATTGATCCCAAAGGAAAATGAAATGTTGTTGTAACTCATTTAATTAAGTGGTGATTGTTTCAGTCCAAGAAATATTTTTTTTTCAGTCAAAGCCTGAAAACCTGAAATTCTGTCACTCATCTGATAAAATCAAGTTTAGGAGAATTACCTTTACAAAAATATTTTTACTTTGCTACAATTGTATTGTTTAATGCCAAGTTTTCATACTTCCTAGAACTTTTGCACATATTCCTATGTTATAACTAGGATAGCAAATGTATTTTGGGAATTTTTTATGTAATAGGGCAACATACTGTAGTGAATAACTGTAGTTTTATACAAATAAATATCTTGAGTGTGGCGCACATTTTCAACCCCATTAGTCTTATACCCTGAAGTAAAATAAAATAACTTTTAGAAGTCACTTAATTGGTGAAAATACTTGAGCTTAACCAAGACTCCAGTTGTTCTGCAAAAGTCTCAGAGGTTTGTAAAACTTCAAATCTGATGTTCACAGACACACGCCATTCAGTTTTACTCCATTTGATCTATTTTGCAAAAGAAAGTTGTGAAAAATTTCAGTCTCTGAACTGGAACTGAAGCCAAAGCTGGTTGTAAGTATTGACTCAAACAGCTGATTGCATATTTTCAGAACTTTATTTGCCCAAAATATTGTAACCATGCATAATTTTATGAAATACATCAAAGTTTAGGATTCAAGGTATACATATTTTTGCTGCATAAAACTGCTGATTCATATCTAATAGCAGTTGGCATGTTGTGCTCAAATCACCATCTGTGCAAATTATTTCATATGTGTCACCAGCTGCATTGATGGTCGATGGGAGCATAAAGGAGCCAGTCAAATCGGACCAGTCGAATACACCCTGGCTCAAAGATGAGGAAGTTCTAAATCAGCTTCAAAGCAACTAATAAGATAAATTGTATGGGCAGTAATTTATTAACTGCATTAAATCTCTAACTCTGTATGCAATTTGGCTTTAGTCAGGGCCGGAAGAGTAGGTCTGGTTTAAAGTCATCTTGCTTCCAAAAGGTAATAATGTAAAGGAAACCATAAAGCGTGTAATTAACTTACTAGATGCTTTTCTCTCTGTCAGTTCAAATGGAGAACTACATGTCACTCACAGCACTGTCTCTGCAAATGCTGAAACCCCTTAAGATCACTGTACTGAGCCAAGAGCATATGGCTCTCTGTGTGGTTTTACAAGCTTTGAATAAAATAGGGAGGCTGTCAACCTAGAGTTTATGCACTGGCTCGGGAAAGCTTGGCTTAATATGATGCACAAGCACCTAAAAGATGTACTTGGAGCTCAAGCTTGGCATGATGACTGCTTTCAGTGCTCAACTCTGTGAGCTACTTCATCCAGTGAAAAAATACAGTATATAAAGTATTTCGATAAGGAATTTGATGGCACTTTTGGTGCTTTCTTGTCCGCAAGTTTTGTTTTGTTTTGTTTTTTTCAGTAAATTCACAATCCTTAAACAAGATGGATTGACAGTATGATTATCAGATGGGTTTATGGGTTTCCCCCTACCTTTTGCAGATGTTTGTTGAACATAATGTTGGACTGTTTACAAAAAACTGCAATTACGGTGCTAATGATTTCCAATTAGACAGTCAGAGACGTATCATTTTCTTCCCTGAAGATGACGGATTCTCAATCTCTGTATTGCCACTCTTAACAGTTACACACACCAGCGAGCTTGCTCTCACACCTGCATGCACATGCATCATTACTGCCAAATATTAAGCCCTCAGACTCCATCATTTCAGGCTTGCACTGGTGTAATAAATGCAAAAACTATCCCATATCATGGAGCTCATTGTTGGATTATTTGCTCTCTATTTAGTTTTCTTTAAAGCGACTGGCAGATTTCCATTTGTGCCCATCCCTTCTCTTCACCGCCCCAATATAGAATGAGGTTTCATTACTCTTAGTGAACAAAATCCACAGTGTAGGATGAATGTAATTTTATTTTTATTTTGTAGTCAGTGCAAAGAATCATGACTGCATTTATCCATTGGATCATCAGGTCAAATTTATGCTGCCCCATACTCTACATGCTTCCATGCATACACGCTTTCTGCATACATAACCCACAAACATCTGTTTCAGTTCTAATAGAGATGAGCTATTTGTGTCTCTGTGTTGGTTCTATATCTAACTAAATCATGCACATTTTGTTTATGTCTGTACATGCCTCTACATTCATGATGTTTGCTACAAGGCTGTGCTACCTGCTTTTAACCTTTAGCGATGTGACAATGTTTGTGTCTGTGCTGTGCTTCTGTGTTGTGGAATGGTTGGGCCTGCTTCTTGGCGTGGACAGTTTGCACCAACACTCACAGGACACACATACACACAGAGTTAGCTAATATGGATACCATTACCAAGGAGTTTGGAGGAATGTTTGAAAAGGGTATTGCACAAAGAAGATAAAGGTTATTTGAGCTATTTTGGGATCTTTGAGAAGAAATATGACAACCTCTGTATCCTAAATATAATTTCCTCATTCAGTCGTGGTTTCTTTTCTCTGTGCTTCCAAGGAGTCCAGTTTCATATGACCTTCAATTCTTTCAGAGTTTTCTTTGATTGATTGGCTGCTCATTCTCTTACTTTCAAACCTTTACCTGAACATAAACCAAATATCTTGTTTGTTTACATACATCATGTAATGCTGAGTTGCGATTCATTCTGGCGGTAGTATGACTTTATAAACATAAAGCAATGAGCCAGTTACAATGGAAAAGTCCTCAGTGATTCACTCTAAAATTGTGTATGTATGCACGTTAATCGTATCCTGTCACAGGAACACAATAAGTTGCCATTTCTTTTGTTGACTCTAAAAGCTACCAAAGAAAAGTTTGTATTTTTAGAAAATAAAATTGTTTTTTGTTGCTAAAACTGGGATTTCCAAAGATACAGTCATCTCTATTTTTGGGGTTGGGAGCCTCCAATCAAAGGGATCTTTAAATAAATGACAATACAACAGTAAAGCATATTCAAATGCTGCATAGTTGAGAAAACGTGTGCAGGACATGTTCTCATGATACAGGGACTAGACTAAATAGTCTTTATAATAAACATAAAAAAGTGCTTAGTGAATGAACATTGAATCACAGTCACAAAAGTGACAAAGACCCCCCACTCTTTGGAAGCAAAATATAAAATCTCACATTTTTGCACAGCATTTATTGATGTCAGACTACTTTTATGAAATCATTTATCTTAAAAGTAATTCACCTTTGATGTGCTCAAAAACATCTGAATTGATTTTAGGTGTGTATTGGAGGGGGTTGTGTGCTAGAGCCCCCTTTAACTTTTTCTCTTTTGAGATGCTCCTTATACTCTGGATGAGCAATTTTTAGAGGATCCTTGCTCACTCCTTGGCCTGTATATTTATATATATACATGTGTGTGTGAACTAGAGATTGCTATGAAAGAATTCTGTCAGTAGACTCTAAAAGATTTTAAAAAATGAAACTTTATTACTCATTACTTTCAGAACTCTTCCATAATGAAAACATTTGTGGATTTGACCATATCTTATATCTCATATAGTCCATGTAGATTTAGTCTGTGGAGAGCTGGGACTTCTTGTGTGCTTTGTTTATTCATTTCAAGTCTTTTATTGATATATGCAAAACCTAATTCTAACCTTTTAGGACTTGAATAAAAAATGCCAGCTCTTTTCATTCTAACTCTACTGAATGAACTGTGTCACTGTGGCTCAAAGCTTTCATATTGCCTTTTTGTTTTGTTCTTGTAGATAAGTACTCTGTGTTGAGGGGTGTAGCAGGCGAGGGGGAGAGAGAGCAATACAAAATGGCATTTAAACATCTCCCCTTTCCAGGTATATAATGACTGTGTGAATGTCTCTCTTTCTGAGGACACAACACAGAGTGACCTGCTTAAACGTGTGTGCTGACTGACTGCCATGTCTTTCTTCTCGCTCACCTCTTCCCCCTTCACCCATCTGTCTCTCCAATTTACTTCTCCTCCGTCCACCCTGCCATCTTTCAATCTGCCTGATCTTGTTCGTCACTCATCCTTTTCTGTCTTGGCACGGCTGTTGTTGGTCTGCCTGTGCTTTTGTTTGTTTTTTTGTTTGCTTGTTTGGACTGGTTTTAATTGTCTCACCTCACACACACACGCACACACACACACACAAAACATACATGTGAACTCCGACACATTGTATCCTCCTTTCTGTCTGTTCCCTTTAAACCCAAATTTGCTGAAACTTTCCACATCATGCACCAACGCCAGGCACAGGCAGACGGTCCGTCTGCCATGCAAGCTGCCGATTCGTGTCCCCACGGCCCCAACGAGCACCCTCTCTCGCTGGGCGGTCAGACCCTCAACCAGACCTCCAACACGGCCAACACTGCTGGCTCCACTGCCACCCATTACCAGCCCCCAGCATGCTGCGACATTCCCTGCGCGCTTATTGTGCAGCATTCCTACGAACCCACCAACCCCTCTGAGATCACCCCCAAAATGAGAATGACCACCTTCACCACCTCACCTCCCACACCAAGGTTATACATACAATAGAAGATAACAAATATAATCCTTGGTTAGTAAAGCTTGAAGACAACATTGTATATGAATGATCATTTGAAGGGAGATGACTGACAACATGAAATGAGACCTAAACTTGTTGCAAGGCTGGAAGCAGAATTACCTCTTGGAGAAAAAAAAGTTTGTTTACCTGGCACGTTGCCAGATGACTACATATGCAATAATGCCTTGCAGCCATTAGAGGGGGCTTTCTCCATGTTTGGACAAAGAGAGCCCTTCTCCAGCAGAGAGTTGAAGTCTCATGGTTTTTACAACATGAAAACTTTGTAATGAGATATACCTTCTATATTACAAAGGCACATATGAGCCAAAAGAGATTTAGTGATCAATTTGACATTTCATTTTTCAAATTAAACCTTTGCCTTTAACAATGAACCAGGGTATGTAAATATTAGAAATAGTTCATGTGGGAGGTTCTAATCATTTTCAGATTCAGGGTTAATTTTTCTTCAGTATCACAGTGGACTTCATTGCAGATTAATATATATAGATATATTTTTAAGAGAGATATATTATAAAAGTATTCAGGTTTTACTGCTTTAATCTTCTGTTGCTTCAGGTCACTATTGCTCAATCCTTATAGGCACCCCTGCATTTCCTCTCACAGACGGCAGAATGACCATTTGTGATTCGATCCTACTTTCCACTTCCCTTTATTTGTGCTGATGCCAATCCCTCTCCTTTACAATTCTTTCCTCCAAACTCCAAACGTGCCTGGTTAAAACACAAACATTAGCAGTCCCTCTGTCCTCCCCTTCCTATAAAGGTCTCTCATTTAGATGGTATCTAGTGGGCGGGGCCCACTGCTGGTTCCCCTGCTCTGCTCGAGAGTAGGGCCAAAGAATTCATCCGAACAGACCCCCACAGATGCGATGGAAAACGGTCAGTAAATCTCTGTTTATCCCCAATCTTGTAGCTTCCACCTTCAAAAAAGAAAAAAAAACAATTTTTTTTTTACCCAAATACTACCACTGTGAAATCCAAACCAACCAACCCGTCTCACCCCACTCTGACCACCAGTCCTTCCTCCAAGACCTCTCACAGAAAAAGCTTGGGATCCCAGAAGCACGTTCCCCACAAGTATGTGTGGTAGATGTAAAAATGTAATTTTAGAAACACTTCACTGAGCTTTTTATCCCCCCTACTTTTGACCCAACTCCCCTTCTACTTTACATGCACCTGTCATTCACTGGAAACTGAGAATCCCTCCTCCCACTGCACTCATACTCACCTTTCCTTAAGTAGTAAAAGCATGAAACACCCCTCACTAAGCATTACAGCCTTTTCAGTAGTTAAGTTATATGTGAATATAATCATAAATGTACATTGTAATAAGTTTCATTTATCTGATAAAGTAAATATATTTAAAGCTTAAGTTAATCTATGTGCTTTGAATGGCTAAGATTGTTCAGCAATACATGTAAATCACTGTATGGTCTTACTGTAGACATAAGAATTTTAACAATGAATTATGGCCTGAAAAGAATTCACTTGAAAGTGAGATGTAAATCTCAAGTGAATATTTTGTAGATAGAGGCCATGATGCAATGCAGTGATGAGAAACTGTTGCGTATCGTATTATCTACAAAGTTACCCCTAAGTTTTGTAGTTGGTCAGTCTTGCTCGATAGTAACAAGACCCTGGAATGGCAGAGCACACAGCATGTCAGCAGTGTGTCGTCTCTGTCCATTCCTGACAATTTGCACTCCCTTTAAGGCCTTGTCGAAGTGTGTTTATGTTTATTTTTCTTAATATCCTGACCACAGCTCAGAGTGTCCTTCTCTATTCCTCCCTCCATCCTCCCCCCTCTTCCTTGTTTTGGTCTCCCCACTTCTTGTCATGTGCTTTGTTTTTTTTTCTTGTAACCATCAAACAATCATTTGACGCTGTTCTTTCACGTCATGTACATTTTCATGCTGGGTTTCTCAAATACTTTGACCTTATCTTTTTTTAAAATTGCCCTCTCATCTGCATTTGCCTTTTATTCCTTTTTTTTGCTTTAACTTGATTATTACATATTATTTTTACTGGTTGGATGGATTACATCCTTGTTGCTGAAAACAAATACAACCCATTGGTTCTCCAAATTCACTCTCTCTACGATATGCCTCACTCTACTCCATGCTGTCTTTATCTTCTTTCATATATTCTCCACACTTTACTCTCCAATTTTCTTTATTATCTCCCTATTTCTATATACATTTCCTATAATTCTTTTTTCATCCAAATTCATCCTTCCTCTCCCATACTGATGTATAATTTTTTTCCTCCCATTGATCTCTATTCTCCCTGCATTTATCATCGTCACTTCCTGCTCTTCTTTCTTCTCTTTCCAACCCTCCCAACCCTGCAGGACGATAAGGAGATCGACCTGGAGCACCTACACCGCAGGGTTAACAGCCTGTGCACCGAGGACGAAAGCCCCCATAAGCAGTTCTCCACCTCTTCCGTCGATTTAACCCCTCTTGACATGGATGCACTTCCTGCTGCACGACAGGCGCTCGAGCAGATCAGCGACTTCCGCAACACACACATCACTACCACCACCTTTATCCCTGAGCAGATCCAGACCCTGAGCCGCAGCCTGTCCGCCAAAGCCGCAGCTGGGTTTTCCTCTGGTTTTGGTGGCGGCACCAACCTTCAGGACCACCGAACTGGTGGGGTGGGCCCCTTCAGGCAGAGGGCCCCAAATGGTGGCTTTTTCCGCAGTCCCATTAAAACTATGTCCTCCATTCCTTACCAGCCAACAGGTCCAGGACCCAATTTTGGATATGGCAACGATCCAGACAGGGGCACCTCCATTTGAGGTGTTGCAATGGATAGAGTTGGTTTGGGAGAAGTAAGAGGAAGAGGTGGTCTGAGTATGTCATGGAGTGGTTGAACAAATATTTCATGGCTAGGCTAAAACGTCAGAGGATATATATATGTGTAAACAAGAATATTTGTTTCTGTTTTTAGTTTTTGCTTGGGTATCCAGAGGTGATAATTTTGTAAGTGGGGATAAAAACGTAAAAGGTGGAGGTCTGGAGGGGTATTCTTCATACTCCCACAAACAATGCATCTCTACTTTATTGTTGTTGTTGTTGTGATTGTTTGGGGGATTATTTTGGGAGTTACATCTGAGAGGGGACCTATTTTGTATTGATGTTTTAGTTCTCTGACACGAGAACTTTCTTATGTACTGCTGAAATGACCTGACACTTTTTGCTGTATGAACACCCTCTTGGTGGGTTTAGTCAAAAACTAGTTTAACACCAAGACCTTCCCCCTTGCTAGGTCCAGAGTTGCCATTGATGAAGAATTTTAGCTCTCTTGATCCATGAAATAATTTTCAGGGGTTTTGGCTGCTAACAAAAATGAGGCATTAATATTATGAAAATAAAAGACAAGGTGTTGTCTTAAAATCGAGGATTAATTATCTCTGGTTTAATGCTGCCTTTTCACTATGTGAGAGGCTGGACTCCTTCTTCTCTTCACTGGTGTTGTTGTATCAATGCCTTTGGTTCTGAATATGTAAGGTATTCCAAGACGATATCCATGCGAGGAAGCCTGACCGAGACGTAAGACCTTGCAGACGAACACATGTTGACGCCTCCACGGTGCATCAGTGTGAAAATTGTTGAAATGCCATGACAGTGTGACAGTGTGACACTGTAACTCACCAGTTTTGGTGCATCAATCTTTAAAGTCCTTCTGCCATTTTTGGTGCATCAGCCTGAAACTGTTTTCACCACTTTGATGCACATTAAACTCTTTGTCAATCCTTCTGCACTGTACCAGTGCCCACAGACCTGTAAGTGATTGTATGTAGATCTTACCTTTTATTTTCACTCACCTGTATTGTGCTATCTGCTTTTTGAGTCAAGGTGAGATACTCCAACCAGACTCTGAGGTATAGGAGAAATGGACATTCATAAAAAGCAGCTGAAAAAGTGAAAAGAAAAAAAAAAAGACGAGCTGAAAGACTTCACAAAGCGTATGCTTATTATATGTCTTTTATTGAGTTTTGTTTTGAGAAAAAAAAAAGATTTTAATGCGTGGAATGTGTTTTGGTCAGGAAGTACAAAAAAAGCTTCACATTGTTCTGAGCTGTCTACTTGTTTTTATTTCCTCTCTCTAAGCAAACTTTGGAAAAACTGCTAAACAATTGCTGTAGTCTCTGATTTTGTGTCACACTCAAACTTCTGCTCTTTGATTTTTCTCTGTTTCGATTAACCTTTTAGTGCTGCCATAGCTCCGGTGTTCAGAAGATAAAAGCTCACCCTGCAATGTCATGTCACATCCAAGAATCATGAATTGCGTCTTATCAGGTTCAAGTGCTGAAATGAAGTAAAATCTGTGTTTGAGGCAAAGCCATTGCAACAATATTTTCAGTACAAGCCTTATGTGACCGCCAGCTGGAAATCCCCTCCTCACATCCGAGAAACCCCAAACCACTGTCTTGTACTGGAAACATTGAGAAGCAGCAAATCTTTGTAGAGATGGAGATCAATGCAATGTCCTGAAGGATCAGTGGTCATTAGAACCTAATGAGTCAAAAATATAATACTCTTCATTTTCATATTTTTCACAGAAAAGGTACTATTTATATAACTTGTTTTTTAAGTGCCAATTAATTAAAGCAAAACCATTAAGGTGCATTTTTTGTGGATTAGAGGGCAGGTTGGTAAGGTGGAACCAAACCTTTTTATTTCACTAACACTGTATTAATAATTGGTAATGTTAGTTGTTTAGAGCAGGTTTTTGGTTTCTTATCTTTTGAGCTACAGCTGCAAACTGTTGTGTGTAGAGAATTCAGTCAAGCCACAGTGTTTTGAAGCAAGCATTGTTAGGGTTTCTTTTCTTATATTAGAATACAGTCGGGCTATCGAATGACAAATAGGACACATACATTTAAAAAGATTTATTTAGTATAAATGAAAGAGACATTATAAAATTGTATATTTTACATGTTGATGCTATTTTTGTTTAACAAAAAGGAAAAGACTATATTATGTTGAGCTTTAGTATTGAGTTGAGCAGGTAAATTGCTGCCTTTGGTTCTCCCTGTCCTGCCCATGGTAAACAAACATACACACCAATCACACCAATGGTTTGCATTTTTCTTTTTCTTTTTTTTTTTAAATCATATCATTCAGACTTTTTTTTTTCTGGCTAAATAACAAACTTGGCAAGTTCACTAAAAAGAAAGCATGCACAAACTTGCTGTCTTAGCTGTCTGTTAACATTTTTGATTTCTTACATAGAACTACAGGATTTACTTGATGATTTTCCAGAATTTATGATGTACAGTATTTAATATAGGCCTATTTTGTTGTATGTGTTGCATAATATTCAAAAACCGAAACAAACTGGGGCCTCTGTTACAAGTGGCAAAGCTTTCTGTGTATAATTTGTCTAATAAACAGGTTTTCTACAGTGGGATGTATTTCTTGTGTTTGCTTACCGGACAACCAGTAAGGTGGGACAAAAATTACAAATGACTCATTTGGCATGTTTTTTTACACATAATAAAAATGCAATTTACAGAGTAACTGTATTACTGTATTATAATGTGTTTTTATGTGATCAGTAGAATGGCAAAGGATTACTGTTTTGTACCTTACACCTTTCCTCTTTGTCAGTAGATGTTTTTAATTTTTATTTCCCTGGATTCTTCCTAATTCTACAAGAGATATCTTACCGGTAAATTAAACTACACTGGTAAGTGGACACAGTTACAGTCCTTTACAGTAGCATTCCTATTTTTTGTATTTCGTAACGTTTTGTTCTTTTACAAACACAAACTATAATAATTATATCATACAAGAAAAATATAATGTAATGCAGATTTCTGGAGTGCATGTAAATTGAGTTGTTTGCAAAACAAAAAATGCCTGCAACGGCATGCAAATGTCTATCGTCTGTCTGACCATCAAAATTTTTTCTTGAAAGATTTTGATTTTTTTAAACAAATATTAACTGATTAATATGACTGAAATTCAATCAGACCTGTTTGTTTTTTCCCTAAGATCACTGTTTGTTGTGATTAGGTGCTATTATAGACATATTAAATTTAACCTGGGTTTCACTGTGGAATTGCTCTTAGTGCTGTTGCCTCACATCAAGATGGTAATCTCAGACTGGAGCCTGTCAATGTGGAGTTTGTATGTTTTGTTTTTTTTTCTGTCCCAGTACACTTAGGTGACAACATTTAGGCGGGGTTGTCTCTTTGTTGACCTGTGATTGACTGGCGACTGGCTTGGGGAAGACCTGATGAAGAAACACACAATCCCCTCCTGGCCCTATAAGGATTAAGCAGGTATATAAAATCAGTAGATGAGTTGAACTAAAAAGGGAACAAACTTTAGTCCAAGAAGGCATCAAACACAAGACTTCTCTCCACAAGAAGAACTTAGAGGATTTTAGTAATTACACATTGTTTGCCAGGTTGATGTAGGAATGTTAATGTAGCTTTGTTTTTTAATTAAATCATCTGTATAACATTTTTTAAATAATTTTTGTTGACATTATAATTTTATCAGTAAAAGGTTTAACATTTAAGACTTAGTGCCATTTTATGGTCTCTCATTTTAAATTTCTTATAACTTCAAAGGCTATTTTACTGCTTGTTCACAGCTGAATAGATCCAGACAACTGAGACCTGCATGCTCTCAAGTTCAATGGAACATTATACCGAAGTAGCACTTATTCTCCAGGCAGTGGCGCTGTTTAGCTTTTCCAGTTATCTAGGATATTCCTTCTTCAGCTTTAGAACTATGTTTTGTTGGGAAATGATGTTAACTAGAGACTGAAAAAAATACTAGCTAAAGAAGATGGTCTCAGTTAACTATGAAGCTGTGAGATTTTCAGAAAAGGACAGATTAAACTAAACTGACATCCATGTCTCTTACCCTTCTGGAGAGTTGACATTAATGTTGCCTTCGCTAATTTCACTGTAAATCAACAGCAGAAAATCTATATGGGTGCAAAGTCTGGCATTTAAAATACATTGTGTCAATGCAGTCGAAGAAATGACGTAACATTTATTTACCGATGATGAGTTTGCAATCTATGAAAAATAACAGAGGCAGAAATGATTATTTACATATTGCCATTATACCTGTTCCTATTAATCATCAAAACTATTATTTTATTGCACCATGAACATCCATCAGCTCATTTTAATTCTAAATAAAGTGAAATTGACATTTTTGAATACTAGAATTATCTTACGTTTTTTTTCCCCAGATGGAACTAAATACGAAATACTGAGTTTGGATCTTGACCAGTCTGTGTAAACTACTCATTCTCCCAATAAAAAACTAAAGGAATTGATCTGCTCCATCCTCCCATACACAGCTTTCAGAAATATGCACAACACAAAAATCATTTTTACCATCATTGGCTCTCATCTTTATAAACATTACAAAGATGAAATATTAAAGGCTTCGAGGCGCGTACCTAGTAAAAGGGTGGCGTGTCACATGAAGCCATGCGTCGACTCGCTTAAAACCATCTGACTGACACTAAACAGTGTCTCTCATTGGACACATCGTTTTGGGTGTGGATTTTCGAAATAAAAGCGGCAGGAGCCATGCTGCTTCTTGGTTTGTTATAGGTCATTTGGCATCATCTGATGAGAGTGTTTGCCATCAGCAGTAGCTGAAATGGAGCCAACAGAAAACAAACAAAAAAAACTCTCCTATTTGGGTATACTTTGATATGACAGCTCACATCAAGCTGCGGTTTCAATAAAACCCTCCAGAAGATTTATAGACATTTGAAAAAATATATGTTTTGTTACACATCAGTCTCACAAAGCAAAATCAGACTGAAAGTTATTAAATTTATGTAACTATAGAAAGTCAGAGGCAGAAGTCCTAGAAACATGAAGTTAGAAGAATTTTAGTTTTTCAGAAAGTCATAGAAACCCCAACAATCACTGCACTCTTGCCAAATGAGTTCATAAGATAAATGAAAACGGTCTAAACGAACAACGATATTGTGACATATTGCATACACAACATTTTAATATATTTTTGTAAAAGTTGCATTTATTTGAGTGACAAGGCCGTCACTGTTTTAGTGCAACAGCAGATGTCCCTAGTGAGTAATGAATCAAGAACCTTTGGCCAAAGCAATGGGCTGGAAATCTTCATTGTTTCACGAGGCTTCATTTATCCATCACTATAATCAGGAAGAAGGTCAACCTACCATTTCAGGAAAGCTGAGTTATACACCATCATCTGTGGTAAAACTGACCAGCTCACGCATTGGAAAGCTGGAGGTAGCAGAGAGCTTGGGGGGGAGGAGCGATATTGTGATTGACAGCGCTAAGACCCACCTGCTGGCTCTGATTGGTTGTTTCTAGTAAGCATTGGGAGAAGACAGATGAGCTCGACTGTCCCAAATAGAAGTATTTCACTGTGTATGTGTTCTATTTTCTGTATCAAGTGGCAGATATTGTTTGTTCATTGTTTGTTTGGGTTTTTTTTTAGATGCACCTATACAACATACACCCTCAACACATCGAGCTGGCTTGCAAAATAAATAGATTTGAAGTTACTGAGCAGGTTAGCTGCATATATATATATATGTAAAAAAGGCGCTCTTACATTTGTATTTACAGGATTTTTATTTATTTTTTTTTTTTTTAAAGATTATTATGAGATCCCTGCCCACCTCCCCGCCTCGTGCCCGGCGCGCCCCAGTCTCCAGGGAGATGGGAATGAGAGGGGGCAGCACGCAGACTCCTCTTGCGCATTGGAATGGGAGCCCGTCTCGCTCTCTCCCCCTGAAGGAGCTTCGCCCCTCAGCCGTGACCAATGGAACATAGAGTCTCCATTGTGGCTGAGACACTTTAATAATCGCCAGCGACAATATCCAACCTGTCGGTAGCTTCAGGAGCCCAGCCCGGCCCGTTGGACGCGGGAGGGAGGCTCAGTAGTGGGAAGAGGAGGGGGCGAACGCTCGGCGCCAGACCACCACCCCTAAAGATGTCCCCGCGATGAATAAATGAATAAAAAGTAGAAATGACTTAGGTCAGGCTGTCTCTGAAATTGTGCGATTTATTCTCTGGAATTATGTTTTTCCTTCTTCATAAATTGACATGACAATATTCCTGAGGCTTCTGAACCACAGGAGACAGTTATCAGGCACCATCTGACCAACTGTATCAACTGAATCTTGATATAGTTATTAGGTTATCTTTTTTTTTTTTTTTTTAAATCATCCTTCCTCAAACACCAATCATTTGCTATAATTTTTTCAAAATAAATCCGCTCAGACATTCAGTCTTATTTCCGCTTACTCGTTTGGTTATGTGGTGGGAGGTTTGCACGTCAGTAAATGACTTTTTTTTTCACTTTCTTTTTCTGTGCAGTTTTCCAGTTAGCTGTAGACTCATGTGTATGTATGTGTGTGGGGGGGAATAACCCTGGATCAATTTAGTTACATTTAAGCGAATTTGCAAAGTGCATCAATCTGTCTGTGTCGTGCGTGTGCGTCCTGACCATGTTGCTCACCGCGCGCCACAACACAGTCAACTCGCGTTTCAGTTCCCTGTTGTGCCCTTTTCTCACCGGCAGGGCGTTCCGAGAGCCGGATCAAAAGGTTTTAAACCGGCTACAAAGGAAAAAATTGAAACTGGAGATGATCCTGGATTTAACAAATCTACAATGGATGCCGCGAGCCAGGCAACCGCAAATATCTTCGCCTTAAAAAAAATCTTTTAATGTTGACTTCAGGGCTTCCTTAACTTCCTAGTCCTAAATGTTACTTTATTCAGTTCCAAACGGGACTTTTATGACATGTAAAGCGCAACAGATTTTTTTTTTCTGGTGGTTTAGGCTACAGCTGAATTTTGGATTGTGTTAAATGTTAATCATAATTACTTAAAATATAGCAAATTGTTCGTTTGCAGAGGTAAAAGTCTAACATTATTGGGCTTTTTTTTTTTTT
Source organism: Poeciliopsis prolifica (assembly GCF_027474105.1). NCBI lineage: Eukaryota > Metazoa > Chordata > Actinopteri > Cyprinodontiformes > Poeciliidae > Poeciliopsis > Poeciliopsis prolifica. Next base: position 1,139,247 of record NW_026562389.1, read on the forward strand.
TTTTACTTTTTTTAAAGCATTTGCATAAGTATTTAACTTAAAGAAACCATAAAAAGTTAAACCATAGTCAATTCAAACCAGATGTGCAAGATTATTTAATCCATTAGACTTAAGCAGGGTTTTGGAATTCCACTAATTTAATCAAACTTAAACACTAATTCACTTTGTATTCAGCGACTATGCAACTATAACAAAAACTAAATGATAAAAATATAAATTTTCAATGCTGGATTTCTCAAAATATTAAGTTTTAAAAAGCACTCCAAAACTAGGAACACGAGGGAAACGACCAGGAGGATAAGAACCAACAATAGACGATAACAAGCAAACAGGATCAACACAAATGAGCACATTTTACTGTTCATTACATTGAAGGTAGATTCTTGTATGAATTTGGAATGATAAAGCATTATATTAGAGGATATAGTTGACTTGTGTATATGAGTTACTGTACGCAAACTATTCTCTAAGCTTATTATTAACGTAGCCTTGGTTCATGTTATATGGGCAGCCATGCAGAGGCGGCCCTAGTCCATTTGGGCCCCCAGCAGCCCAACCCCCTCCATGAAGTTCCCCACCAGTGTATTAACTTCTAAACATTTAGCCAAATAATCACAAGTGCTTTCCTGTAGCTGAACGTAAATCTAACTGAAAAGCAAGTATGAGCAAAAAACTGGTACAAATAGAAATTGAGTAACGTGCTCTGTTCCTTTCCTGATTTTTCAATGTGGCATGGCATGAGGTTTGTTTTTGTTTTATTTTTGTTCTTTAATCAATGTTCATAAGAATTTACCACAATGAAAGCAGAGTATATTTGTGTCTCTAAGCGGTTAAACTTAAATAATTATTTCTTGCCAATTAATTATTAGATATCTACCGAAATCAAATTAAAATTGATGCACCACTTTTATCCATTAAATTTGTTTGCTCTCGATTCAGATAAAACAACATTCATCTGCGATCCAGCCCCGTTGACTCTGGCTCTGTATAATCACACTGCGCATTCAGTGCCAGTCCCTGGGTTCTTAACTAGGGAGGCCAATTGACCCTGTTGAACTTTTCTAGCTGCCCCCGTTATTCCCCCCCCTTCTGATAGCCCCACCTCCATGTCGGAGGCGCAACACAGGCTCAGTGAGAGGTCAGGTGAGGATCCTGTTTCATCCACGCACGTCTCGCGCGGTGCACCCTCCTTACTAAGCCCCTCATCACTTGCACGTGCGTCCGGTGGGAGGTTCCCCTGCCACCCCGTTTGCGTCAAGCACTCCCTAAATCGTAATGTTATCATAAACAGTCCCACCTCAAAGACCCATAATCACCTCTCAGGCTTTTTTTTTTTTTTTTTTTTTTTTTTTACCGAGACATCTCATTGGACGTGAACACGCGACCAGCGCGAGGAGGGGGGCTTCCAGACGCGTGCCGCTTTTTAAGCCGACGCAGCGCCTTGAGACACCAGAGAAGGAGTCCCGCACGCGACCCGAACGCCTCTTACACACACACAAACACACAAACTGTGAGCAATTGTGAATTCCAAGGAACATTTCCTAATACAGTTATAGGGGGTATAAAAACGTGTTCTCGTTATTTTGGAGATATGGATGTGTTAACGGTGGAAGAGTGGAGTAAAGGCCCGCGGGAGGTTGCAGCTCTGGGCGCGCGGCAACAGGAACGCGTCAGCGCCGGGGTGGCGGAGAGGGGAGGGACGCATCAACTCGAGGTGTCCCGCTACGACCCGGGACATACGCTCGTGGACGGCGGCAGTGATCCACGCGCCTGGCTAACCGACGCTGCTGGCACCTGCGCGGCACACGCCACACCACCCGACTACCTGCGACACTCGCCCTGTCCGAGCACCGGCTCCTACCAGGGTGAGAGACCTCATTACACTTCAATACATCAGATAGGAGCGATTAATGTCATTGATTAGGTATTGATACTTCTTTTTTTATTAGTTGTAGATCTTTTACACATTTAAATGTTATGGGACTTTTGACTAGTAAAAGTAAGAACACGCGAAATAAATCATTCATTTTCATTTGCTTTATTAGTTGTTGTTTTTATTTAACTTTGCCATAAGAGGGAATTCAACTATTCTCATTTATTAATTAGTCATTTTTCGCTCTGCTTCTATCAGAGAGTTGTTCCCCCGGGTCCTCGGGCCATCCCAGCCCTCCCATTCACAGAAGATCTGCCAAGAGTCCCTCCTCTTCCTCGCTCAAAGTCAGGGACCTGTGCCGCCTCAAAGGCACCATCACGGGCCCCGATGAAGAGGCCCCCCTTAGGCAGAGAGCGCAGTCCAGCAAGCCCGTCAGCGGCGTCCAGCGGCAGAGGCGGGTGGCCGCCAATGCACGTGAGAGGAGGCGCATGCACGGGCTGAACCACGCGTTCGACGAACTGCGCAGCGTCATCCCTGCCTTCGACAATGATAAGAAACTCTCCAAGTACGAAACTCTGCAGATGGCGCAGATTTACATCAACGCGCTGGCCGAGTTGCTACAGGGTCCGGTGTCCAGCAGCAACGAAAACTCCGACGGTTCGCCAAAGCGTGACATTTTGCTGTCAGCCGCAGATGGCTTCGAAGGGGCAAAAGAAAGGGCTGCCCAGTCGCCGTCACTTACCTGCAGGACAGCGGTGGCTCTGCCCCTCTCTGGTGATGCCATACCCGTTCACATCAACGGGATGCCATTCCGCTCCTCATTCCAAGAGAACTCGTTCACCGGCAGAGTTGACGAAGCGATGTGTTCCCCTTCTTCCTCGCCCTCACTTGTCGGGAACGAGAGGAAAGAGTCCCCGCGAAGCGACGGGGAGTTTTCCCCGCGCTCCCACTTCAGTGACTCGGATGAAATGGCAATGGAGCTCCAGTCAAGTGAAGAAGATGATCTGTCGGAAATCAAGCTGCCCAGCCACCGTCATCCCACAGTGTCATTCTAAATAGTTTTTGAATAATGATTAAAAAAAAGACTAAATAAAAGTAGTTCACTGCAACAGAATTGACCAAATTCACTAAACCGTGTCAATCCTACAGCCTTGTAACTTCAGAAGGAAAATATTTCTCCTTTGTTTTTCATTTCGCAATGAAACACATTTTCTGTTTCTGTAATAACTGTTGTTAGAAAGGCCTGATTCGGTTCTGCCAACACACACACACACACTCCCACACACACGTTATATTTCATATTTCCTTAAAGACGTGGGTGGACGACCCCTCTGCCATGTCGCGCTCAGCACCGCCATGGGCATTTCCCACGTCCATCTGACCAAAACTCTGTCTTCCACAAGGCTTTATTGACTGTTTGTTTCGTTCGTTTTGCTTACGTGAGATTTATATGTAGAAATTATTTGAAATTGTTCTTGATTTTTCTTTGTTGTGTTTTTCATTTGAAAATTCGTTTGTATTATGTATTTTAATTTTTGCAACTTCTAAAGTTTAGAACATGCACTTTAAATATTCGGGCCAGAGGCTCAAGAGTCGTCAGTACAGCGATGTTTTGGTTTCCCTAAACTTCACAGAATACAGTTTGTGCTTTGTTAGCTAGTGTAGTACTGCCAACCTCCCACAGATGTAACCCAATTAATGTAGCCATCATCGCTGCCTTTTTGGAAGATTTTCTCTTTTTTTTTTTTTTTTTTATCAACGGAAGAAATTTGTGTGACTTTGTTTCTTTCACTGTCTGAGATTAAATGATGCTTATAATGTAGCCTATTTATTACTTATATGTTTCTTACTTTTGTTTTTTGTAACTCCGTATAGTTTAAGTTGATGAGGAAAAAAAATAACAGTCGTTTTGCCATTCTTTGTTATTTTCATTGGACTTTGAAAATAAAGAATATAAGAAAAATAACTTGTCTTTAAATCATCTTTTCACAATTTACCCATAGAAAATATGAGCCGAAACAAATGCACAAAGGTTTCTTTTAGTATTTATTATTACAATTATTATTATTATTATTATTATTATTATTATTATTATTATTATTATTATTATTGTGAAGTATAATACAAATATTTTGAGCATCTTAATTCCAACTGCTGATTACCAGTTAAGATTTTTTTCCTGTACAACTGGACCAATGATATAGAGAAACTGGCGTGCAAATAATTATAAATCGAACTAAATGTTTTCTAACTTTTCACTCTTTGTTTCGTTAAACTAATGAGGCTTTAACTTAAATATCTACACTCTTAAATGACTTTTAAAGAAAGTTTTTAACTTATGTATGTTTGTGGTTTTGTCTGTTGTTTTTTGTGGTTTTTTTGTTTGTTTGTTTGTTTATTAACTCTTGAAAAAAGTTATCCTCTTTTCTTCTCTGAACTGATGCCATCTCCTCCATTCGGCACTTACCAGATTTGTTAATGGTGGAGCGTGCATTAATTTCAGCCTATTGTTGGTTGGCTCGTGGGCTGAGGTGTTGGATGGCCTCAGTGGAGCACGCGCTGTCAGCTGGTGAGCGCTCGCGGGTCCCCACTGTGTCCCCGAGGACCTGACTCGAGAGAGAACACGCTTTTCCTAACTAAAGAAAAGAGTGCGCACGCGCGCGCGTGCGCACGCGCGCCGGTGCATCCCATGGCCTCTGTTTATTTCCATCCCCATTATATTCGCGGTCTATCTTCATTTGACCCGGAGACTGGCTCGTGACAGCAAGTCCGCGCTGCTTTGAAACAGAAATAGTTGTTTTCTTTTTCTTTTTTTTTTCCTTATCATGCGCAACGCAAAAATGTAGCGATGCATGGAGCGGAAAAAGTAAAACACTACGAAATAATTTATGAACAAACAACCTGTTTGCTGGCCGACGAAATGGCCTGTCCCCCACCAACTGCCTTCAGCCAATCCCAGCTCCCAGCGCCCTTATGCTCGCTTCTCCAGAGTAGATGATAAAATAATAATGCTGCGTTGAATTATTGACATAATTAATGGAGAGTAGAGCTGTGTCTCGGTGTAATCGCACAGGCATCGGCAGCGAGTTCGTTCCGCGGTGAGACGATATCAAGTTTCCGTAAACATTCACCGTAGAAACACGCTTTTGGCACATGCGGTAACATGTAGGAAACGTTTTGTAGATCGATAATTTAGGCTGTTATTTTCTCTATTTTTTTATTTTTTTTAATTTTTTTCTTTATGGTTGATAAATGTAAAGTTCTTTTGGCGAATCGAGACTTTGTGGTTTGCTCTCTGAGAAGAGTTTGAACAGGCTCAGTGCAAAAACCTTGAGGCACAACTTCAAAATAAACATTCGTTTCCATTCGTGAATGCGCCTGCGAGATCTTCATTGGCCTATGATTTGCATTTTAAAAAACGAGTTTAAACTTTCTTTAGATAGTTGTGACGCCGCTTTGGCTTAAAATATGAGGAGTTGGGATGAGTCGTGTGTCTTCAACAGGTGGGATGCTGAGCAGGTTAAGGTTTCACGGCTTGCCCATTAATTATTTACACTTAGACGTTATGAAAAATACTAACAACTTCGTGGTGGAGGGGAGAACCTGAGACGCACTGACGCGTGTTGATACTGTTTGGAAGAAGAGAACTGAAAGGAAAACTTTGGTGTCACGTTGAACTTCATGTTTACCTTCTCAGTCTGTGTGTTTTCCCCCCCCCTGCTTTTCTACCAAAAAACGACCCTTTAAAATGTTTACATTTCAAGTTAAAATAAATTTTTTACAGTTGGATTCCAGCAAAAAATAAATCATTGACAACTTTAGTTATTTAATTTAAAAAAAAAATCTTTATTCAGACTCATTAAAAACAGAGTGGTGCAAATTAAGTGCTTTCCTTTTTGAAGATTATGGCTTAAAGCGAAAAAAAAAAAATCCACATGGACTTTTAACTTCAAAATGAGAATATTGCACAATTAGAAAGGAATACAGTAATATCCTGTTAAACCCTAGAGTCATGAGCAATCTCTGTTGATTTGATAGTTGTCAAGCCAACACTAACTGAGCTTATCCATAAAAGTCACATAAGGTTAATTGTAAACAAAAGTTGTCAGTTCTGTACCAAAATATTATGGGAAGTTAATTGGAAGGAAAATGTGAAGAAACTTTTGTACAAGCATCTAGAGTAAAAGCAGGCCATGAGAAGATTTCAAAGCAAAGGATATGCTTAGGGGAGATTTAAACGATGTGAACTAGCAGAGCTTCACCAAACATGCAGAGGTATCAAGGACATAGCCCACGAGTGTTGCATTATGTTAGTCTTCTCCTGAACTAGAGATGATCTTCTTGTGTAAGAAAAAAACTGAACCAGGCTGTTGTTCAGTGGTCGAAAGTCCTATTTTCTTTTGGAAATCAACCAGCATTGTTAAAAATAATCTTTTACTGGTTTTATGCAGTCAAACTTACTGAAAAGCAGAATTTAGGTTTTCACATCTTGTGGCAGCAATCACTAAAAGTTACAAGGATTACTTTGTTTGGATGTGAATAACTTTTTTCAGTGGAAAGTTCAGAGTTAGTCCATTAAGTGGTTCGTTCAACATGTTTGAAGCTGTCACTCTCATTTCCATAATCATATTCAGAAAGCATGCATTCCTCTGCTTCCATTTTAATAAAAAGACAGACACTTGCATTTTGTATGAGTGAGATTATGTGCTGTCCAAAAAGGTCTCTCCAGGGACCTTGAACAAAAGGCAGAACTGGGCCATAGTTTCCATCTGCTGTCCCAGAGAGAGGGAGAGGGTGGTGAATGAGGATATCATGGGCAGATAGAGAGGCAGAATAATAAGTGTGTGCCTGGAAAGAAACAATAAAAAAGAGCTGAGACAAAAGCAACTTGGGACATAGTGGGTTGTTACAGGCTGTAAGAATTAGTAAGAAATTGATAATGTTGAGATTAGTTAATTTCCTTTCAAGTGAACCAACCGCAGTATTATCCTGAAATTAGCCTCCAGGCCGCTCTTCTCATTAGCCAACGCAGCCCTGTGTTATCATGTAGTGTAGCATAGCCTCGACTGGACACACAAACAAACATGCAATGTTGCTGTGAGGTAATGAGCACCTGTTGCATTGCATGCTCCATGCTCTTATTAATTGTTAATGAGTTTCACTGGAAGACCTGAAAAAGCTAAATAAACACTAGTTGCCTAAATGGAAATGAAAAACAGTCACATGAGCACTTGTAAACAATAAACGCCAACTGTGTATTGTGGTTCAATAAAAACATGTTCTGGTGTTGGTTAAATTTAGCTTGTGATCAACCTTCTTTTTTTAATTATCTACATTTTGACAAATCATAAGCATTGATGTGATAAACTTTAAAAAAAATCATTGTATTGTATCAGTTACATTTAGCAAAGCGGTGCAAAAGCGCTGCTTACAATGCACTTAAAACCAAGAAATATTTTCAAATGACATTGCCTGTACATCTACAGACTACAGAGAAATATCTTACATGAGTATAAACACAAAGAAATAAGTAAAATGCATATTTTGTTCAGGCCAACCTGCACAATTAATAACCCATTTTTCTTCAAAAACTATTTTAAAGTACATTTCAGTAAGTGCATCTCAGTGATATTGTATTCTGTTTTGGATGAGGTGATCAGGATGGGAACCTAAGATGACCATAGCCTAAAATTAAAGTACACAGCAGGGTAGTCTTGCCAGAGCTCACTCACTGATGAGCATACATTTCCCCATAGCTGTGCAATGCTCAAGTAAATTAAGCAATTTCCAACCTTACAGGTTAATGTTTACCAAAAGAAAATATTGTTTATGACTAAACAACATAACAGATGCAAAACGTTGAATGATAAGCTGCCTCTTAAAGTTTCAGACCCCTTAAAATATGATTACACTTTGTGAAATTATAACTATACACTTCAATAAAAGTTATTGGGATTTACATGAAAGAGTAACAAAAAAGTAGTTTAATTTCTAAAATAATTTATAGATAAATGTTTTTAAAAAGTGTTAAGTGCCTCTTGGTTCAGCAATGCTTTTCTTGTAACCAGAAATCCAATTCAGCCAATCACTTTTATAAGTCACTGAATTAATAAATGCTAAGTGGACTGAATTTAGGTAGTACCTTTGCAGTCATGCTAGCCACTCATAATGCTTTACGCTATTGTCAGATTTATCCATTTGCCCTCCCTAACATGCACGCATTCATGTTAGGGAGATCAGTAAAAAACTTGGCATTAAGTTGCAAAGCTCACAGCTCAGTTGCAATAATCTGTTGACAGGACACATAGTAGTAGTATATGCTGGCCTTTATTGAAGACTAAGAGGGAGAAAGCTGAAGTTGTTCTCCTCTATGGTGAAATCCTGTTGGGACAAAGCAAACATGGCAAAGAAAATATTTTAAAATTCTGAATTGAGACATTAACCTTTTCCCCTAAGTGGAAAATGCTATATGTGCAGCAAGATAAACATTGTAACCTTAAATATATTATCCCCACACATTGAAACATGAAGCAATATCATGCTTTGCTTCAAGATGCATAAGCAAGTTGAGTCAATGGAAATATGAATGGATCAAAATACTGGACTACAATACCAAATAAAACCTGTTAAAGATTCCAAAAGACTTAAGACTGGAATAGTGGTTCACTTCCCAACAGGACAACAACCCTACACATACAGGCAGAGCTACAATGAAATTACATCAATTTACATCAATGCATGTTTATGTTCTAGATTAGATTCTCAAAGAACAGACCAACATTCAATGGCTATGAATACATTTGAAAAGTAAACCGTTATCTAAACTGCAAAATAAAGATATTATGTTAATTTTCTTACCTGGAAGTCCATTTATCTGTTATCTAACATGCTGGTCCTTGCAGATTTGTGTGGGGTGCTGGTGGTACCTGTCTCCGTCAGTCATTGGGTGAGAGGTAGGATACACCTACATATAGGTCAGGAAATCCATTGCAGGACAACACAGAGACAGACAGGACAAGCAACCATGCACATACACACACACTCATCCCTAATGAGACTTAACAAATTAACCAGTTAACAGTTACATTTTTGAGCTGTGGAGGGAACCTGGAATACCCAGGGAGAACCCATACATGCACAAGGAGAACATGCAAACTCTAAGAAGGCATGATTGAAAAATTGATTAAGAACTGTCTAAAAACAATACAAAGGCAATTCAACATGTAGGCAATTATCTTTTAATTAATACTGAAAAACAACATTTCTTTGTAATCATTCAAATACAGAGAAAAATATTGCACAGGCACAAACCTTATTCTTTTATTCTTAAAAGACTTCCATGGCCAAGAGCTTTACATCATCATAAAAGACGTGTTAAACTATTTTGACGAAACACATCCTGCGATCAAAGTGACACACTGCCCATCCCTTTGCATCTCCACCTCCACGTAAACACACCGACAGAGTTGCACAAAGAATATACACTGTAACAAGGAAGAAGATCATTTATCTGCAGAGTCCGCTTCCTGAAAGACATCTATGGGTGAAGCAGGGTCTCCCAGGGCTTTGTTCTGGGCAGGGTTCAGCTCTTTGTGTCCACCACCTTCAAAGCAAATGTACATGAACACGAACATGAGGCTTCTTGGGTAACCATCCTATTGAAGGGCAGCACAATAGTGCTACCAATTATCCACAGTGCTCATTGCTCCTGTGGAATCAGTTACATGGCTTTTTGTGAGTTTCTGTTTGAATGTGTGCGTGTGTGTGTGTGTGAAAAAGAAGTGTGTATAGCAGATTTGCATGTTTTACAATGTAAAGCTTTGATGCATGTGCAGGAAGCTTTTCGCATGTGTGATTCTGCTTTAATTGGTTGTGTTTAATTCAAGCTTGTATGTTTATGTGTTTAAAATATTGTGTCATAGATATGTTTTGAAACATTTCCTGAATTATTTTGGAACATTTGACGTACTACTGTCCCACTAACTGTAATTTTATCCATCTTCTCTATTTTCAAATGCTCAGCTTGTAGATTGATTTGCCATTTCATGCATGTTTATCTTTTTCTTTTAGTTTCATCACATTTTTTTTTACATTGCCCAGAATAGGAAAGCACATCAAAGGATTGTATTAAGGGAGGAAACAATTCATCTGCAAGGATTTGACACCCTTTGACACATTATGACTTCCCTTAGGCTCAGATGGCAGGGAACGTTCAGACGAGTCAGTCATTCAGAGAAAAGACGTTCACCCATAAGCTGTGCACACATAAAAAAAAACCTCTGGAAGCATCGGAAGTGATTTTGCTCTGAGCGATTTGCTTTTATTTTTTTTTTATATATTCTTTTATATATATATATATATATATAGGTTAAAGTGTGAGAAGTTTTGGAGGAAATGAGACGGGGAAGCTGTAGTCTATTTTTATTTTTTTTGTGGATTTATGTGCATGCATGTTCTCAGCAAACAAACAATTGTTTGTTTGCTGCTCTCCACTACTCAAAAATAAACTTGTTCACTTGATACCGGTCATTGTCTGCACTTGTAACCTAGACTGCTTCCAGAATCATGTGAACAGTAACAACTAGTGGTTGTGGAAGAAGACGAAGCCATGCATCGCTAACTGTTGAGTAACCAGTGTCAAGTTACTTCCCTCAACCTGTAACTAAACTGGTTTGGGTAAAATAAGTAAATTATTGGTATATAATGAACATTTACTTTTAACAAAAATATTTTTTTGGTTAGCTATTTGTCATGGTGTGGAAAACAAGATAACTCGTTGCATTAATTCAGTGTTGCACAACGTACAAACTAACCGAATGAGCACAATACTGTTATACTTTCAACATTGTGATCTCCTGCTCTTCCTGCCATTTCTCATTTTCTTCTTGTCAGTGGCTCCACCTAACGGCGTGGAGTGGTATAACACAACACTTAATCGGTCACTAAGAAGTGTATGACACTCAGGTTCAAGATAATGAATAAGAATAATGAATCAAGATCATGATTATTTTGTCAATAGGGAGTTGAGTGTAAGATTTTACTTGAAGTAAATTGATGAGATTGTATGAGAAATAATGCAGAACCATATATTAGCTGCCTGTCAACAAATGAAAACAAAAACAAAGATCTTGTTTAAGATTATTTAAGACATTTGTTTCTGATTTGAATTCAGATAAGCTAATGAAAAGGACATCTCTCAAAATATAATAAAACAGTATAAAAAAATGCCAATTTTGAAATTTTAATAATCTTTTTTATTTACATCTTATTAAAAATGTGGCTTTTAGAAATGATTTATGCCTTTCCAGAAAAACATGATAGAAAATAAATTATTGGCATTGCATACCTAACCGCTGTAATAACGGCTGTTTGCATAATTTATCTTTGGGAGATGAGCAATTTAATTTAATCCAATTTAGCTTTTGCAATTAAACTGGAGTGTTTGGTCATTTGACTCTAACTCTTTGAAGATGGAAAGCTTCCTGGCCATCACCCTAATCTTTAGCTTCTTCCTCAGATTCTCTTTCAGACCACACCAAAACTTGAAAATTGAGAATAAGACTAACTGTACAAAGTTAAATGCGACAGAAAATGTACTTTAATTTACTTAATTTCTTATTAAGTAAATTGTCCTGCATTGGTCTTGCAGGACATACAGAGTAATGGCCACTTTTCAAAATGGCTCCCAGCCAATTTAAGGAAGTCCATCTACAACACCAAGTTACAAACTAACCTCAATTTGTTTCACAGAAGTTGTATGGAAGATAAAAAAAATTTAAAAAAATGAAACGAGAAATGAGTACCAACAAATGATATCTGCAGTCACTATTATAAATATGCAGTTAACATGAAGAGGTGGTTATGGTTAACTGCATCTCTGCTTTCCTCTCTGATCCCCTCTCTTGTCCTTCCTGGGCCCATTGTACAGTTGCCCTCACAGCTCTCCTTTCATCTAGTTGCCCTACTCAGGTGAAGGATACAGTATATTGAGGGAGATTTTGCTTGTATTTGATTCCGCTTCTTTTCAGAAAGGCTGAAAGCCTGGCCTTCGTGTTGCGCTACGCCCCCCTCCCTCTACCGCTCCTGTCCAGTTCCCAGGGGACCCCCACTCTCTCCTAGGCTGGCCTGGGTGGAGCGGCCTCCGAGTGGGGCAAGTAGGGAACAGACAAGGGTATCGCTTACAGCCTCCCTCCTGCACTCACTCAGAACAGAGAGCACAGACACCAGTGGGGCACCAACTCATCTCACCTGTCTGGATCTCTTAAGTGACACATACTTCTGGTCATGCTCACGTACACGCCCACATCTGTTTCCTAAGCTTCCTTATTAGACGCAGTCTTTTTATAATCCTCGTCATCCATTTCTTCACTGGTCCGTTCATTTAGCTACAGACTTGACAAAAAGGCAAATCACAATGGAGCTGTGGAAAGCCTTTTTGGACACTGAAAAGCAAGCAATTGGGAGATGGTGACTAAGACTGACACACAAGTTTATAGAAAAAAGACAAATAGGGACAAAAACTTGGTTCAGTGACACATGACAGCTGAATAAAATCACATACACCCACACACACAAGTTTGTATTTCTACTCATTTTAGGACTTTGTATTAAATTCCATTAATTTTAGTAACTGCAATTATATAAAAAAAATAGCACTTATTCTGATGGGGACATTAGCCTGTTCCCTATAAGCTGTACCCACACTGTAAAAAAGTCACTGAAATTACTTCCTGAACTATATAGATCCAGTTCATATTCAGAAAACAAAACAAAACAAAATTATATATATATAAATAATAATCAATCATATCTTATTTTGTTCCACAGTCACAATCTTTTATGTAAATATTGTGTAACTAGAGCCACACATTCCCACATGAAAATATGGATAAAAGTTAATTGCGCCCATAACATAATGATGTATTCGTTAATGCATTGTTTTCTTCGTCGCTCCTTTTTTTCATAATGGCCCGTCCACATCCTCTTTCTGTGGTAGGAGGTGGGCTCTCCTGTGGAGATCAGTGACGCCTCACTGACCACATCAATCAATCATTCTCTCTTGGACCACTTTCCCACTTCCCTTTGTCTCTCTCTCTGTATGAATCACACTCCATATCTCTGTGTCTCACCTACACAACTTTAATCTCTGTTTCTTTGCTCTTTCCCACACTGACACAAGAGCCACTTATCATAAAAACAAATTGTTGTTTCGTAGTTGTTGAACAACAATTCATCAATGAGGCCCCTCTTGGAAGACTTCTATAGCCAAAGAGTTGAGACACAAACAGTGTCTTCCTGAGGAGTTTATGGCTGTTGAACTTTTTGTTACATTACAGTGACAAACTTCTCTGCTTATTGAGATTTAATGTGAAAGCACAAAACATTACAGTGCAATATAAAACAAAACAATTAGGCATTCATATGGGTGATTATGGCAGAAAGTTGTGTACTCAATCCAGTGTTCTTCAGTCAGATGTTGTTGAACTCCTGGGCCAGGCACTTAAATCCAAGGTTCCTGTCTGCATATCAGTGTAGAAATGCTCTTGTGTAAAGTGCATTAAGAAGTCAGTATAAAAAGAAAAGCACTGCATGTTTTCAGCACATTCATCATATGTAATCATTGGAAGAGTATGTATCTTCCAGCAGTACGAATTGATGAGCTTAAATTTTATCAATTCGCCTTTGCAAAATAGCTAAAGTTAGTCAGGAAAACAATCATCTGCAAACAGCTATTTTAAGAACTTGCCAAATAAATTCACTTTAAATTCACTGGACTGGGCTTTTCTAACACACGACTGAGCTAGAAAAGCCATTGTATTTCTGTCTGTATGTTTAGGATTGCTGCCCAGTTGGATGATGACTCTCCGCCACAGTCTCTTGTTGCCTTTAACAGTTTTTTCTCTAGTATTGCTCTGTGTTTAATGCCATCCATCTTCGGTTCGATCAGCTCTGATCAGCTTCTCTGTGCCTGATCAATGTCTTTTAAAGTGGGCGTAGTGTAATCAGGATGATGTGCAATGTTAGTTTTTGTTTGGAATTTTGTTCTTTTTTTTTCTTGTATGACCACAGCGTCTTCTTCTCTGTTTTGGCTTATGGCAAACTGTCAACAGGATTGCTCATAGCCACCAAGGTCTTTGCAGAACAGATGCATTTATACAAATTACTCTGCATGTAATTTGGGTCTATTCAATAAATAAGTCCTGAAAGAAATTGGTTGCACTAGAAATTGTTTAGGGGTAATAGAATAAAGAAGGTTGAATCTAAATGTATACCAAACTTTTAAGACTTATATTCCTTTTTTTTCACTTCATCATTATTCTTTACTTGGGTTTGCCCAATCACAAAAAAAAAAAAAAAAAACACAAGTTTGTGGGAAAATAATACTTTCATGAGGTAATTTAAACATTGACTTGCGAAAGTTCTTTCAAGGATTCTTGGGCGTGTTTCTGGAATATATGCATCTGCATCTAATTTCTCAATTTTAGTACAAATTTGTATATATTTTTACATAAATACTAAACAAATTTCTACCACATGTTACCCAAATGCACTAATACCAGTTGCATTAACAATAAGGTTAATTTCTATAGAAGTAAGGTGACAAACCAGTTTGGTGGAACATTTGTTTGTCTGTACATTGCCCTCATGGGAGGTCACACAGTGACACAAAGTGCAAGCCACATTTGACACGTGGGTTACGGTAATGATATGTGGCTTTCAGTGTCCGCGCAAAATCCAAAGATCACTGAGGACATTCATACTGTCAAATTTCAACTTTTGTTTCAGAGCTTATTGAGGTTGCTTTTGGGTTTTCTAAATGATTTTTTTTTAATATATAGTCTTGGATAAGTCTGATGACTTCTTAAACGATCCGTTCATTAGCTAAGAGAACTCCAATATTAGATTAGTTTTTCTTCTTTAGCAAATTCCTTATGAAAGATGTTTTTTCTCTCAAACTCCAGGCTACAAATGTATCATGATACACATAAATTAATGTTTATCAAATACAAAGAATAATAATTTTTGTTATTGTTTTTGGCTGCAGTTTGGGTATGAAATATATTTCTTCGTTGAGATTAAAGTAAATAATTATTTTTTTTTGTTTGTCGTGCCCACAGTTCTACACATTACTTTCATTTCTTCTGCATTGTTTTTTTTATTATTTTCTGAAGTCATCGTATCATTCCTGTCTGTCTACATACCAACCTGTCTGCTTCCGAGTTTGCCTTTCTGCCTCTTAGTCTGCGTCTCTGCCACCCGAGAGGTCAGTTTTAAATGGGCTTAGGTGCAAACAATGCTTTTGGTACCAAAGACAGGGACAGTCAGTACTCCTCCTCCATCTGTACTATTTACCTTCTTTACTTTTGTCCTCATTTGCATCTTAGGGCTTTGTTTTTGCATCTTTTTTCTACTACTGTCCTTCAGGTCTATTTGGCCTCTTACCACCTTTTTCTCTGTCTCCCAACTTCCATTGTCATGTCTGTTCTTCCTTTACCTTGTTTTCCTCCGCGCCCCATCAGTCTCCATCAGGAGGAACCTAATAGGAAATCAAAGATTCTGGTGGAAGAATGGAGCGGGGCTCAGCATTACTGTCCCCTGGGTCCTCTGCTGAAAGAGGAGGGCAGAAAAGACTCTATGCTGGCACTGTGGAGGGGAAGGTTAATGCAGCAGATAGTCTTTCCTTGCTCTTTTTTCATCTCTTTACTCTTTTCCCCTCAGACACGCTCTTTCTCTTTTCTGACTCTTTTCTTGCTGTCGTTCGTTTGCTTTAAAACACATCTCCTTCACTAGTTTTTTAGTTGGTAAAAGAAGCAATTGCAAAGCGGGGAGTGAGGCTTCATTTGCAACCCACTGCTGCACCGTCTGTCCTTTGGGATGCGGTGAATGGCTGTGGAGTGGATGGTGCGCGCGTGTGTGAGCCACCCTTGTCCCAGCACAGAACGCACCCTTGCCCTGGAAACCACACAGCCTATGGGAAGCAATTGACTGTATTGCCCTGTGAACTGAGGTACGACTGCCTTTTCAAGCATGTCAAGATTTAGTTGGCAAAGTTGAATCAACTTCTCCCTGCACTTTGCATAATATTTTATAATTACTTACATTTGTACATAATAAACCTTTCTTTCTTTTTTTTTTTTTTACTAAAAGCAATTAATGTCTCACAATTTTCTCATCATAACAAAGCATATAAGTATGTTAGCTTTTTTTTGTCTGTGAGTTGAGTTCTGTCCATTCCCATCGCCATGTGAAACATCACAGCTTCTAAACATTTGTGTGTGCTCAGTGTTGCAGTACTACGTAAAATGCAACCAATACAAATATTAGTTATTTTAAAAAATATTTTCACACCAGAAATTGACAGTGAAATTGCCACATTCTCAGCAATTACATTGCATTTTGGGAAATTTTTGAGCCTATGTACTTGAGACTTTACCAGAGTGGATTAAAACAGAGAAAAAAAAGAGCAATGTTCTTGTCTTAAATCAAATCATTTTTGGACTTACCGCTATTCCTAATTTTTACTTGAACTAAAAGGACATTGTTTTCTGCACTTAATGCTTGAAGATTTCCATTGTAGGAGTTTAAATAGTAAATCTATACTTTACTGTTTCTTGATTGTGCTGCAAAATTACTTTACATTTGGTTGCTACTTATACCACACTGATTAGTAGATTTTAATTGTATTTAATGCTAATGTGAATTCAAAATTAGAACGTTATGGGATAATTCAATTGTTCTATTCTATTGTTGTGAGTTGCTATTGTTTAAACAAACCAATAATTGTACAACTACTGCAGAACAATTTACTGTGGGACTGAAAAGACCCTTTGATCACAACCAAGTTGGAAAAAGAAGTTAACTGTGAAAGAAGATGCATTAAGCTGAAGAAAGGAACATTGGAGCAATATTTAAATACAAAACTGAACTTCCCTGCTCTGACGGTGTTTTGTAGAACTTTAAAATGGACCCACCTCCACTCGTGATTCAGTGTTTGCTGATATTTATTTGGAACTTAGTTTTAAATGATTCTAGGAAAACCTGCATATTCATATACAATATTTAGTTTTTTTCACATGAAAATGCATACTGATAGGTTAAAATAATTAGGTGCAATGCTTCTATTGGTTGTAGAGTTGAAGAGTAGGTCTATTTTTCTTAGCACTGATTGGCTGAACTCCCCAGAACAGAAAGCAGAGACCTGTATTTATTAGTTTCAGAGGTATCAGAGGTACTGCTAAAATGATTTGTATTGTGTACATAAATACATATCAAGGTATATTTGGTATTTGAACTACTAAAATAGGTAGTTCTATATGCAGTAGAAGATTGCAGATTTTAGCTGTCTGCTTGCAGCTGTGTTCCCTAACCTGTGCAAATATTGGGGTCCATTGTAATATAATTTCAGAAAAATACATGTTTTAAAGTATAGCTGCACTAAAGCAAGGTTCAGTAAAAAAAAACACAAAAACTGAGGGTTGTTTTTGTTTTTAATCATATGTTTGGATGACTTTTCACTGTGTGGATGTTTGTGTGCATCAGTAATAAACTTTGTCAACAGAATGGCAGAAAAAGCCATACAAAAGTTATAGAAATGTGTAATCCTATGTTAGTTTTTCAGTGCAAGTCTCCTCAAATGTAAATGATTCATATCCTGATATTGGTTGTAAAAGCTTAAGCAGCGTAAATTTCTTTCTGCGCAAGGATGTTCAAGGAAGGGAGGCCGATATGTAGAACAAGGCAGCTCACAAGCTGGAAAGACAAGCACAAAGGATTATTTCATAAACAGCAAAAACTGTCATGAGAGGCCACATATGAAAGAAAATTCATTTTCATGTCCAACAATTTCCTTTGCTATATCTCGTTTTCAACTTGCGACTGTGCACCACCCACCTGCCCTCTGTACTCCCCCACAGTAGAGTTCAGATTCTTGGAAGGTGTTGGATGTCTACAGTGTCACAACTAAACAAAACCATTTGAAAACAAAGTGGGCTCATGAATGTGCCGGCGCAATCTGACCCCTCTCCCTTTGTGGCTCTAGAGAAAAACGGCCTCTCAAAATCAAGGGGATGGAGGGCGAGCGAGGGGAGGCACACCATTTCAATCCACAGGTTACCCCCTATCCACCCACTCAGACCCACTTTTACCACGTCCTTCCCACCCCACATACACCCACACTTTTAAGTGCACCCTTCAAAGGTGAACATGCTTTCTGAAACAGAGCAGCCAGTGTTACAGTGCCTCCAAGAACAAGATACTCCTTCCTTTTCCTCCCTTATTCTTTTCTACTTTTTAATCTTACCTTTTTTGCTCCTGCATAAGATTATAAGCAGTTCAAAATTTCTTGTAACTATCTGAATGCAAAAAAACATGTTTTGGCTTAAAAGTCATAACTTGCTATCATTGTTTAAATTAGTTTTGGAATGGAGCAGTTGAGAATGCTGAAGAAATACTTCACCTTAGAGGCTTAAGAATGTTTTCCTCTGATTCATTTGGAACAGACATTGTATAAACTGGAACCAGGGATGCAGCTATTTATTGCAAAACAAAAAAAGAGATGCTTACATATTTAGAGATATGTTTTCTATCTAACTCACAGCAAAAGTTGTCTGACAGTATAAGTTATGCTGAGATTCATGCACAAAATGTCTTGCAGTGTAGCGATATCATAATTTCTAAATCTTATTCAAAAGCATTAGTGTGTCAGCTTTATGTGTTTTGACTTCATTCCTATCCGTCATGTGTTTATGAGCTTTAAATGTTTTCATACCAATGTGTAGAAAAATAGGCTATTTTGCATCCTTGAAATAAATTGTTGGATACGACCTTGCATCATTAAGTTTTTAGCTGAACTGTAAACTCTGTCGGACATTTTATTTCTCATTAGCAAAACTTTATCTCATAATATTTCCTTATTTTCAGTTTTGCACAATGCCCAAGTATGCAAGGGGTCTGTCTTGTCACTTCTGCTAGTTATGGGAAAGTAAAACCCTCCGTTTGGGTGCGCATATGTCAGCGTGATGAACTGTCTGTCAATCGCAGTCTGAGTTAATTATTTTGTCGCCCCACTGGGTGTTAGTGTGTGTCAAGAACTCTGACCTAGAGAGAGCTGGAGATGGGAAACACACACTGAAGCACACATCCACACATTCTTTCCCCAGAGAGTGAAGCGGTCCAATCAGGAGCATCTATTGGCCATCTGACTTCAACAACTCCTATAAGCACTATGGAGCAGTGTCATGTGTGTATCTGTGCTCACGTTCTTTCGTTAATAATTCAACAAGATTAAAAGGTTACTAAAAAATATTTTGATAAATTTATTTATGTGTTTTGTAAAATGATTTACTTTATAACTTGACATGTTCTAACTGAATATGTGCCATCAATTCTACATCAAATCAAGTGAATCATAGTCATTGGCTTTGCTGATTTATTATTGCCACTAGAAAAGCTTGTGTTTGAGTTAAGCGTTATGTGGAACAGTATGTAGCAAGATAATTTGTTTGAGATGATTGGTTGAAATAAAAATAAGGATGAACAAGTGATGGAGTAAGGACGCAATGTACAGCTTTTGCTATGGTCCTCTCTATCAGACCAGTGATTACACAAAGTATAAAATAGCACTTTTAAACTCATTGCCACACCTGAAAGGCTTGTTAACGCCACAGAAATGCTTGAATCTGTTTAAACATTTAAATCATAAGCCTAATTTATGATTAGTAGTTTTTGTAATGCCAGAGTTGTCTTCTTTTTGTTTATTGTCTAAAACTTCTTAATAAGCTGACCAGAGAAGCTGAATCCATTTTTAAAGACAGTCAGTAATCTTCAGCAAATCTTCCCAGTCTGATCAATACATACTGCAGCTCTGAATATACAAGAACAAAATATATATATATATATATTTTTTTTCTTTTCTTTTCATATAATACCAAACCCTAAATTCCATGCTTCATTCTCCTATGGGACTGAAATGAAAAGCTTGTACAATAACCAACACCTACATGTGTCTGGCCCCATAAGCTCCTCCACACTCAACTGCGAGCTGAATTGATGGAGAGTAACCAAAGAATGAAAATTAAAACACTGTCACCTTGTTTTTGAAGATGAAACACAGAGTAAAAAGAAAAGCAAGGGAAGCCTGATTGGATTAGCAGCCGACACAATCGCATTGTGTGAAGATTTGCCTCTGTGCTGTAAATGTGATTGCGGGCAATAACATGTCGATTAGGGAGCCATGGCTGGACTATTGGAGGCTTTATGTGAGGCTGCAGAGGAGGTGATTAGATTAGCTAGTGCTGGTGTGGGAAGCCCTTTGAGAGGGAGAGAGAATACTGATGAGAAGGTCCAGAAGTAACCAGTTGAATACGAACACCTCCTTTCCCTTCATGTAGTATGTTAGAGTTTAAAGAAAACAAAGAACTGAGTACAATTTTAATTTCTTCATAAATCTGCTTGTTTGGAAGTATGCACTTCTTTTCCTGGTTTGCCGCATTTCAGAGGAAGAATTACTGCCTATGTAATTCTTTTCTCATTGACCTCTTACTCTCCTATTTGGGATGGGGTGTTTGTTGGGTGTCTGTTGGAGCAACACTACATTCCTCAGTATCTGCTGACATGAGTTTGTGATGAAAAGCAACAACAAAAAACAGGTTTAGAGTGAAAATATTGTCCTTGTGTATTCCTGTTTCTTTTGTGAAAATGTTGTTAGCCCAATCACTATCCTGACCTATAACCTCAAACACATCATATGTAACAATAACATTGGCAGATTACATGTTCATGATTGTGCAGCAGTGGTTCAACAATGTTTGCTTTGTAGCTCACCATTCCAGTTTATTTGTTGTGTTATGTTTACTTTTGAAAAATGTCAACATATCCGATTGCATCACAAACTCTGAAATTCCTGGAGACTTTAAATCAATTCAGAGGCATGAAGATGGCCCATCACTGCATGTTTTGATGATAATTGAAAAGTCAAGGTAACATTGACAGAAAAAATGTTTCTCTGTATGATCCAACATTCTGGTTAAAAGTAGCTGCTGTTTCATTCTAATCTCAACCCAGAGTGAAGCTCAAAATGACCCTTTCCTCATATGGACTATGTATTTATTTTGTAGTTTAGTCTTACCTTAATGTTATTTAGTAAAACGTAGACAGTGATTGAGGGATTAATCCTTATAATCTTTAATAAAGTGTTAAAATACCATAAGAATAATATATACTTAAGAGTTATAAAAGTTGTTAAAAACACAGAGGACATTTTCATGTTTATTTTACTGATTAAAATGCCGCCGACTTTTTCTGCGTGTTTTGCTCATCATACTTCTTCCTGTGTCCTCTCCTGATGAAAAAGAAATGTCTTCTCTTATTTCAACTTCACAAATTGTCTTATCAGTCAGTGAAGTGATTGGGGCCAAATGAAAACATGACCTCTGGATGAAGAGAACCTCCAGATACACAGATCTAACCTGATAACAGCTCAAGGAAGAGGATATGACACAGACTTAACTCCATGCACACTGATCAGCAGTGATAGTCATAAGAGGACAAGTGAGACCAGTGGAGTGGAAAACAAGTTCCCTGAGAGTTATTCTTCTCATAACTGGAGAAGGAGGGAAGCAGGGTGCTATTAGCCCTACCCTGACTTTGTGATTGGTGGTTAGAAAACAGGCTGAATGGCTGACCAATGTACTGACTGATAGGAATGGGGGGGGAATAAATGGGTTTATTCTTGATTTATACATATAGTGAGATCTAAAACTGAAAATTTCAGTTTTAGAATCACCATTGTGATTTTAAAGTTCAGTAAGATTTTGAATTTTTTTCTCTGAATTCATGTTACATGTCTATAATTTACAATCACAGTGTGGCGATCACAAAACGGTGACATAACTTCTAGCATGTACAAAGACAGCATTTTTTACTTGAGGGCTCCAGGATGGAGGAAGAAGAAGAGAGAAAGAGAAGAGATGGGAGAAGAATAGAGGGTTACACTAAACAGTGGAGGCTTTGTTGGCACTTATCAGGCTGATGGCAAAGCTCTGGACCCAAAGAGGAGAGACAATGAATAGAAAAGGCATGTAGTCTGTGTTCTTGTGTGTGTTTTGGACTATGTAGTCAAAGGACAGAGGGGAATAAAAGGTAAGAGAAAGGATTCAAGTCGAGATCCATGAAATTTATGAAGTGGTAGAATGGAAATTGGGTAAGTTGGAGGTATTGCACCTTGCTGCTTACTTTACTAACCGAAGTATATCTTCAGAAGAGATTGCAGAAGATGAAACAAAAAGTTAGGTGTTATAAAAGACACGCAATATGGAGCAGGAGGAAACCAGAAGCAAAAATAGGAAGACCAAATATGGATTGAGTAACACATCTTGAAAAGTCCACAGTGAAGTTCATGTAGATATTTAATGAAAATCAGGAAAGAAAGGTAGGATTAGTGAAAGAAAAGTTTTCTTTTGTTGTGTGTTTGTTGCTCACTTTCTAATTGAAACTATTGCCAACTTAAAGAGAATAAGACACAAACACACACAGTCAGCCTACAGCATGCAGCTTCCAGCTCCCAGCTCCCCGCGGCGTGCATGCTGAGAGAGGTCATGTCAGACATCAGCTCCCGTCGCGTCAGTTCTTTTTCTCCCACAATTCAACACAGCTGACGATGTCATACCAATAACCTCCCTCCCCCTAGAAAAGGGAAACAGTCGATGTCCCCAAACTTTCACACAGACATAAACATGGTTATGACGCATAATGAAAATCCACACACACTCCTTCCAAAACCTCGTCGAACACACCCATCAGGGTCTCTGAGGAGTCCGACCCCCAGCTGGTGCCGACCAGCAGGGGAGCTGAACTTGTGCTGACATTCCCATATAATCCTTCTAAACTTCCTAACCAGTTTAGAAAATGAGCTGAATGGTATACACACACACGCACACTGAAACTCACCCCTTCATAACTGTCATAACTCATCTAATATTGGAAAGGTTTTCCAGTTTTCTTTACCTCCAAACTTACTTCTTTCTGGATGACCTTGTATGTGTACAAATGTTACTTTGGCATGTTGCCTCCAGAAAGGCTTAAATTCTTTTGGAAAAAGACACATAGAAGTGCCAGAAACAGAGATTTGGCTCCATGTTGGCATGATAACGTCACACAGGTCCAGCCAATTTGCTGCTAATCTCCAGTTATCACTTCATACCAAAGGTGCCCTGTTGAATTGAGATCTGGAGGCCACTGGCGTTCACTGTTGGGGATTATTTATGCTACCTGATTAGGTGCATTAATCTATTGGGGTCATTAGAAAATCTGGTCCTCTATGGTCATAAAGAGTAGGACATTGTCAGAAATGTCAGCTTGGGTAAGCTGTAGTTTTTAAATCATGCTGAATTAGAACTTAGAGACCCAAAGTGTACCGAGGAAAGGTCAACCCACCATTACACCACCAACACCATATCAGTAGTACTACACAAAATTTGACTGTCATATGTGGTTATTTGAGCATTTGATGCCTTTTTGATAACCTAGTCATCCCAATCATGTCTGATACTAACAAGGCTTTTATGTTCACACAATTACTGCTCACTGAATATATTTATTTTTTCTCTTTTTCAGACTAATCTATATAACCCAGATCAATGTTTGGGAATGAAAATCTCAATATACCACCTTTTTTTTTTGGCACACTCAGACCACCATCTCTGACATCAACAACCACAGCATGTTCAAAGTCATCCAGTCATCAGAATCCAGTTTCTTTCCCAATCTAACACTCAGGGGGGTTTTGCACTACAGGGCCCAGACCGGCCCTCTTTAACCAACCCCTATTGTACTGCAGTCCTGGTTGTTTTGCATTGAGTGGAGTACCTCTTCGAAAGTGAGTGGGGTCCGTCATGTCAATCAAATTTCTGCTAAAACTGCCAAAGCGATCTCCCCAGACAAAGTAACAGTTTATTTCTTGGATGTCCCATATGTATCCTTATTGATATATTGATGCAAATTAGTGTTAGTGAGTAAGCTAAGGAAAATAATTACCTCAAATTTACTTTTAATAAAAAAAAAAAAATTCTCATTTGCACATTGTCTCTTAACTGAACTTACGTTTGTTGCTGCGCTTGCGGGATTTCGCCTATTGTAGGGAAGCGAGATGCAGAAATGCCCTCATTCACAGACTAATTCACAGACTTCTGATTGCCTTAGTTGGAGAAATGTTATTTACACTAGAGTTAGAAATTAGCCTGCAAGAGCATTAAGGTACTCTTCTTCAAAGCACATGCAACATTTCAGAGATATAAAGGATGTCCTATCATCTAACCATAACAAGTGAAAAGTAGTTATACTAATTTATTTAAAGGGTTTTGTGTAATTGGTGAACATGAATAAAGTCAAAGTTGACTGATTGAAAATTAAAACATGGAATCAAACACAAGAAAATGCTCAACCTGAAAATATGAAGCATAGTTTAAGTAGGATCTGGCCAAACAAACCCTCACCAGTTTACAAAGTAGAATAATAAATCACACAACATATTACATGCCTGACAAATACATAATTAGCATAATTTCTGGAGAAAAGTGCAAAGACACACACGGTCAACCTTGTTCTGTATGAATAATGTTTTTTTAGGCAGCTTGGGGATCAGTCATTGTCTTCCTGTCTGTTTGAGTGTCTCTTTCAGCCTAATTGAAACTCTGAGATTGTGTGAAAAACACCAAATAATGGCAATAATTTCTACATTCATTGAAAACATTATGGATGATCAAACTGTTCAGAAATTCAACTGAGAAAAAAAGCAACTTTTTTAATTGATACCCCTTAATTAATATGTTCCCATTACAATATAAGGAGTCGGGAGGAGGAGCATTTCACTTCATCAACCAAACAAGAGGGGGTTCTGAGATATAAAAGTAATTAACTTTTTTTGATTAAGGAGTGAAAACAGGAGGACAGCATGGAGGAATGCAGTGCTAACAAAGCTCAGTTTGACTGATGTAAGGCAGCCAGCAGGATCAGTCTTTGTCTCTCTCAGGATTGGTGGGTTGTCTCGGCTGCTCTGTGCCATCACCTCCAGCAACACGGGAATTCTCCCCTGCTGCTGTTGCTCTTTGCATGAAGACAGAAAGAGTAGATACATGAGTGATGACTAAACAAAAGCTCCACAAAAGAAGTCACATGAGTGGTTGATACGTTTTCCGACAGCAGCTTTCCAAGAGGTGCGTGTCTTAATGCAATCATCCTGTAGGTTATATTGGTAAGGCATTAGGGTTAGATTATATTGGATACAGTGCCTTCCACACTTTTTGGCAGTACAGATAGAAATGTGTGAAACATTTTACAATCAATGAGTCTATAGTATATTATCCCATACTGAGCATTTGAGTGTATTGATTCATAGTAAAAGAAGAATATTAACATGGGAACAGTTGCTACAAA
The DNA here is from genome assembly GCF_027474105.1 of Poeciliopsis prolifica. NCBI lineage: Eukaryota > Metazoa > Chordata > Actinopteri > Cyprinodontiformes > Poeciliidae > Poeciliopsis > Poeciliopsis prolifica. Next base: position 1,164,550 of record NW_026562389.1, read on the forward strand.
TACTATCACAGCATTTTTTTTTAAATCATACTTTACCTTTTTTTTATTTTACTTTCATCACAGTGTCTGGGAACTTTTAATTAGTAATCTGCGATAACTTGTTTAACTGCTGTATAATATTTTTTTCTGAGACAAAGAGTTGTCTTTTGGCCACTCTTCAAAACGCAAAAGACTACAGACTATAAGACTTTCAAGATAATGGTTGTGTGTTTAAATATTATCTTACCAATCAAATCAAAACAGATTTTTTTTTGTATACTGCCAAATTACATCAATGTGAAAAGATGTCCAATATTATTTCATTTTGAAGAAGGACTTATTGAATACATAGACAGCCAACTTGTTAACAGACAGTTTTATCAATACAAGCTGTCAGAAGCAGCCTCTGCTTCTGACTCTGTGTCGGTCTGCCTTGGGTAACGTCTGATGTTGACATGACCCAAAATAAAAATGAGTTTGACACCCTGGCTGAAGAACATGCCTCTTAAATAAAGCACCTATGTCATGAAATGAAGGACTGGGGATTTTGTTTGGTTACTTTTTGATTCCTGTGCCATTTTGGTGGGATTGTGCAGTCTAGTATTTTCTTTTTTGTTCTTTTTGCCTATATGTCTACATGCACGTTTGTATTTTCAGTGGTTATCTTGTTCAGTGACTTCCCTCTGTGTTTCTTTGTAGAGTTTATTGTTAACTGTCATTTTCAGCCCTTCTACCTCTTTGAACCCAGTTTAAGCTCCCCCTCAGCTGTTCCAAATTCAGTTGATCTGAAACCTTTTCAATGATTCACTGAACTTGTACTCCTCATTTACTTGCAGTCTCTGTCAGATTGACCTGCTTCTATATCCATGCCTTATTGATTGGCTTTTTGTCCTTTCTCTTTCCATATCTTCTTCTTTGCAATCTTCTTGGTCATGCCTGCCACCTGACTGCACTTGGGGACTAAATATCTGCAACACCAGAGGATCAAAGAGCAATTTTCAAGAGTGAACCCTATAACTGTACTTCATCAAAAAGCAGTCAGAAAAATACTAATTTCTTTAATGAGAAAAAAATTGTTGAACCCCTTTGAACTTATACTACAATTTCTCCAGGTATGAAGTTGAAACTAAGCATTTTTTCCCCCTATAAACTGGTGCTGTCCATCTTTCCTTTGAAAAGGTCAATGAAATGTTGTACCGTGTACAGTAATAAAAGATCTGAAGGTTTACATTTTCCAAAAAGTAGTTGAGACTGATTGAACATGGAAAACCTGGTAGTTATAAGAGAAATAAACTTCTTACCAGTATAAATGGAAATACATTTAACTTTTCATCATTTTGGGAACATAATTGCTGCTGTAAACCATTAGAATGTGGTTGTGTCTTTGGTATAATTCTGCCTGCTGAGAATCTGAAGTTCAGAGCTAAAGAATGAATCGATTGTGCTTAGCACAAATTCCCAAGGAAAACAAATCTAATTCTGACTAAATAATACAGAACACTGCCAGACATTATTTCACATCTGAGGTTTCACATCTGAGGTTCCAGAAGAACCAAGAGTAATGGAAGACCAGATTTGATATCAACATGAAATTCCTTATCTGTTTTTGGCTACTCAAGAGTTAGTCGTTAGTTTTAACATCAAACACTATTTATCCTTAGGGAAACATTTTCTGAGTTTTTGAATGTGTGCATTTCTTAGGATGGGAGGGGCGTTGCATCCCAGACATGTCTCCACGGCGACAAGGTGCTCCCTGCCGCCGTCGGGTCTCGGCCAAGTTGGGCGCCATGGTGGCTGAATGGTGACAGACACTGTGACGACACCACTAGACACCATAGATGGGTCACATTTATAAATTCACACATAAACAGACATCCCTATTGTTATATGTAAAACCAAGTTTAATTTAACATGTAATATTACAAACACAATTATATTCACTAATTTAGATTTCCATTTGCAATCTTTTTACATGTTGCATGGATAAAACCGCCTCATCTAGACATACAGTATAAGAAATAAGCACACATGCCGCATCTACCATTGTCCCCAAATTAGTGTGTTTGGGGACAATGTACATATTTGGGGGCACTAGTAGATACAGCATGTATGCTTATTTCTTATGAAAGCAGTTTTTTTGCTTATGTATATGCACCCAAAGTGTTAGCAGAACTTTGCGTGGCAAAGTTCTGCTACCACTCCATTTTCTGAAGCAGTAAGAAACTTTATGTAAATATCTTGTTGCTTTTATTTTCTTGTGTGACCTGTAAGAACATGCACAAACATGGTCACTGTATGATTTTATGTGTTTGTGAATAACTGTGTGTTGTCTGCATGGTAATGACCAGTGACAGCTTTAGGACAACCTTATGATTTATCTATCTGAGGTGCTGCACACACGATTGCATATGTGTGTGTTTGTCTAAACACACAGGTATATAGTTCAAAACACACTTGATCTAGCAAAGTTTAAAAAGTTAGCAAAAAAGTTTTTGTCATAAATTAGTGGTAAGACACAAATGCATACACCCACACAGAACTTGATTGGGAGACAGAGGAGAAACAAGGAGCCACAGTTTGAGCTTCCCGCTGCGAGGGGTCATGACCCCTATCAGACTCTGTGTCAGTCCGCCTATTGTGTTCGGGCCTGAGCTCTAACACACATACATGCTCGCATATACACACACACTATGCTATAACTTACATGGTCTCCATGACAATGGTTAGGGCGACAGTAAGGCGGCAGGAAGGGGCTGTAGTGGCTGCTGCGATGTTCTAATGAAAAAGCCCCAACCTAACCATCATCATTCAGCCACTGTACTGGTGTTGTCACTTCTATGTGAAGAAATTTTGTGTATTGCACTTATTTTCAGATAATTTATAGCAATGGATGGTTAAAGCAAGATTCCAAAATTGAGACACCAACATACCAAAATTTAATCAAAAGAACAATGATAATACATACAAAATTTCATGTCAAGTTTCATTCATTTCATCATTCATTTCATTGATGTAATCAATCAGTATGTGATTATGCATTTGCATGTATATTTGTTCAATTTACTTTGGAAAGTCACATCAGGAAAATTAAATCTATAGCAGACATTCAACAGAAATGTGTTGAGCTCATAATGACTTAAAGTATTTCTTATGCGACATATTAAATAGGTATATGTCATGAACAGCTGCTGTAATCCCTTCAATAAATATACAATTGTTTTAGTCCTCATCTCTGCACATTATACCAGTTTATGTGTTCGTTTCATTTCATGTTAGATTTAGATATTTTTGCCTCTGCAATGCAGGATCAATAGTTTAAAATATGTTCTTTGTGAGTTGCTAGATTAACATAATTGGCAAAGAGTCAGATTCTAGGAATACAGAAAGTTATTAGGACCTACAACATATACACAGCATAGGTCAATGAAGAAACACTAAAAACTTTATAATTTTCTTCAACAACTGTCATCAGTTAGTGCAGCCTTGACATCATGGATTTAAAATAGTTTTCATTTTTGGCAGTAAACTCTATCATATCCTCTTGAATCTGCTGCCCTCTTTTGTTGGAACAGAGAATAGATAACACACTATTTTGGTAGTTCACCACCATCTGATGGCCACATTTCATTCTTCAGACTTGTTGCATATCAACAAGTGTTCGCATGTTCATGGATAAAAAAAAAGTCTTCCTGATTTGTAGAATTTGTGTTAAGTTGTTTTGTTCTTACCTGTTTGACTTAGAGTTATAAGCACTAACCTAACGCTATTGAGTTACTGCTTATATTGTGGGGAGGAAAACTCCTCACATTGACTTAGTTACTTCTATTTGAGAAAAGTTTGGGGGAAAAAATGTACAGAATCACCCCCGTTTGGACTGGTTGAGGTAAAAAGCAGCATGAAGAATGATGCATCTCAGGTTGCTCACCTCAAGGTCCAGGATGACCACTCAGTTTTGAGGCGTTCACACGCCTACTACTAGCAGGTACAGGGTCAGCTGGCAATCAGCGGATTGGAATGGTGCGACTTTGTTACAGACACGCTAACAACATTAACTGTTGGGCGGGTGTGGCGTGATGAGGCTTTCATTGATCAAATGAAATCTAAACTGGACTTATTTTCTTCAACACCTTCATTAATATGTTCATGTCAATGCAATAAGAATTATAAGATGTGTAACTAACCCTTTTGTCCCTTTGCATTTCAAATATCCAATCTCAAGCTGTGTGAATCACTGTAAATAGTTGTTACTCATGAAACATACAGAGATGTGCAAATGTCTTTAAAAGGCAGTTGGATAATTTACAAAAATTTGTTTTCTTAACTGCAGTTGTCTTGAAACTTATGTTTTAAAATTTTTCTCCTTGAGGTTGTCTTAAGTATTTTTTTAAATCAATGTATGGTGTACAATTATAAAATATGGAATAGTTATGGATTTTTTAGTTTTTACTAGATATTGTAAATTGTACTTGATTTGTTTTCCTTGCAATTCAACTTAATACAAAAAGAAAGTCAAGTATGCTGCCAAAGTGTTTTAATTGAATATTTTTTTGCAAGTCTAGACATTTAACTTTTTACATAGCATTACAACAATTAACATACAGAAAAATTTAGTCTGCAACACAAAATGGGCCTTGATAATTTGCCAAAACACAACAGTTGTACCAGATTTGATTGACAGTTCCTATTAAAGTGAGAGGCACCGGGGAATCCCAGATGTGGTAGCACTTTACTCTAGCGATTGCTCGCTCTACAATGATCTGCAGCTGAGCAATGGTCTGGGTCTCCTCTGTCTCTTTCTTGCTGAACTGACCAGAACGCCTAAATGGTGGAATGATGAGTTTGGCTCCAACGTCATGAAGGAGGTCTTGAATGAGGAAGTCTTTATCTGCCATGACTTCATCTCCCAGCTCAAGCAGAGGAAGGATTCCACTGACCTTTGTTATTTCTTTGTCGGAGATGCAGCCTGTGTACAACGCTGAAATAAATGTCACCAACCCACAGGGAGCAACTCCAATCAGCCCTTTCAGAGTGGTGTGGTTCTTGTAGGCAGAGAACGTTTCAGACTGTAAGGTGAGGGATGATGGCGTTTCCAGAGCAACTTCTGTGCAGTCCAAGATGACACGGACATTTGGAGAGAACTTCAGAAATTTCTGAGGCATACTGGCTTTTACCTTCTCACGACTAATCCACAGGTTGATGGAAGAGAACACAATGAAGAGGTAGTTGGCCCAGGTGATGGTCACTCGGCTGACAGTAGCTATGCTGACTTGAAACATGTCAGCAATGAGCTGCTCCTTCATGCCCACTGCTACCCTGAATGAGTACATCAGGAACTCATCAATCAGAGGCATGCAGCGGGCAGGGCTGGCTTCAGCACATGCTTCCTCTCCAAGTTTCTGTGCTCTGGTCCAGTACACCAGGAGTGATGCAGAGGGTGCAATGGACTCCCAGAAGATCCGGAACACACATTCAGATGGAAATTTGGTGTAGAACCGGATCTGGTCATCAGAGGCACAGTAGCGGCTAAAAAGTGTGGCAGACAAATCCACTTTTTGAAGTCTGGCCTCCAACTCCTTAATATAATCCAGAGCTTTATCAAGTGCACCTGTAAAACCACAAAATAACATAGCAAAACATACGTTTAGCAACAAGTTTTAATTATATATTTAAACATTACTTCTGTGAAGATCAATACATGTTGTGAGTCGGAGAATGTATGTATACAGCCATTGACTTAATCTCTCCACAAAATACATAACCACATAATCTCATAATTTCATTATTATGTGATAATAATAATAATAATAATAATATAGTAACAGTTATATTTTACTGAAATTATCTTACATGGAAAATATATACAATGTACTATCTTTTACCTGCGGGTGGATGTGCCGTGTAGTCATGGTCCGCAGTAGCATCTTCAGCCTGGCTAGCTTTCTGAGAGAGGACACACTGCCGTTTCTTAGCCCTCTCGAAAGCAGACTCTCTCATTGCCGGTGCAGTGAAGTTATTCCAGGCAAACAGGGAAGGAACAGTTCCACTTTTAAGGCGGCTGGTGGTGGATCCGCTAACAAAATCCTCCGGTGTGAAGTGGCGGCTACATACGAAAGTGCTCCCCGTCTTTATGCAAAAGTCCGGACCTTCATCTCTTCGGATCGCCTGGATCCACTGCCTCCGTTGGTCCGGGTCCGTCGGGAACGCATGATATGACAGATAAGGCTGTTTTCTTGCCCCACATGAACAACCAGGGACTGAACAAAAACAACTGCGCCGAGACTGAGCCATTTTCCTAGCCTTTTAATGCTAACGCATTAGCCACTGGAAGTTGTCCAACCCAACATCCGCTTTAAAACCCGGAAGCGTGAAAAAGCAACTTCACTGTTTTTTTTAACTGAAAATGTATAAGGCACAGACACACACCTTTGCTTATGTGAAACAAAACATCTTGTTGGAACACGAGCTTGTAAATGTACAGTAAACAATGTCTGGAAACACTTTACCTATATTTATTGATATTGATTTGGAAAAACGTTCCAAATCAACCACCTATTATCTAACTGGCTTATCCATGCAGGGACGCAAAGCGGAAGTACCATGTAGAGAACTATCTTGACCCGGTGGTTTAATTCCCGCCCACTTGTGCTCCTGACCAATCACCACTTCCAACTAGCTGCCTGACCAAGCGGGAAACCGGCTTCTCGCCGTGTGGAGCACAGATTATTCACGTATCGATTTTGTTTCGTCGTGATTTTTATGACGTGCGCTACTTATCATTTGATTTTAAAGAGGCGCGGTCAAAAACTGAGCAGTGACAAAGCTCAAAACTCGCCGCCTGCGCTCAATTTTCTTCCCGGCCCGTACGCTAACACTTGGCGCTAGTTAGCTGGATCGTCGCGTTAGCTAACGGGGACGTCGGCGATGATGCGCTAGACACGACAGAGAAAACATACTAGCTGAGTAAAAGTAGACAAAGGGCTACCGCGTTCCACTACAGACATATAAGACTACCTAAAATGAGTATGTTCAATCTGGACCGCTTTCGGTTCGAGAAGAAGGGAGCAAACAAAGATCCAGGTTGCGTGTCCAAAAGTCCGGATTCTGAAAAGGAGAACGAGCCAGGTAACTAGCAGCAAACTAGCATGCACTGTTGTTAGCCAACATCCGAAATACTTTGTGACGAATAATCTTAGTGACACAGATAAAAAGATGTATTGCAATATTTTCAACGTGAGTATATATCCGCGTTGCAAAGCAGAGATGTGATCCAAATGCGTCTAAGCACGTGTTGGATTGTCTTTGCGAAATCACGTTTGTTTTTTTCCAACAAATATACAGAGTTATAGTTAAGATTAATATCAGGACTGCTGCTACACGAGAGGTTATTTTAAATGTGAAATTCGCCTGTGAGTGGCAATACATTGTAAATAAAAGCTTTTCTCATGTATTGACTAGATGGTAACGTGATTTTTTTTTTTTTTGTTGTTGTTGTTTTTTTCAGCTCAGATGAAATCACGTAAAGCCACGCCAAAGTCCCACACCCGTGGTGTGGTTTTTGAAGAAGTCATTTCCATAGATTTGGAGGAAGATGATGTCATGGCCGAGCCAAACACAAAAATACAACTGACCACAAAGAACAAGTATGTGATTCTCTGTGAACTCAAATGAATTTAACAGGCTGCATTTTCTTACTCTGGCATAACTGACTGTTGTCTGACCGAGATGTTTCTGATTCTAGAAGCTCAGTTCAGAAGCTACCAAAATATGTATCGCCACTACATACAGATGATGAGGATGAGGACATGGATGAAAAGAAAAGAAAACTATTGGAATTGTTCCCTCAATTACCAAGAACTGAAGTGATGGAGGTGAGACTGGGTTAAGCTGTTTATTTAGTGAAAATGATTGAGGTTAATTTTTGTTTTACTTCAATGAAAGGTTAATAAAAAAAAATCACGTTTTATTCTCCATATTGTCTTCTTCTGTCATGATGTTCACTCTCTCTTACACTTCTCATTATTTAAACCAATGATTGCACAGATAACTGGCTTATCGCAGTCATTTTTATGAAAATACAGTTGTAAATTATAGTTTTCTTTTGGAAATCAATCAATTTATTTCCAGAGCAACATGAAGATGCAACTTTCACAATCAAAAATTGTTGTAATTTAGTTTTGAGGAAGAAGATGATTGATTTTGATTTGCTCAGCTCACTGTTTTTCTGATGCTTTCAGATCTGTGGGAGTACAAGCACATTGGAGGGTGCTATAGCTGCCTGCCTTTTAAAATTTCAGGACAAAGAAGGTAAATACTCTTCACTTTTTCTTTAAAAACTAATTTTAAACAGAAATTACACATTTTTGGAGTGAAAAAATGTTGAAGATTCATAAAAAGCAGTACATCATTTAAATGCAGAAAAGGTCAAAATAGAAACCTCTGTCTAAAGGCTTCTCATGTTGATCTTTTTACGTCTTTTGAGATATCTTCCGTTTTTTCCGCTCAGGTCTAAATGATGGTAAGAAGAGAAAGCAGGATGAGTCCAGCTGTTCTCAGGACAGTGTTGATATTCAACCGAGTAAAAAACGAAAACCGTCTTTGGTAAGAACCCGACAGCTTTTTGATTACCTTTAAGAACCTAATGTAGATTGTAAGGCTTTGGACATTTAGGCATAATTTTATTGTATAGGTCTCTGATGAAGAGGGCGAAGGGGACGAACCAAGCTGGGAAAAGCAGGAGGCCATGGTGAGAAAACTCCAGAAACGGTTTCCGGACCAGGACAAAGAGGTGAAGACACACTGCAGTTCGTCAATTCTGATGGAGTTTAGCTTTTTAAACAAGCCATTCTACATCTCTTTTTAGTTTCTTTTTAGTTTAAATTTATCTTTAGTCAGTCACATAATGTCAAGTGAACCAAAGCATTGAATGCCTTAAGTAATTGTCCCAAAGTAAAATGGTTAAAAAAAAGAGAGAGAGAGAAACTGAAAGATGATTATTATTATTGCTACACTTCTGATGATGTTGCTGGTCTAGGAGTTGAGGATGGTGCTTCAGGAGCACAACTGGGATGTGGAAGAAGCTCTGCAGGTTCTTCAGATGTTCTCAGAATCAGGTATGAATCCAACTAAGGATTTAACCACATTTTTTCCCTTTTTATAATTTTGACATTTATCAGTAATTCCTTGACTGACTGAAACTTTCTTGTTTACTTAATTGATAGATAATAGTGGCACCAGCTTGACTATTTCAAAAGAGCAGAACTCAAATGACAAAGCTGAATCAACCAGGAACTACTCAGAGGACAACAGTGAAACAGATAGGATGAGTACCGATGATACAGGTGCAGAGAATGCTTTTTGACTGAAACTAAATATAATTTTTTTTTCTTCAATAATTTCTTGTAATCAGAATGTGTTGGTGAACAATCTATTTCTTTCGACAGAAGACAGTTCTGCTGACTCTGATAATTCAGAAAAAACAAAAAGGAATCAAATGTCAATCAGAGATTACAAAGACTCAAAGGTTCAGAAGTCTACTGAAAGAAAAAGAGAAGCACATCATGGGGATCCTAAAGACCACAGAGACGTTGATAAAGCAGATGGGAGCAGTACAGATAATACAAAGGACAGTGAGGACGAGTCGAACCTGGAGGACATAAAAGTCTCCAAAATTAATAGCAGCATTCATACTATGCACTCACGGATTGCGTTATCATGCTCTCGTATGCAAACCTCTACTTCCTCCACCTCGATGCCTCCGCCTTCCTCTTCAGCCTCCCAGGTTTTGTCCAAGTTTTCTAGCGACACAGGACTCGCAAAGAAGCAGGCGGCGGAGAGAAAGAAGAAGGCACAAGCTACTCAAGAACAAGTCAGTTCTGAAGATGAAGAGGACACAGTAACAAGCGAGTTTGAGGACTCTGACGACGAGGTGGAGAGCATCACTGCCAAGAAGGATGTGAAAGATGAAATGCTTGCGTTTTTTCAGGATGCAACAATAGACGAACTGTCGCTGATTTCTGGCTGTTCTGTTAAAAAGGCCCAGAGGATCGTGGAACTGAGACCCTTTAATAGCTGGGAATCCCTGGTGAGATTTATTTTTGGCTGGTTCTTACAGAAATCGTGTATAACTTGCACATAATCATTCAGCATCAATCAAAGTAATTTGGATATACTTTGAACTATTACCTGCGGGTGCTAGTTTATAGGCTTTACACAATAAATGCATGTTTTTAATTTGGTACGTCTTAAGTAGCTACCTACTTGTATATATTATACCTACTTGTATATACTACATTAATGGTTCCTTATTTCTATTAATGTAGTGAAGTCATAGAATTTGCAGTGCAAACCCACTGTAACAATGTACATTGATGCTGTTGTGTGGAGAAATATTTTAGAAAAACAAAACTCATCCATTTAGTGTTTGATGGTTTCTCTCACTTGTAAGTTCCAATTACCTTTTTTAAAAAAAAAAAAAAAAAAACGGTAACTTACTTTTGTAAATATTTGTCTACTTTTAATATCTTTTAAAGTATGAACTGTTTATAAATGCACTAAACATAGTGTATTTGTTTAGTGTAATTATAACACTAAACAAAGACTGTTTAGTGTTATAAATGCATGCACTCTATAATGTGCAAGCTAATAAATAATGATCTTCCTCCTCAGTGGGATGTCTTCCACAAGGGAAACGGACTTTCAGACGATTTGATGCACGGCTGCAAGGTCGTCCTCAAAGAGAGGAAGGTTATCCTTGGACTTATGTCTAAATGTCAGACAATTTCTATAAAAATGGTGCAACGGGTCACAGAGGTGATGGAGAGAGGGACTGGCTCAACAAAACAGCCCAGTTTACTTAACAGCCAGTAAGTAAAATTCACTACCGACTATTAATTTACAAAAAGATGTAGTTTGTGCTGAGTGGCCTTCGTCTTAAAGTATATGCAGGACAAGTGTAGGCTTGAGTTTATGGTAAAACAAGTTTTTTTTTGTTTTTCTTTATTTTTCATGTGAAATGTTTGTACAAAAGAAAACAAATCAGTTTTGTTTACTTTTCTTACCTATTGTTTCCCTGTCAGATTGCAGCTCAAACCGTATCAGCTGATTGGCCTAAAGTGGCTTATGCTTCTGAATGAACACAAACTGAGTGGCATCCTTGCTGATGAAATGGTATGGAAACATTTTGTGGATTTAATGTAGTGCCATCCCAGTATTTGTGTTTAAATGCTCCACAATGGAATAAACTTGTTTAGATCTTTTATCCTTGAACCTGTTGATTTTTGAAAAGTAACATTTATGTCAAGATGACCTCCTGCCCAACTCATCTGAAAAGAGAAATGTTTTTAATTTACAATTACAAAGATTGTTGGTGTTTATGCTTTTTTTTGGAATGTTCATGTAATCTAAAAGGAGAATTTTAAATATTGCTACATTTGTGTGTTTGTGTATTTTGCTCACCACGTCCATTTCCCGTTTTCATTTCTTGCTCTCAGGGTTTGGGGAAAACCATCCAGGCTATAGCATTTCTTGCTCAGCTGTATGAGAACGGAATAGAAGGTCCTCATCTCGTCACTGTGCCTTCATCCACACTGGGTATAGAACCTTCACACATTAAAGTCAACATTTTCTCATGCAGTTTCTTACACTATATAAACATCAGTTTTAAATATATTGTTTTCTCATGTATTGTCTCGGAAAAATAATTATTAGCCTGCGATTTATGTTGTTGTGTTGTTTCTGTCTTTTAGATAATTGGGTTCGAGAGCTGAGGCTGTGGTGCCCTGCTCTTGAAGTTCTTATTTATTATGGTAAGCCTTCTGTTTTCACAGAAGAAAAATCACCTTTTTCATATGTACTGTTTCAATATATAAATGAATGGGGGTTATTCTCTCCTTATGTGCTGCATATAAGAATTCAATGCTAATATTCTACAGATTTGATTCCTTTTCTCTGACAATTATTGTGTGTTGTTCTTTTCCATAGGCTCTGTGGAAGAGCGACGCTACCTGAAACACGACATCCTCAATGGGGAAGTCCATTTCAACGTGATTGTGACGACGTAAGCAAACACTTTGAGGCTGAATAGAAATGGCTGCTGCTGAGTTTGGTTTAACATAATTCTTCTAACTGTTGCTTTCCGTTTATTTCATTCACAGATATAGCTTGGCCATAGGGAACGACAGCGATCGGTCTCTTTTTCGTAAGCTGCCTATCAAATATGCCATCTTTGATGAAGGTCACATGTTAAAGAACATGAACACGCTGCGCTACCGCCACCTAATGGCCATTAATGTAAGTTGATGTTTGCGATTTTCCTATTTTTTTTAATGAATTTACATTTCTTACCAAAGAATTCCGATTTAATGGGCTCTTTGTGTTTTCCTGCAGGCTGAGCATCGCCTCCTGCTGACAGGAACTCCTTTACAAAACAACCTATTAGAGCTGATGTCGCTGTTGAATTTCATAATGCCTACCATGTTCTCCAGCTCCACAATGCAGCTCTCCAAGATGTTTTCTATGGTCAGTATCAGTCTGCATGCTTGCTATGTTCCCAGTTTAGGTTCTTTAGCCATCTAGGAAAGACATTTGCAGACATTTCCCTGTTAAGTAGCTGTATATTAACCAATGCGATGATGATGGACATAGTGATGAAGAGCATCTGGTTTTAGTTGTCACATTTTATTGCGCTGTAATGATTTCTTATGCCAGCTGCCAGTTTTAATTGTAGAATTTATAATCAAATAGATTTATGAAATTTGACTAGGTTCTTCCTTTTCCTCATTAGAAATCTCACGAGGAACAAAGTCGATTCGAGAGGGATCGAATTACTCAAGCCAAACTCATCATGAAACCCTTTATCTTGCGACGAGTCAAAAATGAGGTGAGTTCCTTAGGAGAAGTGACATATTTATCACACATTAACCAAACTCCATGTGATTGTATGCAATCATTATAGTGTATGGATGAAGCTGTAGACGGCTTGTAGAAGAGGGATGGTAATTTAAATGATTTAGTTAATACAAACGCATCATGTGCTCCTATTGGCCGATAGGGTCTGACGCACACACATTGGTGCGGTGTTTTTTGATTCTTATTAAATTGTAAAAGTGTTGATGGTGGTTCTGCAACAAGGCAGCACAATATATTTCAATATATTCATATTGCATATCACTGCAGTGCAATGATTGTTGGCTGGTGTATTTTAAGTGTTATAATCTTGCATTTAGTCAATGTTCACATCAGACATTGCACAAACAGTTAAGCCTGAGTGATGGAAGCAGAGAATAAAATAGCCATATATTGCAATTGATGTCTTCATTGCAATATTGATCGATGTCAGCAGCATTGCAAAATTCTGAGAATACACTGCTTTTATTTACATAATGAATATGGTTGAAGTTCTATAGTTTTAATGTACATCAGCTCTATATTTGAGCTGATGAAGCAAGCTTTGAGCAAAAAAGGGCATTAAAATATTTGCTTCTCCTAAAACATAAAATTACTTACTTTTATTTATGCTTAAATACACCCTCCTTTTGTGTCTTACCTGCAACTGGATTATAAAGAAACCTTTATTGACACACATTGGTGCGTTCATGCTTCCAGGTTCTCAAGCAGCTTCCGGCCAAAGAAGAAAAGATCGAGTTCTGCTCCATGAGTGAGAAACAGCAGGTTCTCTACGAAGCGCTGCTGAAGAAACTAAAGAGTACCACTATTGGAGAGAGTAAGATTCATTTTAACTGCAGGCTCCCTGTTGTTATTGTTATTTTGTTAATAACAATGAAATACAAACATCTGTTCTCTTTTAGAGCGTGAGCTGTGCAATGTGATGATGCAGCTGAGGAAGATGGCCAACCATCCTCTTCTTCACAGACAGTACTACACCACAGAAAAGCTTAAGGCTATGAGCAAACTTATGCTCAAGGTCTGTCCTGTTACTTTTCTATAGCTCACTTTTGATTTCTTTTTTCTTAAAACTAAACCTATGAACCTTAAATAATTCTACTGTTGTGATGTTCTTAACTTTACTCTACTAAAGTTGAGATGCCTGTAAATGTCCACCTTCATTTGATTGATGTTTGATTTTGCAACATCTTGTTGTCCTCCCACTGTTACTTTCTTTCTTTCTCCTCAGGAGCCAACCCACCATGATGCCAGTGCTGCTCTGATTCAGGAAGACATGGAGGTGATGTCAGATTTTGAGCTCCATCGTCTGTGTCAGCAGTATTCCTCCATCAGCTCCTTCCAGCTCGACACAAGTCTCCTTCTCGACTCTGGGAAATTCGTCCACCTAAAAGAGCTGCTGGCCTCTCTAAAAAGCCAGGTACCTACCGCTGAACTGTTTCTGTGACGCATAACCGAGAACATTTCATCTTTATTTACGCTGAATATTTGAGCTTTTCTCTCATTCTGCAGGGAGACAGAGTGGTGCTATTCAGTCAGTTTACCATGATGTTGGACATCGTGGAAGTTCTCCTGAAACATCTACAGCATCGTTACGTCAGACTGGACGGATCCACTCCTATTGCTGACAGGTCAAGAATATTTGTTTATGTTGGAATACCGATAACTCATTGTCCTCCATTGGTAAACAGGTAATATCTCTGCTGCAGGTGCGTCTCAAGATATTAGAACATAAAGGGAAAACTTAAAGCAGAGTAAAACTTTTGTTTTCATAAAGTCATGGTTGAGCGTTTAGCAGTAGGTTGTGTTTAATGCCTGAGAATTCGTTTGCACAAATTAGTGCATCATTACAGAAAGGCATCGAGGTGATCAGCCGGTGGATTGGCTGAAATGTTAAAGAAGCCTTGGGTGCTCTAACCGTCTGGGTACTAATAATGGTCTTCTTTTTATACTTTCATCATTTCTCATAGTAGTAAAAGTTCAGTATTAGCCTTTTCAGCTTCATCAGCTGAGTTTATATTTAAGGCTGAAAAAATACACTGCAGATCAAAGTCTGAAGTCTTTCAAAAAAACTACATATTTTTTAGAATCAGTGTTAAAATTGAGAATTACCCTCTAAGATAACTTCAAAGTAACTTTCAAGTTTGTTATTGAAAGATTTATCGAATGAAGTCAAACATGCAGGACGTTAGCTTAGGATTTTGCAGAATAAATCCCTGCATTAAGGTGTTCTTCTAAACACTGCAGTATCTTCTAAATGCTCATAATTTCTCTACTGCAGGATCGTTTTGATTGATGAGTACAACACAGACCAAGACATATTCGTGTTCCTGTTATCGACCCGTGCTGGAGGGCTCGGCATCAACCTCACCTCTGCGAACGTTGTCATCCTACACGATATCGACTACAATCCCTACAACGACAAACAGGCAGAGGATAGATGTCATCGCGTGGGGCAGACCAGGTTAGAATGGCACATTGGCTGATTGCTTCTATCTGGTTGTACATCAACACAAGTACTGAAGAAGAAGAATTTATTTATTGGGTGTTTAACATCTTTGTCACTGGCAGGACTGTACAGGTGATAAAGCTGATCAGTAAGGACAGCATAGAGGACTGCATCCTGCAGCTCGGTCAGAAGAAGCTAAAGCTGGAACAGGACATGACTGCTGCTGACCAAGGTAAGGGACACATAGATGATGTAGTTGCTTTCTGTTTCTGCAATACTTCAATGCAACAGTTAAAGAGAATGCACTTAACTTGAAAATGCATTTTAGAATGAGCAAAACCGTGTCAGGATTTGACAGTTTCTCTTGCCATTTCCACAATATGGTGTGAAAAAGATATTTGATAAAGGAGATGTATATATTTATTAGGTACTCTGTTAATTTGTGGATTGCTGAATTGCTTATGAATTGTTCTATAGATGATGAAGGAAGCATTCCTGAAGATGTGGCCTCTTTACTCAAAGCCTCTCTGGGTCTGTGAAGAACATCAGCCTTGAAACTCAGCTGAACTGATGAACTCTTGTGACCGTGGGCAGGCTGCTGCCAGCAATATTCTGCCTTGAAACAAGCTGTAGCACGGTAAATGTGCCTAAATATCAAATTTTACCTGCTTTGTTTTTCCCCCACACATGTGAACTGCCTTTGTGTTTCCAGGCTCTGTTCATGTTTTGCTGGGTTAACCAGCTGCCACAACGGGTTCAGTATTGCAAGGAAAGCAAAAACTAATCACTTCATCTCACATGTCATGTTCATAATTATTCATGTATAAACTTTCATATATTTTGGTTTGAATTTCTGTTTAAAGTACACTTACCAAAAGTTTTCAAATAGAACCATTTTGAAGATATGCTGCATATAAAAAGTACCGACAGATAAGAGATTCTGATACTCGGACAAGGCAGCTCTTCATGTACTGTATTTGGGGCCAATGCATTGTAAATGTAGAGGTGTTGCTGTAAAAGTTCTTTCCTAAGTCCTTTGTATGTTTTAAGGTTCATGTTTGAACTATAAATATCAGTTTTTGGAGTCATTAAAATTTTGTTGAAGAAATGTTTTCTTTTCCACCTCATTCTTAAAATTGTGACACTTTGTCTAAATTCAGCTCAAGTTGACTTTCTACAATGTAACCAAAAACTCAAGAGTAAATGCAGATATAAACATTACATTTTAAAACTGGACAATGAGGTCATAGCTAGATTTTTATTTTTCACATATTTGGACCTGATGAACCTGACTTTGACTACATATACAATTTTATTTACCGTTTTCATCCACTTCACAGCTATGGATTGAGAGCAAAGGTAAATATACCGCTTGTTTTTACATGGTGTTTGCTCTGCTTTAAAATCACGTTGAGCACATTGTGTTTCGTATTAAGGGGGTTTAAAATACTTAGTGGAGTTTTTTTCTCTTTGTAGTTATAAAATACTTTGTTGTTCTATAACATAAAATCGCACAAAACGTTCTCTACGGTTGCACATGACGGAATGTGAAAAGTTTAAGCATTATTAATATTGAAAAGAATTGTACAGAAGTTTGAGCATCAATTTAATTATTAAGGCCATCACACTACAAACATGTTTTTTTTAAAAATGCGTGTTTTTAGGTACCGGATATTTGTGGGTCTGCAAAGTGATATTTAACATTGCTCTGAGGAGAGGACTTGACCAGATTATTTCTCTATCTGCAGTTGGCAAAAGTCAAGAGGAGACAATAAAACTACAACTGCTGACCAGCTGCTGTCAGTTGACCCTCTCATAATGAACCAAGGTTTGATTTCTTTCTGAGGAAAGTTGTTGATTTATAGAAATTGCCGCAAATGTGATAAATGACCTCAAATAGGTGGAATGAAATTGGTCATTTCCTTAGTAATTCCCATTCCTGCCACATGGTGGCCACATTTGTCAAGTTATGTTCTGTTGAGTGCATGCAGCCCAGAGTCTTCCGCATCAGTTGGACAAATCTATTTTATGCAATTTAATATATAACATAAGCAATGGACATTTGTTTTTGGATATATTTTACAATAAATTTTACATCTGGGGCTATATAAGGTAGATAACACATTAGTGATTAATATCAATGTTTGTTTTTTTTAAAAAGGGCCCAGATAAAGATGATCAACGAATAAAATATATCGTATTTAGACTCCTGAGAAAAAAACCCAAGCAGAATGAAGACTATTATAGTGTCAAACATTTTTATTTTGTACAAATAGTGAAAAGAGATTCTGATACAGCATAAATTTCCTGTGTATCACATAGGGAGCTTACTAAGACTATCTGATAGTTGCAGCCTTTTACAACTTAAAACAGCTACTGGGTAAAAAGTGATGGTATAAGAAATTTGTGAAGTCTCTTACCATCTATTAGTGCAAATTACTATGTGGAACATAGGTTAGAAGTGCTCTGAAAAATTAAGGTCTAGATAGAGAGGCTAAACACTTATCTTATTTACTCAGCATGTGGAGAATATCGGCCGCATCTAAACCCTGTCAAATGTGCGTCGCAGCTAATGGCGTAGGTAAAATAGAGAACTCCTTTGCGCAGCTGACAGCTTAAAGAGTGAGTTCCTTTCTCAGGATAGACGATGCATATTCCTGCCATGTCATTGTAAAGAACGTCCCTATCCCAGACTTCGAACCTCAACTCCTGACCCAACTCCACTGAGCCAAAGTCATATGTGGCGTTCCAAACTGGGTCGTTGTTGTCCATCACAGTCTCAGTCTCCTCATAGATGCCGCTGTAGAAGATCTTCACATATGCATCCGTTTTTGTGAAGGTATCGGCCCTCAACCCTGAGGCTCTGTGGATTTCCAGACTCAGAGTTCCTCTGCCGGCCCGTAAAGGACAGCAGTTATGATCCAAGTTGGGAGTCGGGGAGCAGTTCTTCGGGCCAAGCTGCTCCTCTTCCAGCTGGTTCTCATTTATGTACTGTGTGACCATGCTTCTCAGATTTTCACTGATCTGATTGTCCTCCACCAAATGATGCAGAGGAAAGATGGCATAGGAAACCACATCTGGGTTGTTGTGGAGGCTGTTCATCCAGCTGTGGTATGCCTCTGAGGGGTCTTGCTGGTAGAGAATGTCAGGAAAATACTGCTCTCCTCCTATTACCTCTATCTTGTGCGTCATAAAACCCTGGTAGAAGCCCATGCTCATGTTACCCTTCAGAAGATTGTCACACTTGTTGGAGAAAGTTGCATTAGCAGGAAGAAAACCAAGAGCCATCCGGAGTTCAAGATTCAGGCAGTTTTTGATCTCTGACTCCGAGAAGCCCTTCAGTGTGGCCAGGCAAGTCCTGAAAGCAGTGATCCGCCTCACCTTACCCCCAAGCTGAACCTAGAAACAAACAGTAAATGAAACATAGAACTTTAAATGGTAGATTTAGCTTTACTTGAGCACAGAACTGTTTGAGCATTGGGAGGGATGTTTTGTATTTGTACAAGAATAAAGAAGCTAAAAACCTGGTGTATGTAATGTGTTCCATAGGTGTCTATGAGGCGTCTGTACAGGGCTTTGTTCTGGATTGTGCTTAAGCTCTGTGGGAGTCTCCTCAGATGCTTTGTAAACTCCGAGCTCAGGTGGGGATGATCAGCCAGCCTATAGCTACAAAAACAGAAGACGGTCACCAACATAATGTTCTTCTTTCTGCAGCAAAGAAAGTTTATAAGCTTGTATTATTTATATGAGAGCCTGTTGGTAAACACTTTGTCTTTTCTGATCTTTTCTAAAATCTATTCTAGATGGCAGTTTAAAATAAAACTTTTTCCGTCCTTGTCATATCAAGCCTATTGTTTTCTCAGTAAAATGTATATAGTGAATTATGCAATGCAGTTTAAAGTGCATTTTACTCTCTGGTTGTTGGTAATATTTGTGTAGTAGACAGAACACTGACTTTTTAAACCTGTTATTCCCAAGTTTTTTCATAATGTCTTTGTTAGACCATGGATTTGGTCAAAAGAATCTGTTATGCCATGTCAATGGCATCCTGAAAACTTCAACATTTGAAAGTTTTCAAAGCCTTGAAATGGTATTTCTCAACTCAAGAATATTTAATAAGAAGCATATCTTTAAATTTCTGTCAATATGTCAAAGTTTCTCCCAAATAAATGACCTTATTTTATAGATTCAGAAATCCAGAAATCTTTTATTATTGTAGTACATGACTACTTGACTTTAAATATCCACTCAAACCTTTATCACACTGTTTCTTTATTATATACAAGGACTACATGTTTGAACTTTTTATGGGCATCAGAGACAGAACATAAGTATGTTTTATTCACAATGTTAAAATAATCTGCAAAAATAATAGCAATTTTTATAACTATTAGCTTTTCCAAGTTTTTTTCTGAATGGTTGATCAACACAGTACATAATCAAAGCATATTATGATGTAAGGTAGTCTCAAATCAAAGACCAGGATCTTCTACGGCCTGTACGGCCAATCTTCAACCAAGCATTATGGGACCAAATGAATCAGAATCAGCGTTTGGTTCTGTTACTGCATCAGAACCACTTTTAGGATTTGACACATCCTAAATCAGAATTGACAGTTTTCCAGCTTGAATAAAGATTTGGGTGAGACAACAGATGTAATATTTAGATATTCTGTCAGACGTCTGAGTGTCTCACCAGTTTCATGACCACCAAACACTTTCATATGACCAAATATAGGCACACGGAAAAAGTCGAAGGAGAAGCAAAACAAGGGTACTTCCGTCCTCTTCTAGATTTTGTGGTGTGAAATGTTGACAGATAAAAGTTCTGAGACTTTCCGAGTTCCTTTATTTACTTCCTCTCCCCTTTTTGATTGGAATAGATGTAGGTGCACAAAAGCAAAGCATCTTCCCTCTGAATTCTGAGACTTCAGTACCTTTTTCTAAAAGAGTGTTTAGTGTTTCTTTTTACTTAAATTATCTGGAAAATTACCACACTGTTGATATTATTTATTAGTTCCTTTTGGGTCGTGTTGAATTATTTTGACGCCGAATAATCTGAGAATTACAAATTAAAAATTGTTCCATTTCATATTTGTGATCAATCTCATTCAATAGGACAGTAAGGAACACATTTTCAAATACATTCTGCATAGATCATGCAAACTGATTTATTTATTATTAAGCTAGATTTCTAATGTAAAAAATATATCTTAATGCAACCTTCTGTGCATTCCAGATATTTTCTACTTATTTGGTGGATGTTTAAAAAACAAAACGGGTTAGAAAATGAAATGACATTAATTCACTGTATTTGGAGAATGGGTGATCGTAGACGGGGCCAAACCTTGCAGTGGCCCTGTGAAACTGGTCCTGGCCCTTGTGCTAAAGACATAATAGTAAATCCTTTTTTACTATTATGGTGGTTCTTATCGGCACAGAAACAGTAACTAATTGGTGCTTTAGACCAAATTTATTGTTTAACTTTCATAGTTTTACCTAAACAATGAATTAATAAAATTAACCTGTTATACTGAATAACTGGGATGACCTATATTTTCAGTTTTGTAGCACAACTTTATAAACTTCTTTATTATATGAAGCAATGTACTGCATTCAGTCAAAGTAAACCTTCTTTTTTTTTTTACCTTACCTGTAATAGGAGCAACTGATTTCATGCATGGCAAACGTAGCTTTGTCCACACTGTGCTGTGAGCGTGCAAACTTGGCCAAATCTGAGCGGCTTCCTCCTAGCACCGCCTGCCCTATTTTCTCCAGGCTCAAACCCAAACCCCAGTTGTTGTTCACCAGCGAGTTGGAGCTACGCAGCAGGGAGTCCACAGAATGGTGGAGTGCGCTAGACAGCTGCTTACTGCAGCGGCTGAAGAGACGCCAGTCCAATACTGCAGCTGGGAGCCTCTGAATCTAACCAAAGTAGAAGGAGGGGAAACAAATGATTTAGCCATGCTGGGAAAAAAAAACCTGAATATTTCTATTAAAGTGAAGTCATTTTGAGAGGAGAGGAAACAGAAGCTCAAGCTGCAGATTTTACAGTTATCACCTGCCCGCCTTGGAACCTGTTTGGACACAGTGTGCAGGTACGGTTGTCATCCAGATGCGCTTTAACATTGATGACGTACGCTCCTGTACGACGCAGTCGCACTACATCAAAACCCTCCCCTGCCAGATTGTGACCTGGGACAAAAGGAGCCTTCTCACACTCTGGTCCGGTGCCAATCCGACAACCCAGGACCCTGCAGACTTCCAAAGTAACTGACAGTCTCAACACAAACAGGACAAAGTTTCTCTGCTGGTTTCCTCCTGCTTGCATGGTTATCTAAATGTGACAGAAAACAAAGAGGCCAAAGAGACACATATTTGCTGTTAAAAACACTTATATGGAGAGTCTAAAAGAATTTGTTTGATTTTAGTTTTACATGAGCTCTAAATCCCTGGCATCACAAGTGCCTGTTGTAAACTGCAGTAATTCTGCCTCAGATGTTACAAAGAAATCATGAACTCTCACCTCTTACTGACTCGCTTTTCCTTTTTCGTTCCTACAGATATTTTTCTTCTTGGCAGCGGCGGAGTGGCAACTTTCTCTTTGGAAAAAACTACTACTTTGGGTTTTCTTCTTTAAACTTTCCATTCATGGTGCATTTGATTAAATGATGAAGTACAGAGATACTTAAATCCTGAAGTTGCAGCTGCAGAAAGCTTTGGCGTCTCTGGCAGGCTGTACTGAAAGCCTGCTGAGTTCACTCTTCGCTCTGTCCTCTGCATATTGAAAAGGAGGGAGTTTCCAAATGTTTGCCCTAGCTATCCAAAGCTCTCTCTTGCCCATCCTTATTTTCCTGTCTCTCTTTCCCTGCAGAATCACACATTTCCTCTGCATGAGTAGGTTTGTTTTCATGCTCAAGACCCAGTTCTGTAAATCCCAGCCGACCGTGTGCAGTATGTGTGTTGGCGTGTGGATATGTGGGGGAGGGAGAGATTTTGTGTTGTCACAGCAGAGGAGACGAACACTGTTTAAGGACTTTCCGGGAAACGTGTGTCTGAGTGTGTACATGCTGCTATGTGTGTATACCGTAGGCTATGTAGTTTAATGTTTGTTGGTCTGGATATGTGTTTGTTTAAAACCTTGAGTTGCCCTGGTTGTGCACAGCCAGAGGGGAAGAAAACCCAAACATGTAAAAATAGGATGTGTCATCCACATTCCAGTGGATGACACAATCTTCTTGAATGGGTTTTCTTCTTGAAGTCACGAAAGATCAGAACACATTTTACAAAAGGTTTTATACACCAATAGAATCTCAAAAAGAAGAGCCATCAGCTACTTGGTATGTTGATTTTGTAGAATTCCCTGAGCAGCAGGCCCCATCAGTCTAATGAACTGCTGTGTGCTGCCTCTATGATTGAAGACTTTTTTAAGTGAAACTTTACATGTGATCAATGACCAAAGGTTCTTCAAGGATTTATTTAAAGCTTCACTGCTTTGTTTCCTTTATTATATATGTTGATTTAGAGAGTCACCACGATGTAGGTTTTGAGAGAGGGTGTGTGTGTTACTAGTAAGGCTTGAGTTATAGGGTCTTGTATACTTTTCCTGAAGCCTCACTGTTAAATGTTGTGCTTTATTCAAAGCAGTTTCAGCAGTTTCATATGCGCATGTGAGACTGAAACAAATGTGCTTTGACTTTGACAGGGTAAAATTATAGAAACGCTGCACTAGTTGCTATTTCACACAACCTTAAAGCTTTGAAAAAATGTCCTGTACTAAAAAAAAACTGTGTAGCTCTAACTTCCTCTAACTTCATTAGAGGAAGTTAGAGACTCCTTATTATATAAATTTGTTTTAAAATAAGCTTTAAACTTGAAACAAAGTTTAAAGTTTCTGATTAAGTCAGATATTAACTCAATATGATCAATTACTCAGAAACAGCTTCTCCATTGAGTTTGATGTGGCCTCTCATTGTTGTGGATGTTTTATACAGATTATATTTGATCAGATACTTAACATTCATAAGTACAACATGAAACACACACACACATTTTTACTGGTTTTATTGTTATTATTGCTGTCATATATGCAAGCATATATGCAAGCATACATTGAGTGCAGTCATCTTACTGGAAGCATAGAAAAGTAAGCTCTTAACCTGGTTTACATGTGACACAAATCAAAGTGAACCGGAGTTGTTTTAATAATTTTTATGAGCTTTTAACAAATAAAAAACCTAACTAAACACAGCATCAAAGTATACCAAGTAGAGTAATAATAATGTACAGTAAGTGTGCTATTTGCCATGTGTACATGGGGCAGCAGTGGTGCTTTACAGAGTTTGAAAGTCAGTTTTGCATTCATCAGTGTGCGCTTTATATTACAAAACAAATACAGTTCCCTTTTAAGTTTCACAATTCATAATGCAAACTTTTATGTGCAAAAAAGTAATATTCTCTTTCACAAAATAAATCTGAAAATCTGTGAAAAATTGTTTTAAGAATCAAAGGGAAATCACCCGATCTTTTGTTTTATGCCCCCTCATGGGTCGTCTCCCTCTCTGGCCCATCAGCTATTTCCTGATATCCACCTGACCTAAATCGAGAGTATCTCCTCCTCCTCCTAAGAATCACTGCCACTATGACCACCAACGCTATCAAACCCATCACTCCAAATGCCACTCCTGCCTTTTCCCCACTTGACATCTGATTCATTTCTGGGTTGAACTTTCGAATAAGTTCTGGCATTTCCTCAGGTTTGACAAGTTTCCATGATTTAGTGGGCCCCACCCTGACCCAGCTCTGTTCTCCTTCTGTCATCACCATGACTGTGTTGGTGGCTTGCATGCTCACAAGAGGAGATTTAGTGAAAGGAGGGAGGACGATTGGTTTCAGGTCACCCCCTGTAAACAGTCCAGACTGGACGCAGTAAAGAATTTCACAGCCATCACTAACCGTGGCGAGGTGTTGGCTGAATTTGGGAGGGCATCTACGTTGGTTTTTAGCCAATGGGTTCCCAGACTCACAGCTGAAGAGACCTCCAAATGGAACGGCATATCTGGTGCCAGTCTCATAGTCGTCACTCAAGCAGATCTTTTGGCCATCTGACAGAAACTTCACTGGAATGAAGTTCGCAGGGCAGTTTTTGGATTTGGTAATGGGGTTCTCGAAAGAGGCGCCAAAGATTCCTCCAAACAGATATCCTGAATTTTCTGGAGCTTTTCCTTTGACAGAACACCAGTACGTATTTATTCGAGCAGAGCGAACACGATAGAGATCTTGACAGATTTTCCGATAACAAGTGGACCACCCCAAGAACCCACATCCATAGCTTTGTTCATAGCAGTAATTTTCTGTGTAACCCTGCTGTCTCACTTCTGATCGTAATAAGGTTGGGGTGTAAGGTGAGCGACAGGAGAAATCACCTGTTGCAATATTTTTCTGGGCAAGGGTTTCGCAAAGAGGATCTGCATCTTTAGTAAGTTTTGTACACTGTTGGTAAACTCCTCCAAAACTAAGGTTGGTGGCTGGACCCTCGCATGAATCATCATCAACATTAGCCTGAAAGTTGAAGTTTTTGGAACCAATGTCCACACAACCAGGGCGGGTGTTGACCTTGTAGTAGCGATCTATTGCCATACTCACTGTACGAGCCACTTTGCCAACTGTAGGCTGTGGCAGATCAGGAAAAGTATTTGAGTTTATAAAATAGTGGATGGGGAACCCAGAACGATCAATAGCAACCAGATTATTCCTGGTATTTTCTTGCCACTTCTGCAAAGTGATTCCAGGATAAAAAGGGATGCCCCCATGGCTTTGGATGAGAGAGTACTGAATATTGGACTGGTATGTTTTAAGTGATGAGCTTTGTTGGCTCGACTGACTGCTGATGTCAAATTTTAGTTTGTCAAAAAAGTTTAAACCAGCCTGAGCTTTAACAGTGGAGGTATCTGAAGAACTGTCTGACACATAAGTGGAACGGAGATAGTCTTCCTGCACCAGAGATGCCCCGGCATCTACACTGGTGATGACATGGGTTCCATAGTCCAGCACCATTTTCTCTGAGAGGTAGTCTGCATTCCTTGTCTGATTGTTTGCAATTGCATCAGCAATGTCTTTGACTTGCTGAGAAAAACGAGAATCCAATGTGAAGTCTGGGTAAGCTTTGACGGTGTAGATGAAGTTGCGAACCTGTTGATTGAATTAAAATATATATTACATTCAATTTTGTGATATGTAACTTTTCCCTTATATTTTTATAATCTGTTCATGTGCTAGTAAAGAAAACAGGCATTTTGTTGTATAGTTCTTTACTGGAATAGCCAATCAAAAATTTTATTTTCTACCCACTAACAAAGAACATCATTCTTTGTCAGTGGGTAACAAAGAATGAACTGCCTACAGACAACATTTAAACCATGTTGTCGCCCTTTGAGGATTAATCTGGTTTAGATCCGAACATCCGTGCTAAACACAAAGTCTTGTGGCCTATCTAACAGAGAATTATTTCTAAAAGTTTTTTTTTTTCTCCCAAATAATGAATGTTTTTTAAATATTCAAAATACCTGTACTCTGGCTGTTGTCGAAGAATCCTTGACCTGATGTGATTTCATCCTTGTATTCTCAGAGGAAAACTTGCCATTCAGAACAGAGAAAAATGATGCATCAGCATTTATGGAGTGAGATGTGGTGCTTTTCTGCTCCAGCCAGGAGCTGATTATCTCTGAGTTGGTCTCCACGCCTGTCTCCTTCTGAGGGATGACAAACACCTCATCTGGAATGAGGTAAAGCCCGTCCTCGGTGGTTTGGCATTGGAAGTAGCTGAGGTTCATCACTCGACCCATGTCCAGGTTCCGGAGGTTGTCCCAGCCTCCTCCTGGCAGGACTTCCAAGGCTGTGAGGGAAATGTTGGTGGAGGCCCGGCATTGTCTGAGCCAGTTGGTCGGACGGCTCACAGGACCAGAGCAGCAGACTTGAAAAAAAGTAAGGGCAGCAAGAACTGTCAGGGCAGACTTCATGATGCCTCTGTCTGAAGTGACATTTGAGGCAACAATTTTTAAAGTTCATTTAGTCACACCTCTGAAGCTCAGTCAGAGGCGGGATGATGATCACATGACTTACAGAAAACACTGAGAGTTGGTCTGTTTCACTTCCATTTCTCTTAGGTCTTTTTTTTATTTTATTTTTAGAGGCTGAAATTAAAAGCCTGTAAAAAGTTTGATCAAATTTTAAAACAATAATAATCTTATGATTTAAGAACTGCTTATTTTGCAGATATTTGCAATTTCTCATGTATTTCTCCAGAACTAAAATGACATTTATCCCATGAGAGGAAACAAATCTCAAGGTTAAATGAACGCTACTAACTCTACTCCCCATCGCTATTGTAAATGTTTAGCAGATTTACCAGCTATGCTGTTAACACAGCAATAAAAGTATTACAATTTCATTGTGACGGAAAAGTTCTGCTCAGTGAAGTATAACCATTGTAAACAATTAAATGAAACTTTTGTCACTGATAAATTGATACAAGAATAACATGAAGAAGAATCCTTAACCTGATGTAACCTTTTCTGTTTTATATGGTTCTCTATAAAGAGCGATTTTTAGAGAACCATAATATAAAAAAAGCAGAACAATCTATTTAATATAATGTGCATAACTTAAAAACAAATCTCCCTTACAGGACAGGCAGGTTATTATTCAAACAATCCAAACATTGGACAGTAAAGGGAGAAGGAACTTAAATCTTGAAATGAAATAGGACACTTTATCTATTCTGATGCTTTATCTGTAACTTGTGATAAGTATTTATAGTCTTCCTCATTTAAAAAGGAACAGAAAGTAGATGTGCAAACACACCGTACGGGGAAACAATGGTCTACATCACGAGAGTGGGAAAGTTGCTGGGAAAGCCCGGTGACGTTCTGAGTCACCTCCCAGCATTCGTGTCTGAACTTGTTTTGGTACAAGAGGTTCAGGTAAACTTTCAGGTGTTTGTGTGGAATGACCCACCAAGTTGGCAAACACATTTGGAAAAGCACTTCCAGTTTGGCAAGTTTCAGTTATTCCCCTGCCTTTGTTGCAGAAAGATGCTTCACAGCAGCAAAATTCACACCGAGTTGAGAACCTCTCTCTCACCCCCTCTCACTTTGCCATCAAAGTAGCACAATAAATTACCATGCCTTGCAAAAGTTTTCCTACGTTTTGAACATTTCTGCACTCTGTCATAAAACAGCAATACATTTTGATGCATTTTACTGTGATTTTTTTGATGGTCCAGCACAAAGAGATGTATAATTGTGATGTGGAAAGAACACAGTATATCGTTTTCAGAATATTTCATATTTAGATGTGAGAAGAGTGTTGCATTAATATGTCTTGTTCACTCAACAACCCTGCCCTCCCCATTTCCGAATCACTTCTTCACCTCTCACCTCCTGTTGCACCTGCAGCTGCAAATCTTGAGTTAGTAATTCTAAAGTGTTGTAGTCAACTCCCCAGTCTACCTGGGTATTGACTTTGAGTGGCCCATTTTAAATGGTAAATGTCGTACATTTGTACAGCGCTTCATCAAGTTTGAGGACAGATGGAGCAATCTTTCAAACTGGCAAATATTAGTTGTAAGTCTAATCCAACCTCCTGAGCTAACACTTTTATTCTAGAATTAGATATATGATCTACAGTAAAGGAATTACTTTTTAAGTCTGGTTGTTCCCAGGCTTTAGACTTTTGTTGGATCTATACATCCTGGATCTATACATGGGCCACTTTATTGCTTCCCTTATTATTAATGCTCTCTTTACTCACCCAGTCATTTTAGGTGGGCACCCATGCCATGGTGGGTCATACTCTTTCCATATTCTTGAATTGTAAAGTCTGTGTTGAAAGGCAGTATGTTGTTTTATTAGCAAACCCTGTGCTGAGCTTCTTCTCAACTCTGTCCTTGACCTATCTGATGGGTTCAGCACTATACGACGTTCCAACATACCGTTGAGATTTTTCTTTGAAGGCTTCACTTCTGTACCCAATTGTGACCAGCAGATGGAGACAGTAAACTTTGAGACACTACTCACACACATAAAGCTTTCTAATTATGAGCCTAGTTTGGCAAAAGAATGAAAGAAAAAAAAGAAAGAAACCCCATGCCACTTTTTTATCTTTTGCAGTGAAGCTAAAGCTCGTCATAATGTTGAGATAACACGACTCATCCTATTTTTTTGCGACTGCAACATGTAAACTGAAGATTATGATCAAGAACAGTCAACAGTCAAGGCCAGTATGAACAGAATGACAGAGTTGGAAAATAAATCTCTTGACTCTTGGCCAGTGAAACATTTCTTGAAGTCACACTCCAAGAAATCTTCTTAATGGCACCTAATTGGCTTCAGACATTATTTTATCTAGTTTCATCCGCTTACCAGCTGAAAGCAAAACAGGTTGACTTTTGTATCAATTTACAGCAGGAGGTGTATTGATGAGATCCTTACTTTATAAATAATAGTTAAATATACTAAAACTTTAACTCTCAAATTACATTTGATTTGTGTTTAACAGTTCAGGAAAAAGTGCAACTCCCAAAAATATTAATTCTGACAATTAAGAAAACTAATCTTTAACCCAACAAACTGAGGCAAATAAAAGCTTTTCTCAGTGAGCCTAACAAACTGTCTTGTTTACTTTTTAAGACAAAATGGTGATATTGCATAATTCTACCTGAACAACTCACATTTCTTATATTACTAAGCAAGTATGTATATAAAGTAACTACATCACACTTCTTAAAGATTTTTTTTTATTTCCAACAATGCAGTTCAGTCTATAACAGACTGTAACAGATGAGAAAAAAAGTTAAATAGGAAATGTAAGAAAATAGCAAGTTCAGCAAAGCAAACTTAGTTTTGTTGAATGCATCTTAGTCCACTCCAAGTGAAAGTTCAGAAGAAGAGCCTTTTGGTTCCATGGGAGCCCTCACTTCTTGGCTGCCGCCTTGGTCCTTTTAGCTTTGGCCCTCTTCACCTTCTTGGGGCTCTTTGGCTTCTTTGCCTTTTTGGCCACAGCAGGTTTTTTGGCTTTCTTTGGGCTCTTGGCCTTCCTCTTCTTCTTTGGTGACTTTTTGGCTGCTTTTTTGGTGGCCTTCTTTGCCTTCTTCTTCTTGGTCTTTGGCTTCTTCTTCTTCACCACCTTCCTCTTTCTGGGCTTAGGTGGCTTTTTGTTAACCTTTAAGGAGCCCTTGTTCCGGATCAAGACTTTCTTGTTCACCAGACGCTTGATGGCAACAGAGATCCTTGCCTTGTTCTTCACCACATCGTATCCCCCGGCTTTAAGAACCTTCTTCACGGCTGCCAGGGACACGCCACCACGTTGTGCAGAGGCAGACACAGCCTTCAGGATCAGGTCAGATACTGAAGGACCTGTCTTCTTCTTGGATTTGGCTTTCTTTTTTGCCGGCAGTGGCCCCGGCAAAGCAATCGCAGGAGAAGACATTGTGGAGCTCCACCTGCAGGCTCAGGTCAGTTGAGGTCAAACACAGGATAGATTGGAGAAATCCTTCTGCTTGTCTGCATCCGAGAGTCGGGCTTTATAAAACCATGATGAGAGCCCTATAGAGACAGTCCCACCACTACGGCGGGCACCTTCCCCACCCTCTCTGACATGATAAGGATTGTGTTTTCTTCTGCTGGATTTTTCTGTAAAAATATAAAGAAAATTGTTGAATATCTGCATAAACAGATGTTTAAAAAACTGCACATAAAGTCTACTACATATTTATTAATTCTTACAGTAGAATGGTTTATATTTCTTGCAGTTTTCGTCCCTCATTAGAAGCTGGCAGTTGTCTGATGTCATTCGAAATGTGGATTTTCTACATTTTATAAAGTTTATAACCCCTGAATAATAGGTTACAAAAATATATGACTAAACCATCTAAAAGCGCCGGGTGTTTTCTATGTATTTTCCTAAAAGTTTTCTTTTTTTTTAGTTTCATTTGCATAATTAATACATTAAAAGAAGGTCAAAGAAACACAGTTGCCTCCAGGGTGTTTTGCAGAGATGATAGAAAAAGTCAAACTTCTTCAGAGAGAAGATATTAAGCAAACATAAACAGAGATGGGTTTCCATGGAATGAGTTAAAATGGGCAATGACAAAAGAAAAAAGGAAATACCTTAATGATATTTGACTCACTGGAGTAGATGAAATCCTGATGAGAACTTTATGGAGACAGTCCCCACACCATGGCGGGCATCCCCCCCCCCCACTCCCCCTCTGACAAGATAAGGTTTGTGTTTTCTTTAGCTGGATTTTTCATAAAAAATTCAGAGAAAGAGGTTGCATATGCACATAAAAACACATTTTTAAAAAAAATCACACAATGTTTACCTCACTAATTTTTATTTTTGATCAAGACTTGTGGTTTATCGCAATTTCTTTGTTGTTTTTATAGGGTAGCGGTTATCACATGTCTATTCAGATGTTCATTTTAGACCATTTCTAAGGTTTATTACCTCTAACTGATCAAATAGAAATTCTTCTAATAAAAACATCTTGAAGGATGTGATGTGTTTGTTATGTTGTCTCACAATTTCAGTTTTCTTTCAGCATTTTTTGCTTTATGAATTGATTGAAATATGATCCAAGAAACACAGTTGAGCCCTGTAAGGTGAAGAAAGGAAAAGTGTTGTGATACTTTTTCACAGACGACAACATCTCAAACAATTGGAAATGAACACGTTTTTGTGATTGGATTATGTGAAAAATAAAGAAAGAATAGGTGAATAAAATAAGTGAAAAATGCAAAATTGTGCATTGTGCAAAAAACCATGATGAGGACCATATAGAAGCAATCCCAGCACAGCTCGATGTGGCACCTCTCTAACACGATAAGGAGTGTGTTTTCTTCAACTGGATTTTTCTGTAAAATTTGAGAAAAAACTTTGCCTATCTTCTTAAAAGTACATAGTAAAAATTCCATACAATCTCTACTTCATAAATCTATCATTTCATTAAAAACCTATTTGAACATAGACAATGTGTCTTGATTCTGTACAAGTTTGCAGCTGTCTAATGCCATTTCAGACATGCATTTTTATCACTTAACAAAGGTTTTGACCTCAAAATAATCATGCAGAAAAAAAAACAAACCAAATACTCTTTAAGCTTGTGATCTTCTTTGTATGTTGTTGTAAAATGTGTGGTTAATTTAATTATCATTTGCTGAATAAATGCTTTGAAAAATCATCAAAGAAACACAGTTGTTTTCTCAGTAAGTTTAAATTATGACAAAACTATGTCACTTTTTTGCAGACAAGAAAATTATAATCATGTGTAGATGAAAATTATTTTTAAAGGGCAGTATGATGCTTGGGGACAAAAAAGCCTTTAATGCTGTGTAAATATTGTTTTGTGAATAAATCTCAAATGAGAACCACATAGAGCACCAGAGGAGGGACATTCTTCATCTTTACTGACAGTAAGATTTGGTTTCCTTCTCCCAGATTCAGAAAAAAATATTTGAGTACTCACGTACAAAAACATAAAAATTAAAACAGTTTAAAAAATGTTCCGTCTACATTTGTTTTTGTTTTTTATTTGTTCAAGTTTGTCACAGATTTGCTGCGTCTTTGCAAGCTGGCAGTTAAAGATAAATGATTATTAGGTTATGTTGAACAGTTTAATGTTTTTGACATTTTAGGTAGTCGTTCAATTCCAGGTTTATTTGCCTAATTAATTGAATTCAAAATAAAACAAAATACTGTAAACACCATAATAAATAAATATCCATGAAAAGTATAATTTGTGTCTGTCTCCACTTTTTGGAGGGAAGTGGATCTGAGCCAGAATAACATTATCAGCCAGCAATGAAGGGTGGGTAGAAAAACGAATTCAAGATTATTTTCCCGGGTTCTCCCTCCCCGAACAATTTAATCAGAGATGTACACAAATCGATTAAACACAATCCCTTTTCCCGCTTTCTTGACCCAACCATCAGTGTGTTTTCTCATGTCCTGATCTTTCAGTTCACTAGAACCTCAACAGTTTAAAATCACTTTTGCTGTTTTGAATTCTTTTTTTAATTCTGGATGTAAATACAAGCATATTAAATCAATATTAAACAGACTCATCTGAATTATTACTTATTCTTTCCAGAATTTTTTTAAACCAGAAAATAATAATAGTAGCACAACAGGCACAAAGCCTTTTAAAAATGCAGTGGAAATTTCCTTCCTATTTACAATATTTTAATTTCCAGTATTTAATTTAATTAAATATAAGCAGTGACTGCTTTCTATTGTGGGGGGTAAAGGGGGAAGCTGTTTTTTTCTCATCCTGAAACATTTTTATTGAAAATAATCAATTGCTAACTGTGAAAATGATGTTTTATTACGACTGTTTCTCAAGTGACCAACTGCATCAAAAAATAGATCATTAATAGATAAATTTACTCGAAGCAACAGATATTAAATGTTTCTCCCATTCAAACCGCTCAAAGCAAATAGATATCTATTCTCCCGCTCTATCTTATTTCTTTTTCTGTACTGCTAAGAGATAAGTTTGCATGTGTGCACGAGGGAGAAGATTGGCAAATATCCTGCTGCCTCCTGTGGTGCACTGATAGCGCCTCCTGCAGTTGCATCCAAAGGTGCTTGCACAAAAAAGTCTGTCAGACTGCAGTTCTGCTTTCTTCCTGTCAGTGGTGACTCAGTGCTGATGTTAGAGCAAATTTGTCACTGACAGTGACAGATGTTTAGATACAGAATATGTAATTGTGCAAAAATAAGAGAATTTGGTCTTACAAGTTCAAGTTAAAAGTAGACATTTATTTTAAAATCTCATTTTTATCTTTGGAAAAAATGAAAAATGAAATGGAGCCTACCTCCATTTACTAAACCTTGTCTATTTACATATATATTCCTTGTATAAATAGGTCAGGCCATTTACTTTCCTAATTTATTTCTCACAAAACTGCAAGAATTAAAATGAACTTTGTTCCACCTATCTGACTTGATTTGTCTCCCTGACAAAGCCAACATATTTTACACTTTGTAACACTTTCAACTTCGAGCCTCATTCCATCATGACTAACATAATAACCCCAGCTGTATAAAATAATCTTTATGATGCTTTTGTTAAATGACTAACACCCTCACAATTTTATTTTAAAATCTCTTTACTCCATATCAGTAGGAGCAATATTATGATGGCACAAGAACTGGGTTAGTGGTGTATCATATTTCAGGTGCTCTATATTAAACTTTGCAAGTCAATAATACATTTGACCATGTGGATAGAGTTTGACTGTCTCTTCTGCTCACGTGTCATATCGGTCAAGATCCTAAAGCTAAGGGAGCTCAGTGAGGACAAAGTGTTTATAAGAAAAATAAAAATGAATAATGTGGAAAACATGGGTTAATCGTTATCAGTGTTGTCATGGTAGAACTGTAGTATATATTTAGCATTCACACAACATGCCAAAGTAAAACAACATGTTTCAGGTTTCAAATCCAGCTCATGCCATACTTTTCCTGGGTGAATTTTCTAGATTTTATTTTATTTTTTCAGTTTTCACAACATTTTTGACTTAAGCGGTTGTCCTATCTCTATATTCTACAGATCACAAAGCAATTCACTGGCCATGGACTGAAGATATAAAAGATTGATTTTGCAGTTAAAACTAGGTCAAAGGTCATCAAGGCCTAAGTCCAGTGAATTACGCTTTTGATGTCATCACTGTACCACACAATACTCATCAGAATCATGACTGATGAGTATTGTGCAGTACCAGTTTAATTTCCCTAAATGAACAAAACTTACTGTGAAGTATCATCTCTCCATCTGTTGGAGATTTCTGACTTGTTGCTGTTTTTTTTTTTTTTTTTTTTTTTTTCATAAAGACAAATAAAGTCAATTCACTAACAAAATGTTTCCCCTGGATTGTAACAATGCTCTGTTGTTAAATCTCCAGCAGTTCCCTCGGTGACCCCTCCCCTTCTCTTCAAAATCCTTGCAGCAGTCATGTGACCATGTGATCACAGTCAGCGCAGTCGGCCAGTGAGAAGGAAACTTGTGACTGCGGTAGAAGCAGCTGGAGCGTGGCCCCTCGCTGCGAGATTAAAGAAAAGGGAAAATAATTTCCAGATCAGCTCTCCTTCAGTCTCCTCTGGCATCATGGACTGCGGCATTTGTACGTCCAAGACCATCCTGCTCTTCCTCAGCTTGGTGTTCTGGGTGAGTGCGTTTTGCACCTGCTGAGATTTGAACGCCGTCTCTTCGGGGGAGAAACCAGAAGCAAATCTGAACCGCGTCTATTTACTTTATAATTATTATGATGAATGTAATCGTTATTAGGTCGGACGACGCGTTTACAGAAATCAAAGTTGCTCAGTAACTTCCTTATTCTATGCTGTCCTTCCTATGTAGCTCACATAGGCCGGATGTGGAGCTTTTTTTATGTAGTTCCTGGAAATATTTAGAGGCCCCTATGAGGCCCCCCCACCATCTCTAACGTTTCCAGTAATTCTGCTTCACCATGTCTAGACAACAGGCCATTTCTGCATTTGTTTTAACGTAAACACTTTGTTCTGCCTGCTGGCTCCCCCTGTGTGTTTTCTTTTTTCTTTTTTTTTTTGAGCAAACTAAATAGATTTTTGGGACAATTTGCAACGGAGGTCTGTGTAATTACATTACTGTCTGATTTGCCCATCTGTGAGGAAGAAAACACCGATACTGCCTGCGTTTATTTCAATGCCCACCTCCATGTTGTGACTTCCTTATTTCACCACAGTCTGTCTCTGTTTGCTCCAGATCGCTGCCCCGGTAGGCCCTTTACTGAGGCCTAACTCAACCTGCATGTAGAAGAGATGTAACGAAAGGTTTACCAGAGACGGGAAACTTGAACATCTAATTTGCCTCAGTGTAGTTTCCATAGATAACCACTGCATCATTGCGCTGTTTAAAACCCTTTTCCGTGTGGACTCTGTCACTAAGGGAAGAAGACTCAAACTTAGGTGATATGTTCATAACATTAAGGAAATTAAGAAGCGTTTTAAAAGGAAGCTGCCTTTTCTATGTCAGGCCATATTTGTTTGATTTTAGCTCATAAAGAGCGCAAACGAGCACACTTA